>NC_086229.1:41439908-42039908 GCF_036321145.2 Pelmatolapia mariae
AGTAAAATTTATTCAATTTTGTGTGCCTACGTAGTACCAAACTAACATCTAGATCAAATAGTTTACCTGTAGGGAGTCATATAAATAAAAGAACAAGGGATTCTTCAAATTTGAGAACTGTAAAAGGAGTAATATAAGAACACTGATCCAACATGACAGAAATCCATTTGTTATAGGAGGTCATTCGTTTCAGACATTTCTTTGATGTTGTGTGCCAAAAAAGAAAAACTGATGTTTTCACTAGCTTTTGGATTTCTGTGTGGTATCTAACAAGTGATAACAGCTTCAGTCTTCATGTAGAAACAAAATAGTACATTTATATGGACAGACCTGTATATTACAACTTTTCTTAAGTTCAGCCGCCAAATGCAGGAATAACTGAAGGATTAATCATTTTGTTAAATTTTGTCATTTGTGTGAAGTTGCTTTGTTTTTTCCTGCACTGATGAAACACTTCAGAACATGTGAATAAGCTTTTCTTTGGACGAAATTCCGCACAGTTCATTATTCTTAAGATTATGACTTTCTTTAAAGAGGACAATTACATTGAATTACTTGTGTTATTAAATTTTATATGCCTTGTCATTCCACCATTAGAACTCAGTTCTGGATTGAACTCTTCAGTGACCTGAGGGAGAGGCATCTTTTCAACGGCAGTCATGAACATAAATGCCTTCTACGATATGTCTTCCTCAATGTCTTGCAAAAAGAGCTTGACGAGTACAGAGATCTCTGGAACACTCACACCATCCGACCTGTGCGCCAATCTTGTTGTCCATCTGGTAAACCAGAAGCCATGTATCACCTGCCTCATAGGTATGTATTTAGTCCATGTATTTTATTTCATAGTTTTACTAAAATTTTTCTTCCTCAGTATAGTGTATTATATGTATTATATGTGCAGGATACCATGTGTTTGTGTGTGTGTAATAAGATAAGATAAGATAACCTTTATTAGTCCCACACGTGGGAAATTTGTTTTGTCACAGCAGGAAGTGGACAGTGCAAAAGTTATATAGCAAAATTAGAATACAATAAGAATAGAATACTGTACACAACTGTAAAGAATAAAATAAAATAAAATACTATATACAGTAGAATAAATAGAATAAAATATACAATAGGATAAAAATAGAATGCAAATGCTTTATACAACTGAGTAAAAATACAACTTTTTCAGAAAAAGAGTATTGCACTTATTGTTATTGCACATGTGTGTGTTAGATGGATGATCTAACACGCACGATCTGATATCGTCATAGTAAATGTTGTTCCAGGATCAACATTGCAAGTCACCAATCAGAATGTTGTGACGTTTTTCTTTGGCGCGCCAAGCCATTCGTGCATTTATGAAATTCCAGTGTTGCAAGGACAATATCAATTCTGCTTAGCGTTTATTAAAGGGTTAGGGTTAGGGTCAAGGTCCGTTGATCGGCGGACAGAGGCGGTTTCTCGCAGCTTCAGTACAGTTTTTTGTTTTAAGGCGGTTTTTCCCGAAGTCGCAAAAGTATGATGTCACAACATTCTGACTGGTGACTTGCAATGTTGATCCTGGAACAACATTTACTATGTTGATCTGGGAACAACACCAACACGACGATATCAGATCGTGCGTGTTAGATCAGTTGAAGTCTTTGTTGTGGAGTCTGACAGCAGTGGGGAGGAAAGACCTGCGAAGTCTCTCCGTCCCACACCGTGGGTGCTGCAGCCTGCCACTGAAGGAGCTGCTCAGGGCTATCACAGTCTCCTGCATGGGGTGGGAGATATTGTCCATCAGGGATGACAGCTTAGCCACCATTCTCCTAATGTCTTTACTTATACTGGTCAATAGACTTTAGTGAACACATTATTGAAAGGTGTTACACATGAAATAAAAACCGTGTTTCATCTTTATTCCTCTGAAGCAGCTGCATTATAACCAATCTGCTCCTTTGTGGCCTTTAAAACAGCTTAAATAACTGTTGTTATATTTGTTGCAGTTTCTGCTCCTCTTGGACAGACGACTCTTGAAAAGACATTTTTGAATTTCAATGTGACTTTAACTGGATAAATATGGGATATATAAACGTCCCTCTGCAACAAACTGATTCCAGCTTCTACCTCATGATAGGAATGTTTTTGTGGCTCAAGATGACCTGATATCTTTCATGATGGATACATTTGACACATGTTTCACATATTATAGACCAACAAGTTATTCATAGCAGTTTAAATACGGGGAGTCACTTTTGGGCCCAGCAGATAAAACAGAGCCAATATTTCCTTCTTTATTTAAGTGACGTGTGTCACAGATGTGACCTAGTAAAGTGTAACTGAACATTAGTAACGTTATTAACACTCTCATGGCGTTCTTTGAAGTTAGCCTCAGCTAAAGTAATATACTAGCAAAAAACTATTTCCAGGCTCAGCTTCCATCATACAGATGATGCTCGTGGCAAAAGAGTAACGTTCAGAAGCCTTTTCATTATGAAATCTGTTTCTGTTCATCAGGAAATCATATTCAAACTGATTAAATAGACATTTTTCAGTAGTTAGCTGCTGTGTGCCCATTTCAGTGTGAAATGAACTGGAGTCTGTCTGTACTGGATCTGGATTCATCATCGTCCCTCCAACAGCGACACAGCGATCCGGCTCACCAATTGGTGATAACGACCCACTGAGCCTCCTAGCAGGTGCAGGAGGGCCAATCTGAGCCACAGTTATGGGGCTGATAACTGCTAATAACACCCATTGATGGACTGATAACATGAAGATTAAATGTCAGCTCCCTCCAAAATAAGAGCTTTTTTAAAAACTCAGACTGAGGTCTTATTTTGAAAGCAGATTTAAAAACACTTCATGTCATCTGTGCTCTTTAAACTGGCATCATGCACCTTCTCACCAGCAGAGGGCCACAAATCACCATCAATGAAGAGTTCAAGGAGATGTTAGTGACATCAGAGCTGTAGTATTGATCTGATCAATATGGAAGTTCATGTTTCTTTGATTGGATCAGTTTTAAAAGCAGCTGTTTTCATAGAATGACAGAAACACGAGAGATGCTGAATGTCTTTAATATTTGATACACTGTTGGATGTCCACTTATTCAGCCATGATGGAAACTTCCCATTAAGAAAGAGAAATCAAACATTTGGATTCATTTTAATGAGCTCAGAATTTTTGAAAATGCAGAGGAGCTGGTTGTGAACTGAGCTTCAGAGAAACACAACATACTGATATTCACTGTGAAGCTTTGAGTGGAAAAAGACAGAAAAACAACATGTGGATCCTGGAATAATGGGAGCTTCCATCTTTAAAGGACCGAAGAGGAAGAAGTTTACAAGGAATCATTTAGAACCGTTTCAAACATCAACTGATTGAATCCATGAATGTGAAAACGTGTTTGTGAGTGAAAGAGACAGACATGTACAGACTGAACTATCTGTTCAACAGTCAGAATGTTTCTCTAACAGGAGACACTCTTTACACTCCACTCAGCACAGAAATGCTGAGGAACCAGGCCAGACTCTAAATCCAGGATAAAGAGTTTCATTGAATTTGGTGTTGAAGGTGTGGAGGTGGATCAGAGTGTCAGAGGAGACTCTGTAGAAGGACAGAGTGCCAGCAGGACAGTCCACATACACTGCTGCTCTGTTAGAGACAGAGGAGGAGGAGGAGGAGGTGGTGGTGGATATGAATTTGGTGTTATGACAGACAAAAACAGGACCATCATTAGTGCAGTACAGACTCCAGGACTGATCATTGTACCCAAACCAACAGTCCTCACTGCCTCCTTTCCTTCTGATGCTTCTGTAACTCACTGATATCTAAACGACTCCTCTCCACTCGACCTCCCAGTAACAGCGACCAGTCAGACCATTTCTACACAGCAGCTGATGACAACCATCAAATCTGTCTGGATGATCAGGATATGACTGAACCTCCTCCACACGTGTCACCTTCCTGTTGTTGTCAGACAGTTGGAGCTTTGTGTGTACTGTGTTTGTGTCGATTGTGAGTTGACAGGAATCTGATGGAGAGAACAAACACAATCCAGCTGCAGTTATTGATCCATCATCTGTTCATTGATTGACACTTTGATGATGACTCCTGACATGATGAAGATGGTTGAATGTGTGCTGCTTTGTTTTCATGAATCCCATTAAAAACACACTTACACTTCCTCAGACCTGGTGTCAACCATCGGACTCCAGCATGCTCCACCCTGAAATGAGGAGGGGAGTCAGACCAGCACAGTCAGCATGCACACATGGACATTACATGGCTCTCATACACACACTGTTACACACTGATAAAGGAACAGTCCAACATTTTCACAAATACACTTCAATCCCTACGTGGATCAAACTGCTGATGACTGATCCTGGATCTGTCAGTACACCACTGTGATGAATGAAATATGACTGATTCAAACTGTCACCTTCATTATCGTTATATTCCTCTTCTGTTTAGCTGGAAAGGACACCTCCCTGCCTTTGCTGCAAGCTGTTTTTCTCCTTTTGGTGTCAGTGTGGTTACTGTACATGACCTCTGACCTCTGAGTGAGTGGAGCCTTGTTTTCATGTGTTTTAAAGCCACCTGAAACCTCTTTATGTTCTGATTTGACAGCAGATTTCTCCACATGCACACAGAGAAAATTCTGTCTCTTTCACACAAACAGTGGACCATATATTTGCTTTTGAATATTTCATGTTGAAACTATTAAGGGACCAGTGTATTTACTCAGCAAAGACTCTGATCCTCATGTTAGAGCACTGAATCATTCTGCTGTCAACTGACATCACTGAGAGTCACCTGTCAGTTTCCTTCTGTCCTCTGAATTTCTGAAAGTTCATTTGTCAGAATCAGAAGATTACTTCCAGTCTGAGTTATTGCCACATCACTGACAACTCAATGAAGACAAACTGGGAAGTAGAAAATCATTCATGTTACAATATTTATTCTATTCCATCAAAACAAAACAATAAATATTAAGCGGTGACTGCTGTTTGTTAGTATACAATGTTACATATATCAAATGAACAACAGCTTCATCTCTGACTGTGGTAACACAAACTTAAATATGTGAAGAAGGCAGGTAACATTGATCCTTGAATATTTGATTCATATATACAGACTTAACTACATAAACTTCACTGTGGTATGAAAACTATTGTAGATCAATACATTTATTGACTAACAATGACCTAAAAACACAGCTCTGTCTCTCCATGTTAACATAGTCCAATTAGCACTTCAGGAACTATCTGAAGTCTGCAAGAACCACGTGACCATCCTGCATTCTGAACCTCTGCTGACACAACTCTCCATTCTACGGCTGTGATTTCTGAGCTCAGGTAACCATGATAACTCAGCAGCTCTTTTCATACAGCCAATGATAGTTGTGAACATTTGGATATTATCTTCTGACTGATTTGAATCTCTTCTCTCTCTCTCTCTCTCTCTCTCTCTCCCTCTGTGACAGACCGCCGTTAGTGGCTAATGCTAATTTGAGATGAATTAGCATTTACCACTAATGCTAATGCCATTTACTCTTGCTTTTAAGCTAAGTTAGCAGCTAATGTTCAGTATTCCACCTTGCTCTGGTCAGGATTTCACAGACTTGTTTCGTTCTCAGATAACACATGTTTTCAACGTATCTAAAGCTATCCATCCTTGTAATGGCAGAGAGAAGTGGAGAAAAAATAAACAGCTAGCCTGAGTTGAAGAAAGAGTTTCTCATAAAGGAAAGGGAAAGATGGAGCAATACAGTGAAAGAGGGACAGATAAAGAACATCAGTGATCTTTTGAAAACAAGCAAAGAGAAAGAAAAGGAGAGAAAGTCCAGCAGGGTCTAAACACACAACCAGAGAGTACTTGAGACATTAATTCTGAGGAATCAAGGAGTAGTAGGTAGTAGGGGTGCAACGGATCAAAAATTTCACGGTTCGGATCGGATCACGGTTTTTAAGTCACGGATCGGATAAATTTTCGGATCAGCAAAAATAGAAAAAAAAAGACAAAAATTCTACTCGCCATTTATTTATTTAAGTATTTTTTGCCTATTAAAAAACATTCAACTGAAGACTCATTCCACGCACTTATATAAAAACAAATTAAGGTGCAATATGGACATTATGGACCATGCTGGGCAGCCTCTGCATCCTCTGCACACGGCCATAAACAGCCAGAGGAGTCTGTTCAGTGACAGGTTGCTTCTCCCAAAGTCAAGGACCAGCAGACTTAAAAAGTCCTTTGTCCCACAAACTGTTTAACTCCTCGCTGGAGGGGAAACGGGGACAGAGGAGGGGGGAACAAGTAGCTGTAGTGCCTTTTCACTGTGCAATAGTTTTTGTTAATATCCAGCGGTGTAATAGACTTACAATACTTAAAATGTGGCGTTCCCTTGTATTCTTATTCCTATTTATTCTATTTATCCCTTTTGTATTCTCTGTATTTATAAATGTGTATATATGGTATAGTTAGAGCAACAGAAGATGCCTGGGACAGTTCAGCCATAACTTTAAACTTCTCCTGCTCATACATGCTTGGAACGATCTTGTCACTGAAGTGGACGTGCAACGAGATATCATAGCGTGGCTCAAGCACGTTCATCACAGTTTAAACCCCTTGTTTTGCACAACGGAGTACGGCCTCCCGTCTGCAGCTAAACACCCCATTAGCTTTAGTAATAGCTTTAGCCCGGTCGGACTGGGCAGCAAAGGGCTGCTTAAGTGCCACAAACTCCTCTGCTCCGCTACTTGGACCGCTAGCGCTGACCATAACTACCGCTTGACAGACCCACCGCGCACCATACGCATACTTTTTTTTTCTTTTTCGAATCTTCGGATCACGTGCGTACCGAACCGTGGAGAGGGATCGGTTCGGATTTCGGATCAACCGTGATCCGTTGCACCCCTAGTAGGTAGCCTCTTGCTGGTGAACTATTAAGATGTAGAACTTGATATGTGCAAAAAAAGAATTTTTATGAAGTGTCTTGTGATATTAATAAGTTGTTAAGGCTTAATGTTCATTTTGAAAGAAATAATATCTTGTTTTCTACTAGTCTGTCACCACTGTCACATTTGTGTCACCACCGCCAGCACCTTGTCAACTCCATAATATGGATTTTTTTGTTTATTTTCCTCTTTTGAGGAACCATGTGTTTTGATATTCCAATAAAAGTACTTAATTTTCTGAATAAATGTGTAATTTGCATGCTGCTAAATCTGATTGCTTCTTAAGGAGATTAAATACAAGCTTCTGAAAATATGTATGGCTCTAACTCTAATAATAAAAAGCCAAAATATCTTACTTTTAAACCTGGTATAATTAGTTTGAAAACATATGTGCATGAACAATAGAATAGAGAAGCTGCTAACAGTCAAAATAGCTGAAAAAACTTAATTTAAAATATATATATTTTATATATTTATTTATATATATTTACTTATATATATATATATATATATATATATATATATATATATATATATATATATATATATATATATATAAAATTTAAAAAAAAATTCCCCGCTTGCCCCTGTGGGCGGTTAATCCTTCAAGCTCGGGTCCTCTACCAGAGGCCTGGGAGCTTGAGGGTCCTGCGCAGTGTCTTAGCTGTTCCCAGGACTGCGCTCTTATGGACAGAAATCTCCGATGTTGTTCCCGGGATCTGCTGGAGCCACTCGCCTAGCTTGGGAGTCACTGCACCTAGTGCTCCGATTACCACTGGGACCACCGTCACCTTCACCCTCCACATCTTCTCGAGCTCTTCTCTGAGCCCTTGGTATTTCTCGAGCTTCTCGTGTTCCTTCTTCCTGATGTTGCTGTCATTCGGAACCGCTACATCGATCACTACGGCCGTCTTCTTCTGTTTGTGTATCAGCCACCTCCGCTATCTGCCGGTGGTACATACCGTGCAGGGGCTTGTCCTTCCATGATGGTTCCTCGCCTTCCTCCTCTTTCTTGGGTTTCTGCTGCCTGAGGTATTCACTGAGCACGCTGTCAGTTGGGGCCATCTTCGTGATGTATTCATGGATGTTCCTTGTCTCATCCTGGACTGTGGTGCTGACACTCACCAGTCCCTGGCCTCCTTCCTTCCGCTTAGTGTACAGCCTCAGGATGCTGGACTTGGGGTGAAACCCTCCATGCATGGTAAGGAGCTTTCTTGTCTTTATGTCAGTGGCTTCTATCTCCTCCTTTGGCCAGCCTATTACCCCAGCAGGGTACCTGATCACGGGCAGGGCGTAGGTGTTGATGGCCCGGATCTTGTTCTTACCGTTCAGCTGACTCTTCAGGACTTGCCTGACCCTCTGTGGGTACTTGGTGGTTGCAGCTTTCCTAGCAGCCTCTTCATGGTTCCCATTCGCCTGCGGGATCCCCAGGTACTTGTAACTGTCCTCTATGTCTGCAATGTTGCCTTCTGGTAGTTCAATCCCCTCAATTCTGACTACCTTCCCTCTCTTTGTTACCATCCGACTACACTTCTCCAGTCCGAATGACATTCCAATGTCATTGCTCTATATCCTGGTGGTGTGGATCAGTGAATCGATGTCTCGTTCACTCTTGGCATACAGCTGGATGTCATCCATGTACAGGAGGTGGCTGACAACTGCTCCGTTCCGTAGTCGGTATCCGTAGCCAGTCTTGGCAATGATCGCACTGAGGGGGTTCAGGCCTATGCAGAACAGCAGTGGGGACAGAGCATCTCCTTGGTAGATCCCGCATTTGATGGTGACTTGTGCTATGGGCTTGGAGTTGGCCTCCAGTGTTGTACACCACATACCCATTGAGTTCCCGATGAAACTCCCTGAGCGGTCCCTTGGAGCACTTTGAGCAACATCAGACGTGTGCACTGTGGTTAGACCAGCATCGCATCCATCCAAGTTACATGGTTTATTAAAAAAAACTAATTACAGTATTTACATTTCTATTAGAATACTTTTGATTAAGTGCTTTAGCCCACTTACAATGAAAATGACAAAAATCTTGTTCATGACCTGTGTAGTATGTTAACACTATTGGAAGTAAAAATAACTTAACTTCCAATTTTGAAAACACTTACATCTTTTTTTTATAAAGCTCTGACTTATTACGAGTATGAGTCTGTGTGAAGCTCCTGCTGTGCACTGAGCTCCTGCCTGTGGTCTGGGAGAGAGTCCTATAACTCTTTGTCTGCAAAAGACAGTATATAACGACCAATGTTGGGCAAGTTACTTTGCAAAAGTAATTAATTATAGTTACTATAATTAATTATAGTTACCAGTTATTAAAGTAACTGAGACCCAGGACACGCTGGAGAAATTATATCTCTCGGCTGGCCTGGGAACGCCTTGGTATTCCCCCGGACAAGCTGGAGGAGGTGGCTGGGGAGAGGGAGGTCTGGGCAGCTCTGCTTAGGCTGTTGCCCCCGCGACCCAGCCCCGGATAAGCGGAAGATGATGGATGGATGGATGCAGTTTTGCAATCAACAAAGTTATATGCAGCTATTTACCTACAAATCCAGCCAAGGTGTTTTTTTTAATGACCATTTCAAACTTTTTACAGAAAAATCAGGCGTTCTGCATCAAATTTGATGCCACACAAATTAATTGATTGATTGATTGATTGATATACCTTTATTAGTCCCACAAGGGGGAAATTTCATAAGGCTATTGCACGCAATGGCGGCGCCATCTTACCCTCCGACCATACATACATTACACAAAACATCACATGGGGAAGACAGGTCAGAGGGGTATAACATGGAAAAAGCACCACACGAGGAAAGATAAGGAGAAAAAAATAACTTCCCCCAGACTGAGCTCCAACAGGGAGATCAGTTTGAGAACAGAAAAAAAACACCTCTGCACATAGCACATGAAAAAACTCTTAATACACCAAAGAAACACATGACAAGCAACAGGGGTGGGTAAAGGGTGAGAGACAGCCGATTTAGACAGTACATCCGGGCCTGCAGCCTATGCGCTGGTCTCCATGATCCACCGTCAGCATCGGAAGGGAATAAGCGTCGAAGGCGTTTGGAAAGGGAGGGGGGATGAGTGTGTGCATATCAGTGTATATGTATGTGTGTGCGTGTCCAGAGTTCAGCTGAGACAGTGTCCTTCGCCCTGCCAGGCTAAGTAAACAGTCTTCCAGCCAACCCAGGTGGCCTTGCATAGAATAGGAAGGAACAGACTAAACACAGTCTGTAATCAGGGTGTTGTTGTACAGCTCCAGCCTTGCAACCGCAGCTGGCGCCGAGAAGGTATCCGCATGAAGTGATGGTGCTTTTTACTTTAGTGCGAACAGCTTATATGAATTTCAAAGCAGTTCTACAGTCCAACACTGGTCTCTCAATCTCCCGATGGAGAGCCGCGAGCTTCGCCATACTTGCATTCTGTGATGTTGTTATTCTTGTGCTCAAGGAGCCGATTCTGAAAAACTCACGACAGTGTGCCTCCCCGAGAAGTCATCCAATTTACGCTCAGAGATGTTATGCCGAGCGAGCCCTTCCGAGATGTAATCCAGTCTGCACTCAGAGATCTTATTCTGAGTATTCACAGCAGCTGTAGCCTTTCCAAGATCTTATCCGTGCTGCACTCAATGAGCCCATTTTGAGAAATTCACGCCTCGTCCCATCGTTTCAATTCCAGCGGGCAGCCTTGTGGAGGTTTGAACAGCCGGTTCCGCTTTCTTAATTCTTCGATAAGTCAGGCCCAAGCCAGCTCCGATCAGCCAGAACCCTGTTATCATGGTTCCGAATAGGTAGAAATCTTCAGCAGTCAGGCTCACCCAAGCCCAGACTTCTCGTTGAGAAAGGGGTGTCAATTGCATTCAGAGACCAGTTGATCAAATCCATAATTCCTCTTTTAGGTTTTAGAAAACAGACTGTGAGAGATTGTTCCAGGGAAAAGTAATACAAAAAACACGAGACTAGACAAGGACATAAGAGGCTAAGCAGGGAAGCTAAGGGAGAGGAGGAGGAGGAGAGGAGAGGACAGGAGAGGAGAAAAATGCGTGCAACTTCAAAAAATTATTTCTGTCCACTATGAGATAAAGGAGAACAACAGCCTGATACGTGCACCCACCTTTGGCAGCACCTGTAACATTCATCAGTCACCTCATTGTACTGACACACACAAGAAAAGTATCGACTACACTACACACTAACTATGCAACACACTAACTGTAGATTCCAAACATGCTAAATGTCACAAATCTCTCATCTCAAAACCCTCTCTCTTTTCTGCTCTCTTGACACTGTCACTCCTAGTGAAGGACACAGGAAATGTTTCCAGCTCTTCCTCCTCTATCAGACATTCTCTCCATACCTGAGAGTGTCCAGTCTCCAGCCTGGATCCTTCAGTCCAGCCGACACCAGCTTCACTCCTGAGTCTCCTGGATGATTGTAGCTCAGGTCCAGCTCTCTCAGATGGGAGGGGTTGGAGCTCAGAGCTGAGGCCAGAGAAGTACAGCCTTCCTCTGTGATCAGACAGCCTGACAGACTGCAGACACACAAAACAACAATCCATCTGTCAACAATCATTTTCTCTTTGTCACATACAATAACATCTATACATTTACATCCATTCAATTTAACTTTATTTATAAGGGACTTTATTTATAAGGAACAACAGCCTACAATATTAGAGAGAAAGCATGGCACATAAACGCATCAGGAGTGAAAAGAGGGGAGTGGAGAAGAAAGCAGAGCATCATGGGAGGTCCACCAACAGCCTGATCCTATAGCAGCAAAACTAAGGGATGGTCCAGGGTCACCTGATCCAGCTCTAACTATAAGCTTTATCAAAAAGAAAAGATTCCACAAAAAGATGCAAACACAAAGCAATGATCTCCCTGTTCACCCAACGGGACATACACCTACATGCTTTTGGGTGCTGAAAGTCGACATCTCACAGATTCTGAAGCTGCAGGTTTTGTCACTCTCCTATGGGCTCAAATTCACTGAACCAGTTAAATGAAGTCAAAGTGGTTATTTCATATTTTCAGTCAGAGACAGTGCATTTGTACATATTAAGTTGGTAAAATGATTTCTAAATCAAATAAACAGCTCTGTAAAACCCTTCAGAATACAGTCAGGAATCAAACCTGAAGATTCAGGTGGAAGTGCTGCTGAAATAAAGATTTTTCATCAGAGGATCAGGGGGTAAACAGCTTTAAATACTTCAAATTACAGACTTTTAATTGTAAATGAATGAATGGCTGTGTGTTTTTGTTTTATGGGCTGAAAAGTTAGAGTATATGGTCAGCATTAGTCCACAACCTCCATCACACTGCTCTCCAGATCGCCTAAAACATCTCTCTGTGTATCAGTGCCCCAGGGCGAGTGAGTAATGAGCTGCGATGCAGCACTCCTGTTTCAAAAAACTTGCTTATCATTAGTCTTAATACTTTAATTGGTCTTTTTATTTTTTACATTCTGTGAATTAGACGAACCTCACAGTTTGAACAAACCTTTCAGGATGAAAGCCACGACTCTGAGGCCAAAGAAAGCTGGAATGTGTATTTTTCTTAATTTTTCTATCTTTTCCTTGAATTAAATCAAAAATTTTAAATCACAGAGAGCATGGTCTTTTACTATAAGTCAAACATGTTAATTATATATAAGACAAGGCAATAAAACACAGAGCCAGCTAAACTGTCAACTGTAAACCTTTTCCATATTTTTAAAACAAACTACAACTTCACAGCACACACAGCACTGAATTTATTATTCTTTTTTCTTTTTCCACTTTGAGCATTGAGGCAGGGTTAACTAATAATGTGAAGCATTTTATGCTTTTATGTGATGCACTGGAGCAGCTACAGACCTATATCTAAATTACCGTTAATTGCTAAGCTTCTGGAAATGGTTGTGGCTAAGCAACTTATAGCGGCTCTGGACAAACTTAGAATTTGCGATAAGTTTCAGTCCGGCTTTCACAGACCTCACTCTGTGATCAACAGATTCCAAATGCAAACAGCACACTTGAAATGAACTCTGGACCTTTTATCTGTTCATTGTAATTGGGGTAATGAGGGAATAACACACACCTGGCCATGGAACAGTTGAGAAGGCAATTTTGTCCCATTATTTTTGGCCCCTTAAGAAGTGGGAGGCACATTTGCAAACTGTTGTAATTCCTACACCGTTCACCTGATTTGGATGTAAATACCCTCAATTAAAAGCTGACAGTCTGCAGTTAAAGCACATCTTGTTCGTTTCATTTGGAATCCATTGTGGTGGTGTATAGAGCCAAAAATGTTAGAATTGTGTCGATGTCCCAGTATTTATGAACCTGACTGTACACATGCAGATATACACTCATCCCCCCTCCCCCTCCAAACGCCTTCGACGCTTATTCCCTTCCGATGCTGATGGTGGATCGTGGAGACCAGCGCATAGGCTGCAGGCCCGGATGTACTGTCTACATTGGCTGTCTCTCACCCTTTACCCACCCCTGTGGCTTGTCATGTGTTTCTTTGGTGTATTAAGAGTTTTTTTCATGTGCTATGTGCAGAGGTGTTTTTTTTTTTTTTTCTGTTCTCAAACTGATCTCCCTGTTGGAGCTCAGTCTGGGGGAAGTTATTTTTTTTCTCCTTATCTTTCCTCATGTTATGCTTTTCCATGTTATACCCCTCTGACCTGTCTTCCCCATGTGATGTTTGTGTAATGTATGTATGGTCGGATGGGTAAGACGGCGCTGGCACGGCTGGCAGCCTTAACCCAATTTCCCTCGGGATGAATAAAGTATAATCAATCAATCAATCAACATCCGAGAGCCAACGGACTTTGACTGGGTCGACAAAGCTCTGCAGTGAAATCCCACGGTCCCATGAAACTCCATCTGCTGACAAGCAGCCCCAGGAACCAACTTTTGAGCACCACAACGAGACAGATATCATTTTGCAAACAGCAGTTGTGGAGCTGATCAAGCACACCCTAAGCTCAGTTTAAATGCAATTATCGAGCGGCACCACCAAGATATCTGTGTGAAGCCCAAGATAAATGAAATTCCAGCCCCTACTGAAAGGAAACAGTCACGTCTTTCTCCGCTTGAAAGATATTACTGTGGAATGGGCATTTTATACCTACACTACAGAAAATTTTGAATTTGGAGGGCTTCACCCCAAATGTGGGATGTGTTAGAGGAGCGGCAGAAGCCTACTTGTTTGAGTTAAAAGAACACTGTGGATTTTAAACCAAACAAATCCACACATTCAAATCTTACACGCTGATGTGCAGACTTGGTGCTTTTTTTTGTCCTCTTGGTTAGCTGACAGAACAACGTATTCATGAACAAATATCTTACTAAAATGTTGCTCATGTGTAAATATGAGAGAGCATAACTTCTCTCATAAATGTCAAATGAATTTTGTGCACTTTTACCATATTTCAGTAAAATGTGTCTAGCTGATGACTTTAAAGAAACGAAAGAGGAAAGGTTAGCACATTCAAGGTTATTACCATGCAATTAACAAAGTAATAACAGCTTCATATCCAATATATATATCAGTTGTTACAGCTGATTAATATTACTCTGAAATAATAAGATAATAAGAGCCCCAACACTGGGGAGTAATAATATGGAAATACAGCTTGGTAATAAAGTGGTAATAGTAAGATAACAAGGAAGAATCAATAATGTAATAATGTGGTAATTTCTAAGTTATTACCACTTAATTACCACTACAATTAGTAGTTTCTGTGTAATAAGCAATCTAGCTACTGCTGTAGGATTGCAAGGTAAGTAAAATCTTTTTTTTTTATTCCTAAAGTTATATTTAGGATCATGTCTCCTGTAGTTATTAACTTATGCCACATACTATCAATTTACACCACTAACACAGTAACCAACAAAGTTATAGTTTTTTCATGGTATGGGAAAGGTTTACAGTCTACAGTTCAGCATGCTGTGTGTTTTATTGCCTTGGCTTACATAATATTAACGTGTTTGACTTGCAGTAAAAGATCATTCTTAGTGTCCTGCGTTATTTAAAAATTAAGAAAAAATAACAAAATACATGAAAAATACATTCTACTTCTTCATAGAATGGGGATAAAGACATTCTTTGTCTTACTGATGTAAAAACGATGGGTATCAAAACCCTTTGATGATCAGGTCTTTTGAAACAGGAATGCTGCAATGCAATTCAGTAAACCTCGCCCTGGGGCACCGATACTCAGATACGACAGAAAAGCATATAATATCTACTACTACTGTATTTTTATTATGTGTTTTATACTGTAAGAGCAACCAGTTGGACTCTTCATTAGTTCCTGTGCAGAACTGATTATTAAAAATCTGCAAATCCCAGCATGTTTCTGCCTCTCTCCTCACCTGTATGGATAGTAACACTAAAATATTATTTTAAAAAGTGGTGACTTTAAGGACCCCTCATTAATGGTAGATTTGATGCAGAATTGACTGAAAATTAACTGAAGCCAAAATAAGTGTGTTGATTAAGTATAAAATCATTTTTTAAAAGAGACGTAGAAGAGAGACAGTGTATAACACTCCGCATTTAACTGGAGACGAGTGTAACAGGAGACAAAAAAATGCAGAGAGGTATAATATTACAACTCTGCTTCTGCATCCCAACTCTGGGTAGTCATATATTGGAGTGTTAATGAATTCAACCATATTTCTTGAACTAAGAGCTTCTCCATGCAAAGGTGGGGTGGATGGCATCTCTCGTAATGAGACCAGGTTTTCCCAGAAACTCTATCAACTATCTATTAACAGGGGTGCACATAAGAGGTCTGCAGGTGCGCAATCGCTGTCAAAATAAAAGATGCGCACCAGATAAGAAGCTGCAACGCGTGTTTGCGTACATATGATTTTCTGGAGGAGGACAGACTTTTGTTTAGAACTCTTAAAGATGTCGAAGAAGCAAGCTCCTTTAAGCAATTACTTTGGTGTTCCTCCAATTCCAAAGAAATGTCAGAAGGAGTCCGAACCGCAAAAGAAGCACGTATTCTCTGAAAAGTGGTTGCAGGAGGTGAGCTGGCTTCAAACAAATGATGAACACACAGAGATGTGGTGCAGAATATGCTGTGAAAATCCCACTCTAGCGGACAAAAACAGTGCCTTTCATATGTACGCAAATGCGAGTTGCAACTTATTATCTGGTGCGCGTCTTTTATTTTGACAGTAAATTCAAGGTTCAAGGTTCTTTATTTGTCACATGTATAGTTATACAAGTATAACACACAGTGAAATGTATCCTGACACGCTCCTTGACATGTGCAAAAATGGGGGGGGGGGTAGGTATAGGAAGGACATTATATACATATATATATATATATATATATATATATATATATATATATATATATATAGTATATACATTGGGTGAATGTGCAGTAGTAGCAGCAAGCAGGTGAATTCTGTACATCAATAAATGCGCACCTGCGGACCACTTATGTGCACCCCTGTCTATTAAGGCCATGTTACAGTTTCAAATTTGTTTCAGTGTCACCTGATTTTGCCCCAGACAAGACAAAAACATTTATTTCTTAAACACTGAAAATATCACATTTTATTTTTAAACCGTTGGCCATCATCAGCTTTTTGCCCCATAATAAACTATGATTGCTGGAGTGTCCAAATCCACATTTTTAAAAACAGAGTCCCCAATATGCAAGAATAAATTTAAAAAAGCAAACAAACAGTAATTCAGAGGCTGATGATACAAAAATGTAAATAAAAGTTCAATTTAGAATTCAATAAGTTTTTTGTTTATGCCATGATATAATACAGATTTTAATTTTACATCAATGAAAAAGGCTGAATCCTGACCTCAGATTTTCGAGTGTACAATTTGGACTCCTTAATCCAGCAGACAGAAGTTTTACTCCTGCGTCGTGCAGGTCATTGTTACTTAGGTCCAGTTCAATCACAGTAGAGGAATGGGAGATGAGAAAAGAGCACAGAGCCTTACAGCTTCTCTCTGAGAGATTACACCCAGACAATCTGAAAATTAATTATATGTGTGATTAAATTAAATTACCTCTTGTTTTAACCTACTACAAGAAAAACTAATATTTCCATTTAGACGTAATTAATATAAATACACTTTAAAATTCAAGTCTGGAAATAATATATAGATGATTTTTTTTTTTTAAATTTGCTTAACAACACAATTATACCTCTATATCTAGACGTGCAACATTTAGTAAAAGAAGAGTGTCCTCTGTCACAGGTATACATACTTTCCAAATTAGAATATATATGATTGTTGTTGCCAGATATAGTTCAAAATAATCCTCAGTCATCCCATACTCAACCTTGATGCAACGCCACATTCATCTTCTGTTTGAAACAGGCTAGCTTAGCTCTGGCTTGTATTCATTTTTGAGTAGTTAATGAAAAGCTGTAGGTCCACTGTAGAATAGGTCTGGATAGCGCTTTTATAAAGGCTACACTCAAAAAAGTTTCAGAAATGCTAACAATTTATCCTGCTATAAACAATACATTGCACTGATAACGACAAAAATATGAGTAAATATTTGCTTACAGAGTTTTGTTGGAGGCGTTGACCACTGGCAGCAGCCTCAGAAGAGCCTCCTCTGAAGAAGAGTATTTCTTCAGGTCAAACACATCCAGATCTTTTTCTGACGAGAGTAAGATGAAGACCAGAGCTGACCACTGAGCAGTAGACAGTTTATCTGTGTAGAGACTTCCTGAACTCAGGGACTGTTGGATCTCCTCCACTAGACAAGGATCATTCAGTTCATGCAGACAGTGGAAGAGACTGATGCTGTTCTCTGCAGACAGATTCTCACTGAGCTTCTCCTTGATGTACTGGACTGTTTCCTGATTGGTCTGTGAGCTACTTCCTGTCTGTGTCAGCAGACCTTGTAAGAGAGTCTGATTGTTCTGCAGTGAAAGACCCAGGAGGAAGCGGAGGAACAAGTCCAGGTGTCCATTTGGACTCTGTAAGGCCTTGTTCACAGCACTCTGGTAGAAGTATTTCTCTGCAGATTCTCTTATTTCAGACTTCTGGGACGTTGTTTGTTGTTGTTCAAGCAGATTTTTTCCAGAGTTGATGAAGGTCAGGTGGACATGAAGAGCAGCCAGAAACTCCTGAACACTCAGATGGATGAAGCAGAACACCTTATCCTGGTACAGTCCTCTCTCCTCTTTAAAGATCTGCGTGAACACTCCTGAGTACACTGAGGCTGCTCTGATATCGATGCCACACTCTGTCAGGTCTGATTCATAGAAGATCAGGTTTCCTTTCTGCAGCTGATCAAAACCTAGTTTTCCCAGAGATTCAATCATCTTCCTGCTCTCTGGACTCCAGTGTGGATCTGTCTCAGCTCCTCCATCATACTTGACCTTCTTCACTTTGACCTGAACCACCAGGAAGTGGATGTACATCTCAGTCAGGGTATTGGGCAGTGGTCCTCCCTCTCTGGTTTTCAGCACATCCTCCAGGACTGTAGCAGTGATCCAGCAGAAGACTGGGATGTGGCACATGATGTGGAGGCTTCGAGATGTCTTGATGTGGGAGATGATCCTGCTGATCTGCTTCTTATCTCTGAATCTCTTCCTGAAGTACTCCTCCTTCTGTGGGTCAGTGAACCCTCTGATCTCTGTCACCCTGCCAAAACAGTCAGGAGGGATCTGATTGGCTGCAGCAGGTCGTGTGGTTATCCAGAGGTCAGCAGAAGGAAGCAGTTTCCCCCTGATGAGGTTTATCAGCAGCACATCCACTGAGGTGGACTTTCTAGGGTCAGTTAGGATTGTAGTTTTGTGGAAGTCCAGAGGAAGTCGACACTCATCCAGACCATCAAAGATGAACACAACCTGGAAGTCTTCAAAGCTGCAGATTCCTGCTTCTTTGGTTTCAGTAAAGAAGTGATGAACAAGTTCCACCAAGCTGAACTTTTCCTCTTTCAGCACATTCAGCTCTCTGAAAGTGAATGGAAATATGAACTGGATGTCCTGGTTGGCTTTGTCTTCAGCCCAGTCTAGGGTGTATTTCTGTGTTAAGACTGTTTTCCCAATGCCAGCCACTCACTTTGTCAGCACTGTTCTGATTGGTTCATCTCTTCCAGGTGAGGCTTTAAATATGTCTTCTTTTGTGATTATTGCTTCTAGACTATCTAGTTTCTTGGATGCTGTTTCAATCTGTCTGACCTCATGTTCATCATTGACCTCTGCAGTCCCTCCCTCTGTCATGTAGAGCTCTGTGTAGATCTGATTCAGAAGGGTTGTGTTTCCTGCTTTAGCGATCCCCTCAAACACACACTGGAACTTCTTCTTCAGAACAGATTTCAATTCACCCTGACACCACTGGAAGTTTCTAGGCGAGGTTCCTAAAAGAACCAATAGACAAAATACCACAATCAAGGATTTATCAAGTGCACATATTGTAAATGCAATTTTGTCTGTTCCTTCAGACAGAATACATTTTTCATTTACTGAGCACCATAAATATTTAGAGAAATATTCTCACTTTTCAGCAGACACTCAGCTAACTCCTTCTGCTTCATTATCTTCAGGAAATCCAATGTGATCTCCACAAATGCTTCTCTGCTGCTTTTACTAGGGTCCTCATGTTCACCCTGCAATAAATTGTCATCCTCATATTGACTCATTAAGCATTCTAGGTCATCTGGAGTCAGAACCTTCTGGATCCTCTTCAACTCACTCTTCACAAAAGTGATGATGTTGTCCTCCAGCAGCTGGAATAGAATACTTTATGAATGACCAAATCACACCACAACAATGCCAGTTGTCGGGTGAAGAGAGTGAGAACAGAGAAAATAGGAGCACAGAGAGCCTAAGAATAACAAACAGTATAAAACACAAACTACTGGAGGAAAGACTACGATATGCAGCAGTAGTATACAAACACCCCGGGAGTACAAGAAGGGGAGTAGAAAACAAAATCTTAGTGCATCACAGGAAGTTCCCCAACAGCTTGCACCTATTGCAGAATATCTGATGGTTCAAGATCACCTGATCCAGCCTTAACCATAACATTCATGAAAACATTTTAAGCGAACTGGGAGCTGGTATCACAACAGAGGGCTGAAAGCTCTGTCTCCCATTCCAATTTTATAAACTTGGAACTAAAACTATGCCTGCAGTCTGAGAGAAGTACTTTGTCGCTTGGAAAAATGTTGCTGCACAGATTTACCCTCACCTTACTAAAAAAACATCAGTTTGAACTAGGAAAAGTTGCATTTCCTGCAAAAATGCAGTGTGAATGCCTTGTAGTGGAATCTGAAAACAGCAGAAGAAGGAGAACTATCTGCTGAAAACATTGTGTAGAAGCTGAAATCTTTGCTGAAAACTACTTGATTTGAAAGGGTACAATGAACAGTGTCAATAAAGCAGAGTCCGTGCAAGCAGAGGTGTGCCAGAGGTAGGATTTGAACTTGTACCATCAGGTCTCATGGCAGATGCTCATCTCACTGACCCAAACTAGTTCTCGTCCCAAATCGAAATATGATAGGAGAATAAATATTCAGTGTGCAGAAGAAGCTGAACTGTGCTGTAAAGAGGTGAAATTGAACTGTGTGCTGAAAAGAGGTGAAGAAGCTGAACTTTGTGCTGTAAAGACTCAAAATAGCACAACTTGCTGCTAAAAAGAGGTAAAGAAACCAAAAATTCTGCTGAAAACAGGTGAAGAAGCTGAAATTTGTGCAGAGAAGTAGTTATATCACAAATGCTTTAAGTCACACAAAGCAGATAACAGGCTGACTTCTTCTAAATGAGTCAAACAAGGCAGAAATGATAGAAACACATGAGATCCTGTGTCTTTCATAGTATTTGAATGTGTAAAGAAAGCTGAATTTTGAGCTTAATACAGGTGAAGAAGCTGAAATTTCTGCTAAAAAGAGATGAAGAATACATAAACACATATATAAAAAAATACACACACACGGACATACAAAAACACACACAGAGAGCATGGAGTGTCCTGTGTGTTTCTATGCCAGCCAATCAGTCTAAATCTGCTCAATTTGAATCAATGATATGCTGAATCAATGAACAAAAGAATAAAAACTGGGTCGAACAAACACACACACAAACAGACATACAGACACAGCGCAAAGTGAAAGGGGGCTATTAAGAGTGTGGCCTGTGTGAGTTTATGCCAGTCAGTATTTCCGGCATGGAGGTTTGACAAGAAGCTGAGGTCCATATTAGAAATGCCGTTAAAATCATAAATAACTGCAGAATGTAATAAATTAGCACTATAGATCACTGGTCTGTGATAGTGGAAATGTGGAAAAGTAGAATCGAACTCATGCCATTTGGGCTACAGACCTATTTCATTACCAATCGCACCAATTTCTGCTGAAAAGAGCAAAAGAAACAGAAAATTGTCCTGAAAAGAGCAGAAGAGGCTGAGATTTGTACTGAAAAGAGCTGAAAATTCTGCTGAAAAGAGGGGAACTTTTTGAACTTTCTGCTGAAAAGAGCAGAAGAAACAGAAAATTGTGCTGAAAAGAGCAGAAGAGGCTGAGATTTGTGCTGAAAAGAGGTGGAACAAGCTGAACTTTCTCCTGAAAAGAGGTGAACTTGTTGAATTGTATGCTAAAAAGAGATGAAGATACTGAAAATTCTGCTGAAAAGAGGTGAAGAAGCAGAACTTTGCGCTGAAAAGAGGTGAATCAAGAATTTCTAGGTCCATATTAGAAAAGCTGCAAAAACCATCTAAAAAAAAATGCAGAATTGTAATAAATTAGCACTATAAATCACTGGTCTGTCATAGTGCATGAATTTGTAATGAAAAAAAAAAAGTTGAACAAGGTGGAATCGACCCATGATGTTTGGGCTGCAGACGCATTTCATTACTAATCACGCCACCGGCAATGGTAGCAAATACCTGGAAAACAGAGTAATGACCAGTCAGAATTAGATTGCGGTGAGAGGCAAAAATCGCAGTTTTTGGTGTTACAAACGTCGTGTAAATCAAAAAGTAGGTGGGATAGCGGCGTAATTCTTCTACTGGGTGAATCAGCAGACTTTGGTGAGCTTTCAAGGCGATTTTCAGGGCTCTCTCCATCGCGGAAATATGACAAGAGAAGAAACGACTTCATTTTCAGAGCTAGACTAGTTAAGTGGCAATAAACGTACGGAAGCAACTAGAAAAAGAAAGAAAGAAAGAAAGAATAATAACTATTTCAGTCTTAACCCCCATTTTTTCTATTTTTTCTTCATCTTTTACCTGAAACAAATAATAAATAGATTTTTACTGATCCGCTGATAACATCCAGCTCTATCTGTTCACTAATCCAATCCAATTCAACTTTATTTATAGAGCACTTTAAGAACAACATGGTTGACCAAAGTGCTATCCAATAAAAAACAGAGATAAAAGTTAAAAACCATACATTAACACTAGGTTTACTATCCTGCGCAAATTTACGTAACTTCCCTAAACCCAATACCCCCTAGAATTACTGGCTTTTTTATTTTCTGGTGCAAGTCCCGAGGTGTTAAGCACCCCTGCTGAGATTTTCACAGGTCGTCAGCTTGTTTCTCCTACAGCTTTTGTTGTGCAAACCACTGTGAGATTATTATGCTATCATATGTTACCTGATATCTGTAATCAAAGTAGTTGAATTAGGATACAGCTGTAGGACATATATTATCTTTTAGTTTAGACTGTGTGCTGTGTGAGTAGTCAAGTTCCCATCATACATTTGGGTTAGAAGAATATAATCATTACGTAGTTCATTAGATAAGTGTGCACCACTCTGTATCCTTGATCTGCTGTGAATGTGTTACACTGTTTCTTGACATGTTTTACTGCTGAATCATGAAGAGAATGTTGTGTGCAGAAGACCTTGTGTCTACGTTTAGGAGAGACAGACTACATTCCATACCCCCACCGTCTTTAGAGAATGAAGACAGGGAGCCGAGGTCATAACTTAGGCGCCGTAAGAGAGAAAACATGTGAATGTTTAGGCTTTTACAAATAGGTGGGGGCCACTAGGGGCTATAAAAGGCTGAGTAACCCGTCACCATTTTGAGACATGCTGTGACCCTCTTCAAGCATCTCTCCCGTCCGGACGTTTCTTATGCTCTGATGTGTTGACTTGTATGGAAATAAAGTATTGTTGATTGAGCATATATACACCGAGTATTGTCCCTCCTTCAGCCCAAAGATTAAAACAACTGGGAGTTTTTAACACCACCCATTGTCCTTGAGGCCTGGCACATTTGCATTTGCTCACTCAGAGTTGCTCAGATCCAAGGCAGGCCAAACCTCTGTGTTACAACTTTCAGAAATGCCTGATAGAAATGCTTCAACTTACTCATGAGATTTTGACCACATTTTTTGCGGAAGTCACAACTATACTGAATGCACGACCGTTGTTGCCAGCTGCAAGAAATGCTTGGTAGGGAACAGCTGTTCCCTACCAAGGTTCGTTTCAAAGTTTGAAAGACTTTGAAATAAAACAGACTTGTGTACCCATATATTGTGAATGTCTGTCTTTTGTATGTAGGTTGTAACACAGAGGTTTGGCCTGCCTTGGATCTAAGTAAACAAATGCCAATGTTGCACAAACACACACACACACACACACACACACACACACACACAGCAAATCTGCATTTATTTGTCCCACAAGAGGAAAATCTGCATTGTCATTGCAAAAAAGTGGACAGAGCACAGTATAGAAAGTGCACTATACAAACAATCTGGAAACATAAATATGGACACGTGTATTCAAAAATATTGGTGTATGTATACACACACACACACACACACACACATATCTATCTATCTACGTGTGTGTGTGTGTGTGTGTGTGTATATATATATACATACACACACATACATATATATATATATATATATATATACACATATATTTATATATATATATATATATATACACACACATATATATATACACATATATTTATATATATATATATATATATACACACACATATATATATATATATATATATATATATATATACATACATACATACATAGTTATACACACAGACACATCTATATCATATATACACACACACACACACATATATATGTATATATATATATGTGTGTGTGTGTGTGTATATGATATAGATGTGTCTGTGTGTATAACTAGACTTTATGCATATTATATAAGGTGTGGCTATGTAAATATATAAATATATGTACAACTCTGTGTATATATGTTTATGGACAGGCATGCAGGCAGGTAAGGAAGGAAAGCAGCCTTGCAGGGAAGGAAAAACTTGAATCTCTCATGGTTAGGGGTTGGGTGGAGCTGAAGACCTGTGAAAATCTCAGCGGGGTGCCAAGAGGTGTTAAGGTCGGGGGGAATTTACGCAAATCTGCGCAGGCCAGTAAATCTAGTAGTAGGGACTTGCACCAGGGAAAAAAGGCTCAGTAATTCTAGTGTTAAACAGTCAAAGAAAATTAAATAACAATAAAATAAATACATAAATGGCAAAAAAGATAGAAAATAAATCAGTAACTATGAAATATTAAAAGTAAAAAGTAAAAGTAAAAAAGCATATTAAAAAAGCAAGTAAAAAAGATTAAGAGCAACCAAAAACTGAGTAAAACTGACTCTGGTACTACTTCTAAAAACACATGAATATTCATTTCGCCAGTGGTGGAAATTATTTTTACACTTTTCACTGTTACTGTAGTCTAATTTGACTCTCCCACCATCATCTCTTGCTGATTAAATCTTGGTTGTCTGCTCATTTTCCTAAAGTGGGAAAGCAGATATTCTTCTGGTAGGAAGCAAAATTGTTTTGGATAAATTTGATAAATTATCTCTATGTATTGAAAATTCTCAAGTCTCTTCTTCTTCTTAGCTTAATAACTTAGGTGTTGCTTTTGGCAGGGCCTTGAATTTTGAAACATATCAATAATCTCACTCAGTTGGTATATGTCCACCTACATAATAGCAGCTGGCTACACCCTGTAATGGAAATTTCTTTATTTTATGTATTGATCACATTAGTAATAATTCTAACATCACTTTGTCACCTAGTTATATACATGTCAGATAGCACCACAAATGTGTCTTTATGCTCTATCACACCATACAATGCCCTACTGTGTGTGTGTGTGTAAGTTCATGGGAGATGTTAAACAGATGGTGAAAAACAAAGGCACCTTCTTTATCAGACAGTAGGAAGGAGGGAGGATTCGAGAGGTAAATCTGCAGGTGATGGATAAGTGAAAAACAAAGGTTTCTCTCTCTCGTGAAGGAAAGGTTTCAAGGATAATTTGAGTTGAAGGTATAAAACCACATGATGTGCTGTCAAATGCCTTTTGTCTCTGTGTTTCTGTGTGTGTATAAGATATGAGGGCAGCAGCCATCGTGACACAGCATTTTGGCATCGGACCTGAATGCTCTCTCCACTGCAATGTATGTAATAAACTCCACTTTAAAAAGGCACTCACCAAGTGTTTACAGTTTATTTAAAACTTCCACAACAACCCTTCTACACAGCTAACAATACGACTATTCTTGTTCATTCTCTGGTTCATTCTCCCATGTTAATTAATGTAATTCTATCCTTTCTAGATTACCACTTAAACTTCTCCATAGACTTCACCCAGTGCAAAATATAGATACCTATTACCAGAATACCTTCCATTTAGCATATTGCTCCTGTCCTTCAACCATTTCACTGGATTCCTGTAAAGTATGACATTAATTTTACTCTAAGATCCGACTTCACTGCTACAGTTACCATTTGCTCACATCATGAGCTTTGGAGCCTTCAGCTGAGTGGACACTTGTATTTAGAACTATCTGCTGCACCACATTCACAACATTCATTCTCTCCCTAGCACTAAAACCAGCCTTAAAACATTTTTTTAAACTTGCGTATTCTGATTTGTGCTTAATATTTATAATTTTATGATGTATTCACTTCACAACATGGAAATAACTGTGAATAGAATAGATGTAAATGTAGTTGTTTTACATGTTGTTGTACATGTACCTTAAATAAGGAGTCGACGTGTGTTTGATGCTGCTGGGCAGACTGACCACTGGAAACCCCTGAGCTCTCCTGGTCCACTCTGTGGAGGAATTAGAGTCAGACAAAACACTGTAATCGAAATGCAACTTAAGATGCTGGTGGTCCTCCACATTATACAAAAAACAAACAAACAAGACAAGACAAAAACAAAAACCCCAGCTCCCACTTGTTAATAAGATAGGGTTCCAACCTTATCTGACACTATTTGAACATTAACAATATACAACTAAAGAACAAAAGTTCACTAGCAATATTTATCTTTGTTAAAAATACTTTTAACAAAGAATAGAATAATCATTTTTTGTTATTATAAATATACAACAAAATTATTGTGCTCCACACCAACTGTGCAGGAGTAAAAAAAATAAACACAGACCTCTTGATGAAAGAGAACTGGCTTTGTTGACTGAGGCATTGTGTGTACTTCCAAGAAACTTCCAAGAAACAGGGATTTTGCTCCCTGCTGTGAACAAACTGTTTTTTACAGCCCAGCATGAAGATTGATCATTTCCTGTCAGATGGCCCTAGATTTGTTTAAATACACTTTTTCTTCTTCATACCTCTCCTTGTGTCATCTGTGAATCCAATGAAGATATTACACATATTAAGGAGTCTTTGAACCTTGATTGTCATCCAGGATTTCTGGGTGCAAATGTTTGAATCGACTTATCAGTTGTAACATAGTCTGCACAGCAGGTCCCCTTAATCAAATAAACCTCAGCATTTATGCTCAGAGCTGTACTGCAGTTGTGTGAGAGCACACATTGACTAAGTTTTGATTTTTTTTTATTTTTATTATTATAGTGGGCTAAGTACTAAAATCATCAAAACTTGATCCAATAATTTTCTTATACACTGAATTCCGTAAAGCAGCAGCTTATGTACATATCTTTCTTGTGAAAATGTAAATTTGTCTGTGTTATTGTGTAAATACTTACGCTATTGTGTACTTCACACACATGGAGAAATGCCAAACTGCCTTTCATTGCTCTTGTAACAGTGACAATAAAGAGCTATTCTATTCTATTCTATTTTATTTTGATGACTGTTTTGCAATTCTTTCTTTTCTCTAGAAGTTTACTACCAGAGAAGATCTTGTAAACTTAATTTTCATTATGTGGAAACTGAAAGCAGAAATTCAGATCAGGGTAGGCTTGATAAAGTGACCCTGAATTGGATGAGCAGACAAGTAGAAAAGAATGGATGGATGAATGAAGGGATGGACGTATTTAGTTTATTTGTTGGATAATGAAGCTGTCAGTCTGCCCCAGGGCAGCTGTGGCTACAACTGTAGCTTGCCTCCACCAGTGTGTGTGAATGTGAGAGTGAATGAATAGTGGCATTGTAAAGTGCTTTGGGTGCCTTGAAAAGCTCTATATAAATCCAATCCATTATTATTATTATTATTAACAGATGAGCGACTTTATAAACACTGGGGAACTCTTGAGAACAAACAATCCTGCTTCTTCCCTTTTTGGCTGCTCCTTTGAACTGTCCTCCTGATATATTCATTTGAAATCTTGTCCATTTTGGTCACACTCAGTGAAAATATTAGCATCGTCAACTCTGCCACCTGTCCTTTTGTCAGTGCCACCACATCCAAGCCCTATAACATGGTCTCACTACAATCTTGTAAACCTTCCCTTTCACTCTTCCTACGATCCTTCTGTCACAAATCACTCTTGACATTTATAATCACCCCCTCTACCAGGGCTGGACTGGGACAAAAAATCGGCCCGGGCATTTTGACTAGAGACCGGCCCCCCAGGTATTATAGGAAAAACCATCAAGCCTTTGAATGAAAACAAACGCTGTTGTGACAGTGATGTACACTGTCTTGTTGGTATATGTATGATTTCTATACATTTTACATCAGATAAAAACTTTGGTTGTAAGATTCAGGAAATTATTTATTAAAAGCAAGACATTTTAAATGAGAATAAGAAAGAAAAATATTTTTTTTTGTGCCCCCCTTTTCCCTGTTAATGCCCTACCTGGCCCCCCTGGCGAAACTTGCTAGACCCGCCCCTGCACAGTTACCAGCTGTCAGCTACGTAGAAAAGGATCCTGGTGTTATTTGTCTCTCAGAAACAGTTCATAACGTCCCTTCAACTCATTCATGTCATCTAAAAGGTAAACCTGTTTCTCCATCACCTGTTCAGCTCTGATCATTCAGTAAGGACATCTCCTGGTTTCATCTGCATGTTTCCCTCTCACCACATATCCAAACCGACATCATGACCAGCAGCTTTTACAGCTGTGGCTCCAGCAAACATCAGCTGATACTAGAAATTAATATTAAATAAATTCTAACAACAGCTGATCAAGCTTAAACGTGCTGCTGTTGTTTAGCGCGACATGCGCTGGTTTCCTCTTTCTGGCGCAAAGTGGGCGATAAACAAACAAGAGAGAAAAGCCAATCAGCTGATCATTGATCAGTTTCATGACTGAAGTAGCAACAGGTGAGGGAGGGGAGAGAATGAGAGGAGAAGAGGCAGCTGACAGGGTAAAGACGCAGAATAACTCCAGCTTTGTGTCTTTTTCCATTCTAGCTGAAGTACGGGACAAACTGTGTTCCTTTTCAGCTCAATATGAAACGCGTAATATTTTCTCTGAATCAAGGGTGTAGATTTGGCAAGGAAGGAAGGGACATGTCCCCACCAATATCCAGCGGTTATTGAATTGTCCCTACCAATAATTTGATCTCTTCGAGTAAAGAAAAACAAACCCGATAGAAAGAAAAAAAAAAACGATCTGTCAACGTCTCATTCACCTAGCAGTGCAGAAAGAGTTAAATTACGTTCTCTACTGGAGTCCTACCTCATGTGACAAATATGACCAATGTGATTGGCTGTGCCTTTCAGGGAGCTCTGTTTAGCAGCGGCAAGCCTGCGCTGCGAGGACCTGCAAGGAGGAGAGGAGGATGGCAGCAAAAAGGAAGAACTTGGATATAACAAAGTATTTTTCAAAGAAACCTGTAAATCAGTTAAAGTCAAGTTCACTCATAAAATGTGTCCGTCATAATAACGTTACAGGCTATGCTAGGCTATACATGCCAAACCTCCTGATTTTTCCGGGAGAATCCCGAAGTTCAGTGCCCCTCCCAAAAATCTCCCAGAGCCACCATTCTCACGAATTTCTCCCGTTTTCCCACCCGGAAAACAAAATTGAAAAACCATATCCCAGATTGGCCTAGCCAATTCCTATGGAGTTAAATCAGGGCCATAATGTTTGTGTAGTTAAAAGAAAAATTTGAAATCGAAAATATGTAAACTGAAAGCAAAAGTCACATTTTTAGAGTGAACTTTGAAAAAGAAAGAGTTGGATTTAAAATCAAATCAAACGTTTTGAATATTTGTATTAACTGAAAACCCAATGGTTCTTTTATCTATAATTTCTCTGAGTAAACTTTATTTAAAAATTTTCAGTAATCTTTTTTTCATTATTATTATTTTTAAGAAATCTATTCAGTCTCAGATTACATTTTTTCAGATTCAGATCTTTTAAATTAATGTACAAAAAAAAATTCTTCAGGTTCGGATTTTTCTCTCAGCTTCAATTTTTTTTTTCACTTTCAGATCTCTATTTTTCAGTTACAGACTTTTGGTCCTGTTTTGGCTTGGTGGGCGTGGCTACACAGAGAGGGGCGGGGAATCATGAGTGACAGCAGATCGCTGCAGGCTCAAGATGGTCCATTTTTCATGTTGCCTTCAGGAAACCTGGGAATGAACATAATTTATCAAACACCTCCTGCACTGTATTATTTGATAATGTTTAGAAAACATGTCATGCATAACTGCTAAAACTCAGTTACTAAAGCTCTTTCAAGCAGTAATGTGTACAAATTACGCCGTAACTGATCAATTATGAGACGTTTTCCCAGCCACTACGTGAGAAGTGGTCATTTCCCATGCTCTCAAAGTAGCGCGCATTGTATCGGGTGGGGGCTCCTGTTAACTTGTCCCTCAGTGAACGATGGCGTCGTCTTCCAATAACACTGCTGGCGCGAACAATCAGGTGAGTGTTTAAGTTTGGAACAATTACACTGCAGTCTGTGAATACTACGAATTTAAGAAGTGGCTATTGTTACGGTTAATTTTTCGGCTATTCTGTTTTTTTATTTTATAACGTTTTTTGCTGAAATGCTAGCTCAACAGAAACGCCTATCTAACGGTATCTAACTGCATGAGTGGGCTGAGCAGCTCCTTTAGTCAGAGACTGAAACACCCTCGGTGCAGGAAGGAGCGCTTTCGCAGATCATTCATCCCAACATCCCTATAACTCCTCAATCACGATGTCATAAGTCACTGGACACTGTGAACATCCACGGTCATCACTTCATGCATAATGGACCTTCCATGTGTATGGACATGTGCAGGTATATATGTATGTATATGTATACATATGTATATTTAGTGTGTACATGTGTGTGTGTACATGTCTATAAATAGGAATAGTAGTGGTACAATAGCTATATCAAGCGATATAGTTTATGTCTTCCACATTTCCAACAATATCCATAATCACATACTGTGTATGCTACCATTGTATATAGTGTATTATACTGTGTGTGCTACCATTGTATATAGTGTATTATCTTACTTTTTTCATTGAATGTACTTATTTGTATTTTTGTATTTCCTTCAGATATCTGTACCTGAGCTGAGGTGACGCAAAATTTTCCCGTCGTGGGATCAATAAAGTCTTATCTTGTCTTATCTTATCTTATCTTAACCAGATTCTTACTCTGGATGGCATTACCTTGGCCTCCAGTAACACTGTGAGGAACCTTGGAGTCATTTTTGACCAGGACATGTCCTTCAACGCACATAGCGCAACATCTCTAAAGATAGAAATATCCTGTCTCAGAGTGAAGCTGAAAAACTAGTTCACTCATTTATTATTTCCAGGCTGGACTACTGTAATTCATTATTATCAGGATGTCCTAAAAACTCGCTGAAAAGCCTTCAGCTAATCCAAAATGCTGCAGCAAGAGTACTGACAAGGACTAGAAAGAGAGAGCACATATCGCCCCTCCCTGAGCCTGGTTCTGCCGGAGGTTTCTTCCCGTTAAAAGGGAGTTTTTCCTTCCCACTGTCGCCAAAGTGCTTGCTCATAGGGGGTCATATGATTGTTGGGTTTTTCTCTGTACCTATGAAGCGCCTTGAGGCAACTTTTTTTGTGATTTGGCGCTATATAAATAGCCACCACCAAACAACTGAGTTATTTTTACACATCGGCCAGCATCTGGCCAATCCACCACCTTCCACTGTTTATACCGTTCCAAAAAAAAAAAAGAAAGAAAGAAAAGAAAAAAAAAACATCGGCCCATAAAAACGAAAAATCACCATGAGCCCACCCGGGCAAATGGTATGCCCGATGGCCAGTCTAGTAGTGATGGGATTTCCAACTCTTTTTAGAGAACCGGCTCTTTCGGCTCGACTCACTAAAAAGAGCCCGCTCTTTCGGCTCCGAACCGGCTCTTCAGGTTGTTTTGTTGCTTTAATTAATTTATTATTAACAATAATATAAAATTATGCACAAAAGGAATTACTAATGTAAGAAAAAGTGGTTTATTTATATATGTTTATATATAAATATATGCGGTGGCCCCTAGAGACAAAGCACTTACAAACTCCAAAAAGCACGTACAAACTCCAAAACACATTTCTAGAGTTAACTGAACTTCCAAAACAGAGCTACCTAGATCACTTAAATTACACAATTGAAAGCATATGTGTATTGTTTGTGTATTTATACGCAAGCACTCATATATATTCAAATAATTTAAAAAAAAATGTTCATTTACCTGTTACTACCAAACACCAAATCCGGTCGTTGGTACTTGCTGGCTTGTCTAGCCACTAGGTAACAAAAGCTCCACACTGCACCGAGCATCCTGGAGCACTTCTGTTTGGTTTTGTACGTGCTTTGGAGTTTTTACGTGTTTCGGAGTTTTCACGTGTTTTGGAGTTTGTACATGCTTCAGAGTTCGTACGTGTTTTGAAGTTTGTACGTGCTTTGTCTCTAGGGACCACCGTAAATATACTTTTATTTATTCACTCCACATAAAATGTAATAAATAAATCATATAATACAAAAACCAACTAGTCACAGTTCAACTTTTAACTATTTAAATTTTCCGCTTTTTCCTTTTAAACAAATTTAAAGTGAAACAACACAAAACACTGCAAACCACAACACAATTAAATATAAATTAAAATATGAAAACAAAAAGAAGATGCATATTCTCTGTCATATGGGCCTGCATGAATAAACTTTCTGAATCCTTTATCATCCGCAACTGAAAATAGTTGTGGATGATTACTAGACCTTTCTAATGTGACGTTGTTGTCCCTGACTCTCTTTCTGTCTTTCCCTCCTGCTCTGTTCCTGTGCTCCTGCAAGTGTAACTACCGCCCCTCCCCCCTCTGCCCAGCGCAAAGCACAAGGCTCGCGTGAAGCGGAAAAAAAGTGCGAGAGAGAGAGAGAGAGAGAGAGAGAGGGTGAGAGAAAAAAAAAAAAACCACGGCTCGCGATAAGGAGCCGGCTCACCTCGTTCACGTCAAAGATTCGGCTCTAAGAGCCATTTCGTTCGCGAACGACACATCACTACAGTCTAGCTATGCCCTCCACCCTGAAGTGCACTGGCCATTCCTTTGGATGGTTGATCCCAGGTTTGTAAACTTATTTATCTTTACTATAATTATTTTTTGCAGCTTATCCCTGTCATCCATACACAGCTATTCTGTCTTGGTTCTAAATTTGAGTCTTCTTCTCTCCAGCTCATACCTCACCCTCTCCAGACTGTATTCCACTTCCACCTGTACACTGCAGATTACAGTCTCATATAAGAACAACTGTCTCTCTGTTATTACACATTCCACTGTTTCCAGAAACCTCCATAAAGACAAACGTCTCATCAAAGCAGTGGTCACGTGGAGTCACGCTCAAAAAACTGTTTGTCCTCCTCCATCCAGCAACACCTGAAACAGCTTAGTTGAAGTTCCTACTGTGGGATTAAAGAAATTAATTTACGGCTACAATATAATCTACAGTATTAACATTGCATTAACAATATATCATATAGCTTTAGGACGGCATTAAGATGCTTAAACATACTGGCACCACATTAACCTTTTTTACAGGTGCAGTTATAACCATTTTATACACACATTGCAGTTCTGTGCTTATTAATGAGTTGAAGCTCAGTCAATTAATTAAAGGTTATAAGCTTTGTCTGGCGCTATGTCCAGGCAATCTATTGTGTAAGTGACTTGGAGCTGTAGAAGGTAAAACTGCATACACGCTTACAAAACACATATAGTGCATATCATCAAGAAACAGGCCTGAGCAAAGGCCTGAATGTATTCAGCAACATGTTGCACTTGAGTTTGCTTGGTAACAGGTGACAGAAGAAGATAAGTCCATGGGGACCTCAAAGGCCGGAGATCATCGCCTTATTCGGAAGGAGATGCAGAAAGGGGAACTTCTGTGCCTGCATTCAGCTCTTAAAATTAATCATTGTCTGTAAAACATACAAATAATGTTCTTAAGATGCATATTATGTGCTTATAAACGCAAGAGGGGGCGTTAAACCCCGATGTTATAAAAACAATCTGAAGTGTATTTTTGGGCGGAGATCCATGCTGATTGTGTGCAGTATTCATCTCCCCGCGCGTGTGTTCAAATAAAATCATTGTTTGACCCAACCCTTCTGGACTATTCTTGTTTTGTACTCTTCCTTAATATTTGAACACTACCTACACTGTGTTTGAAGCAAAGCACAAAGGAGACACCTGCTGGAGCAGCTGGAGTCCTACAGACACTCAGCCTCTTCACTACAGAAACACCTCCTACAACCTCCACCCTTTACACTTTGACTGCTGTGTTTGTGGAAACACTCCAACACACACCACTTCACATATGAACACATAAAAGAGCTGAGCTGACATTAAACATGATGGAGGATTTATTCACAAACACTGAGTCACAACAATTTTTACATTCACATTACCTCTCTGCAGGAGACCGAGGTCTGATTTAAATTCAGTGATTTTATTTGATCTGTGTTTATGTACAGGGCAATGCTTTGTTTCTATTCTAACATGTTTTGTCTCAAGGATTTTATGTAGTGTCAATAGTTGTGATGTGTTTTCTGACCAAACAAAGCCCCTCCACAGCATTTCAAAGATTTTGTATTCACTACTTTGCAGGAAACCAAATCAGACATTTTTCAATCAGTTACTTTTTGTTTTAGTTCATGTTACAAAAAAATAAATAAATGTTTTTACATGTTTCAATTCCTGTTTGCTGAAGTGGATTTTCAGCTGTTTAGAAGCCAAAGGCTTTTTTTCAAGAGACAGTTTAAATGGGATTGAGGGAATGACGTGTTTGCGAGGCAGTTTATATCCAACAGCATTAAACAGTTAAAACAAAGAGCTCACCTCTCTGCAGCAGACACAGGCTGGACTTTAAAATCAATCCAGCGATCATTAGACCAGTCACTCCTTAAGGACACAGAGCTGGGTGGAGGTCCAGGTGGGTTCCTGTGAATAATGATGGAGCAGTGATGTGAGTGCTGAGCTGTGACATGGAGAAGAGTCATGGACAGTTAGAGATGGTCATCTCACCTCTGAGCTTTGGTCTGGCTCTCATGTTCCCCACACAGAGTGCTTTTAGAGGGAGGGACTCCCTCCTCTCTGTCCTCACACTGATCCATGCTGCTCAATTCACATCAGCTCACACACACTTTCTACCTTCACCTGCAGAGGAAACACAAATCATTCAAGTGCACATCAACTGAAAACCTCCTTTCCATCATGTGTGCTGTCCAAATATCAGCTGCTTCTTTCCTGCTTCATCTCAGTGTCAGCTGAATGCAGTCAGACAGCAGTGTGAGGCAGAGGAAGCTGCCATCAGCTGCTCTACTATCAGTCCAGATGGAGCCATGAAGCACACACGATGCATTCACTGACACACACTCTATGTTACCCTGAAAGTGGAGAAGGAGGTCTCTGCTGTTTTTCTGCTTACACAGCTATCTTTACTATCAGCTGTAATAGTGAAGCTTCCCCCTTGTCTCTTTTGACCATTTCTTGCCTTCTTTCCATTCTGAATTCCAGTGGACACAGGGTAATTTCACTTTAAATTAATTAAATTTGTCATTGGACTTCTTACAAACCAATAGGTTCAGGAAGCAGACACATTTTGACTTCACAAGATGTGTCTGCTTCTCTGAGCTTTAACTCATTAGTATCAGTGTTCAATTTCAGCAGTCAGAGAAAGCTCACACAGTAGAAGCAGATATATTTAAACATCATCTTATCTGAGTAACAAGAAGCAGTACTTGTGGTCATCAAACTGACTTAACATTTAACTCTTTTTAGGTTTTTTTAGGATTATGAAGGTGGGTCACTTTTACTGGGGTACCATCACCATGGCAATGTGTGTTGCTGACATTGAATAATCAGGACTCGACCTTAATCAGAGTCAGAGCATGTGACTGTCATTCTAACACTGTAGTTACTAGTAGTAGCTTGCTTTATTTCACTGAATGTTCCTTCAAAGCTCATTTCAACCTGTTGAAGTCATGAATGAAAGCACAGACTGAGAGTGGATCACATGATGTTTAAGGTGTGTCATGTGACATGTTCAGTATTGTCACACATGTCTAGATTGTCCCTGATATCATAACTGCTCAAACACTGATGATTATATTTGAAGAATTATTACTGATGGCAGCAAAGTTTGAATGGAGCTCTCTGTCTGTGCTGATTTGTCGCCCTCTGGAGGTCAAAGCACAAACTGCATGATGTCACTGCAACCACCACAGTGACAGGAAGTGTTTTTAAATGACTGAAACACTGAAATGATGCTAACGGCTGTCGTTAGGCTCACTGATAGCAGTGCTGATGTGTTCATGTCAAACACTGGCTCAGGTCAGACTCCTTCATCCTTCTCCAGCGTGAGGCCGCCCTCAGACCCACAGGAGCTCTGACCTTTGACCCCCTGTACACAGTTAGCTTCATCAGCAGCTCATTTTTGGCATTCTCTACACGAGCCAATCACAGCTGGAAGTTTCCTGGATGTAGTCTGGATGAGCAGCACTATGTTAGACAGACACAACATTTAAATGTCAGGAGCCTCTTGCATGAGAGCTGTGATGTCCTAAAACAAACAAACCTAAAACAAGTCCAGCTGCCTTTAAAGCATGACTAGCATGACCTGAATGACTGAGAGGCTCCAGTTTCAGCTTCTCTGTGAAGTCTGTGACCTCTGACCTCTGAAGCATTCAAGCATGAAAGGCTCCTAACTCAAGGATGAACCAGAGTGATGCTCATCTTTGTACACTTGCATTGAGTTCGCTCTCGCTATTTCATGAATGATGAACACTTCGGAGGTTAACTTGGGCATGTTGTTTGTGTCAGAGGGTAAATTAGTCAAAACTGGTGTAAATTCAGTCTTCACTAAAAAGGATTTCAACTCACAGAGTCAATACAGACAAACTGATGGTCAGCGCTGTTACATATTAAAACTGTTCACTGGGTAACGTGGAGCAAAACATTCCACCTTAAATGCTGCAGATAGCTGCTGTTTATATCTTACAGAGGAACGTTTAAAGTTACTTGAGTACTTCATGAGTGCTGACATGAGAGCTGAGCTCAATGTCAGTATTTGTGCTCCTCTTTTCTCTCTGTGGCATCAAAAATTCTCTCTCTGTTTGTACATCACTTATTCTCATATAATAATACTGTTAAATGGCTTTCATTGAAAATATGAATTCAAATGGAACTAAAATGACATCATGAGGGAATTTTTACCATTCTGTCCATCAAAAACACAATAAGGAGAAAGTGTGAGTTTAAACTTTTAAAAAACATCTGTGTGAAAAGTTAAATTCAAACCTGCTGCTGCTCTGATTATGTTTGGCCTCGTTGGTCCAGCTGTGAGTCCGTTACTGTGAACTATGGAGTGGCAGATTTCTGCTGTTTGTGGTGAAGATGATCATGAGACACTGAGTTGAGAAAAGACAAGTGAAACTAAAGTCCAGGCTCCATTTCTGCTTTTGTTTCATCCAAACTTCCTCATATAAACACATCCCTTCCTGCTTAGAAACATGTAGAAATGTTTGTTGGTGTCATGGTCCTGGGTCGTTGACCCAGTGTTTTGTGTTTCATTTTGGTGTCAGCTTATGTTTTGTGTTAATTCTTATTTTGTATTAGTGCTTAGGGTTTGGTTCTTGTGTTTAGTGCTTTAGTGTTCTCCCTCCTGTGCTCTGTTCGTGTCCCTGAGTTTGTCTTTGTGAATTTCCTGTTTTACTTTGAAGGTGTGTGTCTGTTATCACTGTGTCAGCTTGTGTCTTCCTTTCATCTTGTGAATTAGGATCAGCTTTGCTCCCCTTCTGTGTGCCATTAACTGATTACCTTGTGTGTGTCTATGTAGTGGGTGTCAGTCTGTGCTCCTTGAGGGTTCGTCTGTCTTTCTCAGCATTGTGCTGCTGCTGCATTCTTCGTGTCATCTCTGTGTATCTCCTGCTGGTCTTGTTTTCAGGTTTGTTATTTTTTCCCAGTTTAGGTTTATGTTCAGTTCTGCCCTCACCTTGGTTATTGTTCACTGTAAATAAACCTCACTCGCATCTCCACTGCTGTCTGCAACTTGGGTCCTCATTCACTCCACCACACGACTGCTGCCCCCAGCCATGACAGTTGGAGGTTTTCTGTCCTGTTACTAAGTGCAGCATTAAAATTATGTTTCTATTGTAGTTTCTATTGTAGTGACACTCTAAACTGGTTCCACTGCAGATCACAGAAACACTCAGTGTGTTAGTGGAAGTTGTTTTTAGCTGAGCTGTGTCCTTAATCCAATCTGAAGCGAACAGTTTGCTGCAGAGCAGGAAGGCTCATCATGACAAACTCATGTTTACACTTTATCAGCTCCATGTTTCTTTTTCTACTTCTTTTAACTGGAAACTTTGACTTCCTGTCTCACTGCAGTGAATAACTGCTCTTCTTTAATGATTTGTTTGGAGCTGGTTTTACAGATTCATTTAGATATAATCAGTTCAAACTTGTTTCTATGACATTCATCATTATTCTCTAAATATTCCACTGACAGCAGCAATAAATAATAAATCAAAGGCTTCCCAGTCTGTGGGCCCACTGTGGGTCCTGAATGATTTCCATGAAAAACCTTTAAAGAGTCTGATAGAAGTTCTACAAGTGAGTCCTCTTGTTCTCACAAGGCTGAGCTCCTCACTGAACTTTTACTATCACTTACTATTATTACTTGATACATAATAATGGTTCAGTGGTAGTCGATGGTAACATTTTAGGAGGTCCATGAGAGCAACAACACTATAAAAACAACAATCTGCTGATCTCAGAAGTTCAAAAGTATCCGTATCAAAAAACTTCCACCGACAAAAACAAAAGATTGTCAGTCCAACAGACTTCACCCAGTAGTTGCTCTGATATATAATTTTTAATGATGTTTCAGTTCAGATGTTTCAGTTTCCGACTTGTCACAAGCCAACAGAGTATGCATGGGATCAGGTGATCATGTGATCAGTCGAGTGACAGCGGCTCTACAAAGGGACGACTCCAGCCTCCAGACTTCATTTGGCAGGAACTCAGCTGATAAATATCAAATAAGAGCTCCTTCATGTGTTTGTTATTGTCACATGACACACTGTGTCACAGACTGGAGACAAAGTGAACTCACAGCAGCAATAATATCATTTATTTATAATTATTTATGATTTTAAACCAGCTGACTGGGAGCACACTGAGGCAACCTACAGGACGAGTGGGGAACAGCTGTGGACACGTGGAGACTTAAAGCCTCACAGGTGGAAGCTTCAGTGGTTTCTACAAAAGCAGCTGATTTGAGTTTGTGTCTCTAACAGCTGCTTTCTTTCCTCCACCCTGGCTCACTGAGCAGTGATGATGTCATATTTTGAATAATTGCAAATCTAAAGGGCACAAACAGTGAAGCTGTGAACTCTCTCTGCAGTGACTCCATCATCTAAAGACACTGTGGATGTGACACAGAGAGGAAATTTTTCTTCCTGTTCTTTCTCTCGCTTCACTTTCCTGTTAAACTTTGGAAGCACAAATCAAAGACAGTCAGAGGAACTCAGCCACACCAGCTGCTGCTCCACAGGTGCACCCTACAGGTGGAGAGCACCACCCACGTGTCTTTAGGAGAACCAGAGTCACAAAGTAACAGAGTGAAGAGCAGCAGATGAAGCACAGAGGACACAAAAAGGAAGGAAACAAGGAAACAAGGTCCATCTGTGTCCTTTCAAACAAACAAGCATCAACGTCCAGGACTGAAACATGACTCCACTGAGAAACTGAGCGCTCCACCATCTGCTCCAAATACACTCACTCCAAACAGGCCATCTTTGATATCCAGTCTATGCTCTGGGCTCTTGCAGCCTCTCCTTCAAAGCTCTGAGGCTTTCTGTCTGCGCGACTCCCTGCTTCTTCAAACCTGTCCACAAGTTTGGACCACAGTTCAGTCACTAGTCTGGGAAATTCTTGTTGTGGCCAAGTGCCACAGTTTCATCATCACTTTTTAAAGAGGGAACTTCATCTGACACATTTTCACAGCTCTGAAGTGGAAATTATGCTTTGAAGGAAACACAGGATGGATTTGAATCCACAAAAGAAACAGCAGCAGACTGAGGAACTTGTTAGAGGAAGAAGAAGGTGGAAGCTGCCCTGCAGAAGCTGCTGTGCTGCTAATAGTGAGAAGGTTTCTGTTTCTCTGTGTTTGATGAGCTCTGACTTCTGTAAATATGTAGACTGTATGTATGAAGAGGCAGATGGAGCCTGTGTCTCACTCATGTAGTGACTGTTGTTGTTAAACAGACACCATGACAGAGATCATTAAGGTCTCCTGATGTTAGAAATGAGACAAAGGCAGGAGGTGTGTGGACTGTGTAGAAGCATGTGTGTGTTACTGTTTGAAGTCTGTACATGAATCCAGTCATGTTTAGTTCAATATAGTGATGTGCTGATCTTTACCATGTTGTTCTGTTGTTCTGATCCCTCTGGATTCAAATGATGAACAGATCAGTCCTGTGTTTACTGCCATGGAGCTGACACGTGTCACACAACTCTGAGTACTCTTGTTCTCCACTCGCTGCTTTGAAGCAGCTAGTTTGGAGCTACAGGCTGGATGCATTTTCATCCAAACAACAGAGACGACCAAACGATACAGAAGCTTTGAAACTGGCGTCGCTCGTCCTGAAGCACGGCTGTTCAAAACGCCGCCGTCATGCGCTCGTTTGAACCTTTGAGCGCTGTCGCTGCTTCACGGTGGCGCGTTTCATTGGTTTGACAGCTTTGACTCATTGCTGCTGAACTATCCATATGTACCCCTCGCTAAAGTCATTCGTTTTGATGACTCGATAATTCAGAGTTCATGATGTATTTAAATGTTCAAAAATGCACTTTAATGGTTCAAATACAGAGAGAAACAATTTAAAATGTGTTCAAATATTTAAAGTTATCCACAGTATTTCTGAGTTTGCACCATTACTCCTGATTCATGCACTGTAATCCCTAACAGTTGTTCTAGCTCATAACTAATAAGCTCATAACACTCAAATGTCGTTTTGTAGTTGAGCAAACTATAAAGTATTGAGCTCTGTTGGCTTTTATGCAACTTTAATTGAATAGGGCTCAATATTTTTTAGCTAATTTGTTTGGAACGCTCAAAAAGTTTAAGAAGCATATGTTAGTGACGTTCTGGTGGGTGGAGTCTTGTCGCTGTCTCAGGAAAGCTGAGTCAGCCATCTTGAATTTACCTTGATGCGGGGAAGATTTGGCCAGCCCGTGTGGATTAAGAGTCCCCAACTTCAACCCACCACGACCACCACCTTAATTTTTTTCATCAACTGCCCTAAATTTGGTAAGTCTAACGTGTTTTTGTTTTGTTTAAATTTAATTTCGATAAACAGTCTCTTTATTTTTTACTGGAAATATATTCGTACTTTGTGCACAGTGAATGTTTGTTATAAATAAATAAATTCGAATCCAAGTAATTGTAATTTTAGAAGTTTTCGAATGTGACAAATACGTAATGTTATTTCAAATTACAACGGTGTAACGTTTTGGCGGTTTTCCGTGGGGGACAACATTTCCCATAATGCATTGTATTCTTGCCCGGGAAGTTGACGGTTGCAGTTCTAGCTCCATGCGTTTGAACTTTCTACTAAAACTTTCTACTGTCCGTTTCTACCGGTTGTCGTATTCGCCGGTAATCCACGTGCATATTGTGAGTATACTTATTTCAATAAGTGTCCGCGTTACACAGTCAGTAGTTTACGCTGTTGAGCTATGTGTGTGTGTGTGTGCTAGCATGAAACGAACAATGCTAAACAACATGAGTGTGTTATCATGATTAGACACATGTTTGTATTTTTTCGTAGTCTCAAATATGTGGTTGTGAGATAATCTCAAAATCCTTTTAACAGTTTAGAGGGGTATTCCACTAAGCGAGCTCTACAAGTCAAGGCTGGGCAGTGGGTCCATGAATAAACTGCCTCACTCCTGCAGGTGTCTTTCCATACTTCCCATCATTCAAGTGAGGCTATGGACTTGTGTACGTTGTTTGTATCATCTTTACTCTCCATAAAAATTAATGTGTTTTTTTTTTTTTTCCAGGAACCAAAAGATGGCTGCTGCCCAGAAGCGCGTGTGTATGTTGAACGAGACACCGCCCTGAAACTTACTCTACTTGAGCGACCAAAGTCAGTGGAGGAGCTGAAAGAAATAATTCAAGAGAGGTTCAAGCCAAGACTGAATGGGGACTTTAGCCTTCACTATGTCCTCATGGACACAACCTATGCCCTATGTCGCCAAGAAATTGTTGGAGCTGTTGGAGCTCCACGAGTGAGAGACGTCGTGGACAGATGGCCAGCCCTACTTATGGAGTCACAGGTAAAAAATAAAATATAAAATATGAATATATATATATATTTATATATATATATATATATATATATAATGTGTGTGTGTGTGTGAGTGTGTGTGTGTATGTATATATATATATGTCTGTCTGTCTCTTTACTGTTCTCCCAGTTTTTAAAAATCTAGATTTTCAAACAATTTACCAAAAAGCAAATGACAGATGTAAAATGACAACACATCACTCTGTGACGTATTTTCTTTCCCCATTCACAGTAAACAAAGTCTCTAGAAGTTTATTTATTTAAATTTCCTTTAGATAACATTACAAAGAATGACGAATAACTTTGTATTTTGGCCTTGGTTCTGACTAGAATTGCTCTGGTTTTGCTAACCTGAGAACTTTTTAAAATACATTCACATTTCTGTTCCTAATTCATCTTTGTTCATTTCTGTGTATTTCTGTTCATGTACAGGTGGTTGCAGAGTTCCACCGAATCAATAATGTTAACCTGAGCACTCAATTCTACAAGGAGCTGGACAGACACACGCCTAGACTCATCACTTTGTTCTGAGACAAGGCCATCAAGACTGGCAAGATTGCAGAGGAGCTAGCAAAGCTCATGAGAATTTATGACATTGAGGTAAATTTTTCATTTCACATGATTCAGAATTACATTAACAGATGGTTTGTACACAGCTGTAAGAAGCCATAGTGTCAATTGCTTCAACTGTGCCCCGCGATTAAGTGATTATGCCATGGATACAAGGTTGTCATTTTAGGAGAAGGACATCTTGACAAAATGTATCCTTTCAAAAAGTGTTGTGTTAAAAAGATTTATCAGCTTCAATTTAAAGAAGTCCAAACAAGTACTGTTTTTGTAAAAATTGGTTTACATTTGGAAGTTTTTCCTTTGTGAGTTGTTGATGTATTTACAATGGAAACTTATTAATTTAAAATGTGTATTACTAAAAATACGGTTATCCAAAATACTGAATTTACCATCTTTAGCCCATTACACAAAAAGTTTGGACACCCCTGATCTATAACAATGACAATCAGAACATGGCTATCCAACACTTTGTTTTTACTCTGCATTTGTGTAAATACTATTCTAATAGATATTGTATGTTCATCTAGGAACAGCGTGATGTAAATACAAGACAGGCCCTCGTCCTTCGTGCACTTCCTGTGTACCTGCGTGAAGATGCCTCCACGTTATTCAGGACTTGTGATGTAAGTGTACTGCCCTCAGCATCAACCCCTTTGCCTAGCTGTTCAGTCGAATATATCACTCAGAACTCAAGGAGGACCAGGGTGTATATCATGAAGGAGGTTCAAAACTGTCCTCATCTGACTTGTTTTCTCCCATATATCAACTATTGTTGAATAAGATTGCAAGAAGATTGTTACGCATAAACCAGAAAACATGAAAATAGTTGAAAGATTATTAAACAAAAAAAAAAAAATCCACAGATAAAAACTCTCTCCCTTTTAAAATTCAAGTGTTCTATTTTTTGGGAGGTGCCATGTTGTGGTCAGAGAAATGTTTGGTAAATAACAAAAACAAATATCTTGACATATATTTATTATTGAAAACATTTATTTAAGCATATGTTTTGAAACCAAACCCAAATTAAGATTATTGTAATGCATCATGATGTATCAAATTAAATCGTTGACATTATAATCCTAAAAGAAACGTGCGACTTATGAAGATTCACACCTCTAATCAATAGCATGATTTGTGTCCTTGAGGGGCTGAACTCATTCTTGTATTATTTGTGTTTTGCAGTCAGCAGATGGTCCAGACCTCACTGACACTCCTGTGGCTCTGCTGAAAGTTGTCACGGATGACACTACTGATTCGGCCCTCTTCAGTCCCGAAAGCATCTGCATTGTCGTTGAGGATGAAATACTTGTGAATGGTCCCACAAATCTGGCTGACTCATTTCTCCTGCTCTTTGGGTACATCTATGCACTAGACCTACAATACCCAAAGAAACTTGAGCTTACATTCACATTTATCCAGAAGGTTGTGATGTGCCTTGAGGACAACAAACCACTGAAAGGGCATCTACTGATGCTGAAGAATGATTTGTTCAATGAGTGAATCACTCAGAATGGACTACTTGTTGAGCTGAGTATTGAGGAAGCTTTTTTTTTTTTCCTAATCATTTGGCTCTTCTACTTCAAATTTAAAGTGAATGACTGCTCATTTCGTGGACTATTCACGTTTAACGTTCTGTTGCCTAATACCTTAATGCACTGCCTTAATGTTTGTTACCTATGAAGTACAGCAGTGGAAACCAGTACATTTGTTTTTTTTTATGTATTTTTAAAATAAGTGAGCTGCAGCTGTCAAGGTACAGTAAGTGTTAAATGCCTCAATGTTCTAATAGCTGCAATTGCTGTTAATACTGAAAATGTTATTTAGTCTTTTTCTTTTGTTTTATTCATGAAGCACTTTTTTTATGAGTGAGCTCCGTTATCTGTGCCTTTTTAAAAGCACATTGTGTTTAATAAAAAAAGTTGTTAAATTGTTAGTGTTGTTACTTTCATGTTTTCTAACACTTTTAGCTGATTATAATTTACTGGGCAAACAGTTTAGAATTATTCGTAAATTTATTTCCCACAGTATTTTAAAAATATTTATTAGATTTTAAGTGTTATTTCCCATATTATAAGTTAGAAAATATGAAAAAGTTTGAGTTTATTTCCCACATCTTATGAGTTGCAATATGTAAAATATTTTGAGTGTATTTTCCACCTTAACTAAGTTGAAAAATATTAAACATTTTGAGTTTATTACTCCCTAATTATAAGTTGAGGAATATCAACATTTATAAGTTAACATTGAGGTAATTTAAGGCAACTGCAACTGTAATTTTTATTTTAGTTAAACTTAAAACTTTTAAAAACATCACTAAAAAATTGTTGTGTAATCTGTTACACAACAATTTTTGAGTTCTGTGAACTTATTAGGTTTTACAGTGTGGAGGAAGACAGTTTTTTTACTTCCGCTTGTGCTGTTGTTAACAGTTGTGGGTTGAACCTTCACTGTTGATAAAGATTTCTGTCACTGCAGTTTATTTTACCTCGTCTAAATGGCAAAACATTGAAGGTGCATAGACTGTAGCGATGTTTTAAAAATCAGCGAGAACAGTTCAGTAGCAGAGCCTCACCAGTCACTTCTCACAGACGGGTAGGTGACTTTAAACCAATGACTGTAGAAAACATGGACGACGTGACAGCACCTCCTCCCATTGTGCAAAAATGAAGCCAAAATATCCCGCTTGTCGGGGGTGCAATCTTGCATTTTTGGAGCCAGAGGTTGTGTCCCCATTCAGCGACCGCACGCTCCGGAGTAAGCACAGTTCGCGTGCTACGTACGGTGCGTACTATAAGTACGAGAAGTGCGGAAGTGAGAGGCGTGTGAAATGGTCTAGCCTTCGTCGCGCTGCTCAGGTTGCCTAGCAACCATGATACTAATCGCGAGAAATGTTTCATACAGCATTGTTTGACAGAAATGAAGGAGAAAAAAGGTTGTTTTGTTCATTCATTTTTTATGAACTCACTTTGATTAGTTGAGTATCTGAGGCTGAGACCACGGGATTGTAACAACAGTTATCCTTCTTTGTAATGACATCTGAGCAGAGGGCTCAGAAACACGCACGACATCATGAGGAGATGAAACACAGCTGAACTAAACTGACTAGTGATGCGAACGAAACGGCTCTTAGAGCCGCATTTTTGAAATGAACGACGCGAGCCAGCTCCTTTTTGGGAGCCGTGGGTTTCTTTTTCTTTCTCTCACCCTGTCTCACACTTTTTTTTCGCTTCACTCCGCACGCGACTTGTGCTTTGCGTTGGGAAGGGGGGGGAGGGGCGGTAGTTACACTCGCAGTAGCACAGGAACAGAGCGGGAGGGAGAGAGAGAGAAAGAGAGCCAGGGACAACAACGTCACATTAGAAAGGTATAGTAATCATCCACAACTATTTTCAGTTGCGGATGATAAAGGATTCAGAAAGTTTATTCATGCAGGCCCATATGACAGAGAATATGCATCTTCTTTCATATTTGATTTTATATCTAATTATGTTGTGGTTTGCAGTGTTTTGTGTTGTTTGTGTTGTTAAATTTGTTTAAAAGGAAAGCTGAAAATTTAAATAGTTAAAAGTTGAAATGTGAATAGTTGGTTTTTGTATTATATGATTTATTTATTACATTTTATGTGGAGTGAAAAAATAAAAGTATATTTAAAGTATATTTACGGCACGTACAAACCCCAAAGCACGTACAAAACCAAACAGAAGTGCTCCAGGATGCTAGGGGCAGTGTTGAGCTTTTGTTACCTAGTGGCTACACAAGCCAGCAAGTACCAACAACTGGATTCTGTGTGTGGTAGTAACAGGTAAATGAACATTTTTTTGAATTATTTGAATATATATGAGTGCTTCTCACTCCCGACGTGTAAAATACTGACGATTTGTCACGTCCCTTAACTTCTCATGCTGACGCTGAAGGTACCCTTCCATGTTTTTATGCGACGCTGTGGGTTGTCAATTCATTCCAATATGAACCCGCTCGCAGTGATAAGAGACGCTTCGAGCAGAGGCTCCAGCCATCCATTTACTCCAATAATAACCCCGTCACGGCGAAACGTGACGCCTTGAAGCACAATCTAACTGGAGAACCGGGGACCCTCTCCACGAATGGGTTTTTCTCCCTAATTTGATGCTTTCTTTTAATGACATCCTTAACATTTCTCAACAAAAACACATGAAAATAACACTGATAATTCAACAATAAAATCGCTTAATTTTCCAAAGTGATTCACGATCTGAAAGTGCGCAGATTTAACGTACATAATCCTTGGTTGGGTTTATTATTTTTATTTCACACGTAAGACACATTTATAGTTTTATTCACCACTCCTGTTAGTTTTGGATGCGCTCGGCTCCAACCAATCAGACGCAACCGGTGTAAGCAAAGGATGATGGGAGAACGGAGAGACCCGTTTATGAGAATAAGAAAAGGAGGCGGAATTGATTGATTCAAAGGCAGGTATGTAAAAAATACATATATTTAGAGTAATAGCTTGATGTGTGTTTCAAAGGGTTTTTTTCACAAAAGCTTCAAACAAACAGAGGTGACTGATCTCGGAAACGATTTAATGCATTTAAAAATGGCTACAGCTACCGTCAGCATGCTTGCTAGGTAGAGTACGGTAACGACTACACGTGGCTAGTGCAGCATTAGCCATTTAATCCAACGATGATCATTAAATCTATTATAAACATTTAAGGACTTGTGTGTTGTAAAAGAGCCTCACATGGTGTGTAAAGCAGTTTTTGCGCTAATAGTTCTGCTAGCTCTTTACAAACCTATGATGCTAACATTAATTGCTAACGTTAACCGGAGCGCCAAGCTTCAAGCTGCTGACGAACTCCCTCAAGAGATGCAGGTAACCTTCTTTTTTTTTTTTTGTAAATGTGATGTAGTGGAAACAAATGTTAAAGAGGGGACACACTTGTCTAATTTATTGTACGTAGTAAACGTTATATTATTTGATATATTTTTTATAAATTTTATATATCTGTATATATGTTTCAGTAAGTAAATATTCTTCAATCTCTTTTTTTTCCCCCATTTTCCGCAGATCAGCATCAATGTCCACGTGAAGAACCTAGTTATGTTGCCAGTGTCAACCCAACAAAAGGCACTTTCACAATGTATAAAAGAAGGTATTCCTTTTTTAAAGGCTAGGACTATCTCCACAATTATTGTTAAACAAGTAAACAAGAATCACACTGCGTGTGCAGCAGCAAAGTGCAAAGGAAATAGTCTCTTTTTCTGGCTGGGCACGTTATTTGGTATTTTCCAGAGCAGGCACACAAGGTACAGGGTTTCTCTCTCTGAGTCACTGTAATAAAAGATGTGTACAGTCAATATGAGCCCCACACAGCAGTGTAAAAAGTGGTGGCAACAAAATACATAGTCTTACTTGTCTGGGTTGAAGGCGAGGCTTGGAGGGGATTAGAGGTCCGAGTGAGGCTAAACCAGTTCGTGTACACTCACTGTGAAGTGTTGGGCAGGGAGGCAGGCAGGTGAATAGCGCCGAGAATAGTAAGCAGGCCAGCAACGGGGAGTAGAGTGGTTACTGACAGCAAGATCCAATCCACTGTGAAGCTGCAGAGGCAAGTAGACAGGGTTAGGGTGACGAAAACAGCAAAACAGGGCTTACCGAGCTATGACTCTCACTAAACGTGGGTTAGCTGACGTTCCGGCGAGGAATGTTCTTCTTCTTCTTCTTCTTCTTCTTTTACCTATTATTGGCGGTGGGCAAACAACTGCATGGTGCATTACCGCCACCACTGGTATGGAGTGTGGACAGAAATCACGCTAAAAAAAACCAAAACCCCCCCCCAAAAAACTTCATATCCTCCCAAACAACCTTCCTTCTCTCAAAAACTGAAACAACACCTGATAACATTTATCCCCCGACTCCTTCTGTAATAACCCTACAAGATCAAGTTTCGTAGCAATGCTACTGAGATTTTGGACCAACCGTCTCCTCTCTACCATATAATTCCGACACTGCAAAATAACATGCTCCAAAGTTTCATCCTGTCCACAATAATCACATTTCCCTGATGCATGTTTCCCTATCAAGAACAGTGTGGAATTCAAACCCGTATGCCCAAACCTCAGTCTTGACACCACCACCTCCGGCGAAGAATGTTTGAGAACGCTGGTCTTAAGAGCCTCCCAGCAAATTACACAAAGGTGACACAAACGAGGGGTGTGGTGACTCTGCCCAGTGATGGATTTTTTAGCACGCAGGAAAACCCAGCACTCACCCGGACCATGACACACTGCTACAAAACAGCACAAGAGAAGAAGGATTTAGTGTTTGTGTTATTACGAGTGCTAAACAAGAAGAGTTCCCAGATGGTACAGTGGACACATGTGTGACTCCTGTGATTAAAGCATCTTTCTTTCAGCTTAACGAGTGAACCATCAGCTCGTTCAAACACACGTTAAAGTCCGTTTGGCTCGACACCACCGAACAGAGGCAGCAATATAACATAGCTAACATTAACAGTGCTGTTGGGTCTGTGTTTCCACAAGCCCCGCTAGTTTAGAGACTTATTCATCATGAAGAAAACAAGACATAACAGAACATCTTCAACCGGTTTTTCACTCGCTAAAGAAGGAAGTTTTGGGTCAGAACCAGCTCTCGGAGCTCACGCTCCTCACCTGACTCCAAACAAATTCTTCAAAGAGCAGCTTCCCTCGCACCTATTTATTGACAGTTACAATACACATCACAGAACAAGCCCTCATAAAACCCCTCTTGGTTACAAAGACAAGGCACTATATGTGTGTGTATGTGTATGCATGTGAAAGAACGTGTGTGTGTGTGTGTGTGTGTGTGTGTGTGTATGTATGTGAAAATGTATGTGTGTGTATGTGTTTCTCTCTCTCTCTGTATACATTACTTCCTGCTCACCAGGATCATAAAAGCAGAAAGCTTACAACACAAGAAAAAGAAGAAACAGATCTTCTTACAACACAAGAAACAGATCTTCCAGATAGAATGTATCTGCAATAAAACCTCCCCTAGCACAGAGTGGCTGGAGAGGTGGTCAGAGACAAAGGAATGTCTTAATCCTATAGATTGAACTCATACCTTACAAATTTTAACATTTTAACCCTTTAAGACCTACCATAGAACCAAGTCCGCCAGAGCTTACTTTATATTTTTACATGCTGTAGTGCCATTTTGGGAGCATTTCAAGTTGCTATACATCAATACAACCATTATAGCCCAAATTTTAATAATATGTATGCATTAAGTGCATAGTAATTACTAGGGGTGCAACGATACACAAAATTCACGGTTTGGTTCGGTTCGATACTTTGGTGTCAAGGTTCGATATTTTTTCGATACAAAAAAAATGTTCATGCCTTTTTAATTTGTCATTTATTAAAATTAAATGTATATATATATTTTAACTCAAAAGTACAGTTTTTAAATGTAATGTTGCTGAAACAACAAAATAATTTAAAAAAATAAATCTATCTGATCGAGAAATCACTCATCTTTGGAAAAGAGAGTTTATTACAGAGAAATGGCTCTTTCCAAAATAAAAGCAATACTATACGCTTCTTCTGGGCTATATTCTCAGCAGCATATTAAACACATCAGGTCCCCATAAGGAGAATCATGTGCTCACAGCTGTCTAAATGACTCGGGTAAAGTTTGTAGCATGCGTGCTTGTTGTTTTTGTCTACTTCCACTTGTCTTTGCACTAGGATGATGTCGGCGTAACTTAGAGCTGGGCAATAAAACATTAACAATATGTCTTGCGAAATAACTTTTTCTGGATAGAAATAATAAACTATTGCGATAGACCTTGCTCTCTTAAAAAGAAAAAGAAAAGAACAGCCAATCCAAATTAAGTAGCGCACAGCTGAACCAATCACAGCCGCAGCATCACGTCACGTGACTTGTTACGTACAGCACAAGTGCCAAGCCGCACATGTGTATTTGTTTGGGAAGCAGCCAGCCGGGCTGCCCAGGTAATGGAGGAAATGAGTGTGCCGACTAGAGTTAAATTAACCGAGAGTGTGGGTGACCAGGTTACCGAAGAGAAAAGAGATGATGGTTCCAATGCCGGAGAGATTGTCGAACGGAAGGGCCATAGAAGTTCCGTAGTGCGAAGGTATTTCGTAGTGATGTGTCAGTCGAACGAAATGGCTCTTAGAGCCGGATTTTTTACGTGAACGATGCGAGCCGGCTCCTTATCGCGAGCCGTGGTTTTTTTTTCTTTCCTTCTTTCACCCTCTCTCTCGCACTTTTTTTCCGCTTCACTCTGCAGGCGAGCCTTGTGCTTTGCGCTGGGAAGAGGGGGGAGGGGCGGTAATTACACTCGCAGTAGCACAGGAACAGAGCGGGAGGGAGAGAAAGAGAGCCAGGGACAACAACGTCACATTAGAAAGGTATAGTAATCATCCACAACTATTTTCAGTTGCGGATGATAAAGGATTCAGAAAGTTCAGAAAGCTATACAACAAGGAGAGATTGAAAATTTCCTTTTAGTTTTCAGTTTATTTGATATTGACAAAAGTTAGTCAATGTTGTCTGTTCTTCAGTAAAACAAACTAAGATTTATAGAGTTAATATTTTGTTTCTAAGTGGAATTGACAATTTAGTCTGTTTTGTTTGTTCTATTTTGAAACTTAAACGCTTTAGCAGCTGCCTTTTGTGTAGTTTGCAATATTTGCCTTTATTTATCTGAAAAAGTCTCATGTTCCTTAAGTACATCTACCCTGTTGAACTTATTATGGGAAATAAATATTAAAATCAAGACAAGCTGCTGATTATTTCACATTTTACTTGTGAGCAACGGCACATTTAAATCTTACAAATATAGTTATTTGGCTTATATCGTGATATATATCGTTATCGCCTGAAATGAAAAAAACATATCGTGATACCGCTCAGTGGATTTGCACTCGACAGTGCAGCCTAGGCGGAGTAGTCGAACGCAGATCCACTGAGCTCTCAACACAGACAGCATCGTCAGAAGAAAAGTTGATAAAATAAATTAAAAATTTTGTATTGTTCGATACATATGCATACCAAACGGAAAGCACTGTATCGAACGGTTCAATACCAATACGAGTATCGTTGCACCCCTAGTAATTACATAAATTTCAAAAAAGTGCAATAAACTACGAAAAAATTGAAAAACGTTTTGTTTTTTTAACATATATTTCTAGTTAAAGAAATTTAAGAGGCTTAGAAAGTAATATTAAATAAATTCTAACAACAGCTGATCCAGCTTAAACGTACTGCTGTTGCTAACGCGACCTCCGCTGCTTTCTTCTTTCTGGCGCAAAGAGAGACGGGACTTGCGACTGAAAAGCCGATCAGCTGATCATTGATCAGTTTCATGATTGAAATAAAAACAGGAGAGGGAGGGGGAGAGAATGAGAGAAGAAGATGCAGCTGTGCAGCATAACGACAGAATAAATCGAGCTTTGTGTCTTTTTCATTGTAGCTGAAGTACGGGACAAATTGTGTTCCTTTTCAGCTCAATACGAAACGCGTAATATTTTCTGTTAATACGAGACGATTCTGCCAAGTTATAGGCCACAATCACTTTTTGGCAGCTTGAAAATGGCATATTATCAGTTTTATTGTTCATGTTCAAGTTATTCAGCAGTTCTAATGGACTGTTTGGGATATAATATGTAACATGTAGACCTTTTGGATGATACCCAAAAAGTTTGAAGCAGAAATATTGTTTCAGTCACAAGTTATAGACCACAATCATTTTTTGGTAGCCCTAAAATGGCATGTTCTCAGCCGTTATTCTGAACAAACAAGAAAGAGTCATGGTGATACTGGCACAATAGGTCTATATTGTTTTAACTACTATTCGACAGACTTATAAAAAAATATGAACAACGCGAGTAGATATGCTAAACCTGTAGGTATTAATTATTCCATCGTGATGCGTGTAGTCATTCGTGACTGCGCTACACACTGAAAGCAACCTTCTGACAAGTGTCATAATTTGGTTACAAGACACGTTAAAGTTCCATAAATGCATACCTTTGACTAACAACAAAGGCATAAATGTGTTTGGGGTTTTTTCCACCTTATATCAGTTGCACAGAAGTAGCTGGCAAAGCAAGTAATCCGGGCGCTGCAGCTTTAAGCGGCTGCGCACGCTCCCGCGGACGGCAATCACTTTCTGGCAGACAATCACTTTTTGGCACAACACTATCAGTAACATCATAGTACCCACCCAGCAGTATAGAAACTCCATCATGCTAGCTAGTACGCAGTACGAGTTATTGTAAGTGATTGTAAAAAGTCAGCATAACGAAAATAAACTCCACCTAAACTTGGTTTATATCTGACCCAGATAGACTGCAGGTCATAACTTCTCACCTGAGGTTCAGTTCACCTGACACTCGGACCGGCGGCCGCCTCGGGTCTCTCCTCCTCCTGCCTCCCCTGCTGGCCTCCACCACTTGCTAATGTTACTGAATCTGTGGAAGCTCCGCAATAGCCACCACCAAACAAGTTATTTTTACACATCTCCCAGCATCTAGCCAATCCACCAGCTTTCAGTGTTTATACCGTTACGAAAAAACAAAACAAACAAAAACCATAAAAATGAAAAATCACCATCGGCCCACCGGGCAAATGCCCGGTATGCCCGATGGCCAGTCCAGCTATGGATGGAGGAGCACAGCCTTCTTGGCACAGGGCTGCCAGGACGTTTTTACATCAAACTTCAAGATCAAAGTACATTTACTGGATTTGTTGCTTTTCAAAGACAGTTAAGAGCAAAGTCCAATTAGAAGAGTTTGTTCTGATGAAGACTTTGAACCTGTAAAGAGCAGCTAAGTGAATAAAGATCTGTGTCCACCAATCCTCAGCAGTGACAACACTTAAACATCAAAATCCTTCATGCACACCAGAAGAATATAGAGGGCACCTATGTGGGCATTTTAATCAGGTTTATCTTTTTATAAAGTGGTATTTCAGTGCGAATTTTATACAAGCTGGAATTACTTTGTCTTTTTATCCTAACACTATAGAAAGACTTTGTTCTTAGACAGGCGACCTGAAACTGCAAATTGTGTGCAAATTGTGTGTCTAGCATTGCTGGATTTATTTTTAACTTGGTGAAATATATTGTGAAACTTTTTTTTTTCATAATTCAGTATTTTTACAGGTTTTAACTGTGTGGTCTTTCTGTCTTTCTGGAAAATGTAGGCCAACTTGTCAAATGAGAGCGTGCACCGCTCTTCAGACCTGCCAGCTTTGCTCGTTTCGTGGGTCCTCTATTGATAAAACTGATTTTTTTTATGGATCTTAATGTTTAGAGACAGTAGCGAAGGTACTGACCTGTATATCTCTTTATACTGTAGATGTTAAATTCTAAGGCTACATATTATTTATGCCGCACTGAGTCTGCTTGGCATATGCTGTGTAGAAAGGCTCGGGACCTTTCCAAAATGACGTAGAGGCGGCTTTAACGTGATTAATTTATTACAATTTCAGTTCCTGGGACGTTTTCAGTTTTCCCTCCTGTGTCTATGAACAGTATGGCTGGTGCAAGCTTTTTGTTTATTTGTGAAACTGAGCGTGGGTGTGGAGAATTCCGACTGCGCTGTTTGATTTGAGTTTCGTGTTGGATCCCTTTCTTTAATTGTTAATTTTCTGCGAGCAGTAAAGAGCCAAACTAGGACTTGCAAGTTTTGCCGTGCCCCAGTGGACAGTGCAAGGTTCTGCGGCATGAAAGCTGAGGGACCAGCCAGCTGGTGGAAAGACCGGTTCATGCCAGGACGTGCATTGGAACCGACTTTGCTACCCACACAGAGTGTTTATGACAGTCGGGCGTTGCTTATGCATAAGGGAGAAGCAACAACACAGCATGCTTCTCTGCTCCAAGACATCCGCGGTCCTTTCACACGGTAAGCATGTCTGTTATAGTCTGCGCGTTTATAAATGTCTGTCTGTCAGTTCTGATTATTCAAACCCTGTTTAAAACGTGACTTATTTGTTGTCCAAAAAAATTTCCTCTAAATTTGCAAAGTTGCTGATTTAAAAATATATTTTTTCAACTTTTAGCTGGATGTCACACTGTTGGAAAGGCTGTCAGCTGTGTGGGGGAGCCCCCTTGTGGTGAGAGAGCACAGTTGCACTATTGTGCACATGTTCCAGTGATCAGAGTTGGAGCTAACACATAGCAAGAGCCACCTGGCAGATTGACTCAGCAGGGGATGTCTACACACGGTGTGAGTCGTGTGCGTCGCTAAAGAACTGTGAGTAGACATGGAGCCCTGCCTGGAAAGGACAGTTTTAGTCTTTTTTGCCAGTTAGACATTTAGTGGATGTAGAAGTGCAATGTGTTTTGACCTGTTCGCTATGTGGCTAGTTCATGCTACTAATGCTACTTGTTATGCTACATGCTTGCTAGCTGTAAGCTAAACCCATTTGGTGTTTTGTGATATATTGTTGTTGGGTGTATTGGCAATCAATGTCATGTACTGTAAGGGTTGGGAGTAGTGTATGAAACTTGTGCATGTAAATGTTCATATAGGAATTCCCATTTGTAGTTCTGGTTAGATTCGAAGAAAGCTAATGAATCATAGTTCATGACTTAGATGTTTATTACAATCAGTATTCTGTATATGTTCTGTTCACAGATCACACCCACACCCTCACCACTCTGTAAGCCTGCGGTTGCATTACTGTGTTGCTGTACTGTGCTGTTAAGCTAAGGAATCACAGTAAAGATGGTATAACCTTTATCTGTGCGTCCTGTGTGTTCTGACCGACACCCCAAGGGGAACCCCACTGCTATTCAGCCAACGCCTATACAGTCCTGGGTTCAACCCAAATTAACATTGGTCCTTCGAGCCGGATGGTGCTTTCCTTGGATCCTAAAGATGCAGCCTAGTTTCTTCTCCAGTGAAGATGTCTCAGAATCAACTCGCCCAAGGCGCCAAGTACAACCTCCCCCCTACCTTGCGGACTATGAGGTGAGCTTGGTGGGCCACCAACAAGACATGACATCCTACCGTCACTCATACACAGCACAGTACGCACCCGGGCTAGAAGAGAGAAAGCAGTATGTGTCATCAGCAGTGTCTGTACAGACCTCCCGCTCATCTAGCCCGACGAGTCAGCCTGGATGGGAACACACCGTGGATGAATGGACCGCCTCTCCGAATGATCTGCAGGATATGCGGCAGCATGTTTCCAGTGAACTATCAGCCTGAACTATCAGCCTCCTTCTCCTTTCCATCGACCATGGGAAATGTCTGCGGTTTCGGGTTCGCAGTATGGTATGAATGGCAGACCTCAGCCTTACGCCCAAACACGTGAACCAGACAGAGGTGGTTACCTGTCAGAGCAACGGGACCAGAGGCCACCCCCAACACAGGTACCCCATCTGTCTTCCTCCCAACGTATGCAGCCCATCAGTGTCCCCACAATTACTTCCCATACACGTAGAATAGATGCACGAACGAGTCCATGGCCGCAGTATGACAATAGGCAGGATATCCATGCTCAACAAGAATACCAAAGGCCATACTTTCACCCACCAACAGCTCAGAGTATTCCACCCAAGGATACTACAATGATTGATACATTGGATAGGATGATGGGTGAACTACAGCTGTTAAAGGAGCGGACACTGACAGCTAGTTGGCCAACCCCGCCATTCCCCAACAGTGCACCTTCCTTTCAGTTTGAGCATCCACCTATCATTCAGCAACATCTGAAGCCTCCTTTGCAGGAGCAGTTTTCTGCTAGGGCTTATCCCAGTTTCCAGAGTCAAGCCCCCACCAACATCTGGAGCCAGCAGCCCGTCGCCGAGGTACCAAGACCTATCACAACATCATTGCAATATGAACCTCATCCATCCCCAGCCTACCAGCCACCACATGTAATGGCACAAGAGAAAACATACAGGGGTCCAACTCCAAGTATTCCTGATCTCATTAAGAAGGACCCAAGAGAGTTTGCCCGGTTAAAGATCACACTTGATAATCTGCTGCCACCAGATGGGACAGAGCTTTTCAAGTTTCAGATACTGATGGATAATTTAAAACTAGAGGAAGCCCGTCTCATAGCCGATGCATATCTCAATTCTCCATCCCCCTATACTGACACTATGGCAGCCCTATCAGAGAAGTTGGGTCAGCCCCACCAGTTAGCCCTCAGGTAGATTGCCAGTGTTATGGATGCACCGGACATTTGTCGCGGGGATGTGGAGGCTTTTGAAAGATTCCTACTGCAGATTCAGGCTCTCGTTGGTATGCTGAAGACCCTTGGTCCGGATGGCGAAGTGGAACTGAAATGTGGCTCTCACGTGGCACGGCTGCTCATTAAGCTGCCAGCTGAAATGAGGTCTGAGTTCCAGAGGCACATGTGTCGCCATCCAGGGGTAGATTACAACCTAACACACTTTTCGGATTGGTTGCAGCTGGAAACATGGTGCCAAGATAGCAGTACCCAACTTGGGGCTACAGGACAGAAGGAGAGGGCTATCCAGAAACCAGAGCGCCTGAGAGAGGCGAAGTCAGTAAGGCGCATGGCCACCATCCTGCATGGCTCAGAAAATCCGCCGAAGAAGCAACCTGTCGAGTCGGTGAGCAGCAAACCAGCTGCCCATAGCAAGAAGAAAGGCCTGCAGAAAGCTCTCTGCCCCTACTGTGATACAGAGGACCATTATCTCAGTCAGTGCCCCATATTCCAGTCTTTTGATCAGGCTCAAATCATAGACTGGATTAAGACAAACCAGCGTTGTTGGCGATGCGGCAGATCACATCAAGCAGCTCAGTGCAATCTGAAGAAAGCTTGCAGCCTATGTCAAGGCAAACACCTTCAGATCCTGCATGAGGTCAACGTCAAGAGTGTGAAGGAAGGTACTTGCCTGGTGAGCTGATGCCATCAATGGTGACATCAAAGGGATGTTTCACCAGGTGTGCCTACTCCCGGAAGACAAACCGCTCCTGAGGTTTCTTTGGCGCAATATGAACCGGGATGAGTGCCCTCACAGCTATGAATGGCAAGTCCTTCCCTTTGGGACAACATGTAGTCCCTGCTGTGCCTCCTTTGCGCTCCATCGGCATGTCCTCCTGCATAGTGAACCAGGAGAGGAGGTGAGGTTCTATTGGACAACCCAAATTAACACACACATATGATAGACTCTTGAGCATATTTATATAGCTAAATTCACAATGGTATAACCATGCTAAATAAAAGATGCCCAAGTGTGCACCAATGCACTCTAATGCACGCCTTTAACCCTCTCAAGGCAGGCGTTGCAGATTTGCAACAGTTAAAACACTAACAACCTGATTACCCCACATACATATTTTGTGAGTGGGTTTTTTTGGATAATTTTCCCAAAATATCAGATTTTTCCTGTAATTAAAACTTAATTTGAGCCTGAGAGGGTTAAAAGTGACTCCCCGTATTTAAACTGCTATGAATAACTTGTTGGTCTATAATATGTGAAACATGTTGATTAATACATGAGAAAAGAAATCTGCCACCTACATCCAGCAACATCACAGACACTCTGGACCCCTGCAGTCTGCCTACTGGTCCAACAGGTCCACATCAGACACCATCGCTGCTTCACTACTACCTCTCCCACCTGGAAAACAAAGACTCATACATCAGGGTATTTTTGGTTGATTACAGCTCCGCTTTCAATACTGTGATCCCACACAAACTCACTCACAAGCTGGCAACACTCGGCCTGCACCCTCCACCCTCTGTGACTGGCTACAGGACTTTTGGACTGGCAGACAAACACTGGCGTCCCACAGGGTTGTGTCCTCAGCCCCATCCTCTACACCCTGGTCACCCATGACTGTGTCACCTCCAACAAAGATAACATCATTTTGAAGTTATATTTTTGAAGTTATATTTTTCAGTAGCGATTATTATACTGATCTTGTAATGACCGTAAACAGGGAGCTAAAATTAATAAAAAAATGGATGGATATAAATAAATTATCATTAAATATAAATAAAACTAAAGCAATGTTTTTTGGTAATTTAAAATATAATATAGAATTACCAATTATTATTGAAGGTGTACCAATTGATAATGTGAGTGAAAACAAATTTTTGGGAGTCGTAATTGATAACAAAATTTCATGGAAACCCCACGTCAGACACATAAAAACCAAAATTTCCAGAAGCCTCGCAGTTTTGAACAAAGTGAAACCATACCTTGATAAAGATGCACTTCGTACTCTGTACTGTACCCTGGTTCTTCCATATTTTACATATTGTGTGGAAGTGTGGGGAAACACATATAAAAATACAACTAATCCATTAGTCACAGTACAGAAACGAGCACTGCGTATTATTCACAAGGCTGGTTATCTAGATCATACTCACAAACTCTTTCTTCAGGCAAAGTTACTTAAATTCCAGGATCTGGTTAATTACAATACATCCATAATCTTATACAAAGCCTTTAATAAACTTCTACCTGCAATTTTAGAAACTATATTTGAAATTCGAGAAAGGGCTTATAATGTGAGAGGCTTCGGAAAATTCAAATTACCCAGAACTCGAACAACCCGTAAAGGTTTTTGTGTGTCTGTATGTGGTGTGAAAATCTGGAACAGTCTGAGTTTACAACTGAAACAATGCAAAAATATTCATAGATTTAAATTCCTCTACAAACAGTTGGTCTGGTCACAGTATACTCAATGATGGTTTTGGTGTGCTCTGTAATGTCTGTTCTCTTACCATTGCTGGTATGGATTCCAAAAAAAAAAAAAAAAGAGTGTATGTATGTACATATATGTACATGTGTGTGTAGATGTGTGTTTGTTACTATGTAATTATTATTGCCTGTTACCTGTGGTAACGCAATTTATAATTAATATATTTTGTATTCAGTTATGAAGGTTCTATTTGTTGTTTGCGAGCTGCCGTTGAGATGCCCGGGGCTGTTGATGTGTTGTTTGGTTTGGCGTAGCTGTGGGAAGCTATTGTTTTTTTGTTGATGAGTGAGTATAGGGGTGGGGTTTAATAAGTTTTCTTCATCCCACTCCTTTTCAGGTAAATTTTGTTTTTTGTTTTTGTGCACTTTATGTTTAATATATGTATTTTGTTGTGCCTGAAATGAACAAATAAAAATGAATAAATAAATAAATAAAAAGTTCATGGATGACACTGCAGTGATCGGTCGCATCACTGGACAGGACGACGTGGCTTATAGGAGAGAGGAGGCTGATCTGGTGTCATGGTGTGAGGACAACAACCTCACCCTCAACACTGATAAGACAAAGGAGATGATAGTGGACACGAGGAAGAAGAAGAGGCCTCACCAGCCGCTGTTTACCTGGGAGCGTGAAGTGGAGAGGGTGAGCAGCAGTACCTGGGCGTCCACATCAGTGAGGACCTCACCTGGACACTGAACACCACACAGCTGGTCAAGACGGCTCAGCAGCTGCTGTATTTCCTGAGGAGGGTGAGGAAATTTGGTATGTTGGCCAAGATCCTCAGCAGGTTCTACAGCTGCACTGTGGAGAGCACACTGACCAGCTGCATCACTGTATACGGCAGCACTACTGCTATGCAGCGCAAACGCCTGCAGAGAGTGATAACAACTGTGGAGAAGATCATCAGGACACCGCTGCTCTTTCTGCAGAGCAGCTACCATTGCAGAGTCCACAGGAGAGACACAGTTCTGCTCTCGAGACAAAGGTTCAGAAGTGTGAAATCTAGAACATCCAGACTCAACAACTCCATCTTCCCCACTGCTATCAGACTCCTGAACAGCTGACTGACCTCAAACTGCAATTTGCACATCAGGTCACTTTGCACACTAAGTTCATTTTGCACATTAAACTCCTTTGTACATCCATGTACATCGACATCTGCAGACCACACGTGTCTTCAAGTACTAATTTGTACTTATTTGCAGTTATTTATCTTTTTATTTTATTTTTTCAAATTATTTTTTATCCTTATTCTTTTCTTTTCATTTGTTCTTATCTTGTTCTTTTAACCCTTATCTAACTTGGCATTGTGCATGCTATTTCTTCTGCACATATGACAATAAATGCTTTGAATCTTGAATCTTTGAATATTGAATCTGTTCACATCTGTATGTTTCAGCTTTGTCCTTCAGTCACAACATGGTTCATCTTCATCTTAACTTCCTGTGAGCTTCTATCGTGGCTAAAGCTCATGAATTCTCTGGACATCAAACACTGATGGTGTTATTGGAGCTGAGTGAAGTTTGATGGCTTTATTATCCACGCTGTGACACATGGCAGCTGTCAGAGCAGAACACATTAAGTCAGCAGGTGTGTTTAAATTCAGGGACACAGACCCCCTGTTGATCCTCTACCTAATCACACGAGCCAAGGTGTGAAAACGGGTGTGGGTCGCAATCAGCCAGGGTTTTGGGTGAACCCATTGTGAGACCTAGCCCCACCCTATCATGTGATTTCCTGTGATCAAATGGCCCAGGATGTGAGTGGGCGTTAAGGCGTCCATGTCCCTCTTCGAGGAAACTCCCACAGGGCTTAAAATCTGAGACTCTCCACCATTTGACCCTAGAACTGAAGAAGCTTCTTGGATGAAGGTGAAACGTCTTTGAGCAACTTAAAGAAGTCCAGATGCTTTTCTTTCCAAGCTCCTTAGACTACATCATTCATAGAAAAAATTCCAGCATCTTTTGCTCTGCTACAGTTTGCATGGATTTACATTTAAAGATGCAACAAGACTAAAATGGTTAGGGTCAGGAGGTCAAAGGTCAGAGCTCCTGTGGGTCTGAGGGTGGCCTCACACTGGAGAAGGATGAAGGAGTCTGAACTGGGCCAGTGTTTGACATGAACACATCAGCACTGCTATCAGTGAGCCTAACGACAGCTGTTAGCATCACTTCAGTGTTTCAGTCATTTAAAACACTTCCTGTCACTGTGGTGGTTACAGTGACATCATGCAGTTTGTGTTTTGACCTCCAGAGGGCGACAAATCAGCACAGACAGAGAGCTCCATTCAAACTTTGCTGCCATCAGTAATAATTCTTCAAATATAATCATCAGTGTTTGAGCAGTTATGATATCAGAGACAATCTAGACACGTGTGACAATACTGAACATGTCACATGACACACCTTAAACATCATGTGATCCAATCTCAGTCTGCACTTTCATTCATGACTTCAACAGGTTGAAATGAGCTTTGAACAAACATCAGTTTAGTGCTGAAATATTTAAACGCTGCAGGAAGAAGAACAACAAAGTGATGACACGTGTTTGTGTTTCAAACAGGAAAACCAGCAGAAATAAATCACAGCCTGCCAGAGGTTGGGAGTTTCCGAGGTGCACCTGAACGCAGCACACTTTGTTTCAATGCTCCTGATTGTCCTCAAACGCCTCTTTGGGTGTGTGTTCCTGCTCAAAGTTTACTTTCACTTCCTGAACTTCGTGGAGTGGAGCTTGTCGTTGGTGTGTGTGAAGAAACTGTAAGTTTGCTTTGTTTCCTCCTTTAACAGTTTGTCTTTAGGAACTTTACTGTTTGTTCATGTTTGATTTCTTCACATAACTGTGTGTGTTTGTATTTCCGGTCTCTCCATTAAAGTCAGTGGCTGTGTCCCAATTCAGGGTCTGCACGCTTGAAGTATGCATTTTAAGTGTGATTACGTCACCGCCACACGACGACGGCTGTCCCAATTCGAAGTGTACTTCAAATGCATACTCCAAATGCGCCGTCGATTTCCCTAAATATCAAGCGTGGTCCGGTGCATGCTTCGTGGTCCCATATATCCCACAATTCATAGCGCGGCGGTGGGTGTGGATAATTTTGCAGCAAAATACGGCAGACGGCAGAGTACTGCTGTATTTGTTGCATCATATTGCTGTAATTGTTTATATGCTTTATATATTCTGAGGTAAGTTGATCTATAGTGTTACATTATATAGGGCTTTGGAGTTGACGTCACGCCGCAATGCATTGTGGGAGCGTGGCACCATTTTTGGGGTCTACGAATCAAAACAAACACACTGTGTTGGAATGACGACTACAAGAAAGATGCTTAAAAGCAGCTCAAAAGAAAACGGACTGTATAGAAACCGATTGCGTCCAGAGGCGAAGCGGCGGTACTTGCAGAAAATAGCGTGCATTGGAAATGTGGACTCGTATGAAATACGGCTGTGGAGTAGAAACCCTGAAGACCAACCGCTATTGACGAAGCCTGACATATTTTCGTACCTTATCTGTGCAGTCAGCGCGTACAAGTCGTCATTCAAACAAAGGTAAGTCAGCTCGAGTACTGCGTGTGAAATGCGTTTGATTTACTTGCAAACATTCAGATTAGTGCAGCATAAATTCATTCATGAGGGAAAATTACAGTGAGAACATGTGGAGGCTGTTAGAGGGATAACATAGTGAGTTCAGTGCATTGATGTGACATTGTCCTGAAGGATTTAGTTATTCTTTATGGTCAAAGAAATTGCAATAATTTATTCATATTTATTATAAATAATTCTAATTATACATCTTGCTTCAATATTTGTATCTTGTGTCACTAAAAATACATTTTATTTTAATTTTATACATTGATTAATGACCTGCAGAATCTCCTTATCATATTAAGTGATTCATAATTGTCACTTTATGCTTTCTCCATCTTAAAAGTGATGACATCCTTGCATTACATACTTTAGGTTCATTTTCTGCAGGCAGGTTTCTGACAGAAAACAGGCAGATTTACCCTATAAATCAGCGTTCTATAGATGGACACATAAAGAAATGAAAAATTACATGTATGTGCTAACTTTCTAAACACTTTGTTACATTTATGATAAAGTAGATAAAACACATTTATGTCGGCCTTGGCTCATAGTTCTTGTCTTTAAATTAACTTTGTCTGTGTGTGTTTCAGGTACTGCACTCTCAAAGACTGAATGAACCAGCATTGCAGCCATGGGTCACTGTGAGCATCACAGGGAAGGTTGAAGCCGCCCACTGCACCTGTATGGCCGGAGTCGTGGAGACCTGCACCCATGTCGCTGCTCTTCTGTTTAATGTAGAAGCAACAGTGCGGATCTGTGGCACAAGGACTGTTACAGATGAACCTGCATACTGGGTTTTGCCTGGTAATATGACCAAGATACAGTCACTGGTTGGCCATAAGATAGACTTCTCCTCTTCAGCTGCCCAAAAAAAGGCTCTTGATCAAAACACCATCCGTATCGAAAAGTAAAAGGAGCCGTCCTCAAAAAAGAAAAATCCCACCTGCTACTGTGGAGGAGTTGTCACTGCTATAATGCCATAATGTTTTATCTAGGCGTCTAGATTTATGCCTGTCGTGCACTGCCATGTAAATAATTTGCATTTACTGAATATGTACTGACTGAGTCCCACTGTTCAAAAGTTGAATAAAGAAACAAACTAATTTTTGCCTCTTTTTTTTTTTTTTTATTAAAACCACTTTATAGAACATCACATCAGTTACAATGTAGAATCCATGTCATTTATAGTTTACAAATGACAAAATGTTTACATAAAATCATGACAGTGTTTACATGATATCACCCACTACTAACATTATTTACTGTACCTTTTGTTAAGGTTCAAAAGTATTGAAGGAGGGGTACCGGAGAAAATCTAAAATAACAACGCTGGTCCAAAAGGTGAGGTCAAACGAAGATTTTAATGAACACACGCGTGGGAGATAAACACTGTGCAGAATCAGCGTTGATCTCGTTTTAACAATGGTTGGAACAAAGGTTTTATATCCTTGGGGTAATACAATGCCCCCTTTTGCATTAAGCAGATACCATACATGCATACGTCAATCCAAAACCACAAACATCTGTTAACGACTTTTGACACAGTTTGAAAAGAACATTGTCTTGTCTCCATCCCAGGTGTCTTCGTGTCACCAACGGACACTCGCTTATCTCTCTGGAACATCAGGCACACGTTCTGCACAAATTGTTCTTTTGCAGGCATAATTTTGCAGTTGCAAGCAAAATACGATTAAACTCTTACCTATAAATGAATCTAACTACTGTGTGTGTGTGTCTGTATGTGTGTGACTGTGTGTGTGTGTGTCAGCCTCTGCACTCAATTTCACCTCTCACCTCTAAGGCTCACAGTCATACCGAGGCCGCTCTCATATGTGTATCAGTCTAAAACTGCCTATGTAGCATATTGACTACATGTTTCACTAAAATGTCCTAACTGCCACTACTCAAAACTTAATCTTCTGCCTAGTATAAGAATATAAATGGATAAAAGATAATACAGAATAACCTGGTATAAATGTGTTTTAAGCGTGCATGCAATCCTTCCACAGTTCTAGTCCACCCTACAGTAGATTGGCTGATCATAACGCCAGCCAAAAGCTCATGACCCTTAAATAGCGTATCCTAACCGCAACTCCTTTAATCAGCACAGAATGCAATGTGTATAGAATGAACATAAAAATGATTATAACCATTCCTTTAACAAGGGTTACAAATTGCCAGTATGTTTGCTCTTCTTATTATAGTCTGAAGCTCTACCTGGTTGATACAATATGTATGCTGCTGATTATATGATAACAAAAATACTTTTCTTAACCCCACACTTTTGAAAAAAAAAAATACCACTATTTAAACAGCACAAGATTAAGAATATTTAACAGGAACAAGTTTCATTTTTCCCTGGTTTTACTACCACACTGTTCAACAAACGCAGCACACCTTCACCATCTTATCCTGGAGGGTCACCTCTTCACCCTCACATGGACACTAACCCTAACCCTAACATGAGCGAGACAGATAAATATGAAGGCATGCCGGCTCGGACGTCGCCCAGATCAACAAGGTCCGCGTCAGGTGTTGAGGAACCAGGGCACCCTGACGACAAGTGGGCTACTGGAACAAGAGACGAAAACAGGGCGTTGTTGGAATGCTACTACGCAAGTAACCCTGGCGGAAGGGGTTAAATGAATAGGATGAGGGACCTATGGATTCTTCGATACCCAACATCAAAAATGACGGCGAAACAACTAGTAGCTCAGTCTTCCAACATTCGAAAGAAGGGACTGCTCTCACAGCTAGAGATTGACGAGGTACAACATAAATGCTACGGCAAGGACGAGTCAGGACGCCAGGTCAGGGGGGAGATATCATCACCCCCACCCGAGATTGGGTACATAGCCCCAAGTGCGATAGGAGAAGGATCGTTGAGTGCGAGAGGAACTGACCTGAAAGATAGGATCATGGCCAAGCTTGAAACCTGGATCCCCCGTAGCCGGTTACCAAGATTACGTGAAGTACCCTCAGAAGGTCTGCTAGATGATGTTAATGCAGCACTACGGACGATACCTACAACCACGATTACCGACACTAACAAGCTGATCTACACTACGGCAGCAGTGATCAGTGAGATGCTTGGCTACAAGTTGAACAGCCACAAGGGGCAGTACCCTCCATGGAGAAGGAGGCTAGAGGGCAAGATCAAAGTAGCACGAAGGGAGGTTAGCCAACCAACGGAGTTGCAGAAAGGCGCGACAAAGAAGGTGCATAAGAAATACAGCAAGCTGTCCATACCTGAGGCCTTGGAAACTGCCAAGCAAAGACTCACAGCCTTGGCCAGCCGCTTGAGGAGGTACACCAGAGAGATAGAAGGCAGGAGAATAAACCAGCTGTTCTCCACAGAACCAGCAAAGGTGTACTCTTAGTGGCAAGGGAACAATAACAGAACAGCACCACCAAGGCTGGAGATGGAGCAATACTGGAAGAGCATATGGGAGAAGGACGCAACCCATAACGGCCATGCTCAGTGGCTAGTGGATCTGAGGGCAGACCATAGCGACCTCCCTGAACAGGGTCCGGTAACCATCACAGTGGCAGACATCCAAGAAAGGGTCTCCAGTACGAAGAGTTGGACAGCACCAGGGCCCGACATGGTTCACGCCTACTGGCTGAAGAAGCTGACTGCACTCCACGAGCGTCTGGCAGCACAAATGAACCAGCTGCTAGTTAACGAGAGACACCCGGAATGGCTAACCGAAGGTCGGACGGTCCTGATCCCCAAGGACCCCAATAAGGGACCGGTCCCATCCAACTACCGACCAATAACCTGCCTCAGTACTACATGGAAGCTCCTGTCAGGCATCATATCGGCTAAGATGAACAGGCACAAGGGTCAATACATGAGCAAGGCACAGAAAGGGATTGGCAAGAATACCAGACTGCAAGACCAGACTGACCAACCTGTGCGCAGCCTGGATTGATTACAAGAAGGCCTATGACTCAATGCCCCCACAGCTGGATACTGGAATGCCTAGAATTGTACAAGATCAACAGGACCCTAAGAGCCTTCATCAGGAACTCAATGGGGATGTGGCGTACAACACTAGAGGCCAACTCCAAGCCCATAGCACAAGTCACCATCAAGTGCGGGATCTACCAAGGAGATGCTCTGTCCCCACTGCTGTTCTGCATAGGCCTGAACCCCCTCAGTGAGATCATTAACAAGACTGGCTACGGATACCGACTACGAAACGGAGCGGTTGTCAGCCACCTCCTGTACATGGATGACATCAAGCTGTATGCCAAGAGTGAACGAGACATCGATTCACTGATACACACTACCAGGTGATACAGCAATGACATTGGAATTAGGGGTGGGCGATATAAACGATATACGATAGAAACGATATAGATTTGGCCAACGATAGAGATTTTGACTATATCGCGACAGCGCATGTTGATGATGTCATCAAGCTGCGCCTGTTTTGGTAGAAAGTATCATAGTGGCTACAACCATTATCATCAGTAAATTATGTTCTCCTGACTGAAGTGGCCCGTGTATAGCATCCTGCTATGCGATTGCATTTGTCCCTAACCACCAGAATCCCTCACGTTAACTTTTATCGAGTGGAAAAAAAGTTGCCGTTCATCCTCAAGCTTCACTGTGCTAATGTTATGCTAACATAGCTGTGTCGCTAGCAATCACATAGCACAACATTATATACCAGGTAGTCCAACTTCGGTAACCCTGCAAATGCCACTGCTGTTTAGTTTTCTGTCTTCGTTTATGTTGGAAGTGGTAGCAGAGCTGTACGTTTTAATTAGTTTCAAAAATCTCTGTCAGAACATGGTATGAAATGTTTAGCGAGCTAACTTCCTGTTAACTTCTAACTCCGTTAAATTTAATAAATTCTGTTTTCATGGATGCATGGATGTTAAACTTAATTGTTACACCCGATAAAGCAGCAACACTGCTGATTTAATTAAAGATAAAAGAATTTAGACTGTTTTTAACTCTCAGTGTTTGTTTGACTTTGGGACCTGAAGTAGATGGAATTTTGGACCCAGATTACTCCTCACTTCGGCAGCCGTAATGCTCTGACAATCCATCAAGCAGTCCATCAGCAGGCTTACCAAAGTTGTACTAAAACATTTTTTAACAGATTTCTACATGCCAAAATCGGTTCAAAGTCAGTAAGCACAAGCAGAATTCATACATAAAGCACACTCTCGATTTTTGAGAAAATTAAAGGATTTTAAGTGTGCCTTATAGTGTGGAAAATACGTTATACAGAAGAAAAGAATATATCGTGATATATATCGTTGTCGCACATGCTTCAAATTATATTGCGATATTAATTTTAGGCCATATCGCCCAGCCCTAATTGGAATGTCATTCGGATTGGAGAAGTGTAGTCGGATGGTAACAAAGAGAGGGAAGGTAGTCAGAACTGAGGGGATTGAACTACCAGAAGGCAACATTGCAGACATAGAGGACAGTTACAAGTACCTGGGGATCCCGCAGGCGAATGGGAACCATGAAGAGGCTGCTAGGAAAGCTGCAACCACCAAGTACCTGCAGAGGGTCAGGCAAGTCCTGAGGAGTCAGCTGAACGGTAAGAACAAGATCCGGGCCATCAACACCTACGCCCTGCCCGTGATCAGGTACCCTGCTGGGGTAATAGGCTGGCCAAAGGAGGAGATAGAAGCCACTGACATAAAGACAAGAAAGTTCCTTACCATGCACCAAGTCCAGCATCCTGAGGCTGTACGCTAAGCGGAAGGAAGGAGGCCGGGGACTGGTGAGTGTCAGCACCACAGTCCAGGATGAGACAAGAAACATCCATGAATACATAACGAAGATGGCCCCAACTGACAGTGTGCTCAGTGAATACCTCAGGCAGCAGAAACCCAAGAAAGAGAAGGAAGGCGAGGAACCATCATGGAAGGACAAGCCCCTGCACGGTATGTACCACCGGCAGATAGAGGAGGTGGCTGATATCCAGAAATCCTACCAGTGGCTGGACAAAGCTGGACTGAAAGACAGCACAGAGGCACTAATCATGGCAGCACAGGAACAAGCGCTGAGCACAAGATCCATAGAGGCTGGGGTCTATCACACCAGGCAAGACCCCAGGTGCAGGCTGTGTAAAGATGCCCCAGAGACAATCGTCTGTGAAGGTTCTCAGTCATCCAGGTCATCGTAGTCTAAGGAGCTTGGAAAGAAAAGCCTCTGGACTTCTTAAAGTTGCTTGAAGACGTTTCACCTCTCATCCGAGAAGCTTGGCTCTTGTGATTAGAGGATCACCAGGGGGTCCTTTGTCCCTCTTTGGGGGGATACTCCCACTGGGTTTAAATCTGGGACTCTCGGCCATTTGACCTTAGAACTGAAGAAGCTTCTCGGATGAGAGGTGAAACGTCTTCAAGCAACTTTAAGAAGTCCAGACGCTTTTCTTTCCAAGCTCCTTAGACCCAGAGACAATCCAGCACATAACAGCAGGGTGCAAGATGCTAGCAGGCAAGGCATACATGGAACGCCATAACCAAGTGGCCGGCATAGTATACAGAAACACTTGTGCCGAGTATAACCTGGAAGTCCCGAGGTCAAAATGGGAGATGCCCCCAAGGGTGATGGAGAATGACAGAGCTAAGATCCTGTGGGACTTCCAGGTACAGACGGACAAAATGGTGGTGGCTAACCAACCAGACATAGACAAACAGAAGTAGACGGCCGTAGTGATCGATGTAGCGGTTCCGAATGACAGCAATATCAGGAAGAAGGAACACGAGAAGCTGGAGAAATACCAAGGGCTCAGAGAAGAGCTCGAGAAGATGTGGAGGGTGAAGGTGACGGTGGTCCCAGTGGTAATCGGAGCACTAGGTGCGGTGACTCCCAAGCTAGGCGAGTGGCTCCAGCAGATCCCGGGAACAACATCGGAGATCTCTGTCCAGCAGAGCGCAGTCCTGGGAACAGCTAAGATAATGCGCAGGACCCTCAAGCTCCCAGGCCTCTGGTAGAGGACCCGAGCTTGAAGGATTAACCGCCCACAGGGGCGTGCTGGGTGTTTTATTTATTTATATATATATATATATATATATATGTGTGTGTATATATATATATATATATATATATATATATATATTAGGGGTGCAACGATACACAAAATTCACGGTTCGGTTCAGTTCGATACTTTGGTGTCACGGTTCGATATTTTTTCGATACAAAAAAAATGTTCATGCCTTTTAATTTGTCATTTATTAAAATTATAGATATATATTTTAACTCAAAAGTACAGTTTTTATATTTAATGTTGCTGAAACAACAAAGTAATAAAAAAAAATAAATCTATCTGATGGAGAAATCACTCATCTTTGGAAAAGAGAGTTTATTACAGAGAAATGGCTCTTTCCAAAATAAAAGCAATACTATACGCTTCTTGAGAATGGGGGCCTTTCTTAAAATTACCGATCCCAGTAACAAAGGCGCTTGTCGACTCAGAAATCGAGGGAAAACCAACAACACACCCGGCAGAACATTATGTTATTTACACGGGTGCACATAAGTGGTCCGCATGTGCGCATTCGCTGTCAAAATAAAAGACGCGCACCAGATAAGAAGTTGCAACGCGCGTTTGCGTCCATATAAAAGGAACTGTTTTTGTCCGCTAGAGTGGGATTTTCACGGCACATTCCGCACCACATCGCTGTGCGTTCATCATTTGTTTGAAGCCAGCTCACCTCCTGCAACCACTTTTCCGAGAATACGTGCTTCTTTTGTGGTTCGGACTCCTTCTGACATTTCGTTGGAGGTGGAGAAACACCAAATTAATTGCTTAAAGGAGCTTCTTCGACATCCTTAAGAGTTCTAAACAAATGTCTGTCCTCCTCCAGAAAATCTTATGTACGCAAACACGCGTTGCAACTTCTTATCTTGTGCGCGTTTTTTATTTTGACAGCGAATGCGCACCTGCGACCACTTATGTGCACCCCTGGTTATTTAGCTTGTCATATTGCAGCCACAGAAATTCTTTTGTCCATGAAACCATAAAGCTGCACTTTCTTTTTGCCTTATAGTCTGATTTGTCATAACTTTTCCGTTTTGTGGTAAGCTTTTCTTTGGCTGTCACTTCTTCACCCTGACCTGTCTTATTTGGCTCAGCAGAACTAAAATATATATCCCGCTGCTTTTACACACGCACTCACATAACGCTGAGCGATTCTCTGCACGATCAACGTCTCACATGTTTAAGCTTCCTGCGGGAGATTTCACTTGTCATGTTTGCATAGTAAGCTAACGATTGATAAGACGATAGCCGTTTCTCAATATGCGTACTTGTGCGTACTTGCGTTCTCGTGTACTCGTGATACGTCATCAGTCGGAGACCAAGTACTGTTCCAATTCGAAGTACGCATCAAGCCGAGAACGCGAAAAAGTCCCAGATGTGTTCTCGCTCCGCCCGTTTTATCAAGCATGCATCGATGGGGACTTGGTACAGCTAAATATCCCAGAATGCATTTCGGGGAAAACAGCGGACTACCGGTACATCGTTTATACACCCCCCCCCCGCACGCGGTCTTTTCGCTACTCAGGTTAAACAAACCCCAGCAGCTGTCTATCGTATCGAGTGTCCACTAAATTAAAAATAAAAGCGTTCTAACATCTCACCTGCTTTTTTTTATGTACATGTACACTATTTTTATTAATAGAGGTTTCACTACTGAGGTTAAAAATGATATATAAGTCACTTAGATCACTTCTACATGTTAATGTTTAGTTTATTTGAGTGTTTTATTTGTTCCTGAGGAAACCGGTTTGGCTGTGATTAAAGTTAAGCTTCATAACATATTACTCACAGTTAAATTAAGAGGGGATGGCAGTAAAAACTCCGGACCTGTAACATTATCAAGTACGCTGGTGTTCCAATTGTACAAATCGCGAGTCCGTGCTCGCGTTCTCGGCGAGTACGTACTCCCGTGCGTTCTCGGCGAGTACGTACTCACCGAGAACGCGAGTACGGACTCGCGTACTTGAGAATTGAGAAACGGCCGATGTCGGAGGAATTGGTGCGCAAATTATCGTCACTCACCAATCAGTACTGTCGCTCTCTATACACAGTTCGCGCGATTGCAAAGTGAAAGCAAAAAACAAGCGCAAATTCAAACGCGATTTCAATATGTCACATATTGACAGTGGCTCACCGATGCCAATGACATAATTACCCAGCTACATTTCAGAAAGAATGCAAAAGCATTGACATATATTTTTCCTTCCTATGATAGCCCGAAGGGCAGGGCAGAGATAGATTTTGGTAGCCTAGCGATTTTGCGAGCCCTGTATCTGATTGAGGAATCACTCATCTTTGGAAAAGAGAGTTTATTACAGAGAAATGGCTCTTTCCAAAATAAAAGCTATATTATACGTTTCTTCTGGGCTCTATTCTCAGCAGCATATTAAACATATCAGGTCCCCATAAGGAGAATCAGTGCTAACGGCTGTCTAAATGACTCGGGTAAAGTTTGTAGCATGCGTGCTCGTTGTTTTTGTCTGCTTCCACTTGTCTTTGCACTAGGATGCTGTCGGAGTAAATGTGCAGTCATATTTGTTGTGTTCCCACTAGTGCTGTCAGCGTTAATCTCGTTAAAATGACGTTAACGCCACAACACGGCAAATCTCCGTTAACGATCGCCCCATGCGTGGGGCTGGACGGCCAACACGTTAACGAGCTAACTGTGCTAACACACTAGTTCCCACCCATGTAATTGAGCATTGCGTGGCACATCCGACATACTGTTTTACTTTAGTCCATGACATGCTTACCTTCAGGGTCATACGTCACATGAAAACCAAAATAGTTCCATACACCGCTTAACTTCTGTCTTGCTAGCTTGCCCTGCGCTCAGTGGATCTGCGTTTGACTACTCCGCCTAGGCTGCACTGTCGAGCGCAGATCCACTGAGCGCTCAACACAGACAGCATCGTCAGAAGAAAAGTTGATAAAATAAATTAAAAATTTTGTATTGTTCGATACATATGTGTACCGAACCGAAAGCACTGTATCGAACGGTTCAATTTCGATACGAGTATCGTTGCACCCCTAATATATATATATATATATATATATATATATATATATATATATATATATATGTATGTGTGTGTGTGTGTGTGTGTATATATATATCATAATAATCTGACAATACATATAATATTGGCCATATTATATTTACATTACCAAAGTGAGATGATTTTAGTCTCATGAACAACATTAGCTAATTGTTATTTACCAACTAATCTTGAAATGACTGTTCAGTACAGACATGGAGCCCAACAATCATGTTTTACAGTCCTGTGGTCTCAGCATCAGATACTCAACTAAGTGCATCATGTCATGACATCACTCAAAGTGATGTCATGACAAAAATGAATGACCAACAAAACATTTTTTCTCCTTCATTTCTGTCACACAATGCTGTATGGAACGTTTCTCGCGGTTAGTATTATGGTTACTAGGCAACCTGAGCAGCGCAAGGAAGGCTAGACCGTCCCATTTCACAAGCCTCTCACTTCCGCACTTAAATACGCACAGTACGTAGTACGTGTAGTGCGCGTAGTCCCCTTTACCTCCTCTACTGTCACTGTGATGAATATTTACACACGACACGAGACACCAGGTAGCATGCTAACGCTAAGCTAAAGCTAAGCTAACCCTAAGCTAGCAAAGAGCAGTGTTGCCAACTCCTCAGTAAGGAAAATCGCTATTGGTTGTCCTAAAAGTCGCTAGAAGTCGCTAAATGACGTCATTGCCTAATTTGCATAATTGGTCATGCTAATGTAATCGTAACCTATGTTGTTGGAGAGAGAAATAACATCGTGGAAGAGACATAAATTGAGTAAAAAACTTCCTAAATGCATTTGGAGTTTATTTAGAACTACAAATTAAATTTCTTTTAGCAATTATTGGTTTTTTTCAATGTCACAATTCCAACCCTGCTCCTTCACCCGGGCTTGGACCGGCAAAAGTGACCCGAAATAGGCACTCTGGTGGAGTTACTTTGTGTGTGTGTGTATTTATAAGTAGTTTTAAACCTTGTGATCCACAAAACAGCATAAGAGTAAAAGAAGAACTGACTGCATTACAGTCAGTGCGGGAGCAGCGGCTTCGCTCATGCGCGATTCATTTGCAGTTTGGACGCATAGGTGTGAACATCTCCTGCCCTGATAGCAGCTGGGGGAGGACTATCCTCCACCTGTGCGCGCTTTGGAATGGGCGAGGTGCCCACGGCAGCACTCGCTGCTTGTTGAGAGTAAAAGCGATACCCGCTTTCATGTCAAAAAGTCATCATAAATAAGTCTCCAATAACACCAGAAAAAGTCGCCAGATTTGTCGCTAGTCGCTTTATAGAAACAAAAGTCGCTAAGGGGGTTTGAAAACTTGCTAAATATAGCGACAAAGTCGCTAAGTTGGCAACACTGGCAAAGAGCCCAGAATGACGTTAAAGCTGAGTAAATACTGACCCCAGACCAGCACTGTGATAAAGTGAGCTGCTGCTGCTGAACTTGAACAGGTAACAAAGTGATGAGCAGTCAGGCTGCAGGTTTTCTACCTGTTCATGTTTCTACAGTAGAATCACTTTGAAGTGTCTTTGTGCTGTTTCATCTTTGATTTGTGTTATTAAACACTCAGAGAAAGATCACTTGTGTCCTCATCAGGATCTGTGTTGGTGTGTGGGGCTGTAGCCTCAGTTTTATATTGTTACATGCTCATTTGTTCATTTTACAGAGTAACATGAAAGTAATGTTATGAGGAGTAATGAAGTAACGTACTCCATTACTTTTAATTTAAGTGTTTTGTGTAATATGTGTAATAATAACTTTTTTGAATAATGACCCAACACTGATCACAACAAAGAGGAATGCCTCCAACATGCACAAACACTTGACCCACAACATGCAGTTAATGTGCACAAATGTCTTTGATATGCTGCTCAGTGATGGTGGTGACTGTCAGAGCAGAGCTACTGAGAATCAATAAGTAATATCAATGATGGAATCAGAATCACTAAATTCTTATCATCCCTGTCAGCATCATACATGTGCTGTATAATGTGATAAATGTAGAGGTGCTGGCTGTTCTCTCACTCTGCTGTTTAGCTGTAAAGGAAGCCTCCCTGCCTTTGTCTCATTCATGACCTTTATTAGTCTCTTCTAACATGCAGAGATCTGTATGATCTGTTTCATAGAGTCTAACCAGCCTGTACAGGTAACAACAACAGTCACTGCATCACTGACACATAAACTTCATCTCTGTCAATAAAGACATTGATACATCATTCATTCTTAACGATTTGATATCTTCTAAAAAACTGGACTTCTTATTTCTGACCGAGACCTGGCAGCGGGACTTGGACTATTCATCCCTCATTGAACTGTGCCCGAACGGCTATTCCGTCATTAGCCAGCCTCGGGGATCTGGTCGTGGAGGAGGTCTTGCTGTGGCATTTCAGGGCCGTTTCTCCTGCCGCTCAGTGACAGTTGGACACTTTCTTTCGTTTGAACTACAGCTGATTAAAATCGGAAGTAAGGATCCTTTTTATTGTGCTGTGGTGTATCGTCCACCTGGCCCAAATAGCTTGTTTTTATCGGAGTTTAGCGACTTCCTGTCCTCTACTATGAGGTTGTCCAGACTGCTTTTAGTTGGGGATTTTAACATGCATGTTGATGATGACTCCGACCTCTTTGCCAGAGGTTTTATCAACATTATGGATTCTTTTCATTTTATCCAGCATGTGTCAGGCCCCACACATAACAAAGAACACACACTGGACCTCGTTTTTAGATGATCAATAGTGGGTCAGCGACATGCTTTCTTTCCCTCTCAGGTTTAAATATCTGGGATCGCCACCGTTTGGTTGTAGAGCTGAAGAAGCTTTTCGGATTACACGTCTTCAGCTCTAAGAAATCTATTTTGTTTCCAAGCTCCTTAGATCACATGACCTGGATGACTGAGAACCTACAGACATATTGACCTGGTTTCTAGGTCACATGACAGGTCAGAGGTCAGCGACTGTAACTCAGTTACTCCTGTTAATGTGAACTCACTGAGTGTTTGTGGTTTACCTCTCAGACTGACTGAAGATGATGATGGAGGAAGAGGAGGACAGAGCAGAGTCTGCAGGGTCCAGCTGTCCGTTTGTGAGGAGTGACGTGTCCAAAGGTCGAAATCCTCCAGTCTTCAGTGGTGAACCTGGACCAACGAGGTCAGAGAGCTGGACTCACTGAGTTAACAGAAATAATTCTGCACTGACATTATAATCAGTGTTGATTCTGGTTGATTTTCTGACTGTGTTTGTGAGCTGAGAGGAAATGAAAATGAGTTTGTAACAAAAATCAGTTTTGTCCAGTTTTCCTGTAAAAAGCTGAACTCTAATCTAAGAGGACTGTTACTGACAGGAAACAGCTGCATTATCTGCAGTCTGTGTGATCACAGCTGCTTCAATCATGTTTGTGTCTGCAGAGGTCAGAGGTCACAGTCTGCAGGGTCCAGCTGTCTGTCTGTGAGGAGTGACCGGTCCAAAACTCCACCTCCAGACTTCAATGCTGAACCTGGACCAACGAGGTCAGAGAGCTGTGATGACTCCTTTACATGTTTGTGTTTCCTGGATAAATCTGACCTGAAACATCCTCAGATTGTTACAAAGATTCATTAAAAAGAAAACAATGAAAGAGAAAAGATCAAAATGTTCGACTTGGTCATTTGCTGTTTGAGGACAGTGATGCTCATATCTGTGGGGAAAGTGTGACCTGAGTGGGTTCATGTTTGTCTTTAAAGAGCTGCTCTGATTCTCTTTGTGTCTGATCTGTTAAACAGTCTGAGAGGTCACACAGAGACCCAGCAGCTAAAGCCTGGATCATACTGGCTGCTGTTACTCCATCAGGACAACACTGAACCACAGTGGTGTGGATGTAGTGGATAAATCCCACCATACTGATGCTCAGATTTAATCACAGGGAACAAAACCAGATGTTACCTTCAGATTGTGACCTTTGGAGCGGACGATGCAGATTTCAATAGAGAATAAATGTTGTTTTTCAGCTGTGAAAAAAGAATCTAATTTTCTGAACTTAAGAATTTATGATGCTGGAAAAAACACGGAGACTATAACACAACATTTCACTGTATTCATAGAATGAATGTAAAACTGTCAGACATTCATTAAATATGCAAAATGTCCACAGAAACATCAGAGGGTCAGATGTGAAGCACTCAGTGATTTTGATAAAATGACTCATCAGTTATTGATCTGTACTACACTGATCTACCACGTTAGTAAAGCTGGTGTTCTGGTGGTGGAGAGACCTCGCATCATGTTCTGGTTTTGGAGCAGTGATCTGCTGATGGTTCAGTTTAATTAGCTTCTTCAAAATCATCCCTCACATCACCACTGAAAGGACGTCCATAAACTTTTTAAAAATTACCCATATTTTCAGAATCTGAGAGTTTAAAACTTGACCAACTTGATACAGATCAAGTTATTTGAGCAGAAACTACTGGATCTTTATCCTGTGCTTGAACTAATCCTTCATGGTTCCTCCACAGAGTGGACCAGCAGAGCTCAGAGGTTCCCAGTGGTCAGTCTGCCCAGCAGCATCAAACACAGCTGGACTCCATATTTATGGTCTGTACATGTACAACAACTACTGTTACATCTTTTCTGTTGTGTGTGTGTGCCCGTGCATGCATTTCTATATGCGTGTGTGTGTGGGGGGGCTGTTTGTGTGACCTCCTGCTCACCAAAAGGGTCATAAAAGCAGGAAGCTTACAACACAAGAAACAGATCTGACAGATAGGATGTATCTGCAATAAAACCCACATCAGCACCAAATTGGCTGGAGAGGTGCTCAGGATCAAAGGAATGGCTTTGATCCTACTGCTTGAACTAAGACTTCACAAATTTAAGAAACACAATGACAACATTCAACAATTTGACTTAACATAAGTACTGAATATTATGTCACTTATTTATGTGCGAATGCGAACATGATTTCAGTCTGATTGGTTCATTCATAAAGTATTCTGTTCCAGCTGCTGGAGGACAACATCATCACTTTTGTGAAGAACGAGCTGAAGAAGATCCAGAAGGTTCTGAGTCCAGATTACCCAGAATGCTTAGAGAGTCAGAGGAGCAGCAGCAGAGAGGCATTTGTGAAGATCACACTGAACTTCCTGAGGAGAATGAAGCAGGAGGAGCTGGCTGACCATCTGCAGAGCAGTAAGAGGATTTATCTAAAGATTTAAACTTTTGGATAAATGAATGTTTACTGATGTCTTAAGAGATGGAGCAACATGTTTTTAAGATTAATTATTTTTGGAATAAAGTCTTTATTTCCACTTTCAAATTATGTTCTACATATTTGTTCTCATTCAGAACTTCAAGCTGCAGTTTGTCATCGTAACCTTAAATCTGCTCTGAAGAAGAAGTTCCAGTGTGTGTTTGAGGGCATCGCTAAAGCAGGAAACCCAACCCTTCTGAATCAGATCTACACAGAGCTCTACATCACAGAGGGAGGGACTGCAGAGGTCAATGATGAACATGAGGTCAGACAGATTGAAACAGCATCCAGGAAACCAGACAGACCAGAAACAACAATCAGACAAGAAGACATCTTTAAAGCCTCACCTGGAAGAGATGAACCAATCAGAACAGTGCTGACAAAGGGAGTGGCTGGCATTGGGAAAACAGTCTTAACACAGAAATACACCCTGGACTGGGCTGAAGACAAAGCCAACCAGGACATCCAGTTCATATTTCCATTCACTTTCAGAGAGCTGAATGTGCTGAAAGAGGAAAAGTTCAGCTTGGTGGAACTTGTTCATCACTTCTTTACCGAAACCAAAGAAGCAGGAATCTGCAGCTTTGAAGACTTCCAGGTTGTGTTCATCTTTGATGGTCTGGATGAGTGTCGACTTCCTCTGGACTTCCACAAAACTACAATCCTAACTGACCCTAGAAAGTCCACCTCAGTGGATGTGCTGCTGATAAACCTCATCAGGGGGAAACTGCTTCCTTCTGCTCGCCTCTGGATAACCACACGACCTGCAGCAGCCAATCAGATCCCTCCTGACTGTGTGGGCATGGTGACAGAGATCAGAGGGTTCACTGACCCACAGAAGGAGGAGTATTTCAGGAAGAGATTCAGAGATGAGGAGCAGGCCAGCAGGATCATCTCCCACATCAAGACATCACGAAGCCTCCACATCATGTGCCACATCCCAGTCTTCTGCTGGATCACTGCTACAGTTCTGGAGGATGTGCTGGAAACCAGAGAGGGAGGGCAGCTGCCCAAGACCCTGACTGAGATGTACATCCACTTCCTGGTGGTTCAGGCCAAAGTGAAGAAGGTCAAGTATGATGGAGGAGCTGAGACAGATCCACACTGGAGTCCAGAGAGCAGGAAGATGATGGAGTCTCTGGGAAAACTGGCTTTTGATCAGCTGCAGAAAGGAAACCTGATCTTCTATGAATCAGACCTGACAGAGTGTGGCATCGATATCAGAGCAGCCTCAGTGTACTCAGGAGTGTTCACACAGATCTTTAAAGAGGAGAGAGGACTGTACCAGGACAAGGTGTTCTGCTTCATCCATCTGAGTGTTCAGGAGTTTCTGGCTGCTCTTCATGTCCATCTGACCTTCATCAAGTCTGGAAAAAATCTGCTAGAAGACAAACAAACAACCTCGATGTTGTCTAAGTTAATTAGCACACCAAAAATACAATCTCTCCACCAGAGTGCTGTGAACAAGGCCTTACAGAGTCCAAATGGACACCTGGACTTGTTCCTCCGCTTCCTCCTGGGTCTTTCACTGCAGACCAATCAGACTCTCCTACGAGGTCTGATGTCACAGACAGGAAGTAGGTCACAGACCAATCAGGAAACAGCCCAGTACATCAAGGAGAAGCTCAGTAAGAATCTGTCTGCAGAGAAAAGCATCAATCTGTTCCACTGTCTGAATGAACTGAATGATCATTCTCTAGTGGAGGAGATCCAACAGTCCCTGAGATCAGGAAGTCTCTCCACAGATAAACTGTCTCCTGCTCAGTGGTCAGCTCTGGTCTTCATCTTACTGTCATCAGAAAAAGATCTGGATGTGTTTGACCTGAAGAAATACTCTGCTTCAGAGGAGGCTCTTCTGAGGCTGCTGCCAGTGGTCAAAGCCTCCAACAAAGCTCTGTAAGTAAATATGTGATCATACCTTTAGTTTAGAAAAAACAAATTCTACTTAAAACAGCATTTTCATGTGTAATTAACAAAGTGTGGCATATACCTACTGAGTGAGCAGCAGGTATACTGTCGATGTCCACATTTGTTGTGGCGTTCATGTCATGTTTATGCGGTCGGCTGTCACTTCATCGGGCCTCCGTGTTTGGACCGTCGTGGTGGTCACTTGCCACTGTTTTCCGGGACAGTTTATCCTGCAGAGCTTTGGACTCTGAGACTTTCCCTTCCTTTGAGTCACAACTTCTTAAGGTCAGTTCAATATATTTTACTGTGTTTTAATCTACCGCCCTCCTGGCCCCGCAGGTGTTTTTATCCAGGATTTCACAGACTTTTTATCCTCCATTATTAAACTGAAGAAAGTCTTGATGATCTGTGATTTCACCCTGCACATGGATGATCTTACCTGTAGCATGGCCTCTTACGTTTTATTCTTTACAGACTTTTTTAGTTTTATTCAGCATGTCTCTGGTCCAATGTTCCCTCTAAGCTGCGCACGTGCGCAGTTACGCACTGCTGGCACGGTCTCTGTGCACAGAAATCTGCGTTGCGCACAAAAAAAAAAAAAATCTAACCTGAAGTGAAATTAAAATTAAAACTTTAACAATCCTGTTTTGCAGTGTTAGTCAGTAAGTGACTGGCTGCTCCCATATGGGATTAGAACGATGCCACCTTATCCCATAGTCCAGCCAATGATGCGATTCACATTCGTATATACGCAGGTAATCAACGTCGTTGACAGGCTATGACAGCGTCCTTATGTGCCGACACCGGTGTTTTAGCTAGCAAAGTAGCGTGGCTGATGTGGAGTGAAGCCACGTTAATGACAACGTGTACAACCACTGGAGATGTGAGCAGGACAGACGAACAATTGACGGAAAAAGTGTGGACTTTATACCAGTTTTTAAATTGAGTTGATCGGCCACGTAAAACCAGAGTTGTGATAAAAAAATATGCAATGTTTGGTTTTCTTCCTGAATACTATCGTTGTTTATATTTACTGCGGGAATAAATGGTAAAAACGGCATTTTATAAGGAAAAAGGCTCGAAAGCCTGTGAGCAAAGACAAACTCCACCCCCCTCTCCCTTTCCTATTCGTCCAAAAAAGTACCATGTCGACCAATCAAAAAATGATATGGCAACGTTGCATCTAGTTGTTAAGAAAAGGGGGGAAATTATAGGAGTGACGGCGGTGTTTTGAGATGTGAGAGATTTGAGACGTTTTGCGCAAATCTTGTGTAGTTAGTGTGTAGTTAGTGTGTAGTGTAGTCAATAGTTTTGTTGTGTGTGTCAGAACAATGAGGCGACTGCTGAATGTTACAGGTGTTACAGCAGTGATACATCTGCTGTTGTCAGGCCTGCAGGTATCAGGCTGTTGTTCTCCTTTATCTCATAGTGGACAGAAATAATTTTTTGTAGTGGCACAAATAATTTGTGTGGCATCAGATTTGATGCAGAACAGCTGTGGCTACAATGTAGCTTGCCATCACCAGTGTGTGTGAATGGGTGGATGACTGGATGTGTAAAGCGCTTTGGGGTCCTTAGGGACTAGTAAAGTGCTATAGAAATACAGGCCATTTACCATTTACCATGTTTGACTTTATGCTTTTCAGAATAGTTTCTGGGATGCTGAGAACTCAAATTGCACCGCTGGAATTTTTTTTTTTTTTTTTTTTGTAAATTTGGATTATAATATTTATTTTCGTTTTTCCTTCAGTATATAAAAATGGGTGTATCTCAAAAATAAAACTATGAAGACACTTAAAATAAATTTCCTATTGTTGGAAACCATTTTTTGCAACTTTTTTGTATTTACAGTTTTGAGGGATAAACCTCTTAAATTTCTCTAACTGGAAATATATGGAAAAACAAAAACGATTTTCAATTTTTTTGTACTTTATTGCCCTTTTTTGCCATTTATGTAGTTACTATGGACTTACAACCGTTATAGCCCAAATTTTAATAATATGTATGCATTATTGCTGTATAGCAACTTGAAATGCTCCCAAAAATGGCACTACAGCATGTAAAAATATAAAGATAAGCTCTGGCGGACTTGGTTCTATGGTAGGTCTTAAAGGGTTAATAAAATGTTTAGCTTCCATTTAACAGTGGCTTGAAGACAACTACTTGCAGTTGAACTCTGAGAAGTCAGAAACATTAATTATTGCCCCTGACAGCTAGATATCTATAAACAAACAGCATCTTGGTTCTCTTGGATCTTGTTTCTGCCATGTCTCTAGAGCAACACTCTAGACAGTTAATTAGGAACTGCCTTTTTCAGCTAAGAAATATCTCCAAACTGCGAAAAAAAAATTTCTAAATCCGAGTTAGAAATGATTATTCATGCTTTTATTTCTTCTTGCTTAGATTATTGTAACAGTCTGTTTCTTTGTTTGAGCAAAAAGAGCCTTGACCGTCTCCACTCAGTCCAGAATGCTGCGGCAAAGCTTTTAACAAAGACACGAAAAAGAGAGCACATTACACCAGTTTTACGCTCATTACGCTCATTTTGAAATCTTAGTACTGACTTTTAAAGCTTTGAATCATGACGCTCCTGCCTATATTTCTGATCTCTTAGAACCTCACACTCCCTCTCGCAGCCTGAAATCATCTAATCAAAGGCTGTTAGAAGTAGAGCAGGGCGATATGACCAAAAATATTTATCAATCAATCAATCAATCAATCAATCAATCAATCAATCAATCAATATACTTTATTAATCCCAAGGGAAATCAGGGAATCATATGTATATCGCGATACACATTTGAAAATTTTTGATAACGATATAACTGACAATATTGCTTCCCTGCTTAGCCTCTTCTGTCCTTGTCTAGTCTCGTGTTTTTTGTATTACTTTTCCCTGGAACACTCTCTCACAGTCTGTTCTCTAAAACCTAAAAGAGGAATTATGGATTTGATCAACTGGTCCCTGAATGCAATTGACACCCCTTTCTCAACGAGAAGTCTGGGCTCGGGTGAGCCTGACTGCTGAAGATATCTACCTAGGGGTGTGTATTGGCAAGAATCTGGCGATACAATATGTATCATAATACAGGGTAGACGATACGATACATTGCGATACTAAAAGCCAGCCGATATTTGTGTTTAGTAGGACTGAATTTAATTTAAAAAAAAACTCACAGTAAACAGTCCAAACTGTTAAATGCTTGACATGAAACATCTGAGACAAAAACACTCTCTCTAAGTTCAAAATGAATGGAGAAATTAACATCTGCCTTATTAGAAGTCATGTCAAATAAACAAACAAAAACTACTTTACTGAAATATCAAGTATTTTTTTTAACATGAAAAAAGTAAACATGTAACACTGAGGTCTTTCTAAGTACTATGATTGTAAAATACTTATCCAAAAACTGCTCTATGGAGCATCAAAACAAAGCACTTTTTATGTGACCTTAACATAAACAAATATAAATCAAAAATGAAATTGCTTGAAGAATCCATCCAAGTAAACATTAACAAACAATGTAAAGTGCTATTAAAATAAAGTACAGCTCTGCAGTGTCCATCAATGGAACACTTTTAGTATAACCTGAAAAAAGGAATTTACTCATCTAAATAAAAGTGCTTATGAGACTCAACCAAAATGTCAAACATTCTCATATCAGAGATTTTACATGTTTAGTGTTTTCTCAGTGGTTATTGTTCAATTTCCAGATTTTTGTGCAGGAATACAAGCTGATCGACATGGTCAGCTCTCAGGACACTTCTCTGTGCATTTACTATGTCTCCTGCAGAGCAGAACACTCTCTCTGCAGAGACACTTGTTCCAGGAATGCATAGGAAACTCCTTGCTACTTTGGATAGGTGAGGGTATTCCTGTTCATGGTCCTTCCACCAACTGAGAGGATTTCCTGTGAGAGGCAAAGGGGTCTCATCTCTATACCTCTTGATCTCAGCTGCAGCAACATCATGTTCTGATTTTGGTGCAGTATTGTCAGTAGTAGAGGCAAACGTAGCTCCGAGCAAGTCCACCAATGCACATGAGGTCCTCTATCTCTTTAGGGGTGGCCGAGGGATGGAGTCAAAGCTGTCTTTGATATGTGGGTGATGAGCCTCCTCTGTGACATTCTCTTCCTCCACTTGTTTGTCAGTCTCCTTATTCTCTTGCTGCTGAAAAATGTCAGAAAGTCAAAATTCAAATCCAAGATTCACCCTGTTTTTCACTAACATTTAATGACAAATGTCATCAATATGCGTTTTTTTTTTTTTTTTTTACTTTATTCACTTGCTTATAACTTCAGTTGAATTTTTCCAAATAAATTCATTTATTTACTTACATTTTTTTCCTTCTTTATCACAGTCACCACAGTGTCCAACAGTCTGGAATACGTCTCACTGGTCTCTGCTTCAGACAGGAAGGGCAGGTCCTTAAACCGAGGATCAACTGTTGATGCCATCCATAGTGTCTCCCTCTCATTTACATATCTCTTTCCCAGATCTTCTGCTATGGCAGTCTTAATGTCCCTTACTGTCGGTGTATCATCAACACTTTCTTGTGCACCCATCACAAGCTTGGCATGAAGAGGAGCAATGATGGACAGGGTTGGCATGCTCTCCTCTGACATCACCAGGGTGGCGTCCTTCATAGGCTTGAATGCCCTGACAACTTCTTCTGCACATGTGATGTCAGACTCACTTAATGTGAAAATTTCTTTTTCACTCTTCCTAACTTCTGCAGAAAGCAGAGCTGCACAGATGGCTGGTTGCTGTTCTAAAAATCGTTCTATCATATCATAGGAGCTGTTCCATCTTGTAATTATGTCCGTGATCAATCTGTGAGCTGGTAGCTGAAGGAGGCACTGTTTCTGCTTCAACTGATTGCTGGCTGTGGTGCTGCGCCTGAAAAAGGCTGTTACACGTCGGATCCTCCCGAGAAGTCGCACCACGGATTGTATTTTCAGTGCTTTCTGTGAGGCGAGATTCAGACTGTGTGCAAAACATTGTATGTGCGTCATGCCTGCAAGTCTAGCTGCGAGAGCCATGTTTGGTGCATTATCGGTAACAACAACAAGGTCCTTTGTGTTCAATCCCCATTCAGCCACAGCGTCAGTTAGTAACGCTGCAATGTGCTCACCTGTGTGACTGTCATGCATGGCTCGGGTTTGTAGTACATGAGACTGAAGGTTCCACTGGTCCGTTATGTGATGTGCTGTAACAGTTACGTACGATTCAGTGGCTCTCAAAGTCCAAGCGTCGCATGTCAAAGCAACTGTCTCAGCCGAGCTGAGGGAGTCCAGCACTGTCGCTTTGACTTCTTGGTACAACTTTGGCAGAGCGATGTCCGTGATGTGCTGTCGGGAAGGAACGGTGTAACGGGGCTCCAGCGTTTTAATCATATTACGAAATCCTTTATTCTCCACAACACTCAGAGGGCGCATATCTTTGCAAATAAAAACAAGTACTGACTGCGTTATTTTTGTTGCACGAGTTGAAGTTGCTGGTAGTTTCGAAAAGTTAACTTCTTCAATTGTCCGTTGAGCAGGGTCACCTCGTTTCGTTTTAAAATTAGCATTTGATGCTACGTTGCTATGGTGTCTAGACACGTGTGTTCGTAAATTTGTTGTGTTACCGGAATATTTGACTCTGGCGGTGCAGATTTTACAGACTGCATAGCTCTTGTCATAGTCTTTACCGCCTTCTTTTGTCCTAAATCCAAAATAAGTCCACACATCAGCTTTGAAAGCTGCGGGGGCCGGCTGTATCCTCTCCTCTTCAGTCATCAGTTAGCTAGCACAATTGGCCACACATCCACTGTTCTACTTCGTTGGTTTTGGCAAACTAGATGCTTCTACAGTTATCGCGAGACCTTGTTTTTACGTCAAAGTAAAGGCGGTAAAAACTGCAAACTAGTGGCCGGAGTTTGAATTGCAACATACAAAAGTAAAAACAGTAAATGCATGTAATTTTTCATTTTAAAAAAAATCGATAACACTGATTTTGAATATCGATTCAGTATCATTGCACGAAATATCGCGATATTTCGTTGTATCGATATTTTCTTACATCCCTATATCTACCTATTCGGAACCATGGTAACAGGGTTCTTGCTGATCGGAGCTGGCTTGGCCCTGACTTATCGAAGAATTAAAGAAGCGGAACCGGCTGTTCAAACCCCCACAAGGCTGCCCGCTGGGATTGAAACGATGGGACGAGGCGTGAGTTTCTCAAAATGGGCTCATTGAGTGCAGCACGGATAAGATCTTGGAGAAGCTTACGGTTGCCGTGAATACTCAGAATAAGACCTCTGAGTGCAAACTGGATTACATCTGGAGGGGCTCGCTCGGAATAACACCTCTGAGCGCAAATTGGATCACATCTTGGAGAAGCTCACTGCGGTCGTGAGTTCTTAGAATCGGCTCTTTGAGCACAAGAATGACAACATCACGGAGCGTAAGTTTGATAATATCATGGAGAAGCTCACGGCTCTCCAACGGGAGATTGAGTGACCAGTGTTGGACTGTTAGAACAGCTTTGAAATTCATATGAGTTGTTCGCACTAAAGTTAAAACCACCATCACTGGCGCCAGCTGCGGTCTCAAGGCTGGAGCTGAACAACAACACCCTGATAACGACTGTGTTGAGACTGTTCTTCCCTTTCTATGCAAGGCCACCTGGGTTGGCTGGAAGACTGTTTACTTAGCCTGGCAGGGCGAAGGACACTGTCTCAGCTGAACTCTGGACATACACACACACACGCACACAGACATATATACACATGCAGATGTACACTCATCCCCCCTCCCCCTCCAAACGCCTTCGACGCTTATTCCCTTCCGATGCTGACGGTGGATCATGGAGACCAGCGCATAGGCTGCAGGCCCGGATGTACTGTCTACATTGGCTGTCTCTCACCCTTTACCCATCCCTGTTGCTTGTCATGTGTTTCTTTGGTGTATTAGAGTTTTTTTCATGTGCTATGTGCAGAGGTGTTTTTTTCTGTTCTCAAACTGATCTCCCTGTTGGAGCTCAGTCTGGGGGGAGTTATTTTTTTCTCCTTATCTTTCCTCATGTTGTGCTTTTCCATGTTATACCCCTCTGACCTGTCTTCCCCATGTGATGTTTGTGTAATGTATGTATGGTCAGAAGGGTAAGACGGCGCTGGCACGGCTGGCAGCCTTAATCCAATTTCCCTCGGGATGAATAAAGTATGATCAATCAATCAATCAATCAATATAATTGACACTAGACAAAATACTTTACAACTCCTCAACTTTATTAGTGCAAAAACAAACATCAGTGTATTTTCACTTAAACAGGCAGCTGTTTTTTATATGCATTAAAGTTATATAAAAATTTAGCAGTGCAAATTCCTTGCTAACAGTTTAACCAAAAGACATTTCCAGTGGAAATTGGGCGACATATCCTCAGGATAACCATGTATAAGATCCACAAAACTTAAAATGAGGTTATACACACACACAATACGGTAATATTATGTTGAAGCACAGTACATATCACTCTGCGAGGCTCATGCCTACGATAGCCGTAATGCTCCGACAATCCATCAAGCGGTGCGGGTTCGTAGCTTAGCAAAGTCGTACTAAAACATTTGACAGATTTTCGAGCGCCGCGTAGCACATAAAAATCGTTTCGAGGTCAGTAAACACAACCAGAATTCATACATAAGGCACATGGGATTATAAGGGGCACTGTCGATTTTCAGAAAAATCAAAGGATTGATTTAAATGTGCCGTATTTTCCAAAAAACACAGTAATAACGATGGCCCGCTCTCATGCTCTACCAAAAATAGTGCTTTGTTGTGTATCTGACGGACGAAAGCTGTAATATATGTTTGCACTGATTGCCAATCACGCTTCAACTGAGTCGTCCTCGGTCAGAAGGAATGGTACTCCACAGTGACGTAGTTCAAATAACTTTAATAAGGAGGTGGCAGATGACATCAACAGGATGTACAGCTTTGGTGGGGAGGCAATTGCATTACAGCATTCACATGCAGGTAAAGGGAGTGTGTGTATATGAGTGTGTGGTCATCTGTAAACAGAAGGAACAAATATTTGTATTAACCACTATGGATAGCAGTGTACCCCTTATACAGTACTGTGGGTTTCCAGAGTAATGTTATATAATCTGCCATAACCCCATGGCCACTAGATGGCACTCTAAGACCATAAATGAATTTCTAGTTAGTATATACATTTGCCAACAGGACTACAGATTACAAAGATTCAGATAATAAACACAGTAAATAGTTACATCCACCTACAACCACAATGCTTGACAGTAAGTCGTATGCGAAATGAGATATCAGCTGCAACCAAGGCTGCCTGTAGTAGGCCCAAAAAACGATAGCGATAGCAACGGGACTAGCTTCATACGTAGCAAATTACACAGATAAAGTCAAACAAGCATCACTCTCATCTTATAATACTCACATGATAAGCACGCACACAGGGTTAACTCACACGGGAATGCAAGTCAAAACGTTAATCCTCCGACACACCTCTCATCTGTGCAGAACTGCGCTGAACATGTTCCCAACCGGAAGTACAGATACCGAGGTGCATCATGGGTAACGTAGTCTAAACAGTTACAGTGAACAAGCGGACTTTTAACAAAAGCTAAACCAGTTCCACACCACTGAAGTTGCAGCATGTTTACAGACCAATTCTGGTTCATCCGTTTCATTCAACGATCCACTTTCGCCCTTCTCATTCTCTGTCCCCGCCATGCTTTTTCCGCCATGTGTGTATGAAAACAGAAGCACTGCGCATGCCACTTTTACCCATATTCTATCATGATATTTCCCTACAGTGAAACACATACACGTTATTATTATTGTGTGATTATTGTGTGTATTATTGTACTATTGTGCCTCACAGGCATTCACACAATAATAATCTTTATTCTTTATTTTTGTGTGGATGCTGATTAAGCATCCACACTATTGAGTTCCTGTTTCTCTTTATTCTATATACTTTATTCTAGTTGCTCCATGATTCTTCGCCGTGGAACTACTTCCACAGTTTTTATCTGATTTTTGCCATTCAAACGTTCAAAACTTCTTACTACTCGCTCAATTTTCACTCAACCTCCACAAATTATACATCAAAACATAGACAGTTTTTACAGTCATCTTACCATTGAGCCATAAATTACATTTGTTTTAGGGGCGGAAATTTGTCCTTCTCTCAGTTTCAAACTCTGAAAATGAAGCAGTTTCTTCTCTCGTCATATCTCCGCGATGGAAATCGTAGTGAACGTACACCAAAGTCCGCTGATTCACCCAGTACAAGAATTGTGCTTCTATCCCACCTATTTTTGAGTTACACGACGTTTTGTAACTCGAAAAAACTGCGTTTTTCGCCTCTCACTGCAATCTAATTCTGACTGCTCATCAACCTGTTTTTCAGGCGCCCCCTGCCAGTGGCGCGATTGGTAATGAAATGGATCTCTAGCCAAAATGTCGTGGGTTCGATTCCACCTTTTCAAACTTATTTTTTCCATTACAAATTAATACACTATCACAGACCAGTGATCTATAGTGCTAATTTATTATAATTCTGCAAAGTTTTATGTCTTTAGCAGCTTTTCTAATATCGACATCAGCTTCTTGTTTAAGCTACCAATTAATACACACTATGACGCCCTGTGTATGTGTGTGTGTGTGTGTGTGTGAGACTACATTTCTAGTCTTTGAGGCACAGCATCTTATTGTTGGATTCAAATTGAACAGATACAGACTAATTGACTGGACACATTGTTTGCTGGACGTGGGTTATGTGTCACTCCTTTTCCTGTGTGTGTGAGTCCATATTTGCAAATATTGTTAGGCTTGTCACTTTTGCCTTAGCTTTGTGTCTCTGCTGGCTGCTCCTTCCTGCTTTTTTAATGTTTCTGCCAATTTTTCACAGTTGAAGAACAAGTAGTTTTGAGGAAAGTTCAGGGTTTTTCAGCTGGCCATTTTTCTTCTCCAATATTTAATAGTATTTATGATAAAGCATACTATTTGTGCCAAATCATAGTATATGGGCTAAAACATAGTATTTCTGCCAAATTACTATATTTTTGCACATACACTATGATTTAGCATAAATATTATGTTTTAGCACAAATACTGTGATTTAGCAGCAATACTAAGATTTGGCACAAGTACTACGACTTAGTAGACATTTGGTTGACTGATCTAGAAACATACAACCACACATTTCTGCTATCATATAGTATTTATGCTAAATCATACTATTTCTACTAAATTACAGTCACAGTATTTATGGTAAATCACACTATTTGTACCAAATCATAGTATTTGTGCCACATCATAGTATTTGTGCCAAATCATACAATTTCTGTCAAAGCACGTTATTTTTGCTAAATCATAGTATTTCTGCAAAATCATAGTATATCTGCCAAATCATAGTATTTGTTCAAAATCATTGTATTGGTGCTAAAACATGGTATTTCTGCCAAATCATAGTGTTTGAGCCAAATCATAGAATTTGTGCTCAAACATAGTCATTCTGCCAAAGCATAGTATTTGTGCCAAATCGTAGTATTTTTGCTTAATCATAGTATTTGACCCAGAAGGTTAAGTGTCTTCACTTCTTTTCAGCACAAAGTTCTGCTACTTCTGCTGTTTCGAGCACAAATTTAAGTTTATTCACCTCTTTTCTGCAGAAAGTTCAACTTTGTCAGCTCTTTTCAGCTAAGTTTTCAGCTCCTTCGGTTGATGCCTGCTATATCTTTTGGTGCTCATAACTGTTATACTTTTTGAAATAGTAAGATTTTTATGCCATTTTTTTGGCCCATTTTGATGACTAGGACTAAGTTACTACTGTCTTTGTTTATTTGGCTCTCCGGGGTGAGCTGTGTTTTAGCTCAGTGAGATGAGCAGGTGTTTTCAGAGTGCAAGGCCCTGGTTCAAATCCCGCTTTTTTTCAGTGAACACTTTAAAATTTTAAACTCTTTTCAACACAAATTGCAGCTTTTAACCTCTTCACAGCAGAATTTTCAGTTTTTTCACCTCTTTTCTGCACAAATTCCAGATTTTCAGCTGTTTTCAGCAAAATATTTAGCTTCTTCAGCTCTTTTCAGCAGATTGTTCTGCTTCTGCTGTTTTCTGATTCCACTACGAGGCACTCAAACAGCATTTTCGCAGGAAATGCAAGTTTTTCTAGTTATTATTATATTACGTCTTGAGACATTCGGCTGCATTGCTATGACAACCTCACATTAGCTGGAATTTGATTAGAATGGAAAAGGAGTCATGCCACGTTGAGCCCGTCCAAGAAGGTACTAATGGAAAAAGGACTACAATTTCAGTATTTCTGGGAGATTTGCAGTTATAACCCTTATTAAAGTACCCAGACACAGCCTATGGTCAACCAGTAGCTGAAAATTGTCAACTACTACAAAATGAATACAAACAAAAATAAAAATAAGCATCTATGACAGCATACATCAGCATTAATTACCTTTAGTTTGTACCTGTGGTCAAAAGTTTTAGCTTTACTTTTAGTTTTAGTTTTACTGGAAAACAAGTGGAGGACAAAAGATGTAGTGGCAGTCATAAAAACTAGAAAATTAACAGTATTTGAAAACCATGTTCTTAAGAAATAGAACAATTTCCACTTAAGACCTGACATTGAGGGATGCATTTATATTACAAAAGAACTGTACTGATAATTATTGGCAAAAGGTCTGATGGTGTGATGAATCCAAAGTCAAACATGAGATGTAAAACATCCAGCAGAGAGTATCTATAGCTATTTGTAAAACATCTTATGGTTTGAAGCTGGATGTAAGCCAGTGGTGTTGGGAATTGTCAAAAGCTAACTGAAACCAGATCAAAGTAACCTTTATTCAATTCAATTCAATTCAATTCAGTTTTATTTATATAGCGCCAAATCACAACAAAAGTTGCCTCAAGGCGCTTTATATTGTACAGTAGATAGCACAATAATAAATACAGAGAAAAACCCAACAATCATATGACCCCCTATGAGCAAGCACTTTGGCGACAGTGGGAAGGAAAAACTCCCTTTTAACAGGAAGAAACCTCCAGCAGAACCAGGGTCAGGGAGGGGCGGGGCCATCTGCTGCGACCAGTTGGGGTGAAAGAAGGAAAACAGGATGAAAGACATGCTGTGGAAGAGAGACAGAGATTAATAACAGATATGATTCGATGCAGAGAGGTCTGTTAACACATAGTGAGTGAGAAAGGTGACTGGAAAGGAAAAACTCAATGCATCATGGGAATCCCCGGCAGCCTACGTCTATTGCAGCATAACTAAGGGAGGATTCAGGGTCACCTGGTCCAGCCCTAACTATATGCTTTAGCAAAAAGGAAAGTTTTAAGCCTAATCTTGAAAGTAGAGATAGTGTCTGTCTCCCGAATCCAAACTGGAAGCTGGTTCCACAGAAGAGGGGCCTGAAAACTGAAGGCTCTCCCTCCCATTCTACTTTTAAATACTCTAGGGACAGCAAGTAAGCCTGCAGAGCGAGAGCGAAGTGCTCTAATAGGGTGATATGGCACTACAAGGTCGTTAAGATAAGATGGGGCCTGATTATTTAAGACCTTGTATGTGAGGAGCAGGATTTTGAATTCAATTCTGGATTTAACAGGAAGCCAATGAAGGGAAGCCAAAACAGGAGAAATCTGCTCTCTCTTTCTAGTCCCTGTCAGTACCCTTGCTGCAGCATTTTGGATCAGCTGAAGGCTTTTCAGGGAGTTTTTAGGACATCCTTATAATAAAGAATTACAGTAGTCCAGCCTGGAAGTAATAAATGCATGAACTAGTTTTTCAGCATCACTCTGAGACAGGATATTTCTAATTTTAGAGATGTTGCGCAAATGGAAGAAAGCAGTCTTACATATTTGTTTAATATGTGCGTTGAAGGACATGTCCTGGTCAAAAATGACTCCAAGGTTCCTCACAGCATTACTGGAGGCCAAGGTAATGCCATCCAGAGTAAGAATCTGCTTAGATACCATATTTCTAAGATTTTCAGGGCCGAGTACAATAACCTCAGTTTTATCTGAGTTAAGAAGCAGAAAGTTAGCGGCCATCTAGGTCTTTATGTCTTTAAGGCATTCCTACAGTTTAACTAATTGGTGTGTGTTACCTGGCTTCATGGATAGATAGAGCTGCGTGTCATCTGCATAGCAGTGAAAATTTATGCTATGTCTTCTAATGATGCTGCCTAAGGGAAGCATGTATAATGTAAATAGAATTGGTCCTAGCACTGAACCCTGTGGAACTCCATAATTGACCTTAGTGTGTGAAGAGGACTCTCCATTTACTTGAACAAATTGGAGTCTATTAGATAGATATGATACAAACCACTGCAGTGCAGTACCTGTAATACCTACAGCATGTTCTAATCGCTCTAATAGGATATTATGATCAACAGTATCAAACGCAGAACTGAGGTCTAGCAGGACAAGCACAGAGATGAGTCCACTGTCAGAGGCCATAAGAAGATCATTTGTAACCTTCACTAAAGCTGTTTCTGTGCTGTGATGAGCTCTGAAACCTGACTGAAACTCTTCAAATAAGCCATTCCTCTGCAGATGATCTGTTAGCTGTTTGACAACTACTCTTTCAAGGATTTTTGATATGAAAGGAAGGTTGGGTCTAGAGGTCTAGAGATGGCTTTTTAAGTAAGGGTTTAACTACAGCCACCTTGAAGGCCTGTGGTACATAGCCGATTATTAGAGATAGGTTGATCATATTTAAGACTGAAGAATTAATTAATGGCAGGACTTCTTTGAGCAGTTTTGTAGGAATGGGGTCTAAAAGACACGTTGATGGTTTGGAGGAAGTAATTGTTGAAGTTAACTCAGAAAGATCAATTGGAGAAAAAGAGTCTAACTTAACATCAATGGTACTAAAAGTAGCTGTAGATAATATTACATCTGTGGGATGATTATTGGTAATTTTTTCTCTAATGATAAAAATTTTATGTGTGAAGAAGTTCATGAAGTCATTACTAGTTAACGTTAAAGGGATTGTTGGCTCAGTAGAGCTCTGACTTTTTGTCAGCCTGGCTACAGTGCTGAAGAGAAACCTGGGGTTGTTCTTATTTTCTTCAATCAGTGACGAATAGTAAGATGTTCTGGCTTTGCGGAGGGCTTTCTTATAAAGCAGCAAACTATTTCTCCAGGCTAAATGATGATCCTCTAAATTTGTGACATGCCATTTCCTCTCCAGCTTACGAGTTATCTGCTTTAGGCTACGTGTTTGAGAATTATACCACGGAGTCAGGTACTTCGGATTTGAGGCCTTAGTTTTCACAGGAGCTACAGTATCCAGAGTTGTACGTATTGAGGAGGTAAAATTATTAACAAGATAATCGACCTCTGTTGGAGTAGCGTTCAGATAGCTGCTCTGCTCTATGTTGGTACAGGGCATTGAAGATGATAACAGTGGGTGGATTATATTCTTAAACTTAGTTACAGCACTTTCAGAAAGACATCTACTGTGATAAAGTCTACTCTCCACTGCTGTGTAATCAATTATTGTAAATGTAAATGTTATCAGGAAATGATCAGACAGCAGAGGGTTTTCAGGAAACACTGTTAAATGTTCAGTTTCTATGCCATATGTTAAAACAAGATCTAGAGTGTGATTAAAGTGGTGGGTGGGTTCTTTTACATTTTGAGAGAAGCCAATTGAGTCTAATAACAGATTAAATGCCATGTTGAGGCTGTCATTTTTAGCATCTACATGGATGTTAAAATCATCCACAATAATTATTTTATCTGAGCTGAGCACTAAATCAGATAAAAAGTCTGAGAAATCAGAGAGAAACTCTGTGTAAGGCCCAGGTGGACGATAGATAATAACAAGTAAGACTGGTTTCTGAGTTTTACAGCTGGGGTGGACGAGGCTAAGCATCAGGCTTTCAAATGAATTAAAAGTCTGTCTTGGTCTTTCGTTAATTAATAGACTGGTGTGAAAAATTGCTGCCACACCGCCCCCTCGGCCTGTGCTTCGGGATTTCTGGTAGTTAGAATGACTCGGGGGTGTTGATTCATTTAAACTAACATACTCATCCGGCTGCAACCAGGTTTCTGTAAGGCAGAGTAAATCGATTTGTTGATCAATTATTAAGTCATGTACTAACAGAGACTTGGAGGAGAGAGACCTAATATTTAATAATCCACATTTCACTGTTTTACTCTTTGGTTCAGATGTGGATACTGTATTGTTCTTTCTTTGTGATTTTTTATGTTCAAGTTGTTTATTGCTGGTTTTTAGTTTGTTTTTTGTCTGTTTGGGAGCTGACACAGTCTCAATGGAGATGGGTTTTTGGGGGGGTAGCAGGAGGAGAGAAGCTGCAGAGAGGCGTGTAAGACTGCAACTCTGCTTCCTGGTCCCAACTCTGGATAGTCATATTTTGGGGGGTTTAATAAATTGGTCCATATTTCTAGAAATGAGAGCTGCTCCATCCAAAGTGGGATGGATGCCGTCTCTCCTAACAAGACCAGGTTTCCTCCAGAAGGTTTGCCAATTATCTATGAAGCCCACATCGTTTCTGGGACACCACTCAGACAGCCAGCAATTTAAGGAGAACATGCGGCTAAACATGTCACTCCTGGTCTGATTGGGGAGGGGACCAGAGAAAACTACAGAGTCCGACATTGTTTTGGCAAAGTTACACACCGATTCAATATTGATTTTAGTGACCTCCGATTGGCGTAACCGGGTGTCATTACTGCCGACGTGAATGATGATCTTACTGTATTTACGTTTACCCTTAGCCAGCAGTTTTAAATTTCCTTCAATGTCGCCTGCTCTGGCCCCTGGAAGACAATTGACTATGGTTGCCGGTGTCTCTAGCTTCACATGTCTGAGAACAGAATCACCAATTACCAGAGTTTGACCCCCGGCGGGTGTGTCGCCGAGTGGGGAAAAAACGGTTAGACACATGAACAGGTTGGTGGTGTACCTGGGGCTTCTGTTTAAGACTATGCTTCCTCCTCACCGTCACCCAGCCGCCCTCTTTCCCCAGCTGCTTGGGGTCTGCCGGGGAACAGCTAGCGAGGCCTGCGCTATCTTTGGCTGCACCAGCTACAGGGGCCTGGCTAGCTACGGGTGAATGAAGGGTGCGAAGCCGAGTCTCCAATTCAGTAATCCTGGCCTCCAGAGCTGCAAATATGCTACATTTGTTACAGGTATCATTACTGCTAAAGGAGGCCGAGGAGTAACTAAACATCTGACACAATGAGCAGGAAAGTGCAGAAGGGACAGGTGAAGTAGCCATGTTGCTAACGAGTCGGCTACGAGCTAAGCTAAGCTAGCAAAACAGTAAAGAGACAGTGAGTGAATACTTTGGCTATAAATTAGGTAGTGAGCACACAGAAAGTGTGATTCAGATGAAGCACGTTAAGATTATACTATGAAAAAGGGATGTATCAAAAGATTTAAATTAAATTGCTAAGCAGAAAAGCTACTCAGAAACACCACTGTGTTTGAGCAGGAACAGGAAGTGATACTCTACCACATGAGAGTTAAGGCTATATTAAAGAATACATGGAATCATACGGTTGGCTTTCAATTTGGATAGACATTCGCAACCTCTGTTATGCTTTATATACTGTATTTTCATATATTGTAGCAGATTTTTTACAATCACACTAATTGCAAGAGCCATTTAAATGCTAGTTCATTGGTAATGATTAAATGGTTAAAAGGATAAACATACATTTTGTTGTTGAAAATATAATTTCATGTAAATTCACAAATGCTGTTATCTTAAAGGCATAGAATATAGAAATGTGAAATTCCAATGCACTTTTTGGCATTTTGTGCTTCCAGCACAGTGTAATTATGTGCTTGTGTGGTGGTGGTGGTGGTGGTGGTGGTGGTGGTGGTGGTGGTGGGGGGGGGATAAGCTGGAGTCAACACTGTTTTTTGACAGAATCTGGCTATGTTAATTTTAAGTTCCATTAAAACAGACTTCTAAAGGTGGTACAGAAGAGTGAAATAGAGCCGGTGTGCCGTCGCTATAAAACTATTTATCACAAATATATTTTTCAGACTCAGTTTCTGTAACCTCTCCGAGAGAAGCTGTGAACCTCTGTCTTCAGTTCTCAGCTCCCAGTCCTCTAGTCTGAGAGAGCTGGACCTGAGTAACAACAAGCTGAAGGATTCAGGAGTGAAGCGTCTGTCTGCTGGGTTGAAGAGTCCACATTTTAAACTGGAAACTCTGAGGTCAGATCAAGTGCCTTTCTTTTTGTGTGCGTGTGTGTGTGTGTTGAAAAAATAAACATTTTACCTATATGTTGACACTTTTCTTTTTAAACTGTTATACATATTTAACAGAAGGGATCAAAGTCTGTTCCAAAGCTTCATATTGTAAGTTGTCATTGCGTCATGAATGCACGTATTTGCCATGTATTCTTTTTTTTTCTTTTTTTTTTCAGACTGAATGGCTGTAACCTCTCACAGAGAAGTTGTGAAGCTCTGTCCTCCATTCTCAGCTTCCAGTCCTCTAGTCTGAAAGAGTTGGACTTGAGTACCAATGGCTTGCAGGATTCAGGAATAAAGAAGCTGTTCGTTGCAGTGGAGAGTCCATACTGGAAACTGGAAACTCTCAGGTTGGATCGAGTGACTTCCTTTTTTGTGTAATGACAAAATTAGCAAATTGAATATTTTACACAACTAAGTTCAACTTCATCCTTTGTATTGTAGCACTATAAAAAAAATATAAATCACATGAAATGGCCATATTTTGGTAATGCTTTGAAATAACTGCAGTTGATTTAGCACCCATCCATCAATTCTCTCCTGCTTATCCTCATTGGGGTGGGGGTTGCTGGTAGAAATCAACACCCACCGGGAACGAGTCAACCTTATTGCTGGTGTTAAGGTCCATTTTGAGGACGAGAGAGGTGGTGGAGATCGGAATAACACACTGACCCAGTCAGTTGGAGTCTACGAATGATTTTTAATGAAGCACACGCAGCGTGTGGAGACCTGTACCCAGACAGCATCCAGATCTCATCTCCAAAACGTCAGAACACAGTTTTTATGCATCGGGGTATTAGAACGCCCCCTCTTGCGTCAGATAAACACAATACATGCATACGTCAACTCAAAACCACAATAACTTTTAACACAGTTTAAAAAGAACATTGTCGGCAGGTGCATCCGGTCACCATCCTGCCCGGGCTTATCTGTCTGGAACATCAGGCACACGTTCTGCACAAACTGTCACTCATGCAGGCACAATTTTGCAGTTGCAAGCAAAACATGATTAAACTTTCACCTATATGGGTCTATCTAATATGTGTGTGTATGTGTGTCTCGTCCTTAAATGCTCTCTCATCTCACCCGTTGCACTTCTGACCTTTTACCAGAACAGAGGCTCATCCTTACATGTAATAACCTAACTGGAACTATATATGTAATCTACTGAATAAATGTTTTAATCAAGAACCTCTACTAAAAGCTTAATCATAAGATATAAATGAATAAAAGATAATAGAGAATAAACTAATGATAGTCTCCTGAGACTCTGCTTTGGGTTTCATTTCCTGCAAAGCACACTCTGCAAACCTGCAGTTTCCTGTCAAGACCTTTAGGCCCAGATTATATTCAGAGGTGAGCCTTTCAAATAATGCAATGTAATCTGCCTATAAACATTTTAAGATTATAGATTCAACTCAACAGTTTAAAGTGGTTCTTACTGGACCTGTAATAAAGACTAATATGATACCAATATGTTTGAACATCTGAATGCAATATCAATAGTGTTATTAATAGAATGGTAATGATGATTATAAAAATAGCAGCAAATAATAGCAGCAAAATATCCTCCTACTCCTTACACTGGCTATAAGGATCAAATGGGCCAAACACCCTATTCTCCCAAAGCATCTCTCACACAATACTCCAAGGGACACAGTCGAATGCCTTCTCCAAGTTTACAAAACACGTCTAGACTGGTTGGGCAAGTTTTCATGCACCCTCAAGTGTCTTCAAGAGTGTAAAATGCAAGTCCAGTGTTCCGCAAAATGCATTGTTCCTCCTGTAACCAAGGTTTAACTAACGAACAGACTGTCCTTTCAGGCACCCTGACATAGGCTTTCCCAAAAAAGGCTGAGGAGTGTGATCCCCTACACTTAGAGCACACCCTCCGGTCCCGCTTCGTAAAGATGGAAACAACTCTGCTATTCTAAAGATACTGCCCCTGGTCTCCACGCGAAATTGTAGAGATCAAGACAACCTACAGAGCCTTTAGGAACTCAACATGATTCTTATACATTCCAGGGGCCTGCCACCAAGGAGCTGCTTAACTGCCTCAGTAACCTCACCCCAGGTGATGGACCAGTTACCCCCCCCCAAGACTCTGCTTGCTATATGGAAAATATTAAGGAGGTCCTTAAAGTATTCGTTGCACTGCCCAGCAATATCCTCAGTTGATGTTGGCAGCACTCTGTTTGCATTATACACAGTGGAGGTGGAGCCACCGCCTTGCCCAACTGAGTCCCCTGATGGTTTTAAAAGAACCTCTTTGAGGCATTCCAAAAGTCTTTCTCCATGGCATCATTGTTTCTGATTCAGTCACCGCCTGAGCCGCATTGCACAGGACAAATCGGCTGCCTCCAAAGTCCCACAGGCTAACCGAGCCTGAGAGGAGGACTACTTCTGGTGGTAGACACCACCCAGCTAAGTTAAATGGAGGTCCTGAGCATGGTCCATTCAGACTTAATCTCTGAAAATACAGTTCCAGATCTGATGATATGATTACAAAGCCAATTATGCTTATGGACATCACTTATGGACATCACTATCTTCAAACATGGTGTTTGTTATAGACAAACTGATATTTTCAGAGGTGTCCAGTAACAGAATACCACCCGGGTTCAGATGTGGCAGGCCGTTCCTCCCAGTCACACCCCTCCAGGTCTCATGTAGTTGCCGACATGTGCATTGAAGTCCCCAAGTAGGATGACAGAGTCCCCAGGTGGAACACCGTCCAAGAAGGCCGTGTACTCCAAAATGTCATTCGCAGGTGTAGGGAACAAACCCTCTTGTCTACTGAGAAAACCTCACCATAAACATGAATAAATATTGCTAAATAGTCCTCAGTGCTTCATGAATACACTTTAACAAGTGCCTCATTGTTATGTGTGTTTCTAATTTTTCAGACTGAGCGACTGTGATCTCTCGGAGAGAAGCTGTGAAGCTTTGTCCTCAGTTCTCAACTGTCAGTCCTGTAGTCTGAGAGATCTGGACCTGAGTAAGAATGAAGTTAAGGACGCAGGAGTGAAGCTTTTGTCTGTTGGACTAAAGAGTCTGTATTGTGCACTGGAAACTCTCAGGTCAGGATTTTATTTTAATGATGATCATTTAAAATATGAATATTACTGCATAAACAACTAACATTTAAATATTTTTTTTTGTGGAATATTGAATGACTATGAATACTCTGAGAAGTCATGTTTGATTAAGACGTGTCATTTATTGTGCATAGTCAAGAACACACTATGTTCTTTACTATACTACATCACATCTGAGTTATTCCATAAAAGTATGTCATGCATTTGGTAGTTAGAGGCTACACTACTGTAATTCATTATGAGTTTGTTCTGAAAGCTCCCATAAAGGCATTTAAATGACTCACTCAGAAAGAGCACTGAGAGGGAAAAGAAACCTAAATTATCTCATTTTCTTTTCTCTTCATCGGCTCCCTGTGAATTCCAGAAAATCTACCTAAACTCCTTCTTCCAACATATAGTCTTATACAACCATATTCCCTCATATAGTACATATCCTAATGCCAGACCCAGAGTGCAGACTTACTTGTTGTGCTTAGAGTTTCTAAAAGAAGAAAACAAGACAGAGCCTTAACTTGTCATGCCCATTTGTCCTTCTTTCCTGATGGTCTTCCTTTCCTTCTTTATGTTCTTGTATATCCCCATACCCATCAAACAGTCACTTTGGATGGCTTTTTCTCCCTCAACCTGGTCCTGTTTCAGGTCCTTTTCTATTGAGAGACTTCTTCCTCTCCAGTGTCACAAAGCACTGATGTTCTGGGTGTTAAATCTCTCTGAAAGAAGAAAAAGATGAAGAAAATTGTAAAGAGAAGAGTTCACAGATGGATTGTTATTTTTGTGTCTGCAGTCTGTCAGGCTGTCTGATCACAGAAGAAGGCTGTACTTCTCTGATCTCAGCTCTGAGCTCCAACCCCTCCCATCTGAGAGAGCTGAACCTAAGCTACAATCATCCAGGAGACTCAGGAATGAAGCTGCTGTCGGCTGGACTAAAGGATCCAGGCTGGAGACTGGACACTCTCAGGTATGGAGAGAATGTCTGATAGAGGAGGAAGAGCTGGAAACATTTCCTGTGTCCTTCACTCACTTCCTGTTTGTTTCCTGCAGATGAGGCATGAACAATCACACATGCAGGAATATTTTCAGGAACAGACACACTAGACTAGCTGGATAGTACATGGATATTTATGTAGGGAGTCTCCAAGGAGTCTGTTTGCAGGAACATTAATGATAAGTGATAAGTCATGTTGAGAGTTTCATTAAAAGTATACCTACAGTTAAGTCCATACATATTTGGACAGAGACAACATTATGTAATTTTAGACACACTTTATTAGGTCACAGGTGTACCTGAGATAGTGGCCACTGTGTACCTAATAAAGTGTTAGCCATGTTTCCCACGCTGTATGTCCACAGTCACAGTGACAGTCAGTGACACTGACAGAAAAATGAAACAAGGCTGTGAATCATTTCAGTCTGTGTGTGTGGCAAAGAGGCAGACAGGAGCGGCTAACATTTGGAAATGGAAGCTTAAATACTGACAAACTCTACATTCACAGCTGAATTCACAATAAATTTGTTCTCAAACAACAGAATGAGAATGAAATATTGATTTTAACAGGGCCTATAAACAGCATTAGCTTTGCAGCATTAGAGTTTCCATCATGGTCACACAAAGCCTTAGCAGAGCAAAGCACCTACGTAGCATTAGCTGCTCAAGTTGTAGAAAGCAAGGGAAAACAGTATTAGCATTAGCTGCTAATGGCAGCCAACTTAGCATAAACTCTTCATATCGTTATAACGCAAGGGAAAAGAGTCACTCATGGCAGCCTATTTAGCATAAACATCTCACATCATTATAACACAAGAGAAAAGGGTATTAGCGTTAGCTACTAATGCTTATTCACCTCAAATTAGCTTTAGCTGCTAATGGCAGCCTACTTAGCATTCACTCCTCACATTGTTGTTAGCCAAGGGAAAAGAGTATTAGCATTAGCTACTATCATTTTCAGTAAGTAAGAGAAAACAGTGTTAGCATTATTAGATAATGCTAACTCACATTAAATTAGCATTAGTATTAACAACAGCGTACTTAGAATTAGCCACTTGGATTGTTAAAAAGTAAGGGAAAACAGTATTATCATTAGCGCATAATGCTAATTCATGTCAAAGTAGCATTAGCTGCTCACATTGTTGTAAGGAAAGAGAAAACAGTATTAGCATTAACTGCTACTAATTATTCACACCTAATTAGAGTTATAATGCAGGGGAAAAGAGTTAGCATTATCGGATAATGTTAATTCACATCAAATTAGCATTAGTTAATAACGGTACACTTTGTGTCATTAGCTGCTGTCATTCTTACAAAGCAAAGGAAAAGAGTATGAGCATTAGCTGCTAATGCTTATTCACCTAAAATTAGAATTAGCCACTAATGGCGTCCTATTTAGCATTAACTCTTCACATCGCAGGGGAAAAGTTAAAATTGAATGAAAAATAGTGTTAGTATTAGCTACTCATATTGTTAAAAAGTAAGAGAAAACATTCCTAGCATTAGCTGCCAATTCCTATTCATCTAAAATTAGCATACTGGCAGTCTACTTAGCATTAACTCCTCGCTAATATAATGCTAGCATCAGCCTACCTAGCACTAACTGCTAACATTGTTAAAATTGAAGGAAAAATAGTGTAAGCATTAGTTACTCATATTGTTAAAAAGTAAGACAAAACATTGTTAGCATTAGCGGATAAATTAGCAATAGCTAATTACGGCAACCTACTTAGCATTAGCTGCTCACATTGTTATAAATTAAGAGAATATGGTATTGGCATTAGTTGCCTATGCTTATTCACCTAAAACTAGCATTAGCCACAAATGGTAGCTTATTTAGCATTAACTTCTTAATGCATTAACTTCTTAATGCTAAATGAAGTTAATTAATGCTAAATAGGCTTGACTGAAGGGAAAGTAGTTTTAGCATTAGCTGCTCATATTGTTATAATGCAAGGGAAAACAGTTAGCAAAAACATTGTTAGCATTAGCAGATAATGCTAATTCACCTCAAATTAGCATTTGCTAATAATGGCAACCTACCTACCTACCTTTCAGGATGGAGCCTGCTGGAGTCCGATGGTTGAGACCAGGTCTGAGGAAGTGTAAGTGTGTTTTTAATGGGATTCATGAAAACAAAGCAGCACACATTCAGCCATCTTCATCATGTCAAGAGTCATCATCAAAGTGTCAATCAATGAACAGATGATGGATCAATAACTGCAGCTGGATTGTGTTTGTTCTCTCCATCAGATTCCTGTCAACTCACAATCAACACAAACACAGTGAACACAAAGCTCCAACTGTCTGACAACAACAGGAAGGTGACACATGTGAAGAAGGTTCAGTCATATCCTGATCATCCAGACAGATTTGATGTTTGCCAGCTGCTGTGTAGAAATGCTCTGACTGGTCGGTGTTTCTGGGAGATCGAGTGGAGAGGAAGAGTTTCTATATCAGTGAGTTACAGAAGCATCAGAGGGAAAGGAGTCAATGACTGTTGGTTTGGATACAATGATGACTGTGGGTTTGGATGGAATGATCAGTCCTGGAGTCTGTACTGTTATAGTGGTGCTCCTCAGTTTGTCAGGCACAATAAGATCAAAACACCCATCTCCTCCTCCTCCTCCTCCTCCTCCTCCTCCTCTGTCTCTAACAGAGCAGCAGTGTATGTGGACTGTCCTGCTGGCACTCTGTCCTTCTACAGAGTCTCCTCTGACACTCTGATCCACCTCCACACCTTCAACACCACATTCACTCAAACTCTTTATCCTGGGTTTTGGGTGGGTCGTGGTGCCTCAGTGTCCCTGTGCTGAGTGGAGTGTAAAGAGTGTCTCCTGTTAGAGAAACACTCTGACTGTTGAACAGATAGTTCAGTCTGTACATGTCTGTCTCTTTCACTCACAAACATGTTTTCAGATTCATGGATTCAATCAGTTGATGTTTGAAACTCTTCTAAATGATTCCTTGTAAACTTCTTCCTCTTCAGTCCTTTAAAGATGGAAGCTCCCATTATTCCAGGATCCACATGTTGTTTTCTGTCTTTTTCCACTCAAAGCTTCACAGTGAATATCAGTATGTTGTGTTACTCTGAAGCTCAGTTCACAACCAGCTCATCTGCATTGTCAACAAGTCTGAGCTCATTAAAATGAATCCAAATGTTTGATTTCTCTTTCTTAATGGGATGTTTCCAAACTCTCCACATGATCTTACTGTTTCACTCATTGTTGGAAGCTCATCATGTGAAAATGTTTCAGCCATAGAAGCTGAAAATATTGGCTCAATAGTTTTGAATGCAGTTCTAAGCACTATCTGATTGTACTGAGGGATCAGAATGCATGTGGCTTATCTAATAAACAGCAAAGGCTTCAATCCTCATTTGAAACTAGTCTTGTGTTTTTCCCATGTTGAACAGGAACATGGTGCAGTATGTTGGTAACAGCTTGGTGATCAAACCCTTAGAAACATGTAAATATGTCTGTATAGCACTGCATATGTTGTTTATCACTTTAGTTTGTATAAAACATGAAAACTATCACAAAGGGTCCTGGTGAAGAATCTGCTGGAATTTGGTGACAGACATTAGATTTGCTTTGATGTCAAACTTTTAGAAGCTGTTTCATTGATTTTATAAAATGCTGCATCAAAAACAAAGAGAGTGAGTCTATTGCTGCCAATAAGTGATGTACAAGCAGAGTGAGCTTTTCTGAGGCCCAAAATTTCAGGGCTGGTTGACCTCTGATGACCTGTAGAAATTTTTATAAATATCTTTAAAATGATAGCAGCACAAACTAAAATTTCTGCAGCACAAACATAGCATAGTTGATTGACACCACATTTTTGGGATTTGAAGAAGGTGGGGGACCAACTTCACTCACATCAAACTGAGGGAGGATGGACTTACAGCACAGGAAGTGATGTCAGAAAATAAAAAGACTTTTAGTCCTGAGTGAGCGACAGGACAGGACGCTGACGTGGATCTCCTTCAGACCTGGATCACAGTCTTCACACTAAACCCTTTAAACATCTTTACTCTGTTGGTTCGATCAGTAACAACAATAATGTTATAAAAACAGGATTTTTCCTCTCCTGATGAATATAGATCCGTGTAGATAAACCACTCACAGGCTCCATTCAAACAATACCTAACATTAAATATATGATTATAGTCAGAGGGGACTCCAAAATAAAAGCACGATCACTTCCACTGTGTCCATCACTGGTAGGTTAAACTGGGAGACAGTCTCTAACATGATGAAACCATAGTCTATGATCTAGAACATCATAGTGGTGCGTAGGTTCTCAGTCATCCAGGTCACAGTGCTCTACACTGAACAAGTCAAACACCTGGACTTCACCCAGTTGCTGTTCTTTGTGTCTTCTTTCTTCAGCTCTACAGACTAACACAAAGAACTTTTTCTAATACATGGCTTATCAGCACGTTTCAGTCCATTCACACAGCTTAATATGTTTCTACTAACACGTTCTACCAACATAGAGGTCAGAGTGAAACAATGGGAGAGGGCGAGGGAGGGCTCTGTATTTACGTGCATGAAAGCTGGTGCAACAACGGGACAATTATAAACAGTCACTGCTCCCCGAACCTCGAGTACATGTCGGTAAGATGCCGGCCTTTTTTTCTACTGAGAGAGCTAACAGTAGTGATCATCACGGCTGTGTACATTCCACCCGATGCCAACGTAAACACGGCGCTCTCTATCGTGCTGAACACCATTAACGAACAGCAGCGGGCCCACCCGGACGGTGTTCACATAATTGCAGGTGATTTTAATAAGGCCAACATAAAGACTGTACTCCCAAAGTTCTATCAGCATGTCAAATGTCTCACCAGAGGAGAAAAAACTCTAGATCATGTTTACTCCAACATCAAGCATGCATATAGAGCCATACCCCTCCCCCACCTCGGTCAGTCCGACCATCTCTCCCTCCTGCTCTCCCCAGCCTACACCCCCTCAGGCGCAGTGCCAGGCCCACCACAAAGACGGTTACTACCTGGCCTGAAAATGCTCTCTCCAAAGTACAAGACTGCTTCACACAGACAGACTGGGACATATTTGAACACCAGGACCTAGAAACTTTCACAGGATCAGTACTGGACTACATCAAGTTCTGTACTGCAAATGTGACTGTGGACAAAAGCATTCGGGTTTTCCCAAATCAAAAACCCTGGATGACCAGCGAGGTCCGCTCACTCCTCAAAGCCCGTGATGCCGCCTTCATATCAGGTGACAGGGCTGCTCGAGCTGACCTGAAAAGGGGGGTTAAAAAAGCCAAGTCAGACCACAAAAGGAACATCGAGTCCCACCTGTCCAGCAACAACACACGAGAGGTGTGGCAGGGAATGCAAGACATCATCAACTACAGAGGCAGCACTGTGGAAACAGAAAACCTGAGTGTGCAGCTGGCAGAGGAAATAAACAGCTTCTTTGCCCGCTTTGAAACACCACAACAGCAACACTCATCTGCCTCAGCCCTGCTCCCATCCTCATCCTCACCTGGTTCCTGCACCGCTCCACTCACTGTAACGGAGCACGATGTCAGACGTGTGCTCCTAGCAGTGAACCCCAGGAAGGCGGCCGGTCCAGACGGTGTACCTGGCAAGGTACTAAGAGCATGCGCACACCAGCTCACCCTCATCTTCACCAGACTCTTCAACCTCTCACTGGATCAGGCAGCCACCCCATCCTGTCTAAAATAAGCCACAATCATCTCAGTGCCGAAGAAGTCTCCCATCTCCAGCCTGAATGATTACCGTCCTGTGGCCCTCACACCGGTAATCATGAAATGCTTTGAGAGACTAGTCCTTCAGCACGTCAAGGATTACCTCCCCCCAGAATTCGATCCCCACCAGTTTGCATACCGTGCAAACAGATCCACAGAAGACACCATCGCCACAGCCCTCCACGCTGTGCTGAGTCACCTAGAGCAGCGGTAGAGCTACCTCCGAATGCTCTTCGTGGACTACAGCTCAGCCTTTAATACAATCATCCCGGACATCCTCATCACCTAACTGGTCACTCTTGGCCTCCCTTCTCTCACATGTGCCTGGATAAAGGACTTTCTCACAAACCGGCCCCAGACTGTGAGGCTCCACCCTCATCTCTCCTCCACTCGCACACTGAGCACCGGCTCCCCACAGGGCTGTGTGCTGAGCCCCCTCCTGTATTCTCTCTACACTGAAGCGAGATCGATCAACTGCAGACCAGACAACAAACGACGGAGGCTTCCAGAAAAGTGCAATCAAACAATGAGTTTATTAGCAGCGGGAAGACATATCAGGATATGTCCTCTGACAAAAATACATGTTGAGAACACTTTTAAAGCAGTGGGGTATCCGCCCCCCCATGGCGTCAACACAAAACAAAAGTTCATCGTGTACAGTCAGTGGTATATCTGGTACATCTTCAATAGCTATAAACAGACATATAACAGACATATAACTTCCCCTTTCTGCAACACCTCCCATGCACAATCATAGTCTTAAGCCTTCAGAGTGTCTGAGGGCTGGTTATTGCCTCCCGTCATCTGCTACTAAGTAGGCAAAAGGGCAGCCAGTTACAAAAAGGTCAAAGACACTTGGGCCTGCGCTCAGGCCTGTTGCTAGATTTATGTATTGTAAGCATGCATGCAATCAACCTGCTATGTTCTCATCTTCCCTCAACATGTATCACCTGGACACTCTCACCAGTGAAGCTTAAAACCCTCTTGGATGGAACATCAACTCTAAACAAGCACAGTTATGCATTGTGTATGAAATGATCATAAATAAACCTGTGAATAGAAAGGTTAATGTGATGACAAACATATTCAATGCAATAAGAACCCTGTAAACAATATTACTGTTAAAATAATACTGTAAAACACGTTATCAATGCATTCATCATAAGGCAGATTATATAATAGCAATAAAAGAATCTCTGAATCCCAACATTCCCTCTTTTGACATTCCAACCAGGAATGTCACCACACTTCGTGTTGTATCTCTCCCTGTTCCACTCTACGGGTTCTAAGTTCATCTGGTAGATGCCCTCGACCCAGCCAGGGTTCGCAACCCTAGCCATAATTTTTACCAACACTCCTCTAACACAAGGTATGATACCACAACCAGCGATGACCAACATTCCCAGAAATACAGCCAATGAACATATCACTGACATAGCCACACCTTTCCATTGTCCAAACACAGATGTCATCCAGGACGCCAGCGGATTTTCGATACCTGAGTGCTCATGCATTGTTTTAGACAAAATCTTCAGACCCTCCAGAGCTCAGGTTACTGAGCCATCTCGGGCAGTATTAATGGGGATAAAAGTCAGCACATGTCTCCGAACATGGCGCATACGCCTCCCCTCTCACGTCAAGGGCAATTTGATTTTGCACTCCCATCAGCAAACTCGGACCCAATTGTTCTTCAAACCCCATCATGGCGTCCCTGGTGAGGTTAGAGAGTCTCAGCAGGTTGTAATGAACATAGTTAATGCGGTCAACATTTTACTAGGCGTTACCCAAAGAAATATACTCTCAAATCCTGCAGCTATCAGATTTACCAGCTTGTACTCGTCTGGAACTCCCCTAGGCACTCCTATGGAGTCTATCCAAGTCGGTGAGTCCAGGCGAGGATCATAAACATGTGTACCCTGGGTCCCTCTTTTGGCCAAAATCTGTCTCTTATGTCTGGCAGCTAAAGTTCGCATGTTATGTTGTGGAATAGTCTTTACCTGGTTTCCAATCAGTATGAGTGGAGCTCCCAGTCGCTCTGTAGACAAACGTGGCCTGGCTGAAGCACAGGCAACATTGTCAGATACATGTTGTTCTCTAGCCTTTTGAGCCACCCAAACAAGCCAGAGGTTATGTCCTTGAAACCAGTGGCACGCTCAATCAAATCCTTAGGCTCCAGTCTAGAGTAATCTGTGGTCAGAAGTACTCTCCCTTTTGATTCCTGTTCCTTTTGAGCTACTGTTCTCGAAGTTACCATCTGATCAGTCAGAATGGTGACAGAACTTTCTGCGAGCAGCTTAGACTTTGGATCAACTAAATTTACCTAAGCATATCATGGGGTGATTGCAGATAGTGATGGGATTTCCGGCTCTTTTTAGAGAACCGGCTCTTCCGGCTCGGCTCACTAAAAAGAGCCGGCTCTTTCGGCTCCGAACCGGCTCTTCAGGTTGTTTTGTTGCTTTAATTAATTTATTATTACAATAATATCAAATTATGCACAAAAGGAATTACTAATGTAAAAAAGTGGTTTTATTTATATATGTTTATATATAAATATATACAGTGGCCCCTAGAGAGAGACAAAACATGTACAAACTCCAAAAAGCATGTACAAACACTGTCATGATCCTGGGTCCGTTGGACCCAGCGTTTTGTGTTTCTCTTTTAATGTGATTTTGGTTCTGCTTTTCCTCTGTTTAGTGTTTACTCTGTTCAGCCCGCGTGTGTCCTTGTATGTGTAGTTCCTGTTTTATTGTGAAGGTCTGTGTCTTATGTCAGTGTGTTCTGCTACGTTTCCCCTGCCTCGTCAGTTGTGATGTCTTCCAGGTGTGTTCCCCTCCTGTTTCCCATACCCTGATTACTGGTGTGTATTTATAGTGTGTGTTCACTCGTCCTCGTTGCTGGTTCGTCTGTGTTGTTTCCCCTCGGTCTCCCCATGTGTATTTCCCCGGACCTCCCTGCATCTTCATTTCTGGTTTGTTTTGTTAGTGTTACCCAGTTTAGGTTTTCCTGTTAGTGTCACCCGCCATTTCTGTTTATTTGTCCCACTGTTAATAAATTCTCACCTGCACTTGAGCTGCCGCTGCCTGGTCCTAATTTATTTCCACACGGCTTGCACCCGCAAACCGTGACAGTACGAACCAGCCACCATGGACCCAGCGGCAGTAAACCCGTCCGAGGAGCTCCGGGACGACATCATTTACAACGTGGAGAATCTTCTTGGCCTGTGGCTATAACACCCTCCGGAGGAGCTTCGCCACGTCGTTGAAAGCCGGTTACAACGGCTCTTCTCCGGCCTGCCATGGCTTTTGGAAACGCTCTCCCCGACCATGCAGGCTTTTCTCCGCCTCACACCACACCTTCTCTCCGCCACTACTACCTCGCTGCCCGAACCGCCGGATGTGGTTATGCCCAGCCTGTCGGAGCCGGCTGCGGGGAAGAAACGGCGATCGCGCCGCTGGCGCGCCACCCCACAGCCGGACGTTCGGACTTCTAATTCGCCGGCTGTGGTGAGTGAGGACTCTTTTTCCATTGTGGATTGTGGACCTGTTTATTCCGGGGCAGTGTTTTGTGCGGCAGACAACAAAGTACACAGCTTAACGCCTGCTCGGCCATTTTTAGCTCAGTTAGCTGCTAAGCAGCCACTCTCCACTCAGTCCCCAGTGTCAGTCGCTCGCTCACCTTCAGCTCGGTCTCCTACGCTTCCGGCGTCACCTGTCGTTCAGTCTCCTGTGCCACTCTCAGCTCAGTCTCCTGTGCCACTCTCAGCTCAGTCTCCTGTGCCACTCTCAGCTCAGTCTCCTGTGCCACTCTCAGCTCAGTCTGCAGTGCCACTCTCAGCTCAGTCTGCAGTGCCACTCTCAGCTCAGTCTCCAGTGCCACTCTCAGCTCAGTCTCCAGTGCTTCCAGTTTCACCCGCAACTCAGGCCCCAGTGCCGCCTGTGGTTCAGGCCCCAGTGCCGCCTGTAGTTCAGCCCCCAGTGCCGCTTTCTGTTCAGGCCCCAGTGCCGCTTTCTGTTCAGGCCCCAGTGTTCCCCGTAGCTCCAGTGTCCCCCCTAGCTTCAGTGTCCCCCCTAGCTCCAGTGTCCCCCCCTAGCTCCAGTGTCCCCCCTAGCTCCAGTGTCCCCCGTAGCTCCAGTGTCCCCCGTAGCTCCGTCACTCATTCCGTCGCCAGTCTCACACACTCACTTTATGCAGGGAGAAAGTCTGAGTTCCACCCAGGGAGTTTCTCGCGCCTTAGCTGCTTCAAGCACCGTAATGCACTCCAGGGCCTCCCCAGAAGCTAGGTTTCACCCCCCAGCTAGTACTGGACCCCTGAGAATTAAGCAGCCCTCAGAGAACTCCTCCGTGTTAGTGTTGCCTGGGCAAAGCCAGTGCTCCGTGCAGTGCCAGCTGCCTTTATGTCGGCTAGTGGACTCTTGGCCTCGTGTCTCCGCTGGAGGGTCCGAAGGACCGCTCCGGCCTTTGCTTCCTGTCGTCGCTGGAGGATCCAAGGGATCCGTCCAGCCCGCAGCACCTCCGTCTTCGGCTTCCACGCCGTCAGCTGCAGCGCCTCCGTCTCCGGCTTCCACGCCGCCAGCTGCAGCCTCACCATTCATGCCAGGTGCAGCCTCATCTTCCACACCGGCTGGAGCGCCTCCATCTCCGGCTTCCACGCCGCCGCCTGCAGCTTCGTCTGCAGCGGCAGCCGCTTCATCCACGCCAGCTGCAGCCGCTGCCTCATCCACGCCAGCTGCAGCCGCTGCCTCATCCACGCCAGCTGCAGCCTCTGCCTCATCCACGCCAGCTGCAGCCTCTGCCTCATCCACGCCAGCTGCAGCCTCTGCCTCATCCTGGTCCAGCCTCCGTGCCTTCGCCTGGTCCAGCCTCCGTGCCTTCGCCTGGTCCAGCCTCCGTGCCTTCGCCTGGTCCAGCTTCCGTGCCTTCGCCTGGTCCAGCCCCCTTGTCTTCGCCTTCAGTGTCGCCTGGTCCTGCCCCGTCTGGGTCTGCAGCTATCTGGCCACTTTCCAGGCCACTGGCCAGGCGCCATCGCCGTCGTGGGCGGCCCCCGGACCGCCTTTCGCCTGAGTCGCCGCCGCTGCCTTCCGCACGGCCGGCCCCCGGACGCCATTCGCCTGCGTCGCCGCCGCTGCCTTCCGCACGGCCGGCCCCCTGAACTGCCTCCACGTGGCCGCCGCTGCCTTCCGCACGGCCGGCCCCCTGAACTGCTTCCACGTGGCCGCCGCTGCCTTCCGCACGGCCGGCCCCCCGAACTGTTTGGGCTCCGGTGTTGTCGGCCCCCTGGCCGGCCCCCTGAACTCTTCTGTTTTGGACTCTGTTTTTTTGTGCTCCGGTGTGTTTCTTTTGTTGTTGTTCTTTTGGTGCTGGACTCGCGCTTTGTTTTTGACTTTCTAGTGCTCCTGTTTTGTTTTGCCTCGAGCCCTCCGTCCTGGACCCCCGCCACCCGCCCTGGTCGGGTTGTTTTCTGTTTTTTTTTTTGTTTGTATTTTTTTTTTTCTCTCTGGCGGTTTTGTTTTCTTGTTGGGCTGTCTGGGGCCAGCCTTTGAGGGGGGGGTACTGTAATGATCCTGGGTCCGTTTGACCCAGCGTTTTGTGTTTCTCTTTTAATGTGATTTTGGTTCTGCTTTTCCTCTGTTTAGTGTTTACTCTGTTCAGCCCGCGTGTCCTTGTATGTGTAGTTCCTGTTTTATTGTGAAGGTCTGTGTCTTATGTCAGTGTGTTCTGCTACGTTTCCCCTGCCTCGTCAGTTGTGATGTCTTCCAGGTGTGTTCCCCTCCTGTTTCCCATACCCTGATTACTGGTGTGTATTTATAGTGTGTGTTCACTCGTCCTCGTTGCTGGTTCGTCTGTGTTGTTTCCCCTCGGTCTCCCCATGTGTATTTCCCCGGACCTCCCTGCATCTTCATTTCTGGTTTGTTTTGTTAGTGTTACCCAGTTTAGGTTTTCCTGTTAGTGTCACCCGCCATTTCTGTTTATTTGTCCCACTGTTAATAAATTCTCACCTGCACTTGAGCTGCCGCTGCCTGGTCCTAATTTATTTCCACACGGCTTGCACCCGCAAACCGTGACAAACACATTTCTAGCGTTAACTGAACTTCCAAAACAGAGCTACCTACATCACTTAAATTACACAATTGAAAGCATATGTGTATTGTTTGTGTATTTATACACAAGCACTCATATATATTCAAATAATAAAAAAAAAAAGTTCATTTACCTCTTACTACCACACACCGGTCGTTGGTACTTGTTGGCTTGTGTAGCCTCTAGGTAACAAAAGCTCAACACTGCGCCTAGCATTCTGGAGCACTTCTGTTGTCTTTTGTACATGTTTTGGGTTTTTACGTGCTTCTGAGGCTACGTCCACACGTACACGGGTATTTTTGAAAAAAGAGATTTTCCGTTTTCATTTTAAAAAATAATCCTGTCCACATGTAAATGCAGAAATGAAGGAAAACGCTGCTAGGAGCATGACAAAGCAACAGGTGCCGATATATTCCTAAACGTGTAGAAATGTTGGCCAATCAGAAGTCTAGAAGCCTCGGTGGGAAATAGTAAACAAAGATGGGGCATAGAAGCAGAACTGAGTCGTATGCATGGAGGGACAGTAACTGTGTGTGTATATGTAAGCATTTAAACACTGCAGAGAGGACAATTAACAGCAACAGTATTGTAGAAATTCATTTTCACAGAAAAAAACTCACAGTGGCGCACAGTGTGACGTCAAAAAAGGCGCACATCTTTGATGCTGCATTTTCTTCGTTTTCCTCATCCACGGTAAATGCAAAAACTGAGTTTTCGAAAATATCCACCCTTAAAGGCATTTTTAGAAATCAACGTTTTCAGTGACCGAAAACGCCGTTTACGTGTGGACGAAAGGTGCAAACGAGTAGAAAAATCTGCGTTTTCAAAAATACCCGGGTACGTGTGGACATAGCCTGAGTTTTTATGTGTTTTGGAGTTTTTACGTGCTTTGTCTGTAGGGGCCACCGTAAATATACTTTTATTTATTCACTCCACATAAAATGTAATAAATAAATCATATAATACAAAAACCAACTAGTCACAGTTCAACATTTAACTATTTAAATTTTCAGCTTTCTCCTTTTAAACAAATTTAAAATAAACAACACAAAACACTGCAAACCACCGCACAATTAAATATAAATTAAAATATGAAAAAGAAGATGCATATTCTCTGTCATATGGGCCTGCATGAATACACTTTCTGAATCCTTTATCATCTGCAACTGAAAATAGTTGTGGATGATTTCTATACCTTTCTAATGTGACGTTGTTGTCCCTGGCTCTCTTTCTCTCTCCCTCCCGCTCTGTTCCTCTGCTACTGCGACTGTAACTACCGCCCCTCCCCCCTCTGCCCAGCGCAAAGCACAAGGCTCGGGTGCGGAGTGAAGCGGAAAAAAAGTGCGAGAGAGAGAGGGTGAGAGAAAGAAAAAAAAACCCCATGGCTCGTGATAAGGAGCCGGCTCGCATCGTTCACGTCACAGGTCCGGCTCTAAGAGCCATTTCGTTCGCGAATGACCCATCACTAATTGCAGACCTGTACATCATACGCTATCCAACTACTATTAGCTCCTGTACACTTAATGACGTCACACAAATCAAACGGGAATGAGCTGGTGGACCCTTTAACATAATTCAACTCTATGCCATTATTGCTGCTGAGACACTCATCACCTTTACCTGACACCTCATGCTTTTGTCTTTTTACCGATCCTATTTTAGCAACTACAGTCTCAGGAAGCGCTGGACTGGACTGGCGTCCGTGTTCGGACAAGGGGTCCGGAGTGCCCTGCAAAATATAAACAATAAACAAAACAGCCATGGTTAATATCATTGCATACAACGAACTTGGTCGTTGTAAAGAACATTTTAATAAATTTCTTCTCATTACGTGTCTCTGATTCACGTGTTTGCATCATGTTATATAAACTTTGTATCCTAGAAAGAAACTCCCCTGTTTTTGTGAAGTCCTCAAGTTGTCCCCGCTCCATTCTGTTAGCGACCTTCTCAACTGCTGCTCTTCTTTCTTCTGCCCCCCAGGTAGACTACTGGTTGGCCTGTTGCACGGGTGAGAGGATTTATTCTGCCTCTGCTCGTTGACACCCGTGTTAGTTGAAGAGGAGTTTTCCTCTACCAAACTCTCATGTGCTGGAGCACACTGCGACCAATGATACCAAGTATCACCTTTCCCTTTTAGTTGAACTGCTGTAGTTGTTCTGGCAATGACCTCGTAAGGACCCGTCCAGCGTGGCTCCTTCCAAAGACCACCCTCTTTTCGGGCTCCTTTGCTCTGCCACACCTCTTTTCCTGGGAAGAAGCCTCCTGTTGGGCCCGTCTGGCCTCCTCCAACCTATTGATGCCTGCCTCCTCTTCAGCAGTTACCTACACCCTTTGCTGTTGTTCTTTATAGCTTGCTGCTTCCCTTGCGGCTTCATCCGCTCTCTGATTTCCTCCTGCAACCATGGTTTTTGCCTAAGGGTGTCCCTCAATTCTCCCTGCTTCTTTTACCTCAATTCAGTTCTTTGTTTGCAGACTATAGTATAGCCACTTTGGCAACAGTGGCCAGGAAAAACTCCCTTTTAACAGGAAGAAACCTCCGCCAGAACCACGCTCAGGTACGGGCAGCCATCTGCTGCGACCGCTTGGCGTGAGCTAACCGAGATTTCGAAGAGAGAGACATGTCTGTGAAGGTTCTCAGTCATCCAGGTCATCGTAGACTAAGGAGCTTGGAAAGAAAAGCGTCTGGACTTCTTGAGTTGCTTGAAGACGTTTCACCTCTCATCCGAGAAGCTTCTTCAGTTCTAAGGATCAGTGGTGGAGAGTCCCAGATTTAAACCTAGTGGGAGTTTCCCCCCCAAAGGGGGACAAAGGACCCCCTGATGATCCTCTACCTAATCACATGAGCCAAGGTGTGAAAGCGGGTGTGGGTCCTAATCAGCCAGAGTTTCTTTCGAGGATGCCAAGCGTTCACATTTTGGACAGAGAGGACAGATGGTTTGAAAGAGGAGTGAAGGAAGCCATTTACGTCCACTGTGAGCGACCATCTTTGAACAGAGGCGGGGGTTTACGACACCAACTGTCTGCCATCTATAATCCAGTTTTGAGATCCCTTCCCAGACGCCTTAACGCCCACTCACACCCTGGGCCATCTGACTTCAGGAAATCACATGATAGGGTGGGGCCAGGGTTCCCAATGAGCTCACCCGAAACTCTGGCTGAAACTCAACAATCTTAAACACAGAACATTTTGCCACAAGTTCCTCAGGGTCCTGACACTCTCAGATCAACTTAACATAATTTCACCTGCTCAAAACACAGAGAATCTCGTTAAACACCACACAACTTGCACACCATCAACACTAAATTCTGAATTTTCTCTTCTAAAAACTACTACACACTAAGCGAGTTGGACAACATGATAAACAGGCTCCTATGCTAAACCTGCTATCTGATCTTCATGAACTCTTTTGTATTCTAAGGTTAAAGCATTTTCTATTTGTGTGTGTGATTGTGTATATGTTTTTTTTTTTTTTGTTTTTTTGTGGTTTTCTCAGACTCCTTCACAAGGTTCGCTAACCCCAATTCTGATTTCCCACCTTAAATAACAGCCTTCCCTGTCCTCAGCCAGAAGTTAGAGCTTGCTTTTCAGGTTCAGGGAACAATTCACCCTGAAAAACAGTGAGTGTCTCCCCTCTTTAACTCATCACTGGTCATTGTTAATGACATGTTTGTTAAGCATTTCCCCCTCTGCCTCAGTCCAACGGCTTTACCCTTGAAGTGAGTGAGTCCGAGCTCACTCAGGCCGTAGTAATCGTGACTGTGCCTGCCTTAGGTTGTCCCGTGGTTTTTCCAAGTGGGATCTTACCCGTCATGGGCTACCAGCCTTCCACACTTGCCTGTTACGGGGGCCAATTGGCCAGGGGTGGCATGAAGGGAGGGGACACACTAGCTCTGGACATTAAAGGAGTGTAAGCTGCTTTCTTCCTTGCATGGGTATATTAAACTATCCCACTTCCGATTGTTTCCCACCATAATTTCACCTGTAGCAATTTGTGTACGTGCGTTTTCTATTCATTAATGTAATTGTTAGTTCATGTATTTATGTTCTCGGCCTTTCTCTTTTCTAAAACATATAATTAATATAATTTTATTACTTTTTCTTAAGACTTTTATTCTCTAATTCCTTTGTTTTCATGTTGCAACGTCTCCCCATCTCACAAGCTATATCCAACTTCCGGTTTCAAACACACTCTCCAGCTTGGCTATACACACATACTTCTCTCAGACTTCCTCTTTCTCCCACACTCTGCTATGTACCTACGTAGTGTTATTATTACTTTTTATTATTTTGTACAACTCACACAGAATCATTCAAATCCAGTACAACATTCATACACTAAGAATCACTCCATACACGCTTTCCTAAGAGTCTCAGAGTCATTCTAAGTCATGTTCTTCTCTACACACGACTTTTGGCCTCCAGGGCATAAAACTTTGAACACAATCTTTTACTTTACCAGAACTAGTCCTTTACCAGAACCCTCATACGTGCAATAAGACAGCTATATGTGCAATTCTTTCTTTGACAAAGTTGTAGTTTGTATTTTCTTACTCAGCTGTATATAGTATTGGTATTCTTATTTTATTCTATTATATATATCATTCTATTCTACTTTATTTTATTGCATTCCAGTGTTTTCTCATTTTTGCTGCATAACTTTGCACTTTTGCTTTAACAAAACAAATTTCCCACCTGTGGGACTGACTAAGATCATCTTTATCTTTAACTAGCCCAAATGAAATTCTAGTTCAATGCACACATGTGTTGCAGTTTAAAATTAGAAGAGGAAGTAACTCACCCCTAAGAACTTTGTGTGTGTGTTAATGTCTGTGTTAAATATTTTTTCTAATTCCTGTTCTTCTTTAAACACCATGAATGACCTCCAGGTCATAACCTTTGGACTTATAACTCTAATATAAGTCCACACAGCGCACCAAGCACAGAGAAAATTCAACCTCAGTGCTTCAACCTTCTCCTCAAAATTCAGAAACTGTTTCTGTCATTTATCTGCCCAAGAACTTCATCATATGGACCTCGCCAGGTCCAGTAATCTTCAGCACATGTACATCACTGCGGCCAGTGCTACTTTGAAAACAGTTTCTTGTCTTAGTTTACTCAGCACTCACTTATCAGATGGACTGCAGCCGATCCATATCAGCATAATTGTGAGTCCACATGTATAACTTATTCTTCACTTGTGTCACAACACCTCTAATAATATCATCAGAATTACTTCAACATGGTAAACATTGATTTTCCTTTTAAAATCAACTTACCATTAAAACTCAAGACCACAGCTGACTCGATTCTCTGAAATCCTGAGTCAGTTAAACACCTTGCTCATCTCACGGCGTCTTTTTCTTGGACTCCCTCGTCTGAGCTCACTCTTTTTACCCCGGGATCTCCACCAGAATGTTAGGAGATCTTCAAAGACCCTCCTGCTGTGTGCCCAGCCTGGAGGCTGCGGTCTATGACCGGCTCCCGGTGCAGACAGCTCCCTGTGATAGCGTTTCCTCACTTGGCTAGTGCGTACCCAGCCCAATTTTACTCTTTAGGTGTGTGTGTGTGCATATGTGTGTGTGTGTGTGTGTGTGTGTGTGTGTGGGGGGGGGGGGATGTGTGTATCCATGACCGTTTCTGTTAATGAGCGTGCGGGGAATGATTGCGAGGGTGGGGTGGGGTGGGCTGCTTTTAACCATGTAAAGCACTTTGTGCTACAGTTTGTTCTGTATGAAAAGTGCTTTATAAATAAAGATTGATTGAAAAGTAAGCATATTATTTCCCTAGTCAAAAGTCAAACCGTTCCTCACACAGTAATTCTTAATCTAACAGCCTTTTTTTTTTTAAACTAAAAAGAGGAAGGAACAGCGCCCAATTTAAACTGTGCATGATGTCACTGAACAACACACACACAGACCCAGGGCAAGTCTTATCTGGATCATTTACCAAAGTTCAAACCAACAGAGTCCGCATTGATTATTCTTCTGGACCTCAGCGGATCCACCAAAATTCATGTAAATATATCAACCAGTCACCGATTTATTTATTTTCCTCAGACCACCGGATCTGTTACTTCAGCACAATAAACACTGATTTTCCTTCAAAATCAGTTTACCAAGAGCCACAAAACCATTTCTGACTCGATTTTCTGAACTTCTGTGTCACTTAAACATCCTGACAACACCCGGTGTTTTCTGTCGGACTTCCTCGTCCGAACTTAATCCTTTTACTTACAAATAAGCGTCTCCCAAAATGATCCTCTTGATCATTAGCTATTCACACTTATTAAACCATAAGCTGACCAATAACTCTTATATTCTTCTATTCTTAAACATGCATTGGTCTCTTTTTCCTCTTTTACCATGAAATACCATATAACCTTTTAACTCAGTACTGTCTGTTTCTCAAAGTTTCATTATCCTTGCTTCAAAGCTTCTCATTACTTCAAAGTTTCTCATTACTTCAAAGCTTCTTTATTCTCAAGAACTCAGTTTTACCACTACTGCGCCAGTTTTAATAGTTAAGATCATCTACTTCAGCGAACAGATAATTTAGAATTCAGCCAATTTGCACAAATTTGCTTATTGAACAGGTTTGTGCATACCTTTTTTAATTGTTTTAGACCGGTCGTCTGTTCGCCTGGTATCAGATCCAACCTTCGGCCACATTCCCAAACATGCCACTGAAATTACTACCCCACTTTAATCAATGTATCCGTTCTTTGTTAAAATTAAAAGGGGAAGTGACCGCACCCAAATTTTAACTGCGCACTTTTCTTCAGCACGAAAAGAACAGAAAAAGAGACTTTTTACAGCCTCTCACACACCCAGCCTGCAGCTGGCTGGCACTTTAAATCATTTTAGACAGTTTCCTACGTCACAGCTTCAGTTCAGTTTACCCCGGATATGCACCGTGCCGCTCGTCTCTCAGACGGCCACAGAAATATCAACAAAAACACAGTTTTTTAATGGGCCACGGCGGGTCCACAAATTTTCACTGACCACGGCGGGTTCACAAATGCACAGGTAATACTTTTTAATCGTCTCTCATTAATCACAAAATTTATTATCAGACTTTCACTTTTAATTTCACTTTTACTGGCCGGCTCGGTTTGCTGCGACACTTCAGGCTCACGGCTGGCCTGAGTTTCTCTTAGCTCATATATCAACACCTCGGACCTTCGTGTCCGGTATTTATTCTCTTAAAACATGTCACACTTCCTCGGACCTTCTGTCCGCCATTTACTCTTAAAACATGTCACTTTTCCTCGGACCTTCTGTCCGGCATTTACTCTTAGAACATGTCACTTTACCTCGGACCTTCTGTCCGGCATTTACTCTTAGAACATGTCACTTTACCTCGGACCTTCTGTCCGGCATTTACTCTTAGAACATGTCACTATACCTCGGACCTTCTGTCCGGCATTTACTCTTAGGACATGTCACTATACCTCGGACCTTCTGTCTGGCATTTACTCTTAGGCCATGTCACTTTAAGTGTCTCTCAAAAATGATCTTTTACGATCATAACCAATTTTAAAACCAAGGTCCCAGGTCTTGGTAGGAGGTCAGTCTCCAGTACCGCACGCTGACGGACCCTAATAGACGTGTCTAATAGGGAGGGGGTCTGCACCCCTGAACTTTGACACTTAAAAATCCTTAACACATCAGAAGCAGCTCCGTACTGCTTCTTCCGAGCCGGCCGTGAACACAACACTACTCTTAAGTTTCACTTTCGTTGCAACAAAGGTTTTCGTTTCAAACAAAACTCAAAACAGAGATCAACGGATGACCACTTGACTACCTGTTTTAGAATTATATTCCACTATAGCACAATTTCTGTTTAAGAGGTTTGTGCCTTACCTTTTTATGTTATATGGGCCCAGCAGTCAAGAGAATCACCGTGACGTCTGCCGTCCGATCACTGATCTGGGCTCGACCTCCGCCGACAACAACAACAAACACCTGCTGATTGCTAGTTGCCCCGCATTCTCCACCAAATGAAGCGAGATCGATCAACTGCCGACCAGACAACAAACGACGGAGGCCTCAGAAAAGTGCAATCAAACGATGAGTTTATTAGCAGCGGAGAAGACATATCAGGATATGTCCTCTGACAAAAATACATGTGAAGAACATTTTAAAGCACTGGGGTATCCGCCCCCCCATGGCGTCAACACAAGTCATGAGTTCATCACGTACAGTCAATGATATATCTTGTACATCTTTAATAACTATAAACAGACATATAACAGACATATAACTTCCCGTTTCTGCAACACCTTCCATGCACAATCATGGTCTTAAGCCTTCAGAGCGCCTGAAGGCTGGCTATCACCTCCAGTCGTCTGTTACCAAGTAGCTAAAAGGCAGCCGGTTACCGAAGGGTCAGTGACACTTGCCTTTTAAGGTAACAAACTTCAAGATGCAGGGTCTCTAAAAGCTAATAATGGACCCTCGTCATCAATCACTAAGCAAACCTAACTGCAGGCTGTCTGAAGAAAGAGCAGAAGACACTTGGGCCTTCGCTCAGGCTTGCTACTAGATTAATATGTGTAATGTAAGCCTGCATGCAATTAACCTGCTATGTTCACATCCTCCCTCAACATGTATCACCTGGACACTCTCACCAGTGAAGCTTAAAACCCTTTCGGACGGAACATCAACTCTAAACAAGCACAGTTATGCATTGTGTATAGAATGATCATAAATAAACCTGTGAATAGAAAGGTTAATGTGATGACAAACATATTCAATGCAATAAGAACCCTTTAAACAATATTACTGTTAAAATAATACTGTAAAACACGTTATCAATGCATTCATCATAAGGCAGATTATATCATGGCAATAAAAGAATCTCTGAATCCCAACAGGATGCAGAACAAGGAGCAAAGATGAATGTGATGCTGAATCAGCAGAAGACTTGGACTCATTTGATTCCAGCTTTCATACCATTAATTTCAATGAAGAGCTTTGTGATTGTAGCAAAGGGCTGGTAGCTCAGAGTCCCAATGATGAGGTGTTTGTGTGGAAATCTCTTAGTGGGGCCAAAGAGAGTAAAAGCCCTGGTCCTGATGCTTTGGGAGGGAAATGATTGAAGTGTGCTGTGAGAAACTGACTGGGAGATTTTTTAACACATTTTCCAGTCCTCCTTGGAGCAACAGGAAGTTCCCAGCATATGGAAACAAAGGTTAAGTGTCCTATGGCACTCAGTGATCATAGTCCTGTGGCCCCACCACCTCCACCTCTTTTTAAAGGAACTAACTGTGATCTGAAGCTTCAAATGGAACTAAGACTTCCTCCACTAGGTGGCAGTGTCTGATGAGAAAGTGTTAGTGGAGCTGGCCTGGAGTCAGAAACAGGAAAATGCAGGATTTGGGCCAAAACTTGGAAAAGTGGTTCGCACTAGTGCCTTAAAGCAAGAAGGTTGTAGGTTGAATCTTGTTGGCCTTTCTGTGGAGGTTGGATGTTCTCCCACAGCCCAATGAAATGCTGCTTAGGTTCATTGGTGCTTCTAAATTGGCTGTAGGTGTGGATGTGAGATAGTGCTTCTCTGTCTCTCTCTGTTGGCCCTGTGATGGACTGCTCACCTGTGCAGGTGGACCACGCCTCTTGCCCTATGACAGCTAGGGCACAGGCTGCAGCCCTGTGAGCCCAAGCTGAATAAACAGTTAGCAAAAATGATTCATAGATGGGCTGAAATTTCCCAGGTTTGGTAGATAGCTATGACATGGTGTTGTGGCCATTTTTGTTGATTGTTTACAAAATGCAATTTGTATTCATTTTAGTTTTTTTTTTAAGTTGTAAGAATATACTGAATAGGATATATACTGATAGAATATAGTTTTGTTATGTAAATTTGTAATTAATTGTTGGAAAAGGTTTTGGAAAGTCATTGGTTTATTAGCTTATGGACCCTCCCACTAATCAAGGGATTAAGAGCTCCCTGTATGGGTGTGGTAAAGAGGGTTTTTGTTTGCCAAATGTCAGATGGGAAGACGGGAGTGTTAGAAAATGATTTTTTGACCACTTTTGAGGTTGTTAAAGCAAATTAAGTTAACTTTTGTTTAATTTTAAGTTTTAAGAAGTTATTTGGCTGATTTTTGTTTATAATTTTCCACGAAATAAACGGCATATGATTTTGAAACAATGGAGGCAGAAGTGCGTTCTAAAACAAACCTCCCGTTGCCACCCACAGCCTTTTCTTGGACTTTTTTGGTGTTTGGAACATAAAAGGTCATGACACATGCTATGACATGCTAATCACATCCAGCAGCTGTATTCTAACTGTAAGCGGATCCCTGCTGAGCCAAAGCACTTTTTCATATACAAATTACAACCTTTAATAGAAACCTATTGGTCAGCATCGTATAATTGCTGTTAGCTTCAATATACAGAAAACTGATAGAAACTAACACAGTTCATGAAGAATAAAGAGAAATGCAATGATTTGATTTGATCTGTGCTTCAGATGATCTCTCTCCACTTATGTCCACTCATTCATTCATGTAAGTTTTCTAATGCAGCTCTGATCTTCACAGTCTGCTTTATGAAACTCATTCTAACCCTGAATGTCTCTCCCATTATTCATGCTGGTAGTGGAGGAGATTTGGATGTTGGACTGTGTTTTGGATGACGTGTGTATGTTTTGTGTTGGATTGCTGTCTGTAAAGCAAATGAAGTGTTTGCTTTGGATTTCAGTGTCAGGCAGACTTTAAGGTGGAATGAAGAGATTTAGAGTTTTACAGTAAATTATCCAGTGGAGGATTTTTCTTCTTCTTTGAAGGTTTGAAATGTGAACTTTCCTGTGGTACAGTCAATTGACTAAACCAGAGAAGAAGAAAACAGACTTAACATGAAGATCCTCAGTGTGGATCAGTATAATATCAGCCTGATGTCTGCAGTTTAATGTCAGCACAACTTCACATCATAGTCATCTCAGCAACACTAAAACATGCTGACTGGCCTCAGAGTTTCAAGTCCACATCCTTGACTCTCCAGAAAACCACACAGCTGCTTCACTCCTGAATCTTGCAGGTTGTTCAGTCTCAGGTCCAGCTCACTCAGATGGGAGGGGTTGGACTTCAGCGCTGCTGCCAGATAATCACAACTGATCTGTGACAAACCACAGGTCATCAATCTGTATAAAGAATGAAATTTTGTTAGACAAAGTGTGTGCTTGAAATCATTCAGTGTTTCATAATCTGTTCAGAGTTGAAGAAGGTTCAGAATTGGAATTTCGACTTGAGTGAATGCAGGCGCGTGCGGCTGTCACTACTCACTGTTACATTTTCAAAAATTTAGATTATTTGGATTCAGATTCGAATTAACAGGGACATTCACACTCAGGTCCAGATCAATCTCCAGGGATTGATTTGCAGTGTTTGTCCTCAACATCTGCTACTTCAGCTAAATATGCTCTGACATCTTCTTCCCAGTGAGCTGCACTACCCTAACTGTTTGAGCTCCTTTAGCCCACCTGTTCGTCGCTCCGGCCAGCTTGGCTGTTTTTTCCTCCACATCATCTAAGATGTGGGCCAAGATGTTCTTGAGCTGGTTGGCACTATTCTGGATTCTCCTGCTGCTCGTCTAACATCCTATAGGTTGACTGCTCCACTATACAGCCACTGAGCTCCTGTGACTTCGTGGCCAGTTGTCTCTCCCGTCGCCGGCGGAGCTCCACTACCATATGGACATTCTCACTACCAGATTAGACAATATTCAGATTCCAGACTCCTACTCTACTCCTTATTATAATGTAACAACAAATCATAATTGTTTACCCAATGTCCTTGATTCTCTTGCTCCTGTAAAAACTCATTCTGTTTCCTTCGCTTGCTCTACTCCCTGGTTTACTTATGACCTCCAAACTTTGAAGGCCAAAGCTCGGCAGCTAGAGCATCGATATAAAAAATCTGGCTTAACTACAAATTTACAAATACAATGTACTTCAGAATAAAGACTCTGTCAACAAAGCCAAACAAAGCTTCTACTCAGGTATTATCAGTTCTTATGAGGGTAACGCAAAGATTTGTTTTCAGTTTTTAACAAACTGATCAAGTCAAGTCAAGTCAAGTTGGTTTTTTGTCACTTCAGCCATATACAGTTGTACACAGTGAGGCGAAACAGCGTTCCTCCAGGGCCAAGGTGCTACATGCAACATAAATTTACAACATAAATTAACAGGCTAACTCGAGACAGGGCAGACTGACCTAACATAAATTACAACATAAATTAACAGAAACTAACTATCTAACTAAAACTAACTATTCTAACTAGGTAAGTAGTGCAAAGGAAACCCTAAACATACTTGGTATGTAGGTAGTGCAAGGAACAGTAAACATAAAAATATTGTGCAAAAAGAGCATTTTCAGATTGATGTGTAAGTCCAGTCTCAATGCTTTGAGGTAGTTGAGTTGAGCTGAGTGATAGAGTGTGTGTGTGTTTATCAGTCCAGTTCCTTTTTGTTGAGGAGATGGATGGCTTGTGGGAAGAAGCTGTTGCACAGTCTGGATGTGTGGGCCCTAATGCTTTGGTACCTTTTTCCAGATGGCAGGAGTGTGAAGAGTGTGTGAGAGGGGTGTGTCCGATCAGCCACAATGCTGGTGGCTTTGCGGATGCAGCATGTGGTGTAGATGTCCTTAATAGAGGGGAGAGAGACTCCGATGATCTTCTCTGCTGTTGCCACTATCTGCTGTTGGGTCTTGCGGTCCGATATGGCACAGTTCCCAAACCAGGCAGTGATACAGCTGCTCAGAATTCTCTCAAAGTTCCTCTATAGAAGGTGGTCAGGATCGGTGGTGGAAGCTGGGCCTTTCTCAGTCTTCTCAGAAAGAAGAGATGCTGTTGGGCTTTCTTGTGCAGGAAGCTGGTGTTGAGGGACCATCCGAGGTCTTTCTCCAGGTGAACGCCCAGGAATTTGGTGCTGTCGACGATCTCCACAGAGGAGCCGTTGATGCTCAGCGGTGAGTGGTCACCTCGTGTCCTCCTAAAGTCAACAACCATCTCTTTTGTCTTGTCAACATTCAGAGACAGGTTGTTGTCTTTACACCAGTTTGTTAGCCTCTGCACTTCCTCTCTGTACGCTGACTCGTCGTTCTTGCTAATGAGACCCACCACAGTCGTGTCATCAGCGAACTTAATGATGTGATTTGAACTGTGTGTTGCTACACAGTCATGAGTCAGCAGTGTGAACAGCAGAGGACTGAGCACACAGCCTTGTGGGGCCCCAGTGCTCAGTGTGGTGGTGCTGGAGGTGCAGTTTCCGATCCGTACTGACTGAGGCCTTCCGGTCAGAAAGGCCAGGATCCAGTTGCAGAGGGAGGTGTTCAGGCCTAACAGGCTCAGCTTCCCGGTCAGTTGTTGGGGGATGATCGTGTTAAATGCTGAGCTGAAATCTATGTACAGCATTTGAACATGTGTGTCCTTCTTGTCCAAGTGTGTGAGGACAAGATGGAGTGCAGTGGAGATGGCATCATCCGTTGAGCGGTTATGGCAGTATGCAAATTGCAGTGGGTCCAGTGAGGGGGGCAGCAGGGTCCTGATGTGTCTCATGACGAGCCGCTCGAAGCACTTCATGATGGTGGGTGTAAGTGCAACAGGACGGTAGTCATTGAGACAGGACACAGAAGACTTCTTGGGCATGGGGACGATGGTGGTGGCCTTGAAGCACGTGGGAACGACGGCACTGCTCAGAGAGATGTTGAAGATGTCGGTGAGAACATCTGCCAGCTGTTCAGCACATTCTCTGAGCACTCTGCCTGGGATGTTGTCTGGACCAGCAGCTTTACGTGGGTTGACTCTGCGTAGAGTTTTCCTCACCTCAGCTGTAGTGAGACACAACACCTGGTCGTTCGGAGGAGGGGTGGACTTCCTCGCCGCCACGTCGTTCTGCCTGTCGAACCGAGCGTAGAAGTTGTTCAGCGCATCTGGGAGGGAGCTGTCACCATCACAGGCAGGTGTTGTCGTCCTGTAGTTGGTGATGGCTTGTAAGCCCTGCCACATGCGCCATGTGTCGCCGCTGTCCTTGAAGTGGTTGTGGATTCTCTGGGCGTGTGCACGCTTCGTCTCTCTGATGGCCCGAGAAAGTTCGGCCCTAGCTCTGCTAAGCGCCACCTTATCTCCCGCTTTGAAGGCAGAGTCTCTGGTCCTCAGAAGTGCACGCACTTCCGCAGTAATCCACGGTTTCTGATTGGGTTGTGAGATGATGGTCTTGGAGACAGTGACGTCATCGGTGCATTTGTTGATGTAGCTGGACACTGATGACATGTACTCCTCCAAGTCAGTGAAGTCGCCGTAAGTTGCAGCCTCCCTAAACATGTTCCAGTCAGTGCTCTCAAAACAGTCCTGAAGAGCAGAGGTGGCTCCTGCTGGCCAGGTTTTCACCTGCTTCAGAACCGGTTTTGATCGCCTGACGAGTGGTCTGTATGCTGGAATTAGCATAACAGAGCTGTGATCTGAGTAGCCAAGGTGGGGGCGGGGCTCTGCCCAATATGCGCCGGGGATGTTTGTATAAACAAGATCCAGCGTGTTTTCCCCTCTCGTTGCAAAGTCCACATACTGATGGAATCTAGGAAGCACTGACTTGAGATTTGTATGGTTGAAATCTCCAGCAACAATGAACAGTCCATCCGGGTGTGTGTTTTGCAGTTCACTGATGTTTGTATACAGTTCCCCTAACGCTTCCTTAGCATTAGCGCTAGGTGGAATGTACACTCCGATAATGAAAACAGTGTTGAATTCCCGTGGTAAATAAAAAGGTCTGCATCTAACAGTCACAAACTCCACCAGCGATGAGCAATAGCTAGAAACTAGCACAGAGTTCTTGCACCATTTCGCATTGATGTAAATACACAAGCCGCCACCGCGAGTCTTACCGCACAGAGCTGCGTTTCTGTCGGCACGAAACGAGGCCAGCCCGGTCAGCTGAATAGCGGCGTCCGGTACTCTGTCGCTGAGCCAAATAAAGACACAGCAGTCTCTAACCTCACGCTGTGTAGCCTGCTGGAGTCGGATGTAGTCCAGTTTGTCATCCAGGGAGCAGACGTTGGATAAGATGATGGACGGGAGAGCCGGCCGGCTAGGGTTTGTTTTTAGCCTAGCACAGACTCCCGCCCGCTTGCCGCGCTTCCGCTTCCTCGCGCACCGCTTCCGATGTCCCCTCCTCCGGCCGCTGGCATCAGTCAACGACGAGGCTTCGAGACCTGGTTCGCGGAGCAAGCCGAGTTCGCGTAGCGTTTTCCGCAGCCCTTCTTGGATTTCGTTAACCGGGTTATTTAGGTTGCAAAGTGTCTGGCTGTTGTATGTACGGACACCAGTTCCGACGATATCCATACATGGAGTAAAAAATAAAAACACGATACACACAAAAAACGTAAACAATGTAGCATCATTTTTGGCTCCGCCTTCAACACCATTTCTCACTCTGTCCTCCTAAGCAGACTTTCCTCTCTTGGCATAGGTTTCAATCATATCTCCTTGACCACTCCCAGTTTATTCAACTGAAATCATTCCACTCTCATCTCTTCCCGGTCACTTCTGGTGTACCCCAAGGCCCTCTTCTCTTTATAATTTGCATCCTCCCGCTAGGTACCATTTTGCGCAAATTTAATCTTTAGTTTCACTGTTTTGCTGATGACACCCAGTTATTTCTCACTTACTATCGATAACTCCACAGTTTTCCCTTCTTCTGAGGTTAAGAGCCTTGGTGTCATCCTAGACAGTTTACTTTCCTTTAAATCTCACATCAATAATCTCACCCATTCTGCCTACTTCCATCTATGCAACATAAACAGATTATGTCCTTCTCTTTCCTCCCAGTCTACATCCATTCTTGTCCATACTCTTGTTACCTCCCGTATTGACTACTGCAATTCTCTCTTGCATAGTCTCCCCCAAAAATCCCCCCATAAGCTTCAACTGGTTCAGAAATCTGCTGCTCGCATTATCACCAGAACCCCTCCTACCAGCACATCACCCCTGTTCTTCAGGAACTTCACTGGCTCCCTGTGAAATTCTGGATCATATAAAACCTTCTGCTCACCTTCAAGGCCATTCATAACCTTGCACCTACTTACCTTTCTAACCTGTTAAGAACTACCTCTTCTGCCCACTCACTTCGATCTTCTTCTTCTTCTATCCAGCTTTCTGTGCCTTCCTTCCATCTCAGCACCATGGGAAGCAGAGCTTTTAGCTGCTTTGCTCCCAGTTTAAATCTAAACTCAAAACCTGCCAACCTGAAAACTGCATATTTACTGTAAACCCACTGTTTGTTAATTTTATCTTGTGCTTTTTTTAATTGTTCTTCATTTTGTCATTGTTCTATTATGTGTTTCATCCTATAGTAAAGTGTCCTTGGGTGTCTCAAAAGGCGCTTTATGAAGCAGGAAGCAGCTTCAAACAAACACAGCAAGAAAAAAGACTCTGAATTTTTCACATTAAAGTCATACATTTATCATAAAAACATGAAAAATTTGTGTTTTTTGTTAAGTCTAATTGTTGAATGTTGTCATTGTGCTTCTTAAATTTGTAACGTCTGAGTTCAATCTATAGGATCAAGACATTCCTTTGTCTCTGACCACTTCTCTAGCCACTCTGTGCTGGTGGAGGTTTTATTGCAGATAGATTCTATCTGAAGGTCTGTTTCTTATGTGGTAAGCTTCCTGCCCTTTTGTGTCTTCGTTGTGTTGTGCGTGGTGAACCAAAACAAAGTAGAGTATTTAGAGTTTTAGTTTTCTGCAGTGATGATAGAAAAGCAGAAGAGATAACACATTAGCAGATTGGATGTTTAAAATGTTTCAAAAATAATGAAGTCATGAGAACAAATGATCTGCCAGAGGATTCTGTTTCTCTGCAGAAGCGGAGCCTGAAGTCTGGAGATTGGGTGCTGATGAAGGCCATAAAGAGGAAGTGCTGGTCCAGTCCACGGTGGGAAGGTCCCTATCAGGTGCTGCTGACGACGCTCACAGCAGTGAAGATTGCTGAAAGAAACACTTGGATACATCAAGAGCACTGCAAGAAGGTAACACACTTCCTGGCCAACACTGGGTAATGGTGAAAAGGCCACGGTAGTGTAGAGAGTAGAATGATATTTTGCTGCTGTTTTTTGCGGGTATTTTTTAAAATCATCATTAACATGTCATTAATAACAGTATTGATATTGCATTCAGATGTTCAAACATACTGGTATCATATTATCCTTTATTACAGGTGCAGTTATAACCACTTTAAACTGTTGAGTTGAATCTATAATCTTAAATGCTTTTGAATGCTATTATAATCTTAAAATGTTTATATGCAGACTGCATTGTAAAAGAAAGGCCTAACGCTGAGTATACTCTGTGCCGAAATAAGACAGGAAACTGCATGTTTTGCAGGAAGTGAAACCGAAAGCAGAGTCTGAGTGCAAGTTATTTTGAGGAGCTGTTTGAATGATGTTATTTGAATAACCAGGTTATTCTTTATTATCTTTTATTCATGTATACCTTTTATTAAGTTATAAGTATTTGATTGAAACATTTGTTTAACACATTTCACATATAAGTCAAGATTATTACACACATGACAATGGCCTCGGTCTGGTTGCATAAGCAGAGGTGAAAGAAAGTGCAAGCGAGGTTATCACATACACACACATACACACATACAGCTAGTGAGTTCATTTTGTAGGTGAAAGTTTAAGCATGTTTTGTTGTGACTGTATTTCTGTGTACGTGACTGTTTGATGAAGAAGCAAGATGCAGGATGTCCCAGAAGCTGTGCTAGAGCTGTGGTTGCGGGAAAGCACCTGCGGAGAAGATGGAAGCGAGTGTTCTTTTAAACTGTGTTAAAAGTTAACCTAACATTTGTGGTTTTGACTTGACGTATACATGTATTGTATTTGTTAACGCATGAGGGGGCGTTCTAATACCCTGATGTATAAAACTATTGTTGTGTCGTTGTTGGGGCGAGATCTGATGCTGTCTGCATACGGCATTACATCTCCCACATGTGTGTTCATTAAAGTCATCGTTTCTTACTCCACCTGGCCAGATCTGTGTGTTATTTGGATTTCCTCCTGCATCCCTCCTAAATATTTGAATCCCAACAGTAGAAAGGGGGGAGTATATCTCTAGGACCTCTCGTCTCAATTCTGGTGAAGAAACCAACGGATCCAGAACCCAATTTAGAATGGCTGGGAACGTGCTGTGCACCTTCTTGAGCCTGTGGACCCTGAGTGGTTTGACAGGAGCGCACTGGGACAGAGCAAACCACACCCAGTACCTGCATGGGTTTTCAACCAACTGTTGGTGGCAGTTGATGAACACAACTGCTCACATAAACAACCAGACCAATGGTTATGCTTGTTATGCCACTGTCTACACATTCTTCTGGACTGTGGCCATGAGAGCAAGACAGTTTGTTTGGATGCCTTAGCAGCACATCCAGGAGTAAACGTATTTGGAACACACACCTACCTGTCCTGAACAGATGCAGCGGTGTGACCCAGAAATGGAGGAAGAGTCACGTTTTAAACCATTCCTTTCCCAAAGCTTCGTTTCGGTGGCAGGAAAAGAGGACAGGGTTCCCATTACTATTCTCCAAGACACCGGGGCGCATCAATCTTTTATGTTAGACGATGTGTTGCCACTGTCGGATAAAACTGCCTGCCACACCGATGTGTTAGTGTGGGGAATTGAAATGAGTGTTCTTCGGGCGCCCCTCCACCGAGTATATTTACACTCACCCATCACAACTGGGCCTGTGAAGGTTGCCATAAGACGACAGTTACCGTTTAAAGGTGTGTCATTTATTTTGGGCAACGATCTGGCCGGGGGAAAAGTGTTTCCACCGCCTGAGGTGACGGATACCCCTGTGGGTGCCTCAGACGTTGCCGAGCCAAAAGCGACACTTTTTCCCGTTTGCGCTGTTACACGGGCGCAAGCGCGCAAATTTGTGGATGTCATTAGTATCGCAGATACGTTTGTGGCTGGGGAGCAAAAACCTTGTGTTGGGGTGAAAGACAGTGTGGGGGATAAATGCAGTGTGCTAAATTTAACACCGGCGTTGAGCGGGGATGTGAATAAAGAAGCTTTGATAAGCGCTCAGGAAAGTGACAGGTCTTTGAGTCCCTGTTTTGCAGCCGTTGCCATGGCCGGGGAAAGCATCCTTCCCCGTTTTTTCCTGCAGGATGGCGTGTTAATGAGGCGGTGGTCCTCTGATCAGAGTGGCACATCAAGTGTTACACAGGTGGTGGTACCATCTCAACATCGTGATCAGGTGCTAAGCCTAGCACATGATGCTGGCATGGCTGGGCATCTCGGAGTAAATAAAACTTATTACCGAGTGCTGCGTAATTTCTTTTGGCCTGGCTTAAAAAAACATGTGGCTGCTTACTGTCGGTCTTGTGCCACCTGCCAGTTGGTGGGCAAACCTAACAAACCCATTCCACCTGCGCCGTTATCACCTATCCCAGTAATGAGTGAACCTTTTGAAAAGGTAATACTGGATTGTGTGGGACCGTTGCCAAGAACAAAAGCCAGTAACCAGTACATTCTTACTATAATGTGCTCAGCAACGAGATTTCCGGAAGCCATTCCGCTGCGTACTGTGAAAGCCAAAGCGGTCATTAAAGCTTTGATCAGATTCTTTTCTGTGTTTGGGTTGCCGAGAATCATTCAAACGGACCAAGGCACCAACTTCATGTCCAGAGTTTTTGCGCAGGTTGTTGGTGAACTACATGCTAAGCATGTTACGTCCAGTCCATATCACCCCGAAAGTCAAGGTGCTTTGGAAAGGTTCCACCAAACCCTTAAAGTTATGTTACGTACGTTTTGCTTGGAGTCTGGTAAAGAATGGGATGAGGGGTTGCCCCTACTGTTGTTTGCCATCAGAGAGGCTAGACAGGAGTCCCTGGGTTTTAGCCCCGCGGAGTTGGTTTTCGGACATGTGGTCCGAGGCCCTCTCCGACTTTTGAGGGAAAGATGGTTGTCGGAGGCTCCGGAGGAGCCGTGTAGTGTACATGACTACGTAAGCCAGCTTCGAGACAGGCTTCGCCTGGCGTGGAACATAGCCGGGGAAAACCTAAAGCAAGTGCAAACTAAAATGAAAGCTCGTTTCGACAAGAAAGCTGTAGATAGAAGTTTTCAACCAGGGGAGAGGGTGCTGTTGTTATTGCCCGTAGTGGGGTCCAGTTTATCTACGCAGTTCGCTGGTCCTAACAGTGTTGAACGTAAACTCGACAACAGCCATTATTTGATACGCACTCCGAATCGGCGGCGAAAAACCAGGGTTTGCCATGTGAACACCTTGAAACTGTTCCATCCTCGCAAGCAAAATACAACAGTGCCCTTGGTGTGCGCTGTTGCCACCCTCTCCGCTTACAAACCGTTGGATGACGGGTTATCTGGGAAGGAAGATGTGTTAGGTAGTGGGCTGAAGAACTCAGTGATTTTAAATGATCTTGAATCATTTGTTGCCGAATTACCTGAAGCTGCTCATACTGACATCATTACTCTGATAAAGGACAACTTGTCGCTTTTCTCTGATCACCCGCGCCAAACGACTGTCTTATGTCATGACATTGATGTGGAGGGGCATAAGCCAATTAAACAACATGCGTACCGGGTGAACCCACTAAAAAGGGAGATAATGCAGAGAGAAGTTAATTATCTCCTAGATCATGGCTTGGCCGTTCCTAGTGCTAGCGCGTGGAGCTCACCGTGCGTGTTAGTGCCCAAATCAGACAATACTCCTCGATTCTGCACGGATTATCGAAAGGTGAATGCAGCCACTAAAGCCGACTCTTTCCCATTACCTAGGATGGATGATTGTGTTGATCGGGTGGGGTCCGCTACTTATGTGACCAAATTGGATTTACTGAAGGGATATTGGCAGGTCCCTTTAACTGCAAGAGCGTCTGAGATCTCTGCATTCGTTACCCCCGATCACTTCCTTCAGTATACCGTGATGCCTTTTGGCTTGCGTAATGCGCCGGCGACTTTTCAGTGACTGATGGCTAATGTTTTGGCCGGGGTCCCAAACTGTGACGCCTACTTAGATGATGTGGTCATTTATTCTGCTTCCTGGAGCAGTCATCTCCAAACCCTCTCCGCTGTCTTCAGGCGTTTCGAGGAAGCATCGCTCACTGTAAACCTGACTAAATGTGAGTTTGGAAAAGCCACCATCACCTACCTCGGAAAGCAGGTGGGTCACGGGCGAGTGTGCCCCGTAACTGCAAAGGTGGAGGCTATTATCGAGTATCCGGTCCCACAAACAAGGAGGGCGTTACGCCGCTTCTTGGGGATGTGTGGTTACTACCGCGGATTCTGTAAAAACTTTGCCTCCGTGGTCGCCCCCCTGACTGACCTAGTCAGCCCAACCAAATCCTTCACATGGACTGCAGCGTGCCAAACTGCTTTTGAGTCTGTGAAAGCTTTACTGTGCAGTGCTCCAGTTTTAGCAGCCCCTAACTTTGACTCTCCATTTAAGTTGGAGGTGGATGCCAGCGCAACCGCAGCGGGTGCGGTTCTGCTGCAGGCAGATCAACACGGAGTGGCCTGTCCGATCTGCTATTTTTCGAAGAAATTCAATAAACATCAAATTAATTATAGCACTATCGAGAAGGAAGCGCTTGCATTGTTGCTAGCCTTGCAACACTTTGAGGTCTACCTGGGGTCTAGCTCCGTGCCCATTCAAGTTTTCACAGACCACAACCCACTTGTGTTTCTCTCGCGGATGCAAAATTCCAATCAGCGACTCATGCGCTGGTCCCTTCTGTTACAAGACTTCAACCTGCAGATCAGTCATAAAAAGGGCCTTGATAATGTCTTCGCTGATGCCTTGTCTAGAGCAGTGTAAGCAGATGGGAATTAAATAAACAAGGAATTATTTAATTCTTATGGTGGGGGGTGTTACGTGTGCTGTTGGTTCATTTGTGTTGTGACGTATGTATGTAAATTCACCTGTGCAGGGGCTCGGCTGTGATTGGTGGACCTAATGACCGGCCTGATGTGACTGGTTCCTGCGGTGGCCGTGAGCTGCTATAGTCCTTTAGCACAAAGTCGGGCATGTGTGTGAGGTGCGGAGTAAGTAGGGGTGAGCTGCCAATTATTTTGAGATGCCTTCTTTTCTCCTGTGTTTATTAGACCAGGGAGGTCAGTCTGTGTTATTTCTTTGTTTTCTTTTCCGTGGACAGGTTAGAGGGGAACCGAAGCATAGGTTGGGTTTTGATTTTTGTGTTGGCCTTGGCTCACCCCAAAGTATATGCTCCCCCATTGTGCCATTAGTGTAAATAAATTATTGTTAAGAATCTAACGCTGTGGCTGTGTCTGTTTAGGCGTGGGAAGTCGCGTGACATCCTGCGCTGGTTACGGTCATTACGAGCCGGGTCGTAACACTGCCAACTTTTCAACTTCTGAACCTGAATGGGAAGGTTGATTCACCAGTAGCTGGGAAGGTGAACTGCTCTGGTACGACAGACCTGCTAGTCTGTCTCAAAGAATCTGACTCGCTGCAGGACATTATACAGCTAAACAAACTGGAAGCAGGCCAGTTACCTATATGTATGAAGCGGAATGGATCAAATCAATTCAAATCAATTTATTTATATAGCACTTTTCACAGGATAAAAACCACAAAGTGCTTCACAGTAATATAAAACAGCAATACATAAAATACATTAATAATCAAACATACAGCACAAATCTAATTAAAAGCCAATCCAAATAAATGAGTCTTAAGCTGCTTTTTAAAGAATAAATACAATCAAGACAACGTAAAGATGGAGGGAGAGCATTCCACAACCTGGGGGCCACCGCTCTAAAAGATCTATCACCTCTAGTCTTAAAACGAGTTTGTGGGACTACCAACAGCCTTTGATTAGAACATCTCAGGCTGCGAGAGGGAGTGTGGGATTCTAAAAGATCGGAAATGTAGGCAGGGGCATCACAATTCAAAGCTTTAAAAGTCAGTACCAAGATTTTAAAATGAATTCTAAAATGTACTGGAAGCCAGTGTAATGAACGTAACACTGGTGTAATGTGCTCTCTTTTTTGTGTCTTGGTTAAAAGCCTTGCAGCAGCATTCTGGACTAACTGGAGACGGTCAAGATTCCTTTTGCTCAAACAAAGAAAAAGGCTGTTACAATAATCTAAGCGAGATGAAATAAAAGCATGAATAACCATTTCTAACTCAGATTTAGACAGCAAAGTTCGCAGTTTGGAGATGTTAGCTGAAAAAGGCAATCCTAATCAACTTGGATCAGTCCAAGTTGGAGATTTACCATGAAATTTGTGCAACGTCACCTATTTTTGTGTCCTCTGCAAGAAGGGATGTAAACAGAGAAGCCTTTTGTCTACATTTACATCATGAACACTTCTCTAAGCTGGTTGAAGTTTTGAGCCAAGAAGATCAAAACAGCTTGATCCAATTTTCCAATTTTTACAAAGCTTTTCCTGCGGTGACAACAGGACAGGAGAAGAGTTGTAAATGCAGATAATTCACCAGCTGACTCTAACCCCCACAGGATGTCTACAGTGAGAATATTTGGGGGGTTGATAGGAGTGATAAAGAAGGGTTTTGACCAGGCTGAAGCTTAGAAGTTAGCTGAGAGCCACATGGACAAACAATAAAATCAACTCACGTGTTTGAACTGCTTACATGAATTAAGTTTGAACTTTTGCTGCAATAGGAGGTGAATGACGTGAGGAGCTATGTATGAATGAAATCTACACTGACACTGTCAAAAGCAAAGGTGCATGAGTTGAAATTTAAGTACAGAATGACAAAAAGGGGGGAAATGTTGAATCTAATTGTTGAATGTTGTCATTGTGCTTCTTAAATTTGTAACGTCTGAGTTCAATCTATAGGATTAAGAAATTCCTTTGTCTCTGACCACCTCTCCAGCCACTCTGTGCTGGGGGAGGTTTTATTGCAGATAGATTCTTAGGTCTTTTTCTAGTGTGGTAAGCTTCCTTTTGTGGTGTCACTGTGTTGTGCGTGGTGAACCAGTACAGGAATTGAACCATATATTGGGTGTGGAGGAGATTACCATTTTATGACTAAGGATGTTGTTAGAAACAGTTGGAAGTCACGCACATAGAGAGACACACATTCTCTCACACACACACACACACACACACACACACACACACACACATGCATACAGATGTTTACACATACACACACATAGTGCCTTGTCTTAAAACCATTTGGGGGTTTTATGGTGACAGGTGCTTTTGCTGTGATGTGTATTGTGTGAACTGTTTTTCCCAATAAAAGGCAGCGAGCGGAGGCCGGATTTAGGGTCAGTCTGCGATAGGATTCACAGTGCTTTCTGAGACCCTTGCTAGCAAGTAAAAGATGTTCGTCTTGTTTTTGTCATTAATGAGAATAAGTTTCTAAACCAGCGGGGGCTGTGGAAGTGCACACCCAACATTTTTAATTCCAGGAACCACATGGCTACACTTTTAAAGGTGAAGTTGGAAAGAAATGGACATATTTGAAGTCCAACAACACCTTTTTCCGGTCACATTATTAAAGCAGACAAAATATAATCTCATTTTCATTCCAACAAGTCATCATCTGACCTGGACTAACAACACTGGCCTCTATGTGCCGCTGGCAGTGAGACCAGTGCTCAGGTATAATCTACAAAGTGCAACAATGATGAAGCACAAACTGGTGGTTTTCATGAATCAGCTGACAGAGCGTTTTGAGGGGATTTCCTGCTTTTATTGTTGTGCTGATGCAAATGTGTCCTGACAGCTTTGAGTTCGTTCTTCAACAGTTGATGTCACCTGAAAAACATGTGAACTTTGGAGATGTGTAACACAATTCAATACACCAATGCATGCAACTTGAACTGAACACAGAGACGGCTCGCCTTCAAAGGAAAAGCTGCTCAATTTGAACACAGTATCAAAGAAAGTCTTCAGTATAAAATAGAAAAGACAGAAAAAAAGTTTGGTTTGTTTTTAAATTATTGTAGAAGGAAAAGAAGCCAAATATCCAAATCCAGCTGGCGAGGGTCCATCACACATTTGTGCCCAGGGCTCTGCAAGCTGAACATCCAGCCGTGGCCACATAGAGCCATCATGGATTAAGTGTGAACAATAAAATAGGCAGTGATGTTTCCACATCCGATCCACAACAGAATGACATTACAATTATGTGATTACAAGGAACTAGCAGATCCTGGTTCAGGCTCCAGTCTGCAGTCATGTCAGCCATCATGTCCCACATTCACTGGAGGCCATCTTTGCCTTTATTGTCAAACTCTAATGTGATTGGCTGGCCTGGAATCCCTTTTACCCATAATGGAACAGGTGTCAGACATGGGCAGAAAGAGTCTGAATTTTTTTACAAAGTGAAAACAGTTGTAATGTTTTTATTAACATAAATGATTTATGTGCTTCAGCTCTTCTAAATTCAGCCGGCAACACGTGTCAAAAGGAGCAGCTTTTACTTTGAAGGCCAGCTGTCTCTGTTTCCTGTTTGGATTGTTGGATAATGGAACAAGTCGATGCTTCAGTGTGTTGTTAAGAAATAAAAAAAAAATATATATATATATACATATATATATATATATATATATAGAAACACTGGATACAGACGCCTCAGCGTCTGTATCCAGTAAGGGTCCTAAGGCTAGACCCCCTATGCTAAGCGAGCCTACCGCAGACATGAGCGAGACAGATAAATATGAAGGCATGCCGGCTCGGACGTCGCCCGGATCAACAAGGTCCGCGTCAGGTGTTGAGGAACCAGGGCACCCTGACGATAAGTGGGCTACTGGAACAAGAAGGCATCGGTGGGCAAGAGACGAAAACAGGGCGTTGTTGGAATGCTACTACGCAAGTAACCCTGGCGGAAGGGGTTACATGAATAGAATGAGGGACCTATGGATTCTTCGATACCCAACATCCACAATGACGGCGAAACAACTAGTAGCTCAGTGTTCCAACATTCGAAAGAAGGGACTGCTCTCACAGCTAGAGATTGACGAGGTACAACATAAATGCTACGGCAGGAATGTCGTTCGGGCTGGAGAAGTGTAGTCGGATGGTAACAAAGAGAGGGAAGGTAGTCAGAACTGAAGGGATTGAACTACCAGAAGGCAACATTGCAGACATAGAGGACAGTTACAAGTACCTGGGGATCCCGCAGGCAAATGGGAACCATGAAGAGGCCGCTAGGAAAGCTGCAACCACCAAGTACCTGCAGAGGGTCAGGCAAGTCCTGAGGAGTCAGCTGAATGGTAAGAACAAGATCCGGGCCATCAACACCTACGCCCTGCCCGTGATCAGGTACCCTGCTGGGGTAATAGGCTGGCCAAATGAGGAGATAGAAGCCACTGACATAAAGACAAGAAAGCTCCTGACCATGCATGGAGGGTTTCACCCCAAGTCCAGCACCCTGAGGCTATACGCTAAGCGGAAGGAAGGGGGCCGGGGACTGGTGAGTATCAGCACCACAGTCCTGGATGAGATAAGAAACATCCACGAATACATCACGAAGATGGCCCCAACTGACAGCGTGCTCAGTGAATACCTCAGGCAGCAGAAACCCAAGAAAGAGGAGGAAGGCAAGGAACCATCATGGAGGGACAGGCCCCTGCACGGTATGTACCACCGGCAGATAGAGGAGGTGGCTGATATCCAGAAATCCTACCAGTGGCTGGACAAAGCTGGACTGAAAGACAGCACAGAGGCACTAATCATGGCAGCACAAGAACAAGCTCTGAGTACAAGATCCATAGAGGTTGGGGTCTATCACACCAGGCAAGACCCCAGGTGCAGGCTGTGTAAAGATGCCCCAGAGACAATCCAGTACATAACAGCAGGGTGCAAGATGCTAGCAGGCAAGGCATACATGGAACGCCATAACCAAGTGGCCGGCATAGTATACAGGAACATCTGTGCCTCACCCCTGGCGTCGTTGCCCACCTCTCAATTTTAAATACACGTAGACATTGAGGGCTAGCAGGAGGGGCTATGCGCTTACCTACTGCTCTGGCAGGTAGCTCCATGCCCTCCTGGGTTTTAAATGCACCTTAGAACACACATACATCAACACTACATATGAGCGGGTGGAGGGAGGTTTGGAGTCTTCACACACCCCCGTTCTCTGCGGCCTGTTGGAGTGGGGGGGCTAGGAGGAGGAGTTGGCCGTCCGACTGGGGTCTGGTATGTGGGGCCTCCCTGCCGCTGCGGAGTCGGGGCGGTCTGCTTCTCCCCACCTCAGGGAAAAGGGTAACACCATCTGGGTCTGGGTGCAGTTTCCCCCTCCAGGGGCAAGGGTACCCAGACCCGGTTCTTAGAGTACGCTTGGGGAGTGTGATTGTGTGTACAGTGTCTCTTTATGTCTGTCTCCACGTTGGTTGAGTGTGGAGTAATTGCATTTGAGAGCATGAGGGTGGGAATGGATGTTTGTATCTGTGTGTGCCTGTTGGTCTGTGTCTATATGTCAGGTTGGGTATGAGACGCCACCTCTCTGGGGACATCTCAGGCCCTCCAAGGTTTGGAGTTCTATCTCCCCCCACCACTTCCCCTGCCAGTGGCAGACGCCCTCAGACATCGGTGCGTTGGTGGTTCTTTGTGTCTGGGGATGGGCGCCCAGGTACACACCGGCTCACTCCTTGGCGGCTGCTTATCCGGGCCTGGAGCCTGGGGCTCGTTCGGGCCACTTCGGAGGTGGGGTGCCCTCGGCCTCTCGGCCTGGGGCTCGGTCACTCAGGCACAGCTGGCTGCCGGCGGAGCTCACGGGCACGTCACTGCAACCCCCTCTGGCTTCTGCTCCACGGCTGCTGAGTGACGCCTCATCTGGGACTCTCCTCAGCTCTTTCTGGGATAGTGACGCGGCTGCCCCTCTGTTGGTCTTCCCTGGTCTCTTGTGTTCTGGGGGCCTCTGGATGTCTGGAGTTTTGATCTCCTCCATACCTGCTTCATGCCCTGGAGGACGGGGCAGTGGCCCCCCACACCCTCTAGCAGATCATTACATGAAGGAACCTTTTAAAAAAACAAGCGCATCCATGCTCACAGGTGTACACACGGATGATTACACACACAAACTACACCCTTTTTGGCTCCTACCTCAAAGCACACTGTGCGCTGTCGATCTTACGTGCTGCACAATAATGTTTAACATTTAATATTTACTGCCATATTCCCATATATCATTGTGATGTTGTTTATTCTATTACCCTTGTTTTCTTCTGCTTGTTTTCTTTTTTCTTTCTCAACAGGTGATCCAGGTGATCGATATATGTATTTTTTTGTCTGCTTACTCTGTTGGTTTTTGTTTTTTGCCCTTTTTCCCCGTCCCTCTTCTCAGCTGTTTTCCTTTCCCTCTTTCTTTCTCCCCTTTCTTTCCCCCAGTAAAGTCTGTCCCGCATTCAGCAAATGAAAAATAAAATAAACAATGAAAGGTGAATCAAATAGACCATTACGGCAAGGCTGGGATGGTCCGTTTGGTAAAGTAAATCCGTTGGGCATCTTTCTTTGCCTTTAGACAATAACTCTGATGGCAAAAGAGCCAAACGGGACAGGCAAAAAAAAAAAAAAAAAAGGAACATCTGTGCCGAGTATAACCTGGAAGTCCCGAGGTCAAAATGGGAGATGCCCCCAAGGGTGATGGAGAATGACCGAGCTAAGATCCTGTGGGACTTCCAGATACAGACGGACAAAATGGTGGTGGCTAACCAACCGGACATAGTGGTGGTAGACAAACAGAAGAAGACGGCCGTAGTGATCGATGCAGCGGTTCCGAATGACAGCAATATCAGGAAGAAGGAACACGAGAAGCTGGAGAAATACCAAGGGCTCAGAGAAGAGCTCGAGAGGGTGTGGAGGGTGAAGGTAATGGTGGTCCCCGTGGTAATCGGAGCACTAGATGCGGTGACTCCCAAGCTAGGCGAGTGGCTCCAGCAGATCCCGGGAACAACATCGGAGATCTCTGTCCAGAAGAGCGCAGTCCTGGGAACAGCTAAGATACTGCGCAGGACCCTCAAGCTCCCAGGCCTCTGGTAGAGGACCCGAGCTATATATATATATATATATATATATATATATGTATTCTTTATGCTTATTTGCTGATTAGATTGTTTTATGAGAGTGAAACTAAATTCAGACGAAGGGTGACAGGTTGACCTGGTAACAGACCTCAGAAAGGGGAGGTTATTGCAAGCTGCACAGGAAGTAAGACACAAAGAAAAGAGGAACGGATTAAAAGGAGTTGTTTGTATCAACAACAACAACAACAACAAACGTTTAAAAACCAGTGGTGTACCAAAGTGCTTAACATTCAAGAGGGTGAGATGAAATAACAGGGAGAATGAGGGCTATGGTAAGGTACCAAAACGAGCTGGCAGGTTGAATGGCATTAAAACACACAAGGCAAAAGAATTGCATATAAAAGCATAAAAGAAAGCAAAATGTGGAGGATAAAACAGTCAAAATTAAAAATGAATTTAAAATAATTAACAATAAGCCGAAGATAAGAAAAGCGTTAAGCTGACTATCAAGCAAGGGTTAACTGGTAGAAAAGGCGAGGCTAAATAAGTGGGTTTTTAACCGCGATTTGAAGGAATGGATGGAATCAGACTCGCGTATAGCGATGGGGAGGTTATTCCATAAAACGGGTGCAGCCAAGGCAAACGCGCGGTCGCCTCTGTCAGTGCGCCCCAGGGTCGCTGTGGCTACAACGTAGCTTGCCATCACCAGTGTGTGAATGTGTGTGTGAATGGGTGGATGACTGAATATGTAAAGCGCTTTGGGGTCCTTAGGGACCAGTAAAGCGCTATATAAATACAGGCCATTTACCATTTACCTCTAGTCTTCAGCCGGGATCTCGGCAGTACCAAGAGTGACTGGGAAGATGATCTTAATGCTCTAGTAGGGGTGTATGATCTAAGTAGCTGGGTGAGGTAGCTTGGTGCTATATTGTTGGCAATTCGGTAAGTAAGCAGCAAGATTTTGAATTGAATGCGGTACTTAACGGGAAGCCAATGCAGATCAGCAAGGACAGGGGTAATAGAGACACGCCGCCCACTACTAGTAAGGAGACAAGCAGCTGCGTTCTGAACAATTTGAAGTGTATGGAGGAGAGTAGAGTTAAGACCAAAGTAAAGTGAGTTGCAATAATCCAACCTAGATGTCACAAAGGCATGGATAAGCTTTCCAAGGTCCCTATGTGGAACATAATGTCTGGCCTTGCTAATAAGACGCAATTGATGGAAACAAGATTTAACAACAGAAGACACTTGTTTATTGAACTTAAAAGAGCTATCCAAAAATACACCCAGGTCACTAACAGTGTCTGTGAGGAAACTGTTAACGGAACTGAGGGCGTCACAGAGTTGGCCACGGGGGACTCTACTGTCAAACACGATAATTTCCATTTTCCTGTTGTTTAGAATGAGAGAGTTACCTGCGAACCAATTTTTGACCTCACGCATGCACTCGAAGAAGCCGTGCAGAGACATAGAGGGATCATCAGTTAGCTCTAAATACATCTGTATATTGTCGGCATAACAATGATGTGCGATGTTATACTTCTCAAAGATTGTGCCTAAGGGGAGCATATACAGTGAGAAGAGCAGGGGGCCAAGGACAGATCCTTGAGGCACGCCGCAGTAGACAGGTGCAGCAGAGGAGAAATAAGGGCCAAAATTGATCGAGAAGGACCTATTAGAGAGGTATGACTTAAACCAATCTAGGGCGGCACCTCCAATGCCAACTGTGTGTTCAAGCCTTGCTAATAGGATGTTATGATCTACCATATCAAAGGCCGAGGATAGATCTAGTAGGACCAAGACTGAAGAGCGTCCGGAGTCAGCAATCAGAAGGAGATCATTGAGGAGTCTGAGCAAGGCCGTTTCAGTACTATAACAGGGTTTGTAAGCAGACTGAAATTTATCATAGATGGCATTCGTATCCAAATATGGCTGGAGTTGTGAAAGAACGATCCTCTCCAGTATTTTAGACAGGAATAGAAGCTTAGGAATCGGCCTATAGTTCCCAAGATCGTTATGATCAAGGTTCCTTTTTTAAGAACGGGCTGGACAACAGCGTGTTTGAAGGCTAAAGGAACAGAGCCAGCAAGTAGAGATATATTCATTAGAGATAGGATGCTGGGTCCAATTATGCTGAAGCAATCCTTAACTAAACGAGATGGAAGGATATCATAAGCAGGAGAGGTGTTCTTTGATTGGTCAATAAATCGCTTGAGAGTATGGAGTGACACCGGCTCAAACTGTTGAAATGATGATGAGCAACCAGGGGTGGGAATAAAACTCGGCACTGAGGGGAGCGAGGACTTAAGATGTAAAACTTTACAAATAAAATGAGTTAGAAAATTTTCACAGAGAGAAGGAGAGCACGCCAGTGGCATTTCAGGACAGGGGTTAACCAATGAGTTGAAAACATTAAAGAGGGAGCGGGGGTTGTGACCATGAGTAAGAATAATTTTAGACAGAAAAGCAGCTTTGGCCGTTTTGGCAGCAAGTTGAAATTGCAACCGGCTGGCACGCAGGATATCATAAGAAACTTGGAGTATATCTTTCTTCCATCTTCTCTCATCCCTGCGGCACACACGTCGCAAGGCAAGTGTAGAATCGTTTAGCCAGCATCGGGAAAAGGATGGCGCTTCATTTTAACAGGGGCAACAGTATTGAGGATGGCGGAGCATGTGGAAAAAAAGGAGCTAGCAAAGTCATCAGTCGTGGAAGATAAGGAACAGTCAGGAATGAAAGAGGCAAGTTTCAAAAAAGACATTGAAAAATTCTCCACAGTTCCAGAATTAATTATACGTGTAGGGCATAGGAGAGCATCAGGGTGAAGTTCAGAAGTACATGAGTTAACATCAAAGATAACAGAAAAGTGATCAGAAATGCCAACATTGCTTATGTCCTTAATGCTAATGTCCAAGCCATATGAAAAAACCAGGTCAAGGGTGTGGCCCCTAGCGTGGGTTGGTTGATTAACCCACTGGGCAAGATTAAAAGAGGAAGGAAGTCTTTGGCTAACGGATCATCATTACAACAGATATGAATGTTAAAATCACCCATAAGATGGCGGTCATCTCCAGAAGTTGAGCCTCGTAACTGGTGGAGGAAGAACAGGGTAGCTGACGGACTTTGTATTTACATTTAGAGACCGAGGCTAAACCGCCGCCTCTACCGGTGAGCCTCGGAGAGCTAAAAAAGACACAGTCCGGGGAGAGAAGCTCAGAAAAAGGAAGCGACTCACCAGGGTGAATCCAGGTCTCCATCAGAAAGAGAGCATCGAGGCTCATGGTGGAGAAAAAGTCGTTTAACACAAAGGTCTTATTTACCAGCGACCTGACATTGAAAAGAGCCATCCGTGTCCAGGGCGCAGCATCCGCACGAGTAGCACGTCGCAGGGCTCTGAGGTTGCTGTGGTTGACACCACGTCTGTGCGAGGCGATCCAGGTCCGAGCAGGGAGGCATGCCGCTGGGAGGGCTGGATAAGCTTGCTGTGAGACGGAGCAAATCCACCGGTGGCCAAGCAGTTTAGCGACGGGGCGATCACTGGAGACTGCACGGAGAGATCGTAGTGAGTCCCCGGAAGCATATGGGTACACCGTAGCCCGTGCTTCAAGGTAAGCTTTCATACGCACACGGAATCCACTCCTTTTACCGCGTCTCCTGTATCTCCTGTATCGTTTCTTATAAAGATTAAAAGGGGGTAGGCAGGGAAGGCGAGTGGGGGGGTCTGGTCGTAGTGGGGCGGCAAGTCCCAAAGTCCAGTGTCGATCGAAGTGATGTGAATAGGAGAACCGGAGGTCTAGGAGTGTTTGCCGGTCGTATGTTAATAATGCACAGCCACCTGATGAGCATAATATAAAGAAAATAAAAAGTACTATGCCATAATCCAGAAGCCGGGACAGAGAAGGTAAAGAGCAAAGAGGCAGATGCAGGCGAGAGCGAGAGTAAAGACGGCCAGCCATAGACACCAGCGCCATCTTGACCTTACAAAAAAAATGAACTGTCAATGAACTGAGAACTATTTGTACATTTGAAACTATGGATTCATTTTTCCATTCACTTCTCCAGGTTAGTGTGTAAATGAATCTTAGACTGGGCTCCATGAAAACCCTTGGACTGGTCTCAGCTGCCTTCTTTAAGTAGCCATTCCAACAGAGTCCTTTCTCTTCTCCAGGTCCTGTTTGAAATCCTCTCGCAGAGCCTGAATCTGCTTTGCTGTCATGTTTGGGCCTGTGTTAGGCTGCTCTGTGTTCCTCTGCTTTAACACACACTTCACCACAGCAGCTGTGTGGGTCGTCTCTGTAGCAGCCAGATCAGCTTCTGATACATGAACATCATCACAGCTCCTAACTTCACCTTTATTACCTTTGACATTTATGTCTTTCATTTCTCTCTCTCTGTTTCCACACAAGCTCAAAGTCTCTGCAGCCTGTTTTTAGCTACTATGATCAGATCTTTAACAGCCTCATTCACATCCCTCACACACTCTACAGCCTCATCAGTGCTGACGTCATCTTCACTTACTGATGAAGCACAACAAAACCTGTGGAGGCTGAAAAACTGTCCTAACAAACATCTCCCCATCATTTCTGAAAGCACTCAAACTTTTTCACATTTGTCTTCTGACACATCCTGAACATTTAGGAAAGTTTCAAATATCAATCAAAGATCTGTAATATAGAAAATCAACAGCAGCAGCAGTCAGTGAACTCACCTCAGAGTCTGCAGTCGACAGTTTGGACTCTCCAGTCCAGCACACAGAAGCTTCACTGCTGAATCCTGCAGGTCATTTCCACTCAAGTCAAGCACTCTCAGATGGGAGGGGTTGGACTTCAGAGCTGAGGCCACAACTTCAAAGTGAGTCTTTGAGAGTCGACACTCGGTCAGTCTGTGATTATAGAAAATATAAAATGTGTTATTATAAAAGCAGAAAATCTGCATTATAAACACAGACTGAATGTATATGAAGACAAAACAGAGTGAGGTCATAATCTGATGAATCTGCTCTTCACATCTGTGCTTCAGCTCCTCTTACTGTGTTTGACACAACGATTGAGTCTCTCTCAGACCTGCAGACTTTTAATGAGAATCTTTGTTTGGCTTTAATCTGCAGATGAAGGAGGAAGATGGTGTCACATTTAGGCTTCCATAATGTCCACAGTCTGTCACTGAGATCTGATCCAGAATCAGAGTGAAGACACACATTTGGACTGTTTCCTGTTTTGACTCCAGAACATTTTGAATGAGTTCAGCTCAGTGAAGAGTTCCAGCTGGAAAGATGATCTCTGTTTGCTACCTGCTGTCAGGTACGACTGTTCACGTCCACACGCAGGAAAAACCTGCTGACTGTCACCAAACGGAGCAGAAATCTCATCACTGGACAATAATGATGAATGAACTCAGAGCTGCTGATATCAGATCTGATTTCAGGGGAACTAAACACAGAAATGATTGGCTCATTTTAGCTTTCTGAGCCATTATCTGCTGGTGTGTCGCTAGTTGGCAGAACATGATTTGTATTCCTGTTCAGGGCTTCAGTGTTTATGAGTCCAGATCCAGGTGACAGCAAGTCAAAATGATGTTAATATTGTTATAACCTGACATGGATCAGTTTGTCTTTGATTGGTTTGTAAATGTCACTGTTTCCATTGGACCTGAGTGATGTACAAAGACAGAGAGGGAGAGAGAGGAGAGAGAGGATGGAGACAGCAAAGAGAGAGCAAACACACACAGGTGAGAGTGGACAGGTGACCAAGGTCAGCAACCAATCAGAGAGCTTCTGTTTGACCCACAGTCACTGATGATGACTGCACATAACCAAGCAGTGTGTTACTCTGATATCAAATATGGATCCTGCTCTTCTAATAATGATCATCAGATGATATTATTGTGTTATTTTGTAGCTGAATACGATGTTTGTGTGATTATCAGTGAAAGAAGCAGTGAGGAGGATGGAGAGAGAGAGAGGACAGAGGGTGAAGTTAGAAACACTAAAAGGATTTTTCATGGATTTCATGGATGATTTGAGTGATTTCCAGCAGGACACTTAAACATGTCAGTGGACGTCCTAAAGAACATATTCACTGATATGAAACGTGTCATTGAACAGGATTAATATCAGTGGAAACATGGTGGAAACAGCTGTGACTGCATGGATGTGACACACTTCAAATCTGTTCTCCACTCTTGGATTTGGGATCCATGTAGGTGATGTGTGCTGAGTCTGTACAATAAAGGATGGTGTGGAAGGCTGCAGCGTACGGACACAAACACTTTGTGGTTACAACCTAAACCTGTCACTGTCTATAAAGCACTGATGACATCATGACGTTTGGCTGCCAGGAAGTTAGCTCGGGGAAGTAAATGGCAGCCATAAACACAGCAGTGAATTCCATCAGCAGAAAATAGGGACGACATTTCAGCAGCAACAACTAAACACTGAACAATCAGCTCTGTGATTCATGAGGACATGAAGTCAGACATTAGGAGCAGCAGCAGGAATGAGAGTGAATCCATGTGCTGCTGTGATATCAGCTCACATATTGGACACATGTTCAGTCCAGATGTGTCTTCTCACTCAGTTTGTCCCACTGTTGGCAGTAAGAGAGCACAGCTGGTTCACCTCTGAGCCTCACTCTGAACCACAGCTCTGTCACTCATCAGGACATCACACTATAATCACACTAAACCAGAGTCTTCCTCAGCACCTTCATCCTCACTCACCATGTTAATGCCACTAAACTCTGTGTCTGTAGTTCTGTCTGTAGTCAGAGGAGAAGCTCAGACGGTGACTGCTCTGGATATTTGTCCCTGTTTGTAACATTAGAGTTCACTTCACTACAATGAAGCTCTTCATAGATTCTTATATCTGCTTTCTCTCTAACAGCAGCATCAGAATGACCAACAACAGTAGCAGATTTAAAATACTGCCCCCTAATGACACAACACAGGTACTACATGTAGAGGTGAGTCTGCAACTACTAGTGCTGGGTCGAGTATCGTATTCTTCAGTCTCAGCTGACTCTAGGTTTCCCCAATCTTATAAACAGTACATTTGCATAATGACTGAAACTAGCACCACTGAATGAACAATGGAGGTCAGTTCTTTCATTGTAATTATGCAAATTCTGATAACCATTGATTAACAACCACTGGTCAAGGCCCACTGATCAAAGCCCACTGATCAATGGCCAGGAGTACCATTCACAGAGAGTTGAAGAATGGCTGCAATCACAGCATTGTAAGATGGTGACAGATGTACCCTTAGGCCCCTCCTCGGTTCAGAGATGGTCTTTCCCTTTTCACGTAAATGGCCTCCTTAACTCCGTGCTCAAATCAGCGTTCCTCCCTGTCCAGGATGTGTACATCCTCATCCTTGAAAGAGTGTTCACAGAGAAAAGGACAACCGACGACTAAGCGAAAGCCCCTAGTGATCCCGTATGAGTCCGGAGTATCGGAACAGCTGAGACGCATTTTTTCTAAACACTGTGTCTCAGTGGCTTTCAAACCCTCAAAACACACTGCGCCAAAGATTGGTCCACACCAAGGACCGGGTCCCCTGACACAAACAGAGTAACATAGTGTACGCTGTTAGGTTCCCAGGAGGATTGCCAGGATTTATATATTGGGTAAACCAAACAATCTCTGGCAAAGCGGATGGCACAACACAGAAGAGCTACCTCATCAGGCCAGGACTCTGCAGTCTATTTACACCTACAGACACCAAGCAGAGCTCTTTATGATTCTCGTATACGAGGGAGACCAACTGGACAAACGCCGTTCCTTCGCTTGACCCCAGTTGTTCTCGTCCGCTCCTTCATAGCACTGCTCTTTTATTTAGGTTACATGAATATACATAAGTTCATTAACATATGACATACACAGGCATACACGTGAACAAAGGTACCAGTCTGTATGGTGTGTGTGTGTGTGTGGTCAAAATGTGAACCTGTGAAGACTCCCCAAAGCTGGTGCCAGGAGTCTAGCGGTCCATCTAAACAAAAGGCTCTTATACTTAACCAGATACAGAGTTGGTGTCCTCCTATACCATAAATCAGTAAGAGCAGATATAACCTCTCTCCTGACCTTAAGTTGTGTGCCCGCTATATTGATTGGAACGATGGAGTCGTGGCTTCTATGAATGGGCTCATTAGATGCAGCACGGATGACATCTTGGAGGGGCTTGCGGCTGCTGTGAGTACTGAGACTCTGACAACATCTGACAACATCTTGAACAGGCTTACAGCTGTTGTGGACCCTCATGCTCTAGGAGCAAGCTGGATAACATCTCAGTATGAATGGATAACATCGTGGAGAGGCTTACAGCTCTCCAATTGGAACGGTGAGAGACCAGTGATGGACATTAGACGACTGTAAAATTGACATGCAGTGGTTCGCACTAAAGAAAGAACACCACCATTATTTCATGTGGTTACCATATCGGTGCCAGCTGCGGTCTCAAGGCTGGAGCTGAACATAACAAATAATCTCTCCCCTGATAACAAACAGTGTTTAGACTCTCTCTCCAAGGTCGACTGCAGGGCAACTTGCATGTGACAAATAAAGGTTTCTTGACCACCATGTTTGACTGTTTGTATGATGATGTTGGTATGATGCTGTGTAAGTTTGTAAAAGGACTCAAAATTTCCAAAGGTAATTTTGTTGGGTTGGTCTTTCCTGGGAAGGTTCACCACTCTTCCAAGTGTCCTCCATGCGTAAATGATGGCTCCCACTTTCCCAAAGTATATTAGAAACTGTTTCCAGACTGATCGATATCAGTGAATTTTTTTCTTAGCTATTCTTGAGTTTCTATATATTGTAGCATGATGTGTTGCTTTTGAGAACTTTTAGTCTACTTCACTCAACATGTATGGCAGTAATCAGGCCTGGGTGTGACTGAACTCAGCTTTGCAAAAAAAAAAAAATAGGTAATTAGTCTTAAACAGAGGGAAGGAGTTACTTCTTCACACCAGGCCAGGTAGGTCCTCTATGAAATTATCCATTAATTAATCCCCAAAAATTGATTATGGTCATCAGCCCCTCCCAACCCATGTTCAACAATGGGCTGGGAGGTCAGTTCCTTCCTCATAAGCCATGAGTACCATTCTCTGTGAATGGTACTCATGGCCATTGATCAGTGGTCTTTGATCAGTGGTTGTTGATCAATGGTCATGCAAATTTGCATAATTATGGAAGGAACTGACCTCCCAGGACATTGTCCCTTCAGTGGTGCTAGTTTCAGTCATTATGCAAATGTGCTGTTTATAAAGTTGGGGAAACTTTCAGTCAGCTGAGAATGAAGAGGTCTGTTGAATGAGTGACAAAACGTTTCTCCCACTGAAAATGTCCAGATGAACAGAATCAACTTTTGAGAATAAACTACTAATCTAAACTAATTAATGATGTTAATGATCACATCTGGACTCACCGAGCCTTTCTGCAGTTTCTCACAGCTGGAATCAGTCTCTGTCGTCCCTGCTTTGATGTGTTGTACTTCTGCAGGTCCAACTCATCCAGAACCTCCTCTGACATCTGTAGCATGAAGGCCAGAGCTGAGCAGTGGATCTCAGAGAGTTCCTTCACTGATCTGTTCTCTGACTTCAGGAACTCTTGGATCTCCTGAAATATAGAGAGGTCGTTCATCTCCATCAGACAGTGGAAGATGCTGATGCTTCTGTCAGGAGAGATTTCATCACTGTTCATCTCCTTCAGGTTGTTGATTACTCTCTGGGTGGTTTCTGGACTGATCTCTGTCTGACCCAGCAGACCTCCTAAGAGTCTCTGGTTAGACTCCAGACAGAGGCCATGAACGAAGCGAACAAACAGGTCCAGGTGGCCATTTGTACTCCGGAGGGATTTCTGCATGACTCTGCTTAGAAATACATTGAGTGATTGAAGATCTCTGTTATCAAAAAGACTGGAAATCTTCTTAATCAAAGATTTTGATTTTAGGAAGTTCTTCAGCACCTCTGTCTTCCTGTTGGTGAAACAGTGGAACATGTAGACTGCAGCCAGAAACTCCTGAATGCTCAGATGAACAAAGCAGTAGACTGGTTTCTGGAAGATCACACGCTCTCTTTTGAAGATCTCTGTACAAACTCCTGAGTACACCGAGGCCTCTGTCACATCCAGACCACACTGCTTCAGGTCTTCTTGGTAGAACATGATGTTTCCTTTCTCCAGATGTTCAAACGCCAGCCTCCCCAGCTTCAGAAGAACTTCCCTGTCAGCCTCCGTCAGCTCCTGTGGACTTGTCTCATGTCCCTCGTGGTACTTGTTCTTCTTCCTCTTTGTCTGAACCAGCAGGAAGTGTGAGTACATGCCAGTCAGGGTCTTGGGCAGCTCTCCTCTCTGCTCTGTAGTCAGCATGTGCTCCAGAACTGTAGCAGTGATCCAGCAGAAGACTGGGATACTACACATGATGTGGAGGCTCCTGGATGTCTTCATGTGGGAGATGATTGTGCTGGACAGCTCTTCATAACTGAATCTCCTCCTGAAGTACTCCTCCTTCTGGGCGTCACTGAAGCCTCGTACTTCTGTTAGCCTGTCAACACATGTTGCAGGGATCTGATTGGCTGCTGCAGGTCGGGAAGTTATCCAGACGAGAGCCGAGGGAAGCAGATTCCCCTGGATGAGGTTTGTCAGCAGCTGCCTGACTGATGACTTCTGTGTGATATCAGACAGCAGCTTCCTGTTGGTGAAATCCAATGAAAGTCTGCTTTCATCCAGGCCGTCAAAGATGAACAAAAGCTGAGAGACAGCCAGCTTCTCTGCTGTGACCTTCTGTAATGTTGGATGGAAAACATGGAGCAGCTCCAGAAGACTGTACTGCTCATCTCTGATCAGGTTCAGCTCCCTGAATGAAAGCAGAACCACCACACTGACATGTTGGTTCTCCAAGCCCTCTGCCCAGTCCAGAGTGAACCTCTGCACTGAGAAGGTTTTTCCAACACCAGCCACGCCGTTGGTCAGAACCACTCTGATGGGTCTCTGTTGGTCAGGTGAAGCTTTAAAGATGTCCTGGCACCTGATTGGACTGTCATGCAGGGCGTCCATCTGGGAAGCTGTCTCCAGCTGCCTCACCTCATGTTGGGTATGAACCTCTTCACTCTGTCCCTCTGTGATGTAGAGCTCAGTGTAGATCCTGTTGAGGAGGGTTCTACTTCCTGTTCCATCACTTCCTTCAGTCACACGTTCACATCTCCTCCTCAGACTGATCTTATGTTCATCTAAAACCTCCTGCAGACCAACATCTGCTGAAAGAAAGAAAAACAATGAGACTAAAGAGAAAGAAAACTCTTCAATGTCTGAACAACAACAAGAAGTCCAGTTGTCAGAAATGAGTCCATCAGCAGACAGATGTTCAGCCTTACTTTGTACACAGCTGCTCTGACTGGCTGTCTGCAGTCCAGCTCTGCTTCTGGATCTTTCTCCACACTGGGGACAGGAGGAGTCTCCTGATGAAGCAGACTGGTCCCAGTATGAGGAGATGCACTGTCTGCAGAACCAGTGTCCACAGCTGGTAGAGACTGGATCCTTCAGGACGTCCTGACACAAAGCACAGCAGGACAGCTGCTCCTCCTCACAAACACCACTCCTCTTCCTCTCTCTGTGAACACATTTCTTTATCACTAACATCATTTACTGACTGTTGAAAAAAATCTCAAAATTTAAAAGATGATGCAGAAGTTCTGATGATCATAGAGAAAAGTAAAAGTGGAGATACTTTTCTGTTTGAAGGCAGCGTTCAGTCTGGAAACAAAGTGATGCTTCTTTGATTTCATCAACACTAATGAGCTGCTTTTCCTGTCCGCCTGTCTTATTAAACACTCAGTGATCTGCCTGCAGTTTGCTGTGAATACACACCTCCTGCCAATACTTCACAATAAAAGCCTTCCATGAGAGCTGCTTATATCCTTCATGTTTTCCAGTCAGTGTGCAGCTTAGCTTGGTTTAATTCATTGTGTGGATGCCTTTGAGGGCATCCACACTATTGAGTTCCTGTTTCTCTTTAAACTTTATTCTTCAAGTTGCCCCCCCGTTTTTCGGCACTTAACTACTCCCTCAGTTTTCAGCCGATTTTCTCCGTTCAAACTCTAAACTGTTCTGCTATTTCTGCTAATTAGAGCTATATCTTTTGGTGTTTATTACTATTATACTTTTTAAAATATTACACTTTTTTCCTTTTTTTTGTCCCATTGAAATGAATGGAAAACTTCCACAATTCTGCTAAAACTTGCTTGTTTTTCAAACTTAACTACTTCCTCATACTTTCACCTAGAAACTCCATTCAAACTTTAAAATGTTCTCAACGCATTGGGCTATTCCTGTATGATTCAGCTTTTTCAGATCTTCTACCATTTTAATCTTATCCCTCTTTAAGTTTTTAGTTTGAAAATTGTGATTTTTCAGAAAATACATGCGTTGCTATGGTTGCTATGCAATTAACTCAGAGTGAGGGCTGGTCTGTTCTGAACTTTCTCTTCATGTCTGAACAACTTCTTGCTACTCGCTCAATTTCCACTCAACCCCCACAAATTATACATCAAAACGTAGGTATTTTTGCTGGCTTTCAGAAAATGTCACTATCACTGTTGTGGAAGTTACAGATTTTTATCAAATTGCCTCAGAGCAACACAAAGTCTTAAAACTCTGCATAGAAAGTCAATGGAGAGTCTGTTCAAAATCAGCGATTCACCCAGTACAAGAATTATGCTGCTAGCCCTCCTAGTTTTTTAGTTACACGACGTTTTGTAACTCCAAAAAACTGTGTTTTTTGCCTCTCACCGCGATCTATTTTTTGACTGCTCATGTCTCTGTCTTTCAGACCGCTGCCCCCTTTCCAGGTGGCGCAATCAGTAATGGTAGCTCAAAAGTCCTGGGTTCAATCCCACCTTTTCACTACAAATTTATACACTATCACAGACCTGTAATTTATATTGCTAATTTATTACAATTCTGCAAAGTTTTATGATTTTAGCAGCTTTTCTAATATGGACCTCAGATTCTTGTTAACACTCAATGGCAGAAATACATACAAGTACACAGCCTGATGAAGCAGACAGAGGCAGTACCTCTGATTGGTGAATTTGAGCAGAACCAGGATGTTCTGGGTCTTTTCTGCAGACATTCTGCTGATTCACCTCTTTTCAGCGCAACGTTCTGCTTCTTTCCCTCTTTTCTGCAGAAATTCTGCTCAGTCACCTCTTTTCTGCAAATATTTTCAGCCTTTTCACCTCTTATCAGCATAATTCTTAGCAGCTTCTGCTAATTTCAGCAGAATTGTCAGTCTGTCCACATCTTCTTTGTGAGAATGAGTTTGGGTCAGTGAGATGTGTAGCTGCCTTGAGCACAGAAGGGCCAGGTTCAAATCCTGCTCAGAGCAACATTTTTTTTCACCACCATGCAACTTTTCATCTTTTTCATCTTTTCAGCAGACAGCTTCAGCGTTAAGGCATCCACACAGCATTTTCGCAGGAAATGCAAATTTTTCTAGTTTTGATTACTTTACAGAAGTAACTGATTACTGACAGAAACATATCCAAGGTGAGCAGGTTCCCCTCCAACATCAACTCTAAGCAGCTAAAACATGAATGAATGTAAAAAGTGTCCCAGCTGTCAGTCAGACTGTACTCGGTGCCACATTACAGATGTAGTTTCTGACAGCTGCTCCAGCTGCAGGATCAAACACACACAAGTCCAAACATCTTTGCCTTTGCTGCTTCTACGCAACATGTAGTTCTTCTCCTAGTGCTTGTCTGTGCAGTTACCAATCACACTCCTAAGTATGGCAATCTTATAGAAGACTCTAGGTTTGGTGGTTGCCAGGACAATAATACTTGAACACGTCGGTGTGAAGGCAGACAATTGAATACTTTTGGTAATGTCGTTTACAGCTGTTCTGAATTGTTGGTATAACTGAAAATTCATTGCTCTATTAATGATGGTGAGCCTTTATGACCCAGAAACAGCAAAACAGGCCGAAGCTCTACAATCACCATGTTTCACAGAAACACTTTATTCTTTCTTCTCATTTAATTCTCATCTTTTGTCATGTGACTTATCCACATGACATTTAGCTATAGGAAGTGTTTTTTGGAGAGTTTATCCTTGCAGCCCTGCCATGAACAGCACCGTGGTTCAGTGTTGTCCTGATGGAGTAACAGCAGCCAGTATGATCCAGGCTTTAGCTGCTGGGTCTCTGTGTGACCTCTCAGACTGTTTAACACATCAGACACAAAGAGAATCAGAGCAGCTCTTTAAAGACAAACATGAACCCACTCCGGTCACACTTTCCCCACAGATACTAGCATCACTGTCCTCAAACAGCAAATGACCAAGTCTAACATTTGGATCTTTTTTCTTTCATTGTTTTCATTTTAATGAATCTTTGTAACAATCTGATGTTTCAGGTCAGATTTATCCAGGAAAACACAAACATGTAAAGGAGTCATCACAACTCTCTGACCTCGTTGGTCCAGGTTCACCACTGAAGCCTGGAGGGTAATGTTTGGACTGGTCACTCCTCACAGACAGACAGCTGGATCCTGCAGACTGTGCTCTGTCCTCTTCCTCCATCATCATCTTCTTGTGGATTTCAGTCAGTCTGAGAGGTAAACCACAAACACTCAGTGAGTTCCCATTAACAGAAGTAATTGAGTTACAGTCATTGACCTCTGACCTAGACACAAAGTCACATGATCCACATCAGGGATCACCAAAACCTGATCTCACCTGCTGACTCTGAAATTTAAGACTTTCCAATAACAAAGCACAAAAAGCAGAAATGGACAGAACATTAGGAACAGCTCTGAGTGTGATACAGTCAGCTCACTGCAAACTCAGTTTGAATTAAAGCTCTTTTATGGCCACTCAGACACTTTAGGATCACATGATGTTCACACATGATATCTGTGACTGTCCTAGTGAACTTCACATCAGCTCTGCTGAATTATGTAAAGTTTCTCTGACATCAGGAATAAAACGTTGTCATGAACACGCCTTCATGTTTCTGTTTCTCTGACACACTGAATTCAAACAGTCTGAGGAAACAAGGATGAACTTAAAGCTCCTGCAGGCTCTGACTTTGTTTCTCAAGACGCATGAATCACATGGTTTAATCCACATTTTTGTCTCCTGTAATCAGCACCAATCAGCTGTCAGAGAAACTCATTCACATGCAGCACAAAACTCTTCTTTGCTGAATTGGAGAACTTCGTTTCTGTCACGGGCCCGGCTCTGGAGGACTCGGGGGTCCGTGAGCAGTTTTGACTGTTGTCATTGTTATTGTTATTGTTTGGTTATGTGTGTGTTTCTGCATAATGCTGTGTTAGTCTGTGTTCCACTCATATGTATAGGCAGGGTGTGGGTGTGTATGTGTGTGGTCTGCGGGTGTGGCTGGAGGATAGAGGACAGCCACATGCAGGCCTGATGGGTGTGGCCCTGCAGGAGGACTGGCCACACCTGAAGTTCCTGCCACACACCTGTTGGTGATCAGTGCTCGTCAGGGGAGCTACTTAGGAGAGTGTTGGAGCTCCCACCGGCGCGGGATCATTGAGTTAGCATATCAAGTTAGTGTGTGTCAGCATATGTCAGTGCTGTTTGTGTATGCCCGCTGAGGGTTAGTGTTGACGGCTGCTTCTATGGTTTTCCTGCAGGAGGAAGAGTGGTCCAGAGAGGCAGCACGCACGGGGGTGCGGAAACACAACCGCGGGGAGCACGAGCACAGACGTCGGAGGGAAGCACGCACACGGGGTTCAAGGGAGCAACGGGGAGTTATTGTGTTTACAGTTTTTCACTGTAAATAAAGAGCACTGTTTGCATCGCAGAGTCTGCGTTTTGGGTCCTCCTTTCCCCTCATCCCCACGGTCTGCCTGGCAGACCGTGACAGTTTCTGTGACTGTGTGAAACTGTAATCCACAGCAGAGGAGTTCACCTGATGTTCACATGAAGTGGATCCACAGTGAAACTTCTCAGTGTAGAAACACTTTGGAGACCTGATCATTCTTTCCATGCAGTGCTTACTCAGATCATTTTCTTGTTGCATAGTTTTAGATATTTGTGGACACAGGAATGTTTTTGAAAGAGAAAATTATCAGCGACTGAAACGGAGTCTTGTCTCCAAAGTTACACACAAATCACTGTGTAACCGATTTCTGCATCCCCCTGCTGTAACAGGCCGGCGCTGTTTCCCCATCGCACTGACATTTGTGGCAAGTGGAATAATACCACATAAACACTGTTACAACTGCACACATGTTTAAATCTTGGTTTGTAACAACACACACAGTCATCACACTTTTGAGGCAAATTTCTCTCCATAAAAATCACACAAAATGCTCTCAAAGGTTCATTTTAATTATCGATTTTCCGATCTGACCAATCAGATCACATCATTTGACAACCAGTGCACTCATAACTCAAATCAAACACCTGTATTAAATATACAAGGAAATGGAAATAGCAAAAAATGCTGTTTTACTCAGACACACAGCTTGAGCTGCTCTGGTTTACTCAGCGGTCTGAAAGGATTCCTCTGCCTCCTCAGATGTGATCCCAACTCTGATAACAAGAGTTCAAACTAAACTAAACTAAACTCCTAACCGACATCCTGAAATATAAGCCAAAGCTTTAACTCCTGGATCTAACCCTGATATTCTCCCTGCTGCTGCTCTGAGAACTAGAATTTCCATTTCTTTCTTTTCTCCTTTAGGAACATCAGGACCAGCTCATCATTGCATCATCTCAATTTTTCTCACAGCTCACTTTCTGAGGAGAAACTTTCCATAAAAATATGTTTCTGTGTTTCAAGGGTTACAGGGTCAGTTCGAATCCGTAAAATTCTGAATTTCATGTCACAAGAGATTTCATTTCACGCAACGTGTTGACTGTGTAACTTTAACATTCGATCCAAGGCTACTAAACAAGTATCCGGGAAGGAGCGTCAAACACCGAGACTAACAGAAAACTTTTTTTCTCTTTTAAAATCAAAACGACAGCAGAGCGAGGAAATAAAGAAATGTCGTTACAAACCAAATATTCACAGCATATTTCTGTTTGTGGCAGAAACATCTGTTTCATGTGCAGCAGCCTCACTCAGGGCGCCGTCAGCCTCTTGGTCCAGCTGTGAGTCCGTTACATTGAACTATGGAGTGGCAGATTTGTGCTGTTTGTACTCAAAGTAAGAAAGTAAAAGTAACTTGCTTCTACCACCTGTTTTTGTTCAAAGCTCACTGAACTTTGTGCTACATTAATATAATAAATAAATATCAGTAGATGTGAACACAAACTTTTTAATTCTGATTGTACTCAGCTTGAATCAAAACACAGTTAGTCTGCCTCAGTTTTTTGCATCACGTTTCACAATATGAAAAAAACATAATGTCACATGTACAGACCCAACATCTGATTTAAAAAAAACATATGTGAGATTTACATTTCCAGTTTATCCAACACTAATAAGCAGTCTTTACCTTTAAATGTAAGCTCTCTTATTCCTGTCCTTCCTGATCTTTCTTCGTCTCTGAGGGAGGTTCACTCTCTTTCTTTTTGTCTGATAGTTTGTCAGTTGATGTTTTTTAGCTGATAGAAATGCTGCATTTGAAATTACCTGGCAAAATAAATCACTGTTTCACTTTTAACCTGCAACTTTGGCATACGTCGTCTGTTTTTACGTGCCATCTCCTGGTGATAAATAAAGGAGCAGAAGCCTTTCATGTGTTTCTACTGAGGCTGAGATGTTTGACGGCTTGTAGTGATGTGAAGTAAGAATGCCCCAAAAATGTGTTAAACAGAAAGTAACTGTTATGGTCCTGGTCTCTGACCCAGTGTTTATGTGTTTTCTGGGTTCATTAATATTCTTTGATTTAGTGTTGATCATGGTTCTGTTTCCTTGCCGCTCCTGTGTACAGTTTGCAGTTTTTAATTCGGGTGACATTGGCCGCTGCTCAGGGCGGCAACGTGGTGGGGGCGGAGTCAATATTGGCATTGGCAAAAAAAAGTTGGGGACAAGAGAGACCCCCTGACCAGCCCCGACATCATGCCAGCACATTTTTCTGATTGCACGGGCACCAGTCGGTTTTTCATTGCCCATTTGCGCGGAGTTAAGGTGCCCTCCGTTTGCGGAATCCCAGAATTAAAAAAAAAAAAACCTATACCAGGGGTGGGCAACTCGAGGACTGGAGGGCTGCTAACATAGTTTTAAAGCCTTTACTTTAAAATATACTCCATTCAATAGTTAACCGTAATCTTACTGAAAGTCAGTGATGCTGCTCGGTTTGCAGTCCTGAATATCACGGCACAAGCAGGATTCACTGCACTGTTAATGTTAGCTATGTTATATTGCTGCCTCTGTTCGGTGGTGTCGAGTCAAACGGACTTTAACGTTTGAACGAGCTGACGGTTCACTCGTTAAGCTGAAAGAAAGATGCTTTAATCACAGGAGTCACACATGTGTCCACTGGACCATCTGGGAACTCTTCTTGTTTAGCACTCGTAATAACACAAACACTAAATCCTCCTTCTCTTGTGCTGTTTTGTAGCAGTATTAGGTTATGTTGTGCTGATTCTCAGGTTGGGGGATGGGTGTTGATACTGGAGTGCAAATTACCACTAATGGAAGATGGACAATTCTGTTTAACTTTGTTAGCCACTTGGCTGTGATAGTAAACAGTAGACAGACAGTAGACACTGATGTGGCTTATTGAGTCTTCTGACTGTTGTCAGCACAATATTAATGAGCCATTAATTGGAAAGGAAAGGAGCTGTATTGTTGATTTGTCTGCTATATTCAGTGTATGATGAATTATAATGGCTGTTTGTTAGCCAATGAATACTATGTATCTGTGTGTGTGTGTGTGTGTGTGTGTGTGTGTGTGTGTGTGTGTGTGTGCGTGTGTGTGTACACACATACATACACACACACACACACACACACACAAGTGAAACTGGAAAAATTAGAATATCGTGCAAAAGTTCATTTAATTCACTATTTCAACTTAAAAGTTCAAACTAATATATGATATCAACTCATTACATGTAAACTAAGATATTTCAAGCCTTTATTTGTTATAATTTTGATGATTATGGCTTACAGCTTCTAAAAACGCCCAGTACCAAAATTTCTGATGAAGCTTATGTATATGGCCCAGGGCACCAAACAGGCTAGGACCGCCCCTGCCTGTGTACATGTCCCATGTTTAGTCAGTCTTGTCTTCATATGTGTGTAACTATTGTCTCTGTGTCCCTCACTCTCTCTCCTGTCTGTCTCCGGCATCTAGTCAGTCTGTCTCTTTGTGTCTGTTTTCTGTTTTATTCTGACAGTCTTGTCTCCCTGTCTTGTTGTATATGATTAGTTCCAGCTGTTGTTTAACTGAATTTCCCGGAGGAACGAACTCAAGGGATTAATAAAGTTCTCTCTCTCTCTCTCTCTCTCTCTGTTTCTCCTCTTTAGCCTCGTTACAAACACTACAGCTAACAAGTGGATTTTCCTGTTTTAGCTCAGCCAGCAAACAAAGCAGAACCACTTCCTGCTGCAGAGACAGAGTGAAAGTTTTTAAATAAACTTGTTGCTGCAGCAAAGAGCAGCACAACAGTGAGACAGAGTTTTAGCTTCAGTGTTTTTATTCTACACTAAGTCATTGCTTCTGTCACTAATTAGCTAACAGAAACTAATCTGTGTCTATTAGCAACCAACCAACTCAAAGAGTTCATGTTACTAACAGCTCACCTCTCTGCAGCAGACACAGGCTGGACTTTAAAATGAGTGGGCCAATCTTTAGACTGGTCACTCTTTAAGGACACACAGCTGGGTTCAGGTTTAGGTCCAGCAGGTCTCCCTTTAATCCTGTCAGAGAAAAAAAAATGTTTTGAGAATGAGCAGAAGGAAACTCCAAACTACTATTTTACAGTGTAAGAACAGAGCGCCACCCAGAGGTCATTTACACTGTGCAGGACTATTGATGGTCCCACTGTGAGCAGCAGGAGTTTAAATTTTGGACATGTTTTATAGAATAAAGACATTCCTCACTCACTAACTTCCTTTGAGATGCACTTTAGAGACCAGGAAACATGAAACAGTTAATCTAAATGAGATAAACTGACATCAAAAAGTCCATGTTACTAACAGCTCACCTCTCTGAAGCAGACACAGGCTGGGATTTAAAATTAATTAACTCATCTTTAGACGCGTCACTCTGTGAGTGCTGAGCTGTGACATGGAGAAGAGTCATGGACAGTTAGAGATGGTCATCTCACCTCTGAGCTTTGGTCTGGCTCTCATGTTCCCCACACAGAGTGCTTTTAGAGGGAAGGACTCCCTCCTCTCTGTCCTCACACTGATCCATGCTGCTCAATTCAGCTCACATACACTTTCTACCTTCACCTGCAGAGGAAACACAAATCATTCATGTGCACATCAACTGAGAGCTGCAGAGGTCGTGTCTGATGTGTTGGACTAACATCCATCTGAGACGCAGCTTTCATCAGTTCACTACAAAAAGTGTCACAGAGCCGAGTTCAGCCTCCAAATCCTCCATTACTGTAGTCGTCTTGATGCATTCTCATACATCCAGGAAAGTAAATCTCCAAAAGTTGAATCTGTTCATCTGGACGTAGCGTTTTGTGTGAGAAACGTTTTGTCACTCATCCAAGTGACTTCTTCAGTCTCAGCTGACTGCAGGTTTCCCCAAACCTGCAGTCAGTTTTTTATATTTTTTTTTATAAGGTTTAGGTCCACACAGATTAGCTTTATATCAGTAACAACGTCCAGGACCGAGCTGACTGTTTACAGAGTTCATACTCTAACTGCTAGCTGCTCTGCTAGCTAAGCTAACTCATGTTAATGCTGCTCAGAAAATGTATATAAAATATTAAAGAGTGCAAAGTAAAGCTTGGAGTCACAGGATGATGCTGATGCAATGAGAGCAATGAGTTCTTCATCGCTGTTACAGTTCATTTGTTTTCAAGCCACAGAAAAAAAACCTTAAGGAAACAATTAAAATGTTGAACAATCTGTTTATCTGTAAGACAAAGCTTAGTCTTAGTTTGTGGAAAGCTGCATGAAGCTGACAGTGTGAAATTTGTCTCAAAACTGCTCGTGTGATGGAGCGAGATGTTTTAGATATTTGTACACAGGAAGGTTTTTGATTGGTGAAGCTGAACTTATAAACTGACCTTAAATGATGACGATCTATTCAGGTTGGGATGTGTGAATTGAAGCACACGCTTGTGAGTCCTCAAATATAACACACAAATCACTGCAGACGTGTGTAAATCTGTGAATCATATGGTACCCAGTCGAATTACTCTAGAGACACATTTCTCTGTTAATGTACGGTTTTTACTAAGCTAACTACCTGTAATTTAGTAAACTCCCACCGTAAGGGTGTGTTTTAACTGATGAAACTGTGTCGTACTCAGGCTTGGACATCTGATTGCTGCATTTTACAAGCTTTATTGCACAAGTGAAAGCTAACACCAGTACAGTAACCGTGCCTTTACAGAAGCCAGGTAATCAACTGAAAGACACAAAATAAACAACCATACAACATTAACAAAGCAACCCTATTAATGACAGTACAGTTTGGTAACAGTCATATTTATAGCTTCAACATGTCATTTAGTTAACACAGAAACTCACCAGCTCGGCTTCACCGGTCATAACAACAACATCAATGAAAAGAAGATCCAGCAGGTAGGATCTATGAGCGGATGTTAACACATACTATCAGAGTCTTCCATAAATCACTCCATCTTAAATAAATTTGTCATTTAAAACAAATTTGGGTCTGACTAATAATAAATCACAACAAGGCAAATTGGCATGTTAGAAATATAGGAAAAAACCACACAGTTAATGAGCTGAAATCTTTTATTGGGACTAATGAGAGCTTCTCACTGAGAGAAGACCTACCTGTCACCTGTCACCATGGTGACTGACTGTCACCTGTGTGCACTGAGAGCAGAGAGAGGCTGTGCAGCTGTGCAGCTGTGCAGCGCTGACGTCAGTGTGACAGAGGTGTGGGAGTTTCTGGCTGTTCTCCCGAATAACTCAGTGACGTAATGACGCTGCGGAGGAATGCGTGTTTCTGACTTCATTCCAGACACACGATGACAAACAGCTTTAGTTTAACTTTACATTTTTAATTGGGTTTCTTTCAGGAGAGTCCAGATTCCTACACAAACACTCAGAGCCTGAAACAGAAGACCAACGGTAAACGTGTTTTCTCTTAAAAACAAAGTGACAGCAGAGCGAGCAGAGAAACAAGCGACAGAGCAAATATTCACAGCATGTTTCCTTTTCTCGGCAGAAACATCTGTTTCCACGTCACGGAGAGCGGCCTCACTCAAGGCTCAGACCGCGGTTGGCCTTTTAGTCAAGGTGTGAGTCTGTTTCCATGAACTATGGAGCGGCAGATTTGTGCTGAACTAAGCTGCACACAGCTGATGTTAGCCAGGAAACATTACACACTGCTAACGTTACCTTAACACGGAGCTTCACACGGAGACGATCAGCGTCAAAGTTCAGGAGAGAAAAACTTCGGGACGGGAAAAACCAGGGAGGGGCTTGTGGGACAGAGGGTCACATTCCCACAGCCACAAATATTCTGACTAATCACAGCACTCCATTTCACTCTGCTTTTGTTACGCCCCCCCCTCCGCTTTTCCACAGTCGTGTCAGTAACAGTCAGAGAGGATGGAGTCAATGAACGCAGCACATAAGATTTTCTGTTGAACGTAGAAAAACACAGAATAGATTAGTTTGAGTGAATAAACAGCACAGACCATAATAATACTGACAGGCGGCTATTTATTTAGAGCTGATTCATTTCTGCTCATTTTCCCGTTTGACACAAACATCTTTCAACACTTTGTTTCAGCTCCACATTCATCCAAACATTCCCCCCCCCCTCCCTGACCTTACACACACAACACAGACATCATATACAAGGGATCCAAGTCAGAGATCCGTAGCATTACAGAACAAAACACTGAAGTGTACATTACAATGGAGAACAGGAAACAAAAAAAACTCCTCTGCACAAAAGCACATAAATGTCCACAGCACAACATTGTGAAAGACATGACAAGACCCGGGTGAGGAGTAATACGAAGCGAACAAAGCAGCCGCCCTGCACAGCGCTATCATTCCAGCGCGGGCTCAGACCCGCCGTGTTCCCCCGCAGGAAACAAACATCGAAGGTGTTTGGAAATGGAGGGGAGATGAGTGTGTGCATATCAGTATGTGTGTATGTATGTGTGTGCGTGTCCAGAGTTCAGCTGAGACAGTGTCCTTCGCCCTGCCAGGCTAAGTAAACAGTCTTCCAGCCAACCCAGGTGGCCTTGCATAGAATGGGAAGAACAGTCTCAACACAGTCGTTATCAGGGTGTTGTTGTTCAGCTCCAGCCTTGAGACCGCAGCTGGTGCCAAAGGGGTCTCCACATGAAGTGATGGTGGTTTTTACTTTAGTGCGAACAACTCATATGAATTTCAAAGCTGTTCGAACAGTCCAACACTGGTCTCTCAATCTCCCGTTGGAGAGCCGTGAGCTTCTCCATGATGTTATCCAACCTTACGTTCCGTGGTGTTGGCATTCTTGTGGTCAAAGAGCCGATTGTGAGAACTCACGACTGCGGTGCGCTTCCCAAGATGTAATCAGTTTGCGCTCAGAGATCTTATTCTGAGTATTCACGGCAGCCGTGTGGTTCTCCAAGATCTTATCCGTGCTGCACTCAATGAGCCCATTTTGAGAAACTCACGCCTCGTCCCATCGTTTCAATCTCAGCGGGCAGCCTTGTGGGGGTTTGAACAGCTGGTTCCGCTTCCTTAATTCTTTGATAAGCCAGGGCCAAGCCAGCTCCGATCAGCAAGAACCCTGTTATCATGGTTCCTAATAGGTAGATATCTTCAGCAGTCAGGCTCACCCGAGCCCAAACGTCTCGTTGAGAAGGGGTGTCAATTGCATTCAGAGACCAGTTGATCAAATCACTACAACAGCAACAATAACCCCTGAAAATACACGAAACTAAGAATAAAGCAGCGTTTTATCCTCCCTGTGTGTTTTAACACACTGATCCAGGATCAGATTCATGTTCCTGACCTGAGAGTTTACCTGTACACTAATGATGAATTCAGGGTCCTGCAGCAGTCTGTCGGCTCTACAGTACAACGGGGGGTTTTATTCTTCAGTCACTGCAAATATAAAATCTGCTGCCACCAAAGTCCATTGAAAAATCTGTAAATTTAAGAATTAAGTCTAATATCCCAAAACTACAATGCCATCATGGAATACACATCATAAATCTTAGTTTACACTCATGAATCATGTTGTACCCATTCGTAGTTACAGTTTGTTGTGCCATTCAAAAACCATTATGGCTCAGTAGAAGCTCTGAGGTCACTCTGTCAACATGTCAGCACACAAGCTCACACATGACTGCTTCATCAACATGGAGCTCTGAGTGTTTATTAAAGGATGAGTATACAACATACGAATGGTATACAAAATATACAAAATACAAATCAGTATACAAAATACGAATCAGGGCTGAGCCCCCAGTGTTTCCCCTGATCAGGTCTAAGATATCTGCCTGCACTGACTGCAGGGCCCAGCTACAGGATCATGTTCAGCTATAAATAGAATACATGTTTTACAGGGACTGTCAGCACTAAAGCTGTTTTGCAAAGAGGAATGGGCAAGGATTTCAGTCTCTAGATGTGCAAAGCTGGTAGAGACAGACCCTAAAAGACTGGCAGCTGTGATTGCAGCAAAAGGTGGTTCTACAAAGTATTGACTCAGGGGGCTGAATAATTACGCACACCCCACTTTTCAGTTATTTATTTGTAAAAAATGTTTGGAATCATGTATGATTTTCATTCCACTTCTCACGTGTACACCACTTTGTGTTGGTCTTTCACCTGGAATTCCAATAAAATTGATTCATGTTTCTGGCTGTAATGTGGGAAAGTTCAAGGGGGCCGAATACTTTTGCAAGCCACTGTATGTGTTATTTTGTACTGTGCTGCCCAAACTAAAGATCTGCTGAAGTGTTGGAAATGATTCAGATGTTTATTTTGGACGATACAGCAGAAGATCAGACATGAAAGTGGAGATAACACAGAAGACCTGCAGCAAAGGGTCAGAGGTCAGACTGGGCCACGTGATTCAACAATGAGCCAATGATCATCAAGTAGTGACTAAAGCAGAGCCCTGACGTTCTGACATTTATCACACAGTTAGAACAAATGTCTGCTGATGACTTCATCTCATGAAATGACTGATAGATGTCAATTCATTGATCAGCTGAGCTGCTGATCTTCATCGTGCACAGAAACATTCAGCTTGTTTCAATCAGTAAATAACTCCCACTACTCCCAGTTTGAACTGTTCCCACTCAAAATGCTGTCAGAACAATGATCATTGTAGAACTTCACAAACATCACGTGTTGTTTTCCACATGGAAGATCAGCAAACATACAGAAACTTCCTGTTGCCACACACGGCCTCTAAAATCTCTTCCACGCTTTCTGTCTGAAGTCCACTCTCTGTGTCGGATCCACAGGAAACAACAAGATCTTATTAACATGGTTTTCAATGTGTCTCCTTCCAAAAAGTCCAACCAGTGAACAAATGTGTATATTTGTGGAGGCCGAACAAAAGCATGACACATTTGTCTGTTTCTATAAACTGGTGTCAAACACAAATATGAAGAGTTTCATTGACAGACTCCAAAATGCCCCCGCAGTGAATCAAAGGGAAATCCTACAGTGTGCAGAGAATCTTAATGGCTCCAACATCAACACATCCACAATGTTGGATCCAGTTCTACCTCACAGAGTTACTAAGACACACCCTCTGCCAGCATTACAACAGCTCCACCTGCTTCACCTGCCTCCTCAGCCTCTGTACACCTGAAGAGAAAAGAAAGGCTCCAAAAGCTCAAATCTACAAAGGATTCATGAAGTTTCATCCAACAAGAACATGTTTGCCTTCCACAGTGTGCTGTTAGACACCACTGTACCTCTGCCATTTCAAAAAGAGCAGCTTGGGAACATTTTGGCTCCAAACACTTTGTGTTTAACTTCCTAATCTTTGTTTTCTTTGTGAACAACATCTGGAGCTTTTTGACTCATAGAAACATCATTTTGTTCTTTAGATGACAGCAGATTGGGACTGAATAATCAATCACTATCAAACCAATAAAGATGCTGATTTTACAGGAACTTTGTTGGAGAAGCTGGAAAGACATGAAACTGGTGGAGATCCCAAACCAGTTGATAGTGCTGATTATTCCAAATAAAGCTGTTTTCCATTTGAGATGACTTTCTGTCCTGATATATAATAAAGATGTGAGTTGTTTTTGAGCCCCTGTATTAAAAGTAGATCCAGTTTAAAGTCAGCTTGAGTTTGATGTCTTTATGTCAAAGCTGCTCATGATGTTGAGCTGCTGATGGAATAAAAACAGGTAAAAATCTGCCTCAATATAAAAGCATGTAGTCCAGACTTAAATGGAGCCTATTGTTAGCTGAGGTCCACACACAGTGTTTGACAGTGTAAACTGTGTGAAAGGGCTGCTGGTGGAGCTCACTAGGATGAGCAGGTGACCATGTGCCATGAGGTGGAGAGCAGCTGGCCTGGCTTTGATTCTGACCACGCCCCCTTTCTCTCTCCCTCTGCTTTGCTGTCACTTATCTTCACTGCTCTGTCCAATAAAGCTGAAAAAGGCCCCAAATCAAAGAAATCTGCTGCAGCCTCTGAAATGTCTTCTGTTTCCTTCCCGACGGCTTTTTCACCGTCAGCCCATCAGACAGTCCAGCAGCATTTATGATGATGTCATGATGTTGAAGAGACTGCTATGGTGGCCTCCCATGACCCCCAGCCTCATCTACACTGAGATGCAGACATTTGAAAACAACTGAATAATAGTCCAACACAACAGTCTGTGTACAGACACACACTGAGCTTTCATAGAGTCAAAGGAGTCAATCAAACACAGCTAGTTGAGTCATTTCTTGTGTGAGTCTAAAGTGAATCTAGTATTTGAAAGTCCACTTCCTGTATTTGTTGTTGAAGACTTCTTCAGCTTCTTCTCAAGGACATCAGCTGCTTGTTTGGCAGCAGAGGCAGTTAAGAAGCTTCCTGAAAAACACTGAACAGTGAGTTCACTGTGGCATATGACAAATTCAGCTTTCTATGTGCAAATGTGTCTGTGTCAACCTTTCAAATGCTGTTGAATCCAAAACATCAGCGGCTCCTTGGCTGCTCACTTCATGCACTTCTGTCTTTGTGACAGTCCAATGACATCACAGCTGTTTCCACCCCCAGTGTCTCAGGACTGGACACCTTTAAACATGTGGAGGATCAAACAGCCGTCCAGCTAAACATACATGAAACTATCAAAGCTGACAATCATTCCAATAACATCTAATGGTGCATATATATAGACACAGGACTACAAGGAAATGGCTCTCAGCATCTGGCTGTGGGAACAAATGATCCCTGTTTGTGTTCAAATTGTGTGCATGTTTTAGACGTGTGTCACATGTAGAAACACAAAAATGACACAAAGATGTGTTTGACACAACTGTGCAGCTGTAAGTTGTTTCTAATGATTCATTGAAGCTCTTCTAACATTCTGGAGACAATCAGTCCATGAATCTGTTCAACACCACAACAATTTGACTTCAATGTGAACGTTTGCCATTAAATAACCTTCTTCATCCAGGGCTGATAACTGCTAATATTGCCCACTGATGCACTGATTACATGAAGATTAACTGTCAGCTCCCTCAAAAATAAGAGCTTTTTTAAAACCTCAGACTAAGGTTTTATTTTGAAAGCCAGAGTTTGTTGAAGCTGTTTCCTGGAGCACAGGGGCGGATCTAGAAGGGTGGCATGGGGTGCCACCCTAAAATGATCCCTTGCCACCCCAAGTGCCACCCCAGTTTTGCATATGACAGTGTTGTTCATTAAAATAAGATAGCATTAACAGTTTGCGTACTCACTGCTGACAGCGTAGTTACTGTCAGCAGTGAGTATAAATGCTAAAACTGAATATATTGCATAGCGGTGCCCCCCCCCCCCCCCCCCCCCGCACCATTAACAAATGGTTCAGCCCATAGCAGGACGGCTTTTTTCTTGTTTTCAGTAGCAAGCGGTGCTTATGATTGTGCCAGAGCACATTTTGAACAACACCATGGCAATTTCGCTTTTTACACAGGTGGTTGGATGTTACACTCTGGAAATGGAAGGAAGGTGAGTGTTATTAACCCTCTGTGGTCCACGGACACGCTGCACCTCCAAATCACATGAAGGATTTAAGCTGATATAGCAACAAGCTGCAGCCACGCTGAGTCTCTATTTCAGCCCACATTGAAAGTTCGGACTTCAAAGTTTTTACATTTTAATTACAGACCAGTAAATCCAGAGTTATGATAATATATATAAGCCACGCTTTTTACTAAATACTGTTGTCACGTTTTTTTTTGTTTTGTGTGTGTGTGTGTGTGTGTGTGTGTGTGTGTGTGTGTGTGTGTGTGTGTCTGTGTGTGTCTGTGTGTGTGTGTTTTAAGCATTTTCTAAGGACAGCGCGAAAACAGGAAAGAAAGGAAAGAAAGCCACCTCTTTCCTATCGGTGGAAAAATGTACCATGTCGACCAATTTAAAAAAAAGTCAACACACGGGATTTGGTTGTTTAGGAAGAGGAAGGAAGGAAGGAATTTGGGGAGTGACGGTAACGGCAGCAAGACAGAGCGAGCGAGTGAGAGAGAGAGAGTTTTTAGATGTGGGAGATTTGTGATGTTTAGTGTGGATTGTATACTTAGTGTGTTGTGTAGTCGTTGTTTTGTTTTGTGTATCCGTCAGGGCACTAATGAATGTCACAAAGGCACATTTGTAACGTAAACACTGTCACTAAGTAGAAAACCAGCAGAGTGATACACCTCCTGTTGTCAAGCTTGCAGGTTTATCCCTGTGCTGCTCTCCTCTGTCTTTTGGTGGACAAACTTTTTTTTTACTGGCACACATAATTTGTGTGGCATCTTATTGTGACAACTGATTGTTCTCTCATTTAAATGGTTGTACAAAATGAAAAAAACGGCAGGTGTATTGGCTGCATTTTTAGATAAATAGTTGTATATGATTACAAAATGTACATTTTATATTTGCATTTCAAGTTATAAAAATTTACTCAACATGTCTGTGTTTTTTTTTTACAGCAAAAAAATACTACTAGGATTTGAAGTTCTTTGTGTGATTTCAGATCAGCAATACTAATGCAGTATGTCAGTGAAAAACAACTACATTCAGTTGAGCTGAAGAGAATGATACCAAACAAGCCAAGGGGAAAAAAATTCAATGAAACAATTTGAGGGTGAAATACAAACGTAAACTCAACAGGAGTCAAAAATGGCTGGTTTTATTTCAAACCTCAGAGGGTGAATCCAACAAATCATGAAAAATTAGGTTTAAATTTTTGTTCATCACATTGCAGATTTCTGACATTTTGTGTAATTTAAGCTGTAACAGTGTGATTGTTTTCTAACAAAAAACAGTGTGAAACGTAAGTTACACTTGTGTTTGTAAATGAACCGCCCCATGTTGTGTAGCTTTCTGGATTTTATACTTATTGGGCTACATATTTATTTATTATACAGGCTATACAGTACATAAGATCAAAACTCACATGTTTTATGTAACTAAAGTGTGTAATTATGTGGGCTACAGACAATAATTAAGTTATAGACTATATTTATATGAAAAATGTGTACCACCTGCATATGTGTTTGAAAAAAAAGGCTTTGATTTTGCCACCCCATTTGATTTCTTTTCCACCCTCATGCCACCCTAAGAAAATTTCTCTAGATCCGCCCCTGCTGGAGCAGGACCCTGAGCAATTACAAAAAGCAGATTTAAAAATACTTCATGTCATCTGTGCTCATTTAACTAATATCATGCAGGTCAATGAAGAATTCAGGCAGATGTTAGTGACATCAGAGCAGTACGTATTGATCTGTTCAATATGGAAGTTCATGTTTGTGTGATTGGATCAGTTTTAAAAAGCAGCTGTTTTTATAGAAGGACAGAAACATGAGAGATGCTGAATGTCTTTAATATTTGATACACTGAGTACTATTGGATGTCCACTTATACAGCCATGATGGAAACATACCATTAAGAAAGAGAAATCAAACATTTGGATTCATTTTAATGAGCTCATACTTGTTGAAAATGCAGAGGAGCTGGTTGTGAACTGAGCTTTAGAGAAACACAACATACTGAGATTCACTGTGAAGCTTTGAGGGGAAAAAGACAGAAAACAACATGTGGATCCTGGAATAATGGGAGCTTCCATCTTTAAAGGACTGAAGAGGAAGAAGTTTACAAGGAATCATTTAGAAGAGTTTCAAACATCAACTGATTGAATCCATGAATCTGAAAACGTGTTTGTGAGTGAAAGAGACAGACATGTACAGACTGAACTATCTGTTCAACAGTCAGAGTGTTTCTCTAACAGGAGACACTCTTTACACTCCACTCAGCACAGGGACACTGAGGCACCAGGATTGAACCCAAACCCAGGATAAAGAGGTTGAGTGAATGTGGTGTTGAATGTGTGGAGGTGGATCAGAGTGTCAGAGGAGACTCTGTAGAAGGACAGAGTGCCAGCAGGACAGTCCACATACACTGCTGCTCTGTTAGAGACAGAGGAGGAGGAGGAGGAGGAGGAGGAGGAGATGGGTGTTAGCCTGTTATTGTGCATGACATAAACAGGACCATCATCACAGCAGTACAGACTCCAGGACTGATCATTCCATCCAAACACACAGTCAAAACTGTTTCCTTTCCTTCTGATGCTTCTGTAACTCACTGATACCTCAACTGTTTCTTTCCACTCGACCTCCCAGTAACAGCGACCAGTCAGACCATTTCTACACAGCAGCTGATAAAAAAAATCAAATCTGTCTGGATGATCAGGATATGACTGAGCTTCCCACACATGTGTCACCTTCCTGTTGTTGTCAGACAGTTTGAGATATCTGTGTACTGTGTTTGTGTCGATTGTGAGTTGACAGGAATCTGATGGAGAGAACAAACACAATCCAGCTGCAGTTATTGATCCATCACCTGTTCATTGATTGACACTTTGATGATGACTCCTGACATGATGAAGATGGTTGAATGTGTGCTGCTTTGTTTTCATGAATCCCATTAAAAACACACTTACACTTCCTCAGACCTGGTCTCAACCATCGGACTCCAGCAGGCTCCACCCTGAAAGGAGGAGGGGTCAGAGCAGTCAGCATGCACACATGGACATTACATGGCTCTCATACACACACTGTTACACACTGATAAAGGAACAGTCCAACATTTTCACAAATACACTTCAATCCATACTTGGATCAAACTGCTGATGATTTAGACTGATCCTGGATCTGTCAGTACACCACTGTATTCAATTACATTTTACTGACTCAAATTTTGACTTTCATTATCTTTATATTCCTCTTCCACTTAGCTGGAAAGGACACCTCCCTGGCTGTAATTGCTGCCAGCTGTTTTTCTCCTCTTGCTGTCAGTGTGGTTACTGTACATGACCTCTGAATGAGTGCAACGTTTTAATGTCCAATATCTTTGTGGAACAACCTTCCTCAAAATATTAGGCAGGCATGATCCGTGGAGGTTTTCAAAGCCAAGTTAAAGAACCACTACTATGTACAGAATGTCTGTGCCAACTCTGCCTGGGACCTAATAAAGTGGCCATTCACTTTATGAGCCTTCTTTCTTCTGACCTGTTTACCTCCAACTTTTTATTAGCAGCAGCGATCAACAGATGGAGTCCGGCAGTATCAGAGTTGTTTTATTTATTTATTTATTTATTTTATTTCCTTACAGAACAGACTGTATGTTAACAGCACACAGAAATCACATTAACTTGTGCATTAAACATTTTAGTGGTTTCACAGTTGGAAGTGTTAGAGCTGACGGAGGTGCAACAAAAGTATTTATTCAGCCTGGTGCCAATGAAGTTACAGGTCTCTGAGAGCCAGAAATCTTGCTTGATGGTGGGTGGCCAAATACCCTTTTCCCACCCTAATTTGCAAATAAATTATTAAAAAATCAGACAAGGTGATTTTCTGCATTTTTTTCTTATTTTGTCTCTCGTAGTTGAAGTATACCTATGATGCAAATTATTGGCCTTTCTCAACTTTTTAAGTGGGAGCACTTTCACAATTGGTGGTTGACTAAATACTTTTGCCCCACTGTAGATAGAAGAGCAGCAGAACCCTTAGTCCTTCATCCTCTAACTGCTTCATGATGAAGTAACAAACCTGATCCAGGGGAAGTCATTTGTGTGCATTTAAGAGCTGCTTTGAATTCACACAAACTTTAGAACTGTCCTTCTTCTCCACGATTTTCCTGATTTAAAATTTCAGTATGATTCCTTTTTGTTCTCTCTCATATCTACCTTCATTGCTTTAATTATTCCCACTGTGGATTTGATCAAATTCTTTAGCTAGTATCTCTGCTTTTTCCCAATCTATACTTCATGTAGCTCTTTGACCTAGTAATACTCGATACTGTTCCTAACTTTACTCCACACATTCTGAGTTGGCGTAGTTCTTCCTAAAGTAGTGCAGCATTCCTGCCAGCGAGTCCTTTTAGCTTTCCTAACTGGTTCCTCTTCACTGCTGAGCTCTTCTATATTGTGCTTCTTTTAAGCTGCCTGAATGCTGTTTCTGTCCTTTTCTGCCGTGTTACATTGTTGATCCCACAATGGCTCTGGACTCTTCCTCTACTCTATTCATTCTATTTATAAGCTTTCTATAGATATCATCTCTGTCCTCCTCCATGCTAAGATCATCTAAGCCTCGCTTAACTTTAGACTTAAATATACTCCACTAAGCCTCGTCAAACTTCCACCTTCACTTCCTCGATCAGCTGTCATCTGCTGCGCGCGGACTGGCAGGCCTCTCTCTCTGGTAAGACCACAGGTGGAGGCGTCTGCTTCTACATTAATAGTGGCTGGTGCACAGATGTAACAGTGATTGCTCAGCACTGCTCTTCCTCTCTGGAATATGTTTTTATTCACTGCAAACCATTTTATTCTCCGCGGGAGTTTGCTTCATTCATCTTGCTGTTTACATCCCGCCAGATGCAGATGTGCAGGCAGCTCAGTGCACCCTCGTGGAGTAGATACTGCACATGGAGCGGACATTCACTCTCATTATTGCTCCTGGGGACTTTAACAAAGCCAATCTGAGCCAAGAGCTTCCCAAATACAAGCAGTATATTAAATGCCCGACCAGAGAGGAGAGGACATTGGACCACTGTTAAAGCACAATCAGCGGGGCCTATCGCGCGGTGCTGGATCATGTTGCTCCTTGTCTGGTTCCTGTCGTAAGCTCGGGTGGACGTGAGCCTGCTTGCCGGTGTTTTTCACGTCTTGGGCGTCGTGGAATAAACTTTTTGAATTTGCGCCCATTAACTTGGGCTTCACAGACAACTTCTGCCCAGACTCCAGCTCCAACGAGGATGGCTTTAATAAATGCCTGGTCCATAGCAAGTAAAACGTTTGTGTCAATGGAAATTGTACTGTCAGTATAATCTTTTAATGATATAAGTTTCCATATATGCTTAGAGGTGTATAATCGATTGTGTAGTGATAGGATGTGTGATCTTTAGTAGGCTTTGTTTGCATTCCAGGGTGTTCTGGTATTCAAACCCACATCCTGGGAGCATGGGAGAGGTGATACCTTCTTTTATTGTTTTACGGTAGGATAAACGTAGCTATGTCAGTTTTAGTCTAAGTGCCTTTTTTCCATATAGATGAACTGTTGGATTTTCCAGACCAGGAGGTTTAGGGAAGTCATATATGGGGTCATGCTTTGACCCCACACACACACACACACACACACACACACACACACACACACACACACACACACACACACACACCTAAACATCCACATTCCAATGTAAAGAACAAACACCCACTGATGTATAAATAAAGACCAGGGCAGTCTCAGAGCGCGAGTCTCAGAGCCCGCACTTCTGTGCGAGTTCTGTGGCTGCCCTTGCTTGCAAGTAACTAACTGCAGTGTGTTTCTCCTCTCTGATTCTCAACTGAAGAAGTGTTTTAGAATAAATCTCCTGACAGTTTGTCATAAACGATTTCTTTTCTTCAAATGGATTGGATCTCCTTTTTGTGACTGAGACATGGATGAAAATTGGTGAGTCTAGCTTCATTTCTGAAATATTGCCCCCTGACTGCTCATTTTTAAATGCTCCAAGGATATCAGGTAGAGGAGGAGGAATATTGACAGTTTTTAAAAATAACTTTAATTGCATGTAACTCCATGTACCGGTTCCACCCTCCAGTTTTGAACTTTTGATGTTTGAACTGGGAGGTTTTCAACCGGTTGTGTGTGTGGTAATCTACCGACCACCAAAGTTTAACAAAGACTTTTTAAATGACTTTTCATGTTTCTTGGCTGACATTGTGCCTAAATATGATCGGATTATAATAGTTGGTGATTTTAATATTCATGTCTGTTGCTCTGATGGACAGCTTGCTCAGGAGTTTTTAAATCTTATTCAGTCTTTTAACTTTGTACAGTCTGTACAAGGCCCTACACACCAGCAGGGGCACACTCTTGACCAGGAGTTATCGTGCAGTTTTATGTGTTTTTAATTTGGAAATTGGGGATTCAGTATTTTCTGATCACAAACCTGTTTTATTTGACATTTCTCTTGTGCATGAGTTTAAAGCTTGTGCTCCACCCAGATGCTGTCGAATATTTAATTCTTCCACTACTGCTCTCTTCTCCTCAACTTTTATAGAAAAAAAATGCTTTTATTGACCCTGAAATTAGTTTAGAACTTAGTCTGGATGAGCTGCTTTTGCAGTTCCAACAAACCTGTATTGAGACCCTAAACATTATGGCCCCACTAAAAACCAGGCGCCCTAAAAGTATTCCCCTGCCCTGGTTAAATGAAGCCACCCGAGCGGTCAGACATCAATGCAGGAGAGCAGAGCGAAAGTGGAAGAAGTACAAATTGCAGGTTTCTTTTAAAATGTTAAAGGACAGTTGGAAATGCTATCAAATTACAGTGAAAAATGAGAAAAACAGCCATTTTTCTCAGGTGATTGCATCAAATTGTCATAATCCCCGCTGTATAAAAGGCCCCAAAGTTCATATAATAGTTTATTGGTGTTTATAAGTTTGTATAAGTTCACTTAATTTTCAGTCTTCTGTCAGTATGAGCCAGCCCACCTTCTAGTGACATCATCCGGTTAGTAAGGTGGGCAGTTTAATGGCGGATGAGCAGTGTTGGTCTGGAGGGGTTGCACTGATTCCTGGGGAATGTTATGTGTGCGTAAATGACAAGTGAGTATTGACCTGTGTTGTATCTTGCCTTTGTTTGTGTCAGTACTGTAGTATGTTTACCATTTAGGAGCTAATTTAGTCCGTAGTCGGAGCGGTAGGCCACGCACGCAACGCGTGAGTTCACCCTCATTTCATATGCTAACCTATGTCGTTAGCTTATCCTGGTTTAGCTTTGTTGACGCATGTATGGCCGCTCGTATGTCCATAACGTCATTCCTGTGTTATCAAACCTTTTCTATATGTTGTATGTGATGCTTGTGATTGTTTACTTTAAAGTAGCAGCGTTTGTAGCAACAATTAGGTACGAGGATTAATAAAATAGCGATCGTAGTTTGACCGGAAGTATGGTGTTCCCGCTTGCCCTTCACAATAAGAGCATTACGGCTGGTTATAATGGAGAAGCTTTTATTTTGTACAACTACCGGAAGTAGTTCCTGTGTACTGACGGTAACTTAACCTCGCACTAATGCGGTTTAGTTGCATAGTGTGAGTAGTTTGAAGTGTATTGTATTGTCTTATTTCTATATATGTGATTATGTCAACTATGTTGGATCATGTTTATATTTGAGTGTTTTACTTGTCTATTCTCTTTATTTATCTTGTATTTCCATTGTTTATTTCCTTTGTAGAAAACCACACACACTCACACCTATGTACACTCGCTGTGTTTACAGCCCCAGGAATTGAGTGGCGACAATAAAGTGCCGCAAACTGAACCTCAAGCTCCCTTCTTCTTTCCTGCTCTGGGACAACTTGGCCTTAAGTGGTGTTCTGGCCGACACACCGGGGTGACCGTAGTGCTCAAAGTTTGAATCAGTGCCACAGCCGTGCCTATTTTTGATATCTCAACTACACCCACGCACTTTAAAAGACCATCAGTTCTATTTTAAATGTGCCCCAGTCTGCCACCCTGGAAGGCTCTGCTAATAGATGTAATCAGTTTCTTTCTTTTTTTGTAAACAAGGTTGAATCCATCAGGTCAGCAATAGTACCGCCTACATATGACCCATCCACGTTTAGTCCCTGTTCAGCTGCCTTATACCAGTTTGAACCCATCTCAATTACACTTCTTAACGAGATGGTTAGACAAAGTAAACCCTCTGGTTCTCCCGTGGATGTGATCCCTGCATGGCTCTTTAAAGAGGTTTTCCCTTCAATTGGAACCTCAGTCCTTGCTATTATAAATAGCAGTATTACTTCCAGTGTGGTTCCTGATGGTTTTAAACATGCAATTGTTAGTGGTGTTCTGGCCGACACACCGGGGTGACCGTAGTGCTCAAAGTTTGAATCAGTGCCACAGCCGTGCCTATTTTTGATATCTCAACTACATTTAATGGTCCTTCGAGCCGGATTGCACTAGGTTTGCCTCAGAGATGGAATCAGTCCCAGAGTATGAGGCTCGCGGCGCACGCCCCAAACGACATGCTCGCCCACCTGTGCGCTACGCAGATTATGAGGTGGAGTACCCAGGCTACATTAGCCAGGCATTTAAAGAGGATGTAGAGCTCACACACCAAGAGGACAAGGCCAGGATGACCTCCCTCGCTTCCCCCTTTAGCTACAACCTAGCCAGCCCTCAGAAGAGAGGGGATGCTATTCTCCATGAGACGGCCTCGCGCTATGGAGCTCAGAGCCAACAGCACATCCAGGAGAATCAGCTAGCCCCCCAGCTGTATCCAGAGAGAAGTCGTGGGGAACAAGCCTACGATCACTCTACTCCTCTACCCTTTGTGCTCCCCTATACACATCCAAATAAGGAAATAGGTGCAGAGTTAGAGGACATCCGTCAGGAGCGCCACCTCATCCAGCATACCCAGCAGCGTATGTCATCAGATCTGGTCGAGCTCAAGGCACTGCGAGCAGAAATGAGACAGTTAGTGGAAGCTGTCCATAGCATGCAGGGCCCATCTTCTCTCCGAACCAGTAAATTAATGCAGTCACTGCTACCGGGTGATGCAGCAGAGATTGAGGAGGATGATGACTGGCCTGCTCCACCACCGTGGCCAGATCCAGTTGAGGAAGCACCACTGCCTAGTGACCCACCAGCGTTGAACCCCCATCACATAAATGCATGTGTTTTTCCAGCCATTAAGACAGAGGCAATGGCAATCCCACCTGCTAATAAGTTTGTGGACCACCCAGGACAGAGTCTGTCACCAGATCCTCCCCCTGCTCCCAGGTTTCCAGATAAAGCCTCCCATAATCCACCTCCTTGGTTTAAGCCGGTTTATCTTCCACCTCACTCAGGCAATTTCCCACTGGGAGGGTCCAAGCATCCGCGCGCCACCTATGGGGACGGTAAGACTGAGCATGACTGTAATCCAGCATCCACTGAGCAGCAGTTCAATCTGTCCTCTACACAGCCACTGCCGGACAGACCGAATCTGGGCAGGACTTCTATTGCCTCAGAGACAGTTTACCGTGGTCCCCGCCCAACAATTCCCAACTTCTCAAGTCGAGACCCTAGTGAGTTTGCTAGGCTTAAGATGGCATTGGGGAATCTTCTACCTGAGGACGCGACTGAGCTGTTCAAGTATCAAGTGTTGGTTGATCACCTGCACCTAGAGGAGGCTAGATTAATAGCCGACGCTTACCTCAACTCTACCACACCCTTCACTGATACTATGGAGGCGCTCAATGACAAATACGGCCAGCCACATCAGATAGTGCTGAGGCGTATTGCTGCGATGATGGACTCACCTGACATCAGGCGTGGAGACGTCTCGGCATTTGAGAGATTTGCCCTCCAGATACCGTCACTAGTGGGGATGTTAAGGACACTAGGCCCAGAAGGAGAAGTGGAACTACATTGTGGTTCACATGTTGCTCGTCTGCTTAGTAAACTACCCCCCGAGCAGAGAGCAGAGTTCCGCCGCTGCATGTTCCAACAAGGTGTGAGGATGCATACCTTGGCAGATCTCGCAGGGTGGCTTAAGTATGAGTCCTGGTGCCAAGACTCTGAAGGGCAGCTAGCAGCGAAAGTGACAAAGGAGAAACAGTGGTCCAGGCCTGAGGTGCGCCAGGGTAAAAGATCCATCACAGTCCTTCATGGTGCAAAGGAGGTAACGACAAAGCCACAGGCAGTGAGGCCAGGTGGTGTGGCCAGTAAGAACAAACCATACTGTCCATTCTGTAACACAGAAGAGCACTATCTCAGCCAGTGCACAGTGGTATCCAAGTTGACAAAGGACCAGCTAACAGAGTGGATAAAGAGTAACAAGAGGTGCTGGCGCTGCGCACGGTCACACCAGGCGGCCCAGTGTAATCTGAGGAAGACGTGCAGCCTCTGCCAAGGGAAACACCTGCAGGTACTGCATGATGTCAACGTTAGAACACTGAAAGGGTCACCAACAACAGCGGTGGTGAGCGGTGACTCGAAGGCGGCGACCGACGTCCTGTACCTAGACAGACCCACTGAAGGCTGCAGAGTCCTTCTAAAGATCGTCAAAGTCTGCATTCATTATGGCAAGCGAACAATCAGCACTTATGCCGTCTTGGATGACGGGTCAGAGAGGACGATGCTTCTGCCAGAGGCTGCCGAGAAGTTAGGCATGCAAGGGGTCACAGAGGACGTCCCACTGCGCACGATTAGGCAGGACGTGCAGACTCTCAGAGGTGAGTCAGTGTCGTTCTCTGTTTCCTCTCCCTCAAGGCCCAGGACCAGGTTCAAGATTGCTGGGGCCTTCACTGCTGCACGCATCGGACTTGCAGGCCACACTTATCCCATGGAGCAACTCAGAGAAAGGTATAAACACCTGATTGGCCTTCCGATCCACACCTTGATAAATGTGAAACCTTTGCTACTCATTGGCAGTGACCATCCCCATCTGGTTACCCCCGTTGAACCAGTCAGGCTGGGACCTCCAGGAGGGCCTGCTGCTATTCGCACCAGGCTAGGTTGGGCGCTACAAGGGCCAGCAAGTATAGTTGGCCAGTTTGCCCAACCACAGCAGTGCCTGCTGACAACTGTGGCACCTCAGGTCAGTGAATTAATGAAACATGTGGAGAAACTATGGCAGGTCGACATCATTCCATTCCGAAACGAGAAGCTTGTTACTCGTTCAAGGCAAGACCAAGAGGCCATACGCATTCTGGAGACCAGAACTGTCCGAGTAGAGGTTGAAGGCATACTTCGCTATGCCACCCCACTGCTTCGTCGGAAGGGGATGCCTCTACTGCAGGCCACCAAAGACGCTGTCATGCCAAGTCTACGGGGTGTGGAGAGAAGGCTGGCCAAAGACCCAGAACGAGCTGAAGCCTACAAGGTGGAGATGGAGAAGCTTATCAAGGCTGGCTCCATCGTTAAGTGTGGCTCTGAGACACCTGTGACGGAAGGTCAGGAGGCGTGGTACATCCCCCATCACATGGTGAGCCATAATGGCAAGAACCGCTTGGTTTTCAACTGCTCATTTCAGTACAGAGGACAGAACCTGAACGACTACCTGCTGCCTGGGCCCACCTTAGGTGCGTCTCTTCTGGGAGTTCTATTGCACTTCAGAGAGCATGCAGTTGCAGTGAGTGGGGACATTAAAGGCATGTTCCACCAGGTTTGTCTCTTACCAGAAGATCGTGCCCTGCTCAAATTTGTCTGGCGCGACATCAGTGACGAGAGCCCTCCAGCAGTCTACGAGTGGCAGGTGCTCCCGTTTGGAACCACGTGTAGCCCCTGCTGTGCCACATTCGCCCTGCAGCGTCACGTCATGAATAACAGCCAGCCAGATGACGACGTGAGACTCTCAGTCGAAAGGTGTTTTTATGTGGATAACTGCCTTCAGAGTTTCCCCACCGTGGGAGAGGCAAGGAACCTTGTCGACAAGTTACGGGCCATCCTAGCCTCAGCAGGGTTTGACCTACGACAGTGGGCCAGCAATGAACGTGAGGTCATCAATCATTTACCAGAAGAGAGCTGCTCTGCTAGTGTGGAGCTATGGCTGGCCCAGAACAAGGTAGATACCCCAGAATCTACCCTTGGATTGAGCTGGCTATTCCACACAGATGTCCTAGGCTACAAGCACCGTCAAGTTCCATATGCAGTCCCCACGATGCGCAATATCTACAAGGTCCTGGCCAGCCAGTACGACCCCCTAGGGTTCATCTTACCCTACACAACCAGAGCGAAGGTAATCATCCGCCATCTTTGGGACAAGCAAAGGGATTGGGACGACCCACATCTACCTCTGGAGCTTATGCAGCAGTGGACAGCCTGGGAGGAAGAACTGCAATATCTGCCTGAAGTTACCCTTCCCCGACCATATGTGCCTAAGCAAGTGGACACCTTCGGCTGTCAGAGAGAGGTACACATATTTTGTGATGCCTCTGAAGAAGCTTATGGCTCAGTAGCTTACCTCCGGACCACTGGCAGAAATGGAGAAGTGCATCTTTCGTTCTTGGTGGCCCGGTCCAGGGTTGCCCCCAAGCGGTTTCACTCCATGCCCCGATTGGAGCTCTGTGCTGCACTCACTGGGGCACAGCTCTCACAAGTGCTGGAAAGGGAGCTCACCCTTAGAATTGACCAGACGGTCCTATGGTCTGATTCTACAACAGTGCTGACATGGCTGAGGTCTGAATCCTGCCGATTTAAGGTCTTCGTTGGCACTCGTATAGCCGAGATACAAGAGCTGACAGACAGGCACTCCTGGAGATACGTCGACTCTGGCAGGAATCCAGCCGATGATGTGACACGGGGGAAGAAGCTGAAAGAGCTCGCTCTACCGAATAGATGGAGCCAAGGACCATCCTTTCTCCTTCACAGTTCAGACTCCTGGCCAGAGGATCTCACGGTTGACCAAGCAGATGATGCCGCGGAGCTGCGCAAAGCTGTGTTCTGTGGGACCACTGCAGCTGCACCATCAGGTCAGCCAACTTCAGTTTTGAGCCGCTACAGAACCTGGAGTGAGATGTTAGAGGTTGCAGCGCGGGAGCTGCATGGGGCGGCCCAACCAGATGTTCATCCCACTGCTGAGGACTATCGCGAGGCGGAGAGGCTGATCCTACAGAGGGCCCAGATGGATAGTTTCCCGGAGGAGTACAATCTGTTGAAAGTTGGTAAGCCAGTTCCCAGGAGCAGTCGTCTTCTCTCTCTGTCACCCGAGGTGGATGAGACCAGACAGCTCATTTGTGTTGGAGGACGACTTCGTCAATCTGAAGATTTGGCACTGGAGACACTCCATCCGATTATCCTGGACCCAGGCCACCCAGTGACCAAACTCCTGATCCAAGACTTTGACAGCCGCCTCCATCATCCTGGAGCCGAAGCTCTGCGGGTGTTCGCAGAGCTTCGGCGCTCCTACTGGATTCTGCGAGGGCGTGAAGCTGTCCGGCGCTACCAACACCTCTGTGCTGATTGTCAAAGGTGGAGAGCTAGACCTACAGTGCCGAAGATGGCAGACCTGCCAGCAGCCCGGCTACGTCTATATAAACCGGCTTTCTACTCTACGGGAATGGACTGCTTCGGGCCGTTTGAGGTCAAGGTTGGACGGCGTATTGAGAAGAGATGGGGAATCATATTCAAGTGCCTTACCACCAGGGCAGTCCACTTGGATGTTCTTAACACCATTGATGCAGACGCATTCCTGATGGCTCTTCGGCGATTTGTCGCCCGTAGAGGTACACCTGTCGAGCTGTTTTCAGACCAGGGGACCAACTTCAGGGGAGGTGAGAGGGAACTGCGTGAGACCTTTCTGAAGATGGCCCCGGAACTACAACAGCTTCTTGCACCCCAGAAGATCAGCTTCCGCTTTAATCCTCCAGGTGCCCCACACTTTGGGGGAGCATGGGAAAGGGAGGTTCGGTCGGTTAAGTATGCCCTCTATGCTACAGTTGGTGCTCAGTCAGTTCCAGAAGAAGTGCTTCGCACTGTACTCATCGAGGTGGAAGGGATACTCAATAGTAAACCACTGGGGTATGTGTCGTCCGATGCCAGAGATGCAGATCCAGTGACTCCCAATGTTCTTCTGATGGGGCGGCCGGATGGATCGCTACCTCAGATAGTATACTCAGAGAATGAGCTCCTCAGTCGCCGTCGCTGGAAGCATTCCCAGGTGTTGGCTGACCATTTCTGGTCACGTTTCATCCGTCAGTACATTCCCACTCTGCAGACTCGCCAGAAGTGGCAATCGACAGCAGCTGATTTGGCTGAGGACTCTGTGGTGATGATCGCTGATCCACAGCTTCCCAGGGCTCTCTGGCCTGTGGGGAGGGTGATTAAAACTCATCCTAGCCCTGAAGGACGCATCAGGTCGGTTGACGTGAAGGTGAAGGAGAGAGTCTACACTCGGCCAGTTGCCAGACTGGTTGTCCTCCCTGCGCTCCCCTCTGGGGAAGATGAGGACAGCTCTGCGTCGAACTCACCACAACCCTAGAACTTTGTTGCCTTATTGATGAGCAAATGTCTTATATACATTTGGGGGCGGCTGTATAAAAGGCCCCAAAGTTCATATAATAGTTTATTGGTGTTTATAAGTTTGTATAAGTTCATTTAATGTTCAGTCTTCTGTCAGTATGAGCCAGCCCACCTTCTAGTGACATCATCCGGTTAGTAAGGTGGGCAGTTTAATGGCGGATGAGCAGTGTTGGTCTGGAGGGGTTGCACTGATTCCTGGGGAATGTTATGTGTGCGTAAATGACAAGTGAGTATTGACCTGTGTTGTATCTTGCCTTTGTTTGTGTCAGTACTGTAGTATGTTTACCATTTAGGAGCTAATTTAGTCCGTAGTCGGAGCGGTAGGCCACGCACGCAACGCGTGAGTTCACCCTCATTTCATATGCTAACCTATGTCGTTAGCTTATCCTGGTTTAGCTTTGTTGACGCATGTACGGCCGCTCGTATGTCCATAACGTCATTCCTGTGTTATCAAACCTTCTCTATATGTTGTATGTGATGCTTGTGATTGTTTACTTTAAAGTAGCAGCGTTTGTAGCAACAATTAGGTACGAGGATTAATAAAATAGCGATCGTAGTTTGACCGGAAGTACGGTGTTCCCGCTTGCCCTTCACAATAAGAGCATTACGGCTGGTTATAATGGAGAAGCTTTTATTTTGTACAACTACCGGAAGTAGTTCCTGTGTACTGACGGTAACTTAACCTCGCACTAATGCGGTTTAGTTGCATAGTGTGAGTAGTTTGAAGTGTATTGTATTGTCTTATTTCTATATATGTGATTATGTCAACTATGTTGGATCATGTTTATATTTGAGTGTTTTACTTGTCTATTCTCTTTATTTATCTTGTATTTCCATTGTTTATTTCCTTTGTAGAAAACCACACACACTCACACCTATGTACACTCGCTGTGTTTACAGCCCCAGGAATTGAGTGGCGACAATAAAGTGCCGCAAACTGAACCTCAAGCTCCCTTCTTCTTTCCTGCTCTGGGACAACTTGGCCTTAAGTGGTGTTCTGGCCGACACACCGGGGTGACCGTAGTGCTCAAAGTTTGAATCAGTGCCACAGCCGTGCCTATTTTTGATATCTCAACTACACCCGCGCATTTTAAAAGACCATCAGTTCTATTTTAAATGTGCCCCAGTCTGCCACCCTGGAAGGCTCTGCTAATAGATGTAATCAGTTTCTTTCTTTTTTTGTAAACAAGGTTGAATCCATCAGGTCAGCAATAGTACCGCCTACATATGACCCATCCACGTTTAATCCCTGTTCAGCTGCCTTATACCAGTTTGAACCCATCTCAATTACACTTCTTAACGAGATGGTTAGACAAAGTAAACCCTCTGGTTCTCCCGTGGATGTGATCCCTGCATGGCTCTTTAAAGAGGTTTTCCCTTCAATTGGAACCTCAGTCCTTGCTATTATAAATAGCAGTATTACTTCCAGTGTGGTTCCTGATGGTTTTAAACATGCAATTGTTAGCCCTTTATTTAACCTGGCCTTGATCCTTCAGTTTGCTCAAATTTTAGACCTATTTCAAGGCTTTCATTCCTTTCAAAGTTATTGGAAAACATAGTTTTTGGCCAACTGAATACGTTTCATGATGCTAATGGCGTCATAGAACTTTGTTTTAAACATCTACACTCCACTGAAACAGCACTTTTACGTGTTTTTAACAATATGTTTTTAGCTACTGATTGTGGAAGTTCTGTGATCCTTGCGCTTTTACATCTTACTGCAGCGTTTGACACTGTTGATCACAATATTCTTATCTCTCGTTTGGAACACCTGGTTGGCATCAAAGGTGCAGCACTGGATTGGCTTCGCTCATATTTGAGTGGTAGAATGTTTATTATTAAAGTTAAAAATTTTGAGTCCACCTCAGCCCCCCTTCCTTGTGGGGTACCCCAGGGCTCAATCCTTGGCCCTCTTCTTTTTTCATTATACCCTTTGGGGTCTATTTTTAGAAAACACGAAATATCATTTCACTGCTACACAGATGACTGCCAAATTTATTTGCCTTTAGCACCAAATGGCCCAGGCTCCATCCAAATCCTTTTGAACTGCCTTGAAGATGTCAAAGCTGGGATGGCTCTGAACTTTTTGAGTTTCAATGAGAGTAAAATGGAGATGATTGTATTTAGACCTAATAATATTTCATGCAACCCGCTCGTAAATTGTGGTTGGCTAGGGTCTTATATCAAGCAGCATGTGACAAACTTGGGAGTCATTATGGACTCAGATTTTAAATTGAACAAACATATTAGTTCGGTGTTGCAAAAAAGCTTTTTCCAGTTGAGGCAAATAGCTAAGCTGAAGCCAGTTTTGTCAAGACGTGACATGGAGAAGGTAATACATGCCTTTATTTCAACACGGCTTGACTACTGTAATGCACTGTTTTGTGGAGTCAGCCAACAATCTCTTGCTCGTCTTCAGCTCATTCAAAATGCTGCTGCCCGCCTCCTAATTGGTACCCACAGCCATGAACATGTAACACCTATCCTGTCTTCTCTTCATTGGCTTCCTCTTCATCACAGAATTAATTTCAAAGTCCTAACACTGGTTTATAAATGCCTTAATGGCCTTGCTCACCCATACCTTTCCGAGTTACTTCAGCCTTATATTCCTTCACGGACCCTCAGATCAGCTGACCAGCTGCTGTTGGTTGTCCCAGAATCGAGGCTTAAACGTAGAGGAGAACGAGCCTTTTCAGTTATGGCCCCAAAACTTTGGAATACGCTGCCTTTAAATATTAGACAGGCTTCTGCGTTTCCTGTTTTTAAAATGCTTTTGAAAACACACCTTTTTTCGATAGCATTCAGACTGGCTTGAGTTGACATGGCTTTTATGTGTTTTATTTATTATTTTATATATACTGTCCTCTTATCCTGTGCCTGCTTTGGATTTCTGTTTTATGGACTTTGTAATGAGAAATAGTTTTCATCTTTGGCTAAAGCTAGACTACCAGTTTCTGTGATTTTAGTGGTTCTTTTAATCCAGATTAGATATTTCCTGTCTATACAAAGAGAAAAATAGTGTTAAATATAATAACACATCTACAATTGTTCCTGGAGAAGTTCACCCTGGAGACCTCCTACATTAATACCCTTTATTGATCAGTTCATGTGCCATCTTTATGAAACAAACAGAAAGTGAGTGAAAGACACAGGAAATGTTTCCAGCTCTTCCTCCTCTATCAGACATTCTCTCCATACCTGAGAGTGTCCAGTCTCCAGCCTGTTTCCTTCAGTCCAGGTGACAGCAGCTTCATTCCTGAGTCTCCTGGATGATTGTAGCGCAGGTCCAGCTCTCTCAGATGGGAGGGGTTGGAGCTCAGAGCTGAAGCCAGAAAAGTACAGCCTTCCTCTGTGATCAGACAGCCTGACAGCCTGATGACACACAAAACAACAATCCAACTGTGACCAAAGAAGTCATCCCCTAGAAGCAGTAATAACTGTGCATTATGAAGGTCAAAAACATCTGCAGTGCTAATTGAATTTTCGGTTCAAGTTATTTATACACTGCCAAATCACAAGAAAAGCCACCTTGAGGCGTTTTATGTTGTAAGGTAGACCCTATGATAATACCTACAGAGAAAAACCCAACAATCACATGACCCCCCTGTGATCAAGCACAGGAAGGAAAAAGTCGTTTTTAACAGGTAGTGAATCGCTACCTTATCGTGGGGGAGGGGTTTGTGTGTCCCAGGGATCCCAGGGGCTATGGTGTTTGGGGGCTTTTGCCCCCTGGTAGGGTCTCCCATGGCAAATTGGTCCTAGTAAGTAATTAAGTAAGTCCAATATATAGACGTTCCCACACACTCCAAAGGACACATTTTGGATCTTGTTTGCTGTATCGGTGTCACCCCTAAAAATTGTGCTGTATTGGACATGCCTTTTTCAGACCATAAATTAGTTTTATTCAATGCTAGTCTCCCAATATACAAAAATAAACAAAACCGCTCAATTACTTTTAGAAATATTAGGGGCATTGATCTATCAGCTCTTTCCCATGGCATTAATAACTTACCTACCATTGATGCCTCAGCTTCCATAGACGACCTGGTATCTCACTATAACAATGAACTTATCAACCTCTTAGATACCTTGGCTCCCCAAAAAACTCGAACTGTTTCTTTCTCTCGCTCTGCGCCATGGTATTCATCTGAACTTCGCCAACTTAAAGCTACTGGACGCCGCCTAGAACGTCTCTCCAGGAAAACAGGACTTACTATTCACAAGGACATGTATCTCAGCCATATACAACACTATAAAGAAGCTATTCATCATGCTAAATCTGCTTACTACACCTCTGTTATTGAATCTGCTGAAGGAAACATTCGCACTTTGTTTTCTACATTGTATAATATTGTTAAACCCCCAGATACCTCTGCCATACATACACACTCTGCCGCAGTTTGCAACAAATTTATGGACTTTTTTTACACCAAGATTGAGAATCTTCATCAACAATTGCCCTCATCCTGTGAAATGGTCAATTGTTCTATCTGCATTTTTTGCCCTTCTCAGCTGTCATCCTCTCTATCCAATTTTGATCTTCCCACAATAACTCAGCTATCTTCCATAATTACTAACTTAAAGTCATCATCATGTAAACTTGATCCACTGCCGACAAATCTTGTTAAACTCTCATTCCCGTCTCTTGCCCCACTGATTGCTAATATCGTACACTCCTCTCTTATATCTGGTTCTGTTCCTTCTTCTCTTAAAACTGCATTAATAACTCCAATACTGAAAAAGAATGGTTCAGATCCCTCCAATCTAAATAATTTCAGGCCAATTTCAAATCTCTCTTTCCTAGCAAAAATTCTTGAAAAGATAGTGGCTGCACAGGTTCATCATCATCTCATTGGAAATAACTTGTACGAACAGTTTCAGTCTGGCTTCCGTTCATGTCACAGTACAGAAACAGCCCTAGTAAAAATCACCAATGATCTTCTGCTTGCAGCTGATTCTGGACTTATATCCATCCTCATTCTCCTTGACCTTACAGCAGCTTTTGATACTATGTGAAGGGAGTCACCAGGCTGAAGAAGTAGTCCTATCGGGCTTTGTTAGCCTGTGGGACTCCGGAGGCAGCCGACAGGTATCGACAGGCCAAGCGGAATGCGGCTCAGGCAGTGGCTGAAGCAAAAACTCAGGTGTGGGAGGAGTTCGGAGAGGCCATGGAAAAAGACTTTCAGACTGCCTCGAAGAGATTCTGGCAAACCGTCAGGCATCTCAGGAGGGGAAAGCGGTGCTCTACCTGCACTGTGTATAGTGCTGGCGGAGCGCTGCTGATGTCTACTGAGAAAATTGTCAGGCGGTGGAAGGAATATTTCGAGCACCACCTTAATTCCACTGACACGTCTTCAGAGGAGGAAGCAGAGTCTGGGGATGAGGGGAATGACCCTGCCAATTTCCGGGGGCGAGGTCACTGAGGCAGTTAAACAACTCCTTGGTGGCAGAGCCCCTGGTGTTGATGAAGTCCACCCCGAGTTCCTGAAGGCTCTGGACGTTGTAGGGCTGTCCTGGTTGACACGCCTCTACAATGTTGCGTGGAGATCAGGGGCAGTACCCCTGGACTGGCAGACCGGGGTGGTGGTCTCCATCTTTAAGAAGGGAGACCGGAGGGTGTGTTCCAACTACAGCGGGATCACACTCCTCAGCCTCCCTGGGAAAGTCTATGCCATGGTGCTGGAAAGGAGAGTTTGTCCACTAGTTGAACCTCGGATACAGGAGGAACAATGCGGTTTTCGTCCTGGTCGCAGAACACTGGACCAGATCTTTATCCTCTCAAGGACACTTGAGGGTGCATGGGAGTTTGCCCAGCCAGTCTACATGTGTTTTGTGGACTTGGAGAACGCATTCAACCGTGTCCCTCGGGGTGTCCTGTGGGAGGTGTTGCGGGAGTATGGGGTGTCTGGCCCATTGCTACGGGCCATTCGATCCCTATACAACCGTTGCAAGTGTTTGTTTTGCATTGCCGGCAATAAGTCGGACTCGTTCCCGGTGGGTGATGGGCTCCGCCAGGGCTGCCCTTTGTCACCGGTTCTGTTCATAATTTTTATGGACAGGATTTCTAGGCACAGCCAAATGGTGGAGGGCTTTCACTTTGGTGGCCTTAGAATCTTATCTCTGCTTTTTGCAGATGATGTGGTTCTGTTAGATTCATCGGGTGAAGGCCTCCAGCTTGCACTAGAACGGTTAGCAGCCGAGTGTGAAGCAGCGGGAATGAGGATCAGCACCTCCAAATCTGAGGCCATGGTTCTCAGCCTGAAAAGGGTGGAGTGCCCACTCCGGGTCGGGGATGAGTTCCTGCCCCAAGTGGAGGAGTTCAAGTAACTCAGGATCTTGTTTGTGAGTGATGGGAGAAGGGAGCTGGAGATCGACAGACGGATTGGTGCTGCGGCTGCAGTGATACGGACGCTGCACCGGTCCGTCGTGGTGAAGAGGGAGCTGAGTGTAAAAGCAAAGCTCTCAATTTGCCTCCTGGGCGCCTCCTGGGTGAGTTGTTCCGGGCATGTCCCACCGGGAGGAGGCCCCAGGGCAAACCCAGGACACGCTGGAGAGATTATATCTCTTGGCTGGCCTGGGAACACCTTGGTGTTCCCCCGGATAAACTGGAGGAGGTGGCTGGGGAGAGGGAGGTCTGGGCTTCTCTGCTTAGGCTGCTGCCCCCGCAACCCAACCTCGGGTAAAGCGGATGAAGATGAATGAATGAATGAATGAATGCTTTATTGGCCATATGCAGGTTTCCCCGCAGAGGAATAGAACCCCCCCCCCCCCCCGACCTACACACACAACCTAGACATCACATGGGAATACAGGTCGGAGATCGGCAGCGTTACAGAAAAACAGTGAAAAGTACACAACAATGGGAAAGTACAAGAGGATAAAAAGAGACCTCTACTCATGCTGGGCACATGTGGGAGGACAGCATGAGAACAGGAAACAAAAAAACTCCTCTGCACAGAAAGCACATAAATGTCCACAGTACAACATTTGAGCACGTGACAAGCCACAGGGTTTGGGTAGGGGGTGAGGAGTAATCACGAGGAAACACAGCAGTCATCCTGCACAGCGCTACCATTCCAGTGCGGCACAGAGACCCGCCGTCTTCCCCCGCAGGAAACAAGCATCGAAGCCGTTTGATGGAAGAGTGACGTAAAACCCCTGCGACCTGACAGTCATGCTGACCCGTTACCAAGGTTACCAAGGTGTGTGTGAGGTCCGGAGTTTGTTATGCGATGTTTTTAAGCTCACTGGCTTTAACCCAGCTATTAAACTTTTCAGGCCAGTTCCTCCATTTCACCAGGAAATAAATCTGACCCCTCTGTTTACGTTTTGAGAGAATTTTGTCTATGTGATAGAGCTTATCCTTGACAAGAGCGTTTTTCTGCAGCTCATGCTCGTAAAAACTACCGATAATTTCTTCCCCATCGTAATCCTTGATTTTATACACAGGAGGGTCTCTAGGTATGCATTGGTCAATAGTAAATACCTCGCTTGTGAACGTTTGGTCATAACGCTTATCAAACACAGCTCTAACTTTAGACAACCTCACATGATCTCCCTTTTTAAATTTCATGGGCTTTTTTCTACAACGAGAGGAAGTTGAAGTGCCATATAGGTTTTGAAATACTAACGCTGCGTTATCTGAATTTACTTGATTCGGGGCCATTTTTATGGAACGATGATAGCTAGTGTTATAGCTGTGTAATAAATCTTGTAACACATCGATATATCTATGTGTATTTGCAGCTGTGAAATATCTATACATGTTACTTTTAAGAGTTCTATTAAACCTTTCACAGACTGAGGCTTTTAGATCGCTCCCTGTAGCAAAATGATTTATACCATGCTTTTTCATTAAAGATTGAAAACTGGAATTAAAAAATTCCTTTCCACTATCTGTTTGTAGCTTTTGAGGGATTTGGCTATCTTTTAAGACAGACTCAAAAGCCTTAGTGACTTGAACGCCTGTTTTGTTTTTCAAGACTCTTGCATAAGCTTTTTTAGAGAAAACATCTATAACTGTAAGTAAATATTGATAACCATCATTATGCCCGGATAACGCTCTCATATCACAAAGGTCTGCTTGAAGTTGATTAAGAGGTCTGGGGACAAACACACGGTTTCTCGGAAAGCGCAGGCGTGCAGCTCGGTGTAAGGTGTAAGCGTCCTGTTCTGCGAGGAAATTTTGAGCTGTTTGCATGTTAATCTTTGTACCAGTTTCATCCTGTACGCTTTTAATCAATTTTTGCACTCCGCAAAAACTACCGGGGTGAGATGGTTCGTAATATGCCCGTTCCAATAGAATCTGCTCTGCCATGTGTGATCTTTCAAGTTATGTTTAACTATGGTTTTATTTCATGATCGAGCGGTAACTTATGTCATGTAACGAGTTTACAAAAATATTTTATTTGATGTAATGAAAAACATTACACTTTGATTCTAGTAAAACAAAAATAATCAGTTTGATTCTTGCAATGCTTTTCCAAAAAGTTTTTATTTCATGTAATGGTTTTCCAAAAACAGTTTTATTTGATGTAATGAAAAACAATACATTTTGAATGGGTAAAAAACAAATAATGCGATTGATTCTTGCAATGCTTTTCCAAAAAGTTTTTATTTGATGTCACGGTTTTCCAAAAACAATACATTTGAAGAACTAAAAACAAAAACCGAAAAGTAAGAAAAACCAACAGAGAAAAACAAGAAAGCTAAAAACAAGAAAAATAATAGGCAAGAGAAGAAAAAATTCTAGGACAGCCACAGTGAGTAATTGTCATCTAGTACTTGATCGATATTACGGCAGGTAACTTCTGTGATGCTGGCGTCAATTTCTTGCAGTGCAGTCTCTATGTCTCGGGCATCTCTGAGTTCAAAGAGAAAAGCTTGGGCCACACCTCTGACTTGCTCCGCTGGTGGTGAAAACCCCTCTAACCGTAAAATTTTTAATAATATGTTGGTGAAATGTCCATTCCATAATCGTTTGCAGAGGTCATCATAGTACTTGAAAAAGTAATATTTTTCCATCGGGAATAGACAAGAATGGCGTCTCTGAGAGGGGTGGGAGACTTCGCATCCTTGACACACATCCTGTCTATGTTTCTGGAGCAGCGAGTTGATAATGTCCTTGAGAGTTAGTTTTATAAGTTCAAAAACAGCGGTGGGGAGTAGAGTCGCGGCCTCCTCGCTGCCCCCGATCTCCCCGGGGTGGGGATCACTGTCTTGAGGCTCTCGGAAAAGAGCCCTGCAGACAGGGTCGCCCAACACCCACAGCGAGGCACCGGAGACTGAGCTGGTTACGGGGGTCTGCTCCGGTGATTGCCAGCCGAGAGCGGCGAGCTGTGGGTGGCTAGGGGAGTTCCAACCTTGAGGTGATGGAGGCAGGAGCGGCGAATCTGCAAGCATAGCGGCCGGAGATGATAAGGCCCGCTGGGGGCTCGGTGGCGGGGTAGCAAGATCCATCGGAGGGCCATGGGCTGGAGTAGAAGTAGCTGATGGTTGGAGGGATGAAGGAGAAAGAGCAGAGGGAGTACCAAAGCTGTGGTGAGTCATGGTTGTTTTTAGACGATGTGGAGGAGAGAGGAGTTGTGGTTTTTAAAAGGACGGCCGCGAGGAGGCGGGGTAAAGGGGACCGGATGAGGGGCGGGGTTATGTAGAACGTCGCTGGTCATTTCCAACGAGCACCAACTCAATAGTGCTTTTACTTAGCTTAAAAGGTTCTAATATTCTGCCGTTCTTTTCACCCACCATCTTCAGCCAGTCCTGAGTGGGAATCCGAAGCAATGTGTTGAAAACACCGGACTGGGTGTTTGTAAGGTCCAGCACAAAATCATCCTTGCTAGCGTCCTCTGATGTCTGACGACTTGCCCTGCAGATCCATCGTCAAAACGGTGTCGTCTTGGTCTCCCACTGCGCGCATGCGACGGTTTTTCTCACGGTGTTTAAAGGCCGGTGTTGCTGGGTGAATGGCGGAAACGCATGGGCCTCTTTTAAAACCGGATGCGTCTGCGTTTGCTGGTCCCTTGTTTGCGGTTGCTGCGACCTCGTTTCCCGCATGCTCTTCTCCACTTCGGGCGTAGCGATCAGGGTCAAAACAGCCCAGTCAGAGGAACTAAAGGCGATCCGCGGTGTCAGCGGGCCAAAACTTTGACCCGCTTTTAACTGGTAGAAATAGATTTGGCTCTCTGGCAAGCTGAAAGCGTAGCCCCAAAACCCCCCGGTGTTGAGGGGGTATCTCTCCTCCAGCGGGATAGCAGATGCAGGTTGTACCATGCAAAGATGCATTCGTCTGAGTTCAGGCGGTGCAACGTAGGCCCTGTACCTAGTTACAGGGGTCACAGAGACCACAGTGAGGTTGGTAGGTCTTGCAGCCATGTTGTTTGTGGAAAAAAGAGAACTTGCTTGTTTTTTTTCTGAGAGAAAAAAAAACAGTTAAATTTAAGGTGAAATGTTAGATTATTTATCCTGAACGCTAGCGAGAGAATAAACCTATCGTTGAGAAGGTAAATCCGAGCTGAGTGCGATTGGCTAACCGGGGTGCGACTGGAGCCTTTATTATGTGATTGGCAGCGGGGCGGAGCTGGTCTCCGGCGCAAATTTCGAACGAAGTAAGCAGTCATTCGGGAGCTGAGCCGGGGAACGAACAAGTAGGAAAAACTGTGCGCTGGCCGCGGCTCGGTGCGAGTGAGAGCGATGTAGGACTTAGACTCTGGGCTGAATTTTAGACGGGGCAATTAAAAGGCTGGTTTTTTGAAGGAAAAAGACTAAGGGTTTTTTCAGGATTTTCCCCTGTTATTGAATATAAGGTTTTGGGTATACGGGGGTTCCCTACAAGTTATTCTAGGGGTTTTGGAGAAAAACGCGGAGGGTTTTTGAGGAGTTTCTCCCTGCTTATTTGCCTAAGGATCGGGGGTGGGAGCCACGAGAGAGTTTTATCGAATTATTCTAGGGTTTTTTTTGTTGCGCGTTTTTTGGAGAAAAATAGTTTTTTCAGCCAGTTTTTTATGTTGGGAGCAACGGTGCGTTTATGCTCGGGGAGATCGCCAGACTGTTTTTCTTTTCTTTTTGTGACTCTGAGTTTGATTGTAAATCTCTTTGTTTGGATTAAACAAATGCATATAAATTGAAATAAAGTTTTCCCCCACGGCATGCAACCTGTATTTCTGGCCCTACTGAACGTTACAAAAGCACAAGTTTAACTAAGCACTTTTACACTGGTTTAACACATTTTCACCCATAAACACGGTCCCAGACACAGGCGCGCTCGAGCACGCACAGACACACAGGAGCGGGCGCGCTGCGCGCTCATGCGCTGAGCCACCACCAGATGGCGTTTTTTTTTTTATCATAAAAAAAGTAAAAACTTTTTTTTAATGGCAAAAAAATAAAAGAATGCTATTTGATATAAAACATCTTTCGAAATAATCAATTAGTTCTTATTGGGGGAAGAAAAAGCAATGAGCTATGAACTAACATTTTTGGATGAATATCATAATTTTTATGAATATCATATTTTTTATGAATATCATATTTTTATTACTTCCTTTATTACTTTATTACTTCCTGAGCTCATGAATATTTTATTGGGGGCCATAAATCACTCAGTTTGACATAAGGGGCCTAATATCACTCTGTCATTACCAATAAGTTTGATGTGTCACATGGCCCTCTTCCTATTGAAAAAACAAAAGTTGTATCCAGGATGGCCGACTTCTAAATGGCCACCATGGTCACCACCCATCTTGAGGAGTTTGCCCCCTCACATATACTAATGTGCCACAAACAGGACTTTAATATCACCAACCATTCTCATGTAATTACAGTGTATCCATATAAATGGCCCACCCTGTAATCTCACCTGGTGTTGTAAGAAACTTGTGGCTTAATCTCAAACATCTGCTGTCTAAGTCCGTTTTGCACCTGTGAAAGTAACAGTCTTTTTCTTTGTTTGAGCAAATGGACTCTTGACTGTCTCCAGTTAGTCCAGAATGCTGCTACAAGGCTTTTAACTAAGACACGAAAAAGACAGCACATTACACCAGTTCTACGTTTATTACACTGGCTTCCAGTAGATTTTAGAATTAATTTTAAAATCTTGGTACTGACTTTTAAAGCTCTTAATCATTGTGATGCCCCTGCCTACATTTCTGATGTTTTAGAATCCCACACTCCCTCTTGCAGCCTGAGATCATCTAATCAATAGCTGTTGGTATTTCCACAAACTCGTTTTAAGACCAGAAGAGATAGATCTTTTAGGGTGGTGGCCCCCAGGTTGTGGAATGCTCTCCCTCCATCGTTACAATGTCTTTATTATATTTATTATTTTAAAGAGCCGCTAAAGACTTGTTTATTTAGATTGACTTTTAATTAGATGTGTGCTCAAAGTTTGATTGTGCTGTTATTATGTATATCTGTTTTTATACTATTGTGAAGCACTTTGCAGTTTTTATCCTCTGAAGAGTGCTATATAAAAAAAATTGAATTGAACTGAATTGAAATTATTGTGTCTTTCTTGTTACCCTACAATTACTGCTTTATTACTAAGCTGTATTTCTGCAATATAACCAACAGTTGTGGGGGCCTTATTCTACAATTACATAAAATTCAGCATAAGATTGCTCAGCTTTAATCACTGTTGCTACCATGACTTGGATGTTAAGTGTGTATTATTATGGAACTTGCATGTTAATAACTTAGAAATGACCACATTATGTTCTTGTTTCCGTCTTTTTGCCCTTTTATATCCGACTACTAGCCCTTCAATCCCAAAATATAATGGAAAGTTCTACCTTAACTAATCATCATTTGAAACAGTTTTAATCTGACCTGAGAGTTTCTACTGTACAGTTTGCACTCTTTACTCCAACAGACAGACACTTCACTCCTGAGTCCTGCAGGTCACAATTGCTCAGGTCTAGCTCTCTAAGACTGAAGGACTGGGAGCTGAGAACTGCGGACAGAGCTTCACAACTACTGTCTGCGAGATTACAGTGACTCAGTCTGAAAAAACAAACAAACAAACAAAAACAAATTAACAAACAAATAAAAGACTTTTTATGAAAGAGTAATTCAGTGTTATTAATTTAGGGTTATTAAATCCTGTTTTTTTCTTGAATCCTTAATTCCTTGTTAATATCACTGACCTTTATTGGTCAGTTTATTAATTCTGTCAGCTGTTGATTTTTTTTTTTTAGCTTGGTCTGACCTGAAAGAATTCAGTTTACAGTTTGGAGTCTTTAGTCCGTCAGAAAGAAATGTCACTCCCAAATCCTGGAGGTTGGAGTTACTCAGATCCAGCTCTATCAAACTAGAGGACTCGGATCCGAGAACAGAGGACAGAGCTTCACAGCTTCTCTTTGAAAGGTTACAGCCAATCACTCTGTGAAAAAAAAAGTATATCATCAATATGTTAAATGTTGTTAAATATGTATGTGTATATACACATACATATACACACATACACATATACATATATACACACACACACACACATATATATATATATGTATATATATATATGTATATATATATATATATATATATATATATATACATATATAAAACACACCCAGCACGCCCCTACGGCCGGTTTATCCTTCAAGCTCGGGTCCTCTACCAGAGGCCTGGGAGCTTGAGGGTCCTGCGCAGTATCTTAGCTGTTCCCAGGACTGCGCTCTTCTGGACAGAGATCTCCGATGTTGTTCCCGGTTCCCGATCTGCTGGAGCCACTCACCTAGCTTGGGAGTCACCGCACCTAGTGCTCCGATTACCACGGGGACCACCGTTACCTTCACCCTCCACATCCTCTTGAGCTCTTCTCTGAGCCCTTGGTATTTCTCCAGCTTCTCGTGTTCCTTCTTCCTGATATTGCTGTCATTTGGAACCGCTACATCGATCACTACGGCCATCTTCTCCTCTTTGTCTACCACCACTATGTCCGGTTGGTTAGCTACCACCATTTTGTCCGTCTGTATCTGGAAGTCCCACAGGATCTTAGCTCGGTCATTCTCCATCACCCTTGGGGGCATCTCCCATTTTGACCTCGGGACTTCCAGGTTATACTCGGCACAGATGTTCCTGTACACTATGCCGGCCACTTGGTTATGGCGTTCCATGTATGCCTTGCCTGCTAGCATCTTGCACCCTGCTGTTATGTGCTGGATTGTCTCAGGGGCATCTTTACACAGCCTGCACCTGGGGTCTTGCCTGGTGTGATAGACCCCAGCCTCTATGGATCTTGTACTCAGAGCTTGTTCTTGTGCTGCCATGATTAGTGCCTCTGTGCTGTCTTTCAGTCCAGCTTTGTCCAGCCACTGGTAGGATTTCTGGATATCAGCCACCTCCTCTATCTGCCGGTGGTACATACCGTGCAGGGGCCTGTCCTTCCATGATGGTTCCTCGCCTTCCTCCTCTTTCTTGGGTTTCTGCTGCCTGAGGTATTCACTGAGCACGCTGTCAGTTGGGGCCATCTTCGTGATGTATTCGTGGATGTTTTTTGTCTCATCCTGGACTGTGGTGCTGACACTCACCAGTCCCCGGCCCCCTTCCTTCCGCTTAGCGTACAGCCTCAGGGTGCTGGACTTAGGGTGAAACCCTTCATGCATGGTCAGGAGCTTTCTTGTCTTTATGTCAGTGGCTTCTATCTCCTCCTTTGGGCATCCCATTACCCCAGCAGGGTACCTGATCACGGGCAGGGCGTAGGTGTTGATAGCCCAGATCTTGTTCTTACCGTTCAGCTGACTCCTCAGGACTTGCCTGACCCTCTGCAGGTACTTGGTGGTTGCGGCTTTCCTAGCGGCCTCTTCATGGTTCCCATTTGCCTGCGGGATCCCCAGGTACTTGTAACTGTCCTCTATGTCTGCAATGTTTCCTTCTGGTAGTTCAATCCCCTCAGTTCTGACAACCTTCCCTCTCTTTCTTACCATCCGACTACACTTCTCCAGTCCGAACGACATTCCAATGTCATTGCTGTATAGCCTGGTAGTGTGTATCAGTGAATCGATGTCTCGTTCACTCTTGGCATACAGCTTGATGTCATCCATGTACAGGAGGTGGCTGACAACTGCTCCGTTCCGTAGTCTGTATCCGTAGCCAGTCTTGTTAATGATCTCACTGAGGGGGTTCAGGCCTATGCAGAACAGCAGTGGGGACAGAGCATCTCCTTGGTAGATCCCGCTCATGTATTGACCCATGTGCCTGTTCATCTTAGCCGATATGATGCCTGACAGGAGCTTCCATGTATTACTGAGGCAGGTTATTGGTCGGTAGTTGGATGGGACCGGTCCCTTCTTGGGGTCCTTGGGGATCAGGACCGTCCGACCTTCGGTTAGCCATTCTGGGTGTCTCTCGTTAACTAGCAGCTGGTTCATTTGTGCTGCCAGACGCTCGTGGAGTGCAGTCAGCTTCTTCAGCCAGTAGGCGTGAACCATGTCGGGCCCTGGTGCTGTCCAACTCTTCATACTGGAGACCCTTTCTTGGATGTCTGCCACTGTGATGGTTACCGGACCCTGTTCAGGGAGGTCGCTATGGTCTGCCCTCAGATCCACTAGCCACTGAGCATTGCCGTTATGGGTTGCGTCCTTCTCCCATATGCTCTTCCAGTATTGCTCCGTCTCCAGCCTTGGTGGTGCTGTTCTCTTATTGTTCCCTTGCCACTGAGAGTACACCTTTGCTGGTTCTGTGGAGAACAGCTGGTTTATTCTCCTGCTTTCTATCTCTCTGGTGTACCTCCTCAAGCGGCTGGCCAAGGCTGTGAGTCTTTGCTTGGCAGTTTCCAAGGCCTCAGGTATGGACAGCTTGCTGTATTTCTTATGCACCTTCTTTGTCGCGCCTTTCTGCAACTCTGTTAGTTGGCTAACCTCCCTTCGTGCTACTTTGATCTTGCCCTCTAGCCTCCTTCTCCATGGAGGGTACTGCCCCTTGTGGCTGTTCAACTTGTAGCCAAGCATCTCACTGATCATATATATATATATATATATATATGTGTGTGTGTGTGTGTAGGCGAGTGGCTCCAGCGGGTCCCGGGAACAACATTGGAGATCTCTGTCCAGAAGAGTGCAGTCCTGGGAACAGCTAAGATACTGTGCAGGACCCTCAAGCTCCCAGGAGGACCCGAGCTTGAGGGATAAACCGACCGCAGGGGCGTGCTGGGTTTTTTTTTTTTTTTTACATGTGTATATATATATATATATATATATATATATATATATATATATATATATATATATATATATATATATGTATACACACACACACACACACACACAGTTATCTGACCTGAGAGTTTTACAGTGTTGACCCTTCAGTCCAGCAGACAGACGCTCCCCTCCTGAATCCTGCAGGTCGCTGTTACTCAGACCTATCTCTCTGAGACTGGAGGACTGGGAGCTGAGAACTGAAGACAGAGCTTCACAGCTTCTCTCTGACAGGTTACAGAGACTCAGTCTGAAAAAGTCATGTGGTTTGTGGTCAAACTAATTTACTTTAAATAAAACACTGTCCCAAATAAAAGGTGTACATGAGGGAATTGAACTGAAATGTGAATTTAATTTAATCATTACTAACAACAGAGGATGATGTAGTTGCATTTTGCTGACTAAAATTTATGTATTAGAAATTAAGAGCAAAAACTCTGGACCGACAAGAATGTAAATGAGCAACCCAAGCCTAGTCAATGTAAATATACAGCATGATAGTGGAACCTCTATGCATCCCATCCTTAAGATAAAACAGGACATAGACCCTATGATTGCAGAGAAAAGAGGTGTCTGAGGCAGAACCATCCATGTGGACAAGAGGATGCGCAGTGATGGTCAGACAGGATGGTTGATCAGCATAGCTTCAATGACACAGGACAGGTGACTGGAAATGAAAGTGGAGCTAACCCACCACCCAGATGCCTAGTGGTGAAGTTGCTTGTCTAAAGATAGATCTCCATCTTGACCATGGTCTGATTCCTCTAAGGTGGATGAACATGTCTCCAATCACAGAGAAAGAGCCCATCTGCAGCCCAGCCAGAAGTGGCCTTAGTCTTATATTCAGGTAGATCCAGTGCAGGATCTATAGGAATGGCTAGCTCTGGAACAGAAGGCGGCTTCAGGAACACCTGAAAACATTCAAGTTTAGGATAAGACTATGATGGGTCTGTCTAGCACAGGCCCACCGCTGGAACGAGATAATTCAACTACAACAGCAAAAAGCATTGAACACCAGGCAGAGCTCTTTGTGTTACTCATGCACGAGCGAGATAACTGGATGAGTGCCGTTCCTTCACCTGACCTCAAGGTGGGTCAAGATGTGACCCTGTGAAACCTCCCCCAAAGCTGGTGCCAGGAGTCTAGCGGTTCGCATAAACAAAAGGCTCTTACACTCAAACAGATATACGTGTGTTTGCTATACCATATATCAGCAAGAGAAGATATGACCTATTTCATGACCCTAGGAGGTGGGTGTGTATGCCAGAACACTCTGGAATGTACACAGAGTCTTTACAGACCGCTAAGGATAAAAACCTTAATAAATATGCAATTGATTATAAAACTCTAAGTATATATGAGTAAATATTTCTAAGCATAAATGACAATCAGCAATATAAACCTGACAGTTTACACAGCACAGGCACCACAAAATGCTCAAACTTATGTTCATCTTCACCTGTAGTTCAGGTTCAGGCAGCACAGGACTCATGGGGTTCAATTTGTTTGGCTAAGAAAGAGGATCAAATATATGGGGCAGCTAGCAAAGGCTCTGGTAAGTTACTGGGTTAAGGAGAACAACTCAGATCCAGAGGAAACAAGAAGTGGCATGGTGCCGGGCATCTAGCATTGACAAACTTGGGTATGGGGAGTACAGATGGAGGTGTGACCTCCACTGAGGGTAGAAGGCTGAGTAATTTGGACAAGGCTGGGAGGTTGGAGCAGTAAAATCTTTTTGGCAGTTATTCCCACAGTAACAGATAGCGCAATCCCCAAAATCTTTACATCACGGTCTGTGATGTAAAGACTGTAAAAAAAGAGTGAGATTTTTCCAAGAACTGACAGCAGGACCCACATGCAACATGAGGAAAATGATTTAGTTCACCAGCAGCTGCAGAAATTGGGGGGATTGTACAAGCAAGGCCAATTGTAGCATATAAGAGTGAACACGTTTATTTAACTGAGCACTGATGAAGAGCAATATTTGGGAAATGAGCGAGAACTGAAGAGAGAACAGTGCAGTAACAGAACACGGATTCGTTTCATGTGCTTTTTTGAACAAAATATGTGAAATCTGGTTCTAGTTTCCATTTCATTTTGGAGAGTACATTATTATCAATTATGTATTCAATACAGGCTGGGTCCAGAAGTTAATTTAATAACAATTACACCAAGAAATATTTCCGAATTTTCTGCTGCTATCAACGTTTTCTCTATTGAATTGAGTAGAGATGAACAGTTAAGGGTTTTATCCATTTTTCAGACACCTCCACCAATTACAGATTTTTTTAAAAATTGTACACACCTCCTTTTTGTTAACTAGAATAAATCATTTCAAAATAAAGGGATGAGCACACATTTACTTACAGAACCTTATTAGAGTCATTGACCAGTGGCAGCAATCTCAGAAGAACCTCCTCTGAAGAGAATTTCTTCTGGTCAAACACATCCAGATCCTTTCTTGATGACATTAAGATAAAGAAAAGAGCTGACCACTGAGCAGGAGACAGTTTACCTGTAGAGAGACTTCCTGATCTCATGTACCGCTGGATCTCCTCCACTAGAGAACGATCATTCAGTTCATTCAGACAGTGGAGCAGATTGATGCTTTTCTCGAAAGACAGATTCTCACTGAGCTTCTCCTTGATGTACTGGACTGTTTCCTGATTGGTCTGTGAGATACTTCCTGTCTGTGTCAGCAGACCTGGTAGGAGAGTCTGATTGGTCTGCAGTGAAAGACCCAGGAGGAAGCGGAGGAACAAGTCCAGGTGTCCATTTGGACTCTGTAAGGCCTTGTTCACAGCACTCTGGTAGAAAAGTTTCTCTGCAGATTTACCTGTTTCAGACTTCTGGGAGGTTGTTTGTTGTTCTTCCAGCAGATTGAGTCCAAGGTTGATGAAGCTCAGATGGACATGAAGAGCAGCCAGAAACTCCTGAACACTCAGATGGATGAAGCAGAACACCTTGTCCTGGTACAGTCCTCTCTCCTCTTTAAAGATCTGTGTGAACACTCCTGAGTACACTGAGGCTGCTCTGATATCGATGCCACACTCTGCCAGGTCTGATTCATAGAAGATCAGGTTTCCTTTCTGCAGCTGATCAAAAGCCAGTTTTCCCAGAGACTCCATCATCTTCCTGCTCTCTGGACTCCAGTGTGGATCTGTCTCAGCTCCTCCATCATACTTGACCTTCTTCACTTTGGCCTGAACCACCAGGAAGTGGATGTACATCTCAGTCAGGGTCTTGGGCAGCTGTCCTCCCTCTCTGGTTTCCAGCACATCCTCCAGAACTGTAGCAGTGATCCAGCAGAAGACTGGGATGTGACACATGATGTGGAGGCTTCGTGATGTCTTGATGTGGGAGATGATCCTGCTGGCCTGCTCCTCATCTCTGAATCTCTTCCTGAAGTACTCCTCCTTCTGTGGGTCACTGAACCCTCTGACCTCTGTCACCATGCCAACACAGTCAGGAGGGATCTGATTGGCTGCTGCAGGTCGTGTGGTTATCCAGAGGTGAGCAGAGGGAAGCAGTTTCCCCCTGATGAGGTTTATCAGCAGCACATCCACTGAGGTGGACTTTCTGGGGTCAGTTAGGATTGTAGTTTTGTGGAAGTCCAGAGGAAGTCGACACTCATCCAGACCATCAAAGATGAACACAACCTGGAAGTCTTCAAAGCTGCAGATTCCTGCTTCTTTGGTTTCAGTAAAGAAGTGATGAACAAGTTCCACCAAGCTGAACTTTTCCTCTTTCAGCAAATTCAGCTCTCTGAAAGTGAATGGAAATATGAACTGGATGTCCTGGTTGGCTTTGTCTTCAGCCCAGTCGAGGCTGTATTTCTGTGTTAAGACTGTTTTCCCAATGCCAGCCACTCCCTTTGTCAGCACTGTTCTGATTGGTTCATCTCTTCCAGGTGAGGCTTTAAAGATGTCTTCTTGTCTGATTGTTGTTTCTGCTCTGTGTGGTTTCCTGGATGCTGTTTCAATCTGTCTGACCTCATGTTCATCATTGACCTCTGCAGTCCCTCCCTCTGTGATGTAGAGCTCTGTGTAGATCTGATTCAGAAGGGTTGGGTTTCCTGCTTTAGCGATGCCCTCAAACACACACTGGAACTTCTTCTTCAGTGCAGATTTCAGCTTACGATGACAAACTGCAGTATGAAGTTCGTAATGACAAAAAAATATGTAGAATATTATATAATAATAATTGGCAGTACAAAGAAACATCAGACGACCCTCCCCCCAGAAATAATCCTCTTACTGCTCTGCAGACGGTCAGCCAGCTCCTCCTGCTTCATTCTCCTCAGGAAGTTCAGTGTGATCTTCACAAATGCCTCTCTGCTGCTCCTGCTCTGCTCATCCTCCCTCTGACTCTCTAAGCATTCTGGGTAATCTGGACTCAGAACCTTATGGATCTTCTTCAGCTCGTTCTTCACAAAAGTGATGATGTTGTGCTCCAGTAGCTGAAACAGAATACTTTATGAATGAGCCAATCAAACTGAAATTATGGAGCCAAATATCAGATCCATATTGGACACAGTGAAAACCCACTGGTCTACAAAGAGCAGCATGGAGATGACAGTGGACAGAATAGAAAGAATAGAAAATAGTAAAAGTAGTTGTTGTACATGTACAGACCATAAATATGGAGTCCAGGTGTGTTTGATGCTGCTGGGCAGACTGACCACTGGGAATCTCTGAGCTCTGCTGGTCCTCTCTGTGCAGGAATTATCAAGAATTAGCTCACATTGATTCTGTCCCCAGAAACATACATAAATAAAAAGGACACAGATGCATTGGTGTGCTGTTCATCCTATCAAAATAATTTAAAGTATAAAACAAAACAAAAAAATGAATTAATCATTTGTCATTGTCATTAAGATTTCTGTGCGTTTTCATGTTGTTATTGTTCTTGTTGTTGTTTTCATTTCAACATGATTCCAGTATTTTAACTTTATGTTTGTATTGTTCTTTTATCTCTTGTTCATGTTTAATTTCTATGGAGTTTTTGGTGTGTGATGAGGCTGATGGTTTTCATTAATCTTAATTTCTTATTTTGCGTTAATTTTTTTCATATTAAATTCTTCAATGCTCCCTGTCTCAAATTTCTGTGCTAGTGTATTTGCTGTTATCTGCTTTTATGTGGCACTCTGTTCAGTTTTCTTCCTGGATCAGTGAACGGTTCTGTTATTTATTTCCTGTTTTATTTTGAACACCAGTTTTCTAGACTACAGTTCCATCTTGTACTGTTTGTCATTCTTCTCACTTCATGAATAAGTTTTCACTTTAAAAGCTTCAGCCCCTTCACTACAGAAACATTCCAACAACCTCTTCACATATTAACATAGATATGTGTGTGAAAAAGAGCTGAGCTGACATTAAATATGATGGAGGATTTGTTCACAAATACTGACTCACGACAACAGTTACACACACCACTGGCGTGCACAGATAGAGACGAGGTGGTGCTGAAGCACTTGCCCTTTTGCCCTCAGTCCAAAAAAGTGCCCTTTTGAAAGACGTGATTTTTTTTTTTTTTTTAAAGCTGCGCGATTTAAAAAGGTGTGAAAATAATGGCTTGATTTGTGCCCCTTCTTCAAAGACACCCGAACCCTGTCGCTTTTTCACTGTCACCGTGTCACGTGAACACGCTTGCAGTTCATTTGTTGTGAGGCGTGTAGCAGCGGCATGACATAGGACTACTTGGAGTAGGCATAGTAGGCTAACTATAGCGACTGGGAGCCACGGCGGACAACACGGCAGCTCTTTCCCTTCCCAACCAGTCAGGTAACCCATGAATCGAGTGAAATTATTCTGTTTGCCCTCTAAGACCAACCTGCAATTGTTTTGTTGTGAAGTAGCCTGTCAGAAACTGCACATGACAAACTTTGCCAGCTTGCCCCCTCCATCCATCCATATGGATAAACAAAAAAACGACACATTTAAAATGTAACCTAAACCATTTAGGCAACCCCACTGTTAAGAGATTTTGAGATTTTATGATGTTTTTCCTTTTTCATACATTTTCCCTTTTAATGTTTCATTTACTCAGTTTTCCTTATAATGTTCCATTTACTCATATGCTTATGTTAAGAAAGGCTTGAAAAGCACATAGTGTTCACATATCTTTATGTTTTGTCTTTGCTTCTTCTCACACACATACACATGAGCCCTGCCGTAATCGCTGACTCCTGTAAAAGTATCTTGCAGACACCCTTGGAAACAGGACCCAACTGGCTTCTGCTTTCCCCGAGATAGACAATACACTCACACACACACACACACACACTGTGTCCCATACATGCCCAGATTGTCTGTTACAGTCTGAAAAAACAGAGAATGCTACGATGTATAAATAAAGCTGACTGCAAAGCCTCGGTGTGAGTATCACCCGATCACTCACCCGTGCGCACGTAGTTCTCTGAACAAAACTCTGACTGTTTCTGTATTCTTTCAATGTTTAAAAATGTCTTGCCATCAATTCCGACCTTTTCGCATACACTATTGAAAATATCACGTTATGCTATAGGCTACATGCCGTTAGAACACCGAAAGTTAGAACACCGTCCAACTGTCTAAAGATGCAGTCTTTAGCCTAACTGGTTGTTACTGACTCAGCGATGCTCGCAGACATTTACGCACTGTGTTGTGACCTGATTGTGACAGAACAGTGACGTTGTTATTGGTAGTTTGAAGGGTACGGTGTTGGGGGTGGTGCATGTTAAAAGTTTTGAGAAGCACTGGTTAGACATGTTAATTTTTTTTGGTGTAACATATTGGCAACATTAACACATTAATTTGCTAAAGGAAAAATAGGCAGTTCCCAATTGCCTGTGAAAACGACCATTCTGTCCTGTTCTTGTAATGACCACAGTCAGTCTTATTCGTTCTCATACATTTTGGTCTATGTATTTACTAATTTCAGCAAGCATAATGCCTAGGAAAGAGAGGCTGAGAAAGGAGAAAGAAAGGGATCTACAACAGGCAGCCCAGGGAAGCAGTTCTCTGCTCTCCTGGATGAAAGCAAAGGAAAATGAAGATGAAAGGTCAGAGTCAAGGGCAGAGTCAGGTTCTATTTTAATGTTTTAATGTAACCTGCTCCTTGCAGTTAATTCTATTGAAAAATCTTAAAAGCTGTTCACACTTAGTTTTTAATGAACTTAATCAGCAGGCATTGAGCTAACTATTATTTTGTACCTACGAAAGTTATTTCTATGTTACAAGACTTGCAGTATGGGTTATTTTTAAAACTATCTGTTTAAGCTTATTATTATGATAAATAATAATACTATTATTATTATTATTGTTCCATTGTAGTCAGTCACAGCAGGGAAGCAGCTCTATGCCATCTACCAGCTTAGCAGAAGAGGGAGATATAGAAACAGATGAAGCCGCGACCAATGCAGCAACAGGTTCAGTTAGGCCTACAGACACTGATGAGGAAGAACAGATCGATCACATAATGTCAAAGTTAGCAGCTTTACAATACCCAACAGATCCAACACACATCCATACATTTAAAATAAAGCGGAATGACAGATACGTTTCAATGTGCTGCAATGTGGGCCCATGTCAGCCTGATATACCTTACCCAAAAACTGAGGGGAGATCATTCCAGAAACAGTGGTTTTCTGCTAATGTGTGGCTGGAATACTCACCCACTGCTAATTCAATGCATTGTTTTAGTTGTCGGTTTTTCCTCTCGGATGAAAAATATAAAAGCAGAACAGCCTGGACAACTGATGGCATCAGAAAGTGGAGTACTGCTCTTGAAAAAATCAAACAACACTCCAGCGCAGAGATGCACATGACAAGCATGGTTAGATGGATCAATTTCCAGAAAAAGGCCCTTCAGTCTGCATTTGATGTTTCAGACGTAAAAGGGGTGGAAGTTAGAGAGCGAGAGAGGCAGACAAACAAAGAAATCCTGACAAGATTAATTGACCTAACAGTGTATCTTGCACGTCAGGGACAAGCATTCCGAGGTCATGATGAGAGTGAGTCCAGTGATAACCGTGGCAATTTTCGTGAATTAGTCAATGTATTTTCCCGCTACGATAGTGTGCTGAAAATGCATTTGGAAAAAATTGCCACAGTTAAAGCCACCAAGACAAGGCCCCAGGTGTCACTGCTTTCCAACAGAAGTAAAAATGACATCATTGCAGCACTAGGAACTTACATCAGGAAGGAGATACAACGTGAAATAAAAGAGGCTGAAATGTATTCCATTCTACTTGATGAAACCTCTGATGTTTCACACAAAGAGCAAGTGTCATTTGTTGTGCGATATTTTCATCATATGCAAATAAAGGAGAGATTCATCGAAGTGTGCAATGTTGATACAACTACAGGCCAGGAGCTGGAGAATACAGTGTTCTTGCTTCTGCAAAAGAATGGCCTAGAAATGAAGAACATGTATGGTCAAGGCTATGATGGAGCAGCCAACATGAGTGGCATGTATAAAGGTCTCCAAGCTAGAATCCGTGCACACAATGAGAAGGCCCTCTATGTGCACTGCAAAGCCCATTGCCTCAATTTGGTACTAGTGGAGGCATCAAAGTCCAGCAAGCATTTTGTGACATTTTTCAACTTGGTGGAGAAATTGTATGCCTTTTGCTCAGGCTCCCCAAAGCGTCATGCTGCCTTGGTCAAATTTCAGGAGTCTCTCTTTCCTGGACAACGTGTTATGGAGCTCCAGCAGCTGTCAGATACTCGATGGGCTTGCAGGGAAAAAGCACTGAAGGCACTTCAGAGAAATTTGAAAGCCATTTTGATGCTCCTTGATGACATCAGTGACAGTGACCCACCTAACCTGGCCCAAGGTGATGCTCAGATGTACAGAAATGCCATTAATTTTATGTTCATTCTCTGCATGGAAATCACCACACCAGTATTCGAAGTCACTGCTTTTGCATCAGATTCTCTGCAGGAAGAAGGGTTGGACCATTCCACTGCCTACAAGGTAATTGATGGTGTGCTTCACACATTGCAAACCATGAGGTCTGAGGAGAAATTTGGAGAGATATTTAGATGTGCATCAGAGAAGGCAGAGAGTTTCAACATTCCAGTACCTACCGTGGTGCCTGGTCAGGAGAGAAAGCGGAAAGTTCCAGTGCGTTTCCAACACAGCACCACAGTGTCTCAAGTAGGTGCTCAGTTTGAGTCAGTGGAGGCATATTTCAGGAGTGGTGTATATTTCACCTTTCTGGACATCATGACTGGGGAACTGAACAGGAGGTTCAAAGGGGACAATACTGGAAGCCCAACGGCCAGAATCATTCAGTCCTTCCAGCCCTTAACTGTGCATGCTAACTGGGTAGGCCCACCAAACCCAGAAGCCATTGAAGCTGTCCACATCCTCTGTGAATTCTATGGAGAAGATGAGGACCAGCTCAAAACAGAATTAAAGGTCTTCCACTCCAGCTTTAGTTCAAAAGACCTCAGAGAAATATTTCTGATACTGAGGGAAAACAATGGCCAGCTGATCTTTCCTGCCTTTGTCAAAATGATTCAGATCTACGCAACACTACCAGTGACAACTGCAACAGTTGAAAGATCCTTTTCAAAGCTAAAAATAATCAAAAATAATCTAAGAAGTTTGTGTGGAGAAGAAAGGTTGTCTGATCTCCTCTTGTTGGCCATTGAGAAAGATGTGGAGATCAATTACAACGAGGTCATCAACATCTACAAAGACATGGCACCAAGAAGGATGCTTCTTTAGAGCAGTACACTCCATTTAATGGACACTTGAGAATATGTATGTATATAGTTTAGAGTTGGATACAGATTTTATCTTTTTGTGGTGTGATTTTTGATTTTTAGAGAATGTTTTGAAATAAAAGTCAAATTGCATTTAACCTGTGCGATTTTTTTATTAGAAAAAGAAAAGGTTTTCCACATATGCAAAAAGTGCCCTTTTTTCCCCCTGGAGCACTTGCCCCCCAAAATGTCTGTGCACGCCACTGACACACACATTACAGAGGACAGAGGTCTGATTTAAATTTCTGAACTGGTAATACTCCTCCCCCTTTTGTCAGTGTGGACGCATCTTCTCTTTGCTCTTTAAATGCTTTGCTTCTTTTATTGGTTTTTATGCTGATTTTTTTCCCTTTTTTCCGTATGAGCTTACCTGCGATAGCTTCTGGACACTTTTAGATCATTAGGACTAAAGTGTTCTTAACAGAAACAGCAACATTTTTATAGTTACCTTATTTTCAGCGCTACGTGTGTCTGTGGCCTACACACAGCTGAAGCCTGATTACAGTGTCTGGGCACCGAACAGCCTCAATAGCCTGGAAAGGTGCTAACCGCTAGGCTAACTAGCAACAAGATGCCTTCCCTCTCCACAGATGACTACCACAGCCTCCTGCAGAAGATTGCAGTACTGGAGACAAAAATTCATTGCTTAGAAGTAAACGTGGAGGTAAATGGACTGTGAGGAAATGAAAAAACATGCCTTTGATTCAAAACAATGGCGATGAGCAAGCTAATACACAGCTAAGGAGCACAGATAACATCACCAAGAAAGTAGACTCTGCATTATAATAAATCCTCAAGCGATAATCCCCCCTTGGACTGTCTTGGTACAAAACCAAGACATAAATCATGTCTCCTGGAAGGGGGAGGACGTATCACAGGCAGAGCACAGTGAGCTGAAATCTCTGAAACTGACTGGCCTTCACTTCCTACGAGACAGAGAAGCTCTTCTACCCCTGTATACGGGAGGAAACAGGACTGGACAACCGTGAATAGGAAGGTTAACAACAAACTTTCAAAACAACTGAATGTGAAACTGCAGAACAGATTTGCTCCACTATCAAAGGACCCTGGATCTATATCGGACAACCATCCATCTAAAAGTAGCGAAGTAAGGTCTCAAAATCTGTTGAAAAGTAAAAGGCCACAGGGAAAGCTAAAGGCTAGACTCTGATTGTGGGTGACTCTGCCGTAAAGGATGTACAAAGGATGTGCGGTAAGAACACTAAAGTCCTCTGCTTTCCTAAGGATATGGTCAACAACCTAAAGGAGAGAATTATTCAAATTGCGGATGAATATCCAACTGTGACAAACATTGTTCTGCATACAGGGTCAAACGATGTGTCCAAACAACAGTCGGAAGTTCTGAAACGGGACTTTACTGGATTATTAAATACTGTAAACTCTCTGAATGCAGCTGTATACATCAGTGGGCCTGTACCGCCCATCAGAGGAGGAGACGAGAGATTCAGCAGATTGTTTGCACTGAATAAATGGCTTATATCAGCATGTACTGACAACTCAGTGCATTTTATCAACAACTTTAATATTTTTTGGGAACCCAGGCATCTGTTTAAAGCAAATGGATTTAATTTTAACAAGTCAGGGGTGAAACTGTTCACCTCCAACCTGTTTTTGTTAGGATGCCTGGGTCGTTGACCCAGAGGTTTTTGAGTTTATTATATGATTTATCATTTCTGGGTTTCTTTGAGTTCTGTCTTTTGGTTTATGTCTCGGTGTGATCCTTAGTTGCTGTCTCCCCTGTCTGCTGTATCCCCACGTCCAGTCAGTGTCTGTGTCTACCCTGGTCCCACGTCTCTGTTCCCTCTGGTGTCTGGCCTGCATGTAAGTCTGTGTCTTTTGTTCGGTCTGCGTTATGTGCTTCTGTTTTACTTTGAAGGTCTCTGTCTTATCTCAGTGTGTTCAGTTTACGCTTCCTTGTCTCGTCAGTTCTGATTTGCCCCAGCTGTGTTTCCCTCCTGTTACTCATTCGCTGATTGCTCCCTCTGTGTATTTAAGCCCTGTGTTTCTCTATGTCCATGTTGCGATCTACCGTTCATTTTGCTGTGTGTTCCGTCTGCCTGCCTGTTACGATTTAATGTTGTCAGTGTTTTGTTTTGTTATGTTTAAGGTTTTGTTCTCGTTTCCTGTTTTATTGTGAAGGTCTGCGTCTCATGTGAGTGTGTTCAGTTTTACCTCTGTCTCGTCTTGTTGATTATTCCCAGCTGTGTTCCCCACCTGTGTGTAATCTCCCTGTGTTTCTCTGTGTGTATTTAAGTCGCGTCCTCTGTCTTTGTAGTTTGGGCCGGTCTGTCTGTGTATCCACCATGTCTCGTCCGTGTGTTTCCCTGCTGCCCAACCGTCATCTGTTTTCTGCTCACTGTTATTCGTGTTCAGGTTTGTGTTTCTGTTCAGGGTCAGTAATTTAGTTTTCCCAGTATAGTTTAGTTCTCCGTTTACCATTTTGTCCATCTCTTTTGTTGTGTTTGCCTTAGTGGCACCAGCCATTTTGTTTAGCCAACCTGGTTGTCCAGTTTAAGATAAAGCCCCTTCTCATCCCCATCTGGTATTCATCTTCTTTTATGTTGCGGCCTTGAGCCGGGTCGTAACACTGCCTGTGTAAGTTTATTTTGTATTGTCGGGATTTTTGTTACTTTTTGCCTTCCAGCATTAAAGCTGAGTTTTGAAATACACTTTTGCCTCCGAGCGTCTGCACTTTGGGTCCTCCTTACCACCACTCCTGCCTGCACACAGCCATTACATGACAGTTTTATTCCATGCGTCATCCATCCGTGGTTGGTGCCAAGGCTGAGATAAATGAGGAGTTATCTCACAAAGATGAACAAACAGTACTCCAAGAACAGACAAAGCCCAGCAGAAACCTTGAGGAGGAGCTCCATCTGCCGGCACCCCGGAAGAGCCTCAGAAAGGAGAGACATCTGAGGCAAGAAGAGGGGTCCCTATTTGCCTCCAACTCTCTCAACAACACCAACGACCAGGACCAGGGACCACGACCTTCCCCAGTCCCCCAAACCCCTGACAGACCCCCTCCCTTTCTCCCTCCTCCCCACACCTGAAATTCACTGAGGAGATGATGGAGTGGAATTGAATTGAATTGAAGATCCCCTTTTGTCCCCCATAAACCCCCCACCAGAGCAGCCAAAGGTTCGCTATTGAGCCCCGCCCTCAACAGAGCAATCGAAGTTACATTGCCCAGCCTCGCCCCCCTTACTTCCTCCTTACCACCTTCATGCTTTGTCTCCGCAGTCTGATGTGTGATGTGTGGAGGGTCTGGGCTGCGAGGATTATGACAGTGGTGACTTTTCCCAGGAGAAGCTGGGACCCTGTTTACTAGAAGGTTTTAAAATTTCTGTACTTTTAGGTGACAGAAGGAGACATGTGGCCTGGTCAAAACACAGAGAGCTGCACTCTAAAAGATCTTTAAATATAGTAGACATACCTTGTGTGCCACAGACTGCTCCCAAACACGAGGGGGCAAATAATACCTCTAAAACACTTAAGTTGGCTTTATTAAATGTTAGATCTTTACCTGGGAAAACATTTCTAATTAATGATTTAATCACTGAGCACAGCCTTGATTTTATGTCTTTAACTGATACTTGGCTGAATCAAAGTAACAGTGGAGCTGTTCTCACCGAGACGAACCCCCCTAACTACAGTTTTATCAGTGAGGCCAGGGTGAGCAGGAGAGGAGGAGGGGTTGCCGTCTTATTTAATGAATCATTTCAATGTAAGCAGCTATCTCCTGGAAGTTTTCAGTCTTTTGAATATGTGGCTTTACAGCTGAAGGCCCCTTTTTGCCCCTTCTTTTCACCAGTCAAATCTGTCCTGTATTTAACAAGTGAAAATAAAATAAAATAAACAATAAAAGGTGAATCGAATAGACCATTACTGCAAGGCTGGGATGATCCATTTGGTAAACTAAATCTGTTGGGCATCTTTCTTTGCCTTTAGACAATAATTCTAATGGCAAAAGAGCCAAATGGGACAGGCAAAAAAAAAAGAAAAGAAAAAAAAAGCAGTTTCTCAACAGCTCAATTACTTCTCAAAACAGAATAACTGCTCTGATGCCTTCCAGTCAGGTTTTAGACAGAACCACAGCACCGAAACCGCTCTGACCAAAGTGTTTAATGACATCCCTGTGTACTTCAGACCCAGCAACACACTCAGACAGAAACTATTTTCACCCGAAAGACAGAAGTCCAAAACAGAAACTTAACAATGTGGTGTATGCTGTACAGTGCAGCGAGGAATGCCCAGACCTCTACATCGGAGAGACCAAACAGCCACTTCACAAGCGCATGGCACAACATAGAAGAGCTACCTCCACGGGACAAGACTCAGCAGTTAATCTGCATCTAAAGGTCAAAGGTCACTCTTTGAGGATGCCAATGTTCACATTTTGGACAGAGAGGACAGATGGTTTGAAAGAAGAGTGAAAGAGGCCATCTATGTCCACTGTGAGTGACCATCTTTGAACAGAGGCGGTGGTTTACGACACCAACTGTCTGCCATCTATAATCCAGTTTTGAGATCCTTCCCAGATACCTTAAAACCCACTCACACCCTGGGCAATCTGACCTCAGGAAATCACATGAGAGGGTGGGGCCAGGTTTCACAATGAGCTCACCCGAAACCCTGGCTGATGGTGACCCACACCCGCTTTCACACCTCGACTCATGTGATTAGGTAGAGGATCATCAGGGGGTCCTTTGGTCTCTCCTTGGGGGGAAACTTCCACGGGGCTTAAATCTGGGACTCTCCACCATTTGACCCTTAGAACTGAAGAAGCTTCTCGGATGAGAGGTGAAACATCCTCAAGCAACTTAAAGAAGTCCAAACGCTTTTCTTTCCAAGCTCCTTAGACTACGATAACCTGGATGACTGAGAACCTTCACAGACATATTAACTCTGCCACTAGTCAGTAAACCTAAAGTAATTTAAGTCTGTTAGCAGCAGCCAACCACCCAACTTTGGGAAGTCACATTTGGGACAAGATGGCATCAAACATGCTCTAAAATCTTAAACATTTTTATTTCTTAAATCCAGCTTCAGAGACAGGTTAAATCTACCACAGTGTTTTCGATTGGAGCTCCATGATACATATGAACTTTTATGCATGCAGTGTTTCATGTCCATTTAAAGAGACAGTTTAAATGGGATTGAGGGAATGACGTGTTTGCACTGCAGTTTATATCCAACAACATCAAGCAGTTAAATCAGAGTTCATGTTACTGACAGCTCACCTCTTTGCAGCAGACAAAGGCTGGACTTTAAAATGAATGAGGCGATCTTTAGATGCGTCACTCTGTAAGGACACAGAGCTGGGTGGAGGTCCAGGTGGGTCCCTGTGAATAATGATGGAGCAGTGATGTGAGTGCTGAGCTGTGACATGGAGAAGAGTCATGGACAGTTAGAGATGGTCATCTCACCTCTGAGCTTTGGTCTGGCTCTCATGTTCCCCACACAGAGTGCTTTTAGAGGGAGGGACTCCCTCCTCTCTGTCCTCACACTGATCCATGCTGCTCAATTCAGCTCACACACACTTTCTACCTTCACCTGCAGAGGAAACACAAATCATTCATGTGCACATCAGCTGAAATCCTCCTTTCATCATGTGTGCTGTCCAAATATCAGCTGCTTCTTTCAGGGTTTTTTTTGTTTTTGTTTTGTTTTTACTTATATTATTATTATTATTATTATTATCATCATCATTATTATTATTATTATTATTATTATTATTATTATTAATAATAATAATAATAATAATAATAATAATAATAATAATAATTTCTGTTGTTTTCTTTTTGTTGTATAATGTTAAACGGATAAAGTGTCAGCTGAATGCAGTCAGACAGCAGTGTGAGGCAGAGGAAGCTGCCATCAGCTGCTCTGCTATCAGTCCACTAGATGGAGCCATAAAGCAAACACGATGCATTCACTGACACACACTCTGTGTTCCCCTGGAAGTGGAGAGGGAGATCTCTGCTGTTTTTCTGCTTACACAGCTATCTTTACTATCAGCTGTGATCCTGACAAAGAGACTCTGATGTGAAAAGTGAAGCTTCCCTCTTGTTTCTTTTTACCATTTCTGGCCTTCTTTCCATTCTGAATTCCAGTGGACACAGGGCAATTTCACTTTAAATTAATTCAATTTGCCATCCAACTTCTTACAAACCAATAGGTTCAGGATGCAGACACATTTTGACTTCACAAGATGTGTCTGCTTCTCTGAGCTCTAACTAGCACAGACACGATCTCATGAATAACGTCAGATATGTCCTTTTCTAACACAGTGAAAAGATCACTGCTGGTATCAGTGTTCAGTTTCGGTAGTCAGAGAAAGCTCACAATGTGGAACCAGATATATTTAAACATCATCTTATAGGAGTAACAGGAAGCAGTACTTGTGGTCATCAAACTGACTTAACATTTAACTCGTTTTAGTTTTTTTAAGATTATGAAGGTGGGTCACTTTTACTGGGGTACCATCACCATGCTGTGATGTTCTCACAAACCTAAAAGAAGTCCAGCTGCCTTTAAAGCAGTGGTTCCAAAACTTTTTTTGCTGGGCCCCGCTTTGTTTTACACGAAAATGTCCCCCCCCCCTCCCCCTTCTCGCGCGCGCGCACGCACAAAAACACATCCTCCAACCACACACAGCCATATTTTGCTCCATTGCGGTTTATTTCACACCTCAAACATTTAGTAAACAATTTAGCAAATACGAGTAATCTGCAATAAATGACAGGTAGTAATAAAATAAACTACTAACTCTTTTACGCTACGTCCACACCTACACCGGTATTTTTGAAAACGCAGCTGTTTCGTCCTCACGTAAACGGCGTTTCGAATCACCGAAAAATATTTTTTGCATTTAGGTGTGGACGAGGAATACAGAGTTCATCACGCAACGTCAAAGGTATGTGCCTTTTTTCACGTCACGCTGTGCGCCACGTTATTGTTTACATGAGATGAATTGCAGAATAGCAGAAAGAGACGAAATACTGTTAATCTGACTATCTTCAGGTTTTACATGCTTACATATACGTAATAATGTAATGTGTAATAATGTTCAACATTGCTATCAATACATTTAAAAAAAAAATGCCTCTCTGTGCAAACTGGGTTCAAAAACATAAACAGCTGTTGGATACTGTTTGTCCGTGATTTGAACCGGAGGAACAAATCGTGGCAGGATCAGCCTGATATTATCTGTATCCCGCTGTAACTTTACTGTATAAAGAGCTAACATGTCCAAAATGTCAGGAGTAGTTAGTCATTACAACAAGTGTTTGTGAACTAAAAATCAAGAATGTGGGATACTGTTTGTGCGTGATTTGGAGAGCCCAACGCTGCTCCCGACAAAGGGAAAACCAATTCTGCAGGGGAGACCTACCTTGGCACTTGTGCAGGTGAAACCAAAGGGAAGATATGTTTCACCATATTTTCTAGTCTTTGGCTTAGAATGAAGTTGGTTTGGAAACATATTCAGCGATGCTTCATCTCCTGCTTTATGTTTGTGGAGGCACCCCATGCTAGCAGTGTCCAATCATTGTTTTTTTTTTTGTTTTCTTTTCTTTTTCCTTTTCATGTCGCCCCCCCCCCTGCAATGGCTCTGCGCCCCCCCTAGGGGGCGGGCCCCACACTTTGGGAAGGTCTGCTTTAAAGCATGACCTGAATGACGGAGAGGCTCCAGTTTCAGTTTCTCTGTGAAGTCTGTGACCTCTGAAGCATTAAAACATGAAGGGCTCCTAACTCGAGGATGAACCAGTGTGATGCTTATCTTTGTACACTTGCATTGAGTTCAGTCTTTCTTTTATCAGAGTCCAAATGAATGTGAATGTTAGAAAGAGCACCGAAAAAGAGTGCTTGTGTGAATGGGTGAATAAGTCAAGTTGTGTAAACTTGCTTCATTTGCTGTAAGTACACAGAGTAGAAAATCGCTATGCAAGAACCAGTCCATTTAACACCTTCTCATAGTTTTCTACAGATTTGCATTCAAGGTTTAGAGAACAATATAGCACACAGCTCTACACAGACAATCTTGTTGTGTCAAAAATAGATTTTAAATATTTTACAAAATATTACCCATATTTAAAATGTTTAAAATGTTTTCAAAGCTATTTCATGAATGATGAACACTTCTAAGATTAACTTGGGCATGCTGTTTGTGTGTAAATTAGGGTAAATTAGTCAAAACTGGTGTAAATTCAGTCTTCACGAAAAAGGATTTCAGCTCACAGAGTAAATAAAGACAAACTGATGGTCAGCACTGTTACACTGATATTTAAACTGTTCACCAAGTAACGTGGAGCAAAACATTCCACCTTAAATACTGCAGATATCTGCTGTTTACATCTTACAGAGGAAAGTTTAAAGTTACTGGAGTAGTTCATGAGTGCTGACATGAGAGCTGAGCTCACAGTCTGGGTTTGTGCTCCTCTTTTCTCGCCGTGTCCTTAGAAATGCTCACTCTGTTTGTACATCACTTATTTTCATATAATAACACTGTTAAATGGCTTTTGTTGAAAATTTGAATTCAAATAGAAATAAAATGACATTATGAAGGAATTTTACCACCCTGTCCATCAAAAACACAATAAGGAGAAAGAGTGAGTCTAAACGTTTAAAATCAGAAATGCAGAAACTCAGAAATTCTCACTCTGTTTGTTCCCTCTAAGCTGTGCGCATGCGCAATTGCGCACTGCTGGCACGGTCTCTGCGCACAGAAAGTCTGTGTTGCGCACAAGAAAAAATAAATCTAACCTGAATTGAAATTAACATAAATACTTCAACAATTCTGTTTTGCAGTGTTAGTCAGTAAGTGACTGTCTGCTCCCATATGGGATCAAGCCAATAATGGGATTTACATTCGTATATACGCAGCCAATCAACGTCGTTGACAGGCTATGACAGCGTCCTTATGTGCCGACACCGGTGTTTTAGCTAGCAAAGCGACGTGGCTGATGTGGAGTGAAGTCACGTTAATGACAACGTGTACAACCATTGGAGGCGTGAGCAGGACAGACGGAAGAAATACGGAAAAAGTCTGGACTTTATACCAGTTTTTAAATTGTGTTGATAGGCCACGTAAAACCAGAGTTATGATAAAAATATCTGCAATGTTTGGTTTTCTTCCTGAATACTATCGTTGTTTATATTTACTGCGGGAAGAAACAGTAAAAACAGCGTTTTATAAGGAAAACGCTCAAAAGCGCTCTCCACCTGTGAGCAAAACCAAAACCAAAAAAACCCCACCCTTTCCTATTGGTCGAAAAATGTACCATGTCGACCAATCAAAAAATGATATGGCAACATTGCATTTAGCTGTTTAGGAAGGGGGAAGTTTTAGGAGTGACAGCGATGTTTAGAGATGTGAGAGATTTGCAATGTTTAGCGCAAATCTTGTGTAGTTAGTGTGTAGTGTAGTCAATAGTTTTGTTGTGTCAGAACAATGAGGCGACTGCTGAATGTTACAGGTGTTACAGGAGTGATACATCTCCTGTTGTCAGGCCTGCAGGTATCAGGTGTTCTCCTTTATCTCATCGTGGACAGAAATTTCCGCTGTCGCTCACAGTGGTCCAAGGGATCGCTCATGAGGTTTGTGTGTTCGCTCAGACACATGAAAAATTAGAGGGAACATTGCTTGTACATCACTTGTTTTCATATAATAATTGTCACGACTGGGGCAGCAGACGTGTGATGAATAAATGAGGACCCAAGATGCGGATGGTGATGGAGATGCAAGTGGAGGTTTATTTACAGTGAAAATAACAGAAGTGAGGGCAGGACTGAACATAAACCTAAACTGGGTGAAACTAACAAACAAACCTGGAACATAAGGTCAGCGGGAGAAACTCAGAGATGGCAGATGAGGACGGCAGAACAGGGAGACGTAGAGAAACATAGGAAATGAACACAGACGACGCGACGAGGAGCACAGGCAGACACACAGTATAAATACACACACCAGGTAATCAGGAAATGGCAGACAGGAGGGGACACAGCTGGAACTGATGGACATAACGAGACACAAACCTACAAAGTAAAACAGGAAACTCACAGACTGTTTTACACAACCAACAGGGGACACGAACAGAACACAGAGGAGAGACACAGGTAGGAATGAAAGAAACACACAACTCAAACCCTAAGAACAAATACAAAATCAGAGTAAACTAGAAAAAGGATAATAATAAACTTAAAGCGCTTGGTCACCGACCCAGGACCATGACAATAATGCTGTTAAATGGCTTTCATTTAAAACATGGATTCAAATGGAAATAAAATGACATCATGAAGGAATTTTTAACATCCATCAAAAACACAAAAAGGAGAAAGTGTGAGTCTAAACTTTTAAAAAAACGTCTGAGTGAAAAGTTAAATTCAAACCTGCTGCTGTTCTGACTCCACTCGGCCTTGTTGGTCCAGCTGTGAGTCCGTTACTGTGAACTATGGAGTTGCAGATTTCTGCTGTTTGTGGTGAAGATGATCATGAGACACTGAGTTGAGGAAAGACAAGTGAAACTTTTAGCAGAACGGGAGGCATTTATATGAGGAAGTTTGGATGAAACAAAAGCAGAAATGGAGTCTGGACATGTAGAAATGTTGTTAGTGTTCATGTGACACTTCCACTGACTGGTTTCTGCTGATAACTCAGTTTCTTTAGAGAGAAGGAATAACAAAAAACAGGAAATAATCTTTTTACCACAAACCTGATCAGCTGATCATGAACAGAAATAAACTCCGCTATTCTGATGTTTCCACTTTAGTTGATTTGTGAATTAAAAGTTTACAGCTTTCAGCAGACTAGCATTAACTTTAAAAACTGAATAACAGCCCCAAGTGTCAAAGCACAGAAAGACCAAACCATGATATAATGCAGATGTTTCAGTTTTACAGAGTATGCATGTGATCATGTGGTCAGTCACATGACAGTGGCTCTACAAAGGGACTCCATCTGACTTCATTTCAAAGGAACGCAGGTGATAAATAATAAATAACTACTTCTTCAAGTGTTTCTTACTAATCCTCACAGAGTGGCAACAAAGCGAACTCACAGCAGCAACAATATCCTTTTATTTATATTTATTTATGGTTTTAAACCAGCTGACTGAGAGCACACTGAGGCCACCTAGAGGGCAAATGGGGAACAGTTGTGGACACATGGAGACTTAAAGACTCAAACATGAAACATGAATCCATTGAGAAACTGAGCGCTCCACCATCCGCTCCAAATGCACTCACTCCAAACAGGCCATCTTTGATATCCAGTCTATGCTCTGGGCTCCTGCAGCCTCTCATTCAAAGCTTTGAGGCTTTCTGTCTGCACTGACTCCCTGCTTCTTCACACCTGTCCTCAGGTGTTCCAGCTTTGCTCCCACATGCTGCTCACAGCATCATCATTGACTTTCATTCTCAGAGCAGATGCTGGAGCAGATGCAGGCTTCACAGACCCTTCAGGTCAAAAAGCTCAAAGTGGCAAATGTGTCCAGAAAGCATCGGCCAACATCGATATCCAGGAGAGAGGAAGAAGGTGCTGTTTCTTCCTCCACCTGTATTCGTACTCCACCTGTTTCAGATGTTATCAGTCCATCAATGGGTGTTATTAGCAGCTATCAGGCCCATTACTGTGGCTCAGATTGGCCCTCCTGCACCTGTTAGCAGGCTCAGTAGGTCCTTAGCACCAATCGGTGAGCCGGATTGCTGTGTTGCTGTTGGAGGGACGACGATAAATCCGGATCCAGTACAGACAGACTCCAGTTTGATACAAAACCGAAAGCTTTTTTTACAAGCTGACCTTTAATGATATCGAGCTAGAGGACGGCATTACAGGTGTGTCTAAACATTAAACATATTAATTGTGTGGAAAATGACTACTATAACTTACATTATGATTTATTTTTTGTTTTAAAGTAGCTCCGCTCCAATGTGCTTTTTAAAAGTATTTTCTAAAATGATGTCACTTGGCCTTTTAATAATTCTAAATTCAAAATCAGCAGGTTATTCATATAGTCCAACCAATTCATTCACTTTGTGGTTTTGGTCAGATACTGAAGTCAGCTGGATAAAGTTAACATTCATATTTGACTCATATTGCTGTGACCTGTGTAAATGTGTGGGTGGACCTGCTAAAAAATGAACGTGTTGCCGTTTTGACATGACTTTGGCTAAATCTTTGGTCAAATACAATGACATAAATGAAGGCAGTGTTCTTCGACTGCATGTTAAAATGGCTGCTGTACAGTTGGTTGTAGCTAGTAAAGCAAGTACTGCGTTAAACTGGTGGCTTTCATTTTAATTTTAATGCTTTCAACCCAAAAGTCTCCAGGTTTAGTCTTATTTTCTTCTCCTACTTAGTATCATGGCCAAACTGAAGAACGCTTCAGGACAAACAAGATAAAAATAATAGTGAAAACTCAGTGGGCTGTCACAGTTTCATATCTACAAATGAAGTCGTCACCTCCCAGCTTCAGTCAGACTGGTTCACCTGTCTCCACACCAGTCACACCACTGGCTGAGAACATGGATAATGTGATTTGGAGCACTTTTGGTTCAGAGACAGCAAACGTTAAGACAAAGATAGAAGAACTCAGTCTGTGGGATTCACTGAAAGATGTCATAGAAATCCTCAGCACCATCCACAAACATCTGCATTGTTTGCAAAGAACATGGACATTAACAAGTAGGTAGAGTTCAAATGTGGGTTTTCAGTGAGTTTATAAGTACAATTTACTGTTACTGCTGCTGTTTTTGTTTTGTCAGGTTTGTTTCATGAATATTTCTCAGACAGAAGAAGGTGATATTCCAATGGAGCTGAAAAGCAGAGCAGCTGAAGAAAAGCTGAACGTGAGATGGACACTGTGATTCATCACCTCCACCAGCAACACACTGACCTGCATTCATCCATAGATGACACTCAGGACTCTGGTTCCACAGCTGTTCTTGTTCACAGCAGCATCCAGTTAGAGAGGAAACTGTATAATGCAATGATGATGTTCCAGCGTCATGTTGTTGCTCCTCCTCCACATGCTTACCTGCCACAGTTTAACTCCGCCTCTCAGACAGTCAGGTCACCTGACCTGCATGTTTTGCTGTACGATGACGTCATCTTGAGGTTGACGAGGAGAAAAACTAGTTTTGTCCTGCAGATGGCGATCTTGCACCGTGTTCAGAGAGCCGACACTTTGATGATGCTGCTCTACTCAACTTACTTTTAGCCTGAGTTGGACTCTATATGAGCAGCTTCCACTCTGGTTTCACTGTTAAACACACTTGTTTGAATTCACTTGGAAAAACTGAAAAATATTTTATTGCAAAATTATTTGTTGGTACATTTTTTGAGGGTCAAATATCTTGTTTGATTTGAGGAATGAACTGTTAAGGTGGAAAAAATGAATCATGTTAAAATACTTTAAATCAGTGCAGATGTATAATGTAATGTAACATGCTGATAATGGTTGTAGTGGGCTTGTAATGTAAATGTGATTAAATGTGACATTAATGGTGACGCTGCATAAACCTGATCAAACAGTTCTATTAGTGGGTCTGTGTGATCAGCATCAGTGGGTTAAGGTGAGGCCTTGACTAGTAGAACGTCATGTTGGTGTCTGACAACACATGAGCCAACATCAGACTCCGAGCGCTACGATGCTAAAGATCAGAAGATCCAGTGTGACATCATCGTTACCTGGCAACAGCAGCCCTCATCTGACTTTATTGGAGGATATTTACACCAGCAACACTGTTTAGTTTGATATGACGGATTAACAACATGCTGTGATATCCAGTTCATCTGTAATAGATACTGGATCTAATCAGTCAGCAGATATTTGATCAGCTTATTTATAACTATACTAGAAACAAACACAACTGTGTTGGTGATTCATGCAAACTTGCATATCAGCCTTTGAAGGTTTTGTAGTGTTGAGAACAAAGAGGTTGTGTTAGGGCTGAAAAGCCCGACTTGTTCTCATCTGCAGGTCATCAAATGCACCACAGAAGTTTGTATTTGCACAGCCTGTATATGTTTGATGGCTTTATTATTCTCTGTTCAAAGACAATAAATGTGCAAAATGTCTCATGTAGTATCAGCTTCATTTAAAATGACTGCAAACATTTAGAGAACATGTGCTGCTGTTTGTCCTACACTTCAACACTGAATGAACCCTGAAAACGTGATGGCAGGTGGCAGATTGGAGTCCACATGAAATATCGGCTGTATGAAGACTGAAAATATAGATGATACAAATATGCAGCCAAACATTTGTGGACATGGATAAACTCTCTGATCCAAAAAGCAGGAAGTGACACAGCTAGAAAATGAAAGTGTGTAACAGCTGAAGTCAAATGTAATGCAGAGTTGAATCTGCACTTGGATCCATGTGTGAAAGGTCCACATGTAGGGATCACATGAGTCCTGATGTTTGTCAGTGCAGCTTGATAACTCCATCTACTGTGGGCTACATATACTGGGCTGGTAGCTCCATAGTGTTGCAAAGAAACTATTCAATGTGCAAAGTTTAAAATCAGAGGCTCTTCTAACACAGGAGCCATGTTGAGTTTAGATCACAGCGACCACCGGCAGTCTGAAATGGAATGAAGCCCATTGACAGCCAGCAGGTCTAAACAGGAACGCAGCCATTTGTATGCGTGGCAATGATGTGGCTGCAGCTGACACAGGATTGGTTCAAACTAAACATCATTTCACAGAGTTCACAAAGAAACTCACGTTTTTATCTTTGAAGATGATCATAAAGTAGAATTGATGGTCCAGCAGACAACAGCAGGAGGTTTGAGCCCTTCTGATGCAGCAGAAACAGGATTTGGAGGAAGATGTTAATAGATTAGAAAGAATTGTACACTGTGAATCAATGCAAGTCTTTCTAGATAGACAGATCTTTAATAATCCCTCAGGTAGGTTCCTCTGGGACAGTCACAGATAGAGACACCAATTCTGACGTCCTTTGAAAGTTTTCATCACTCGTCATGTACACAGATGTTAATTCTACATATTCCTAGTACTGAACTCTAAATCAATATGAAGAAAATGCTCCTACTAATCTGCAGATATGTTGATATCAAATCCTTTTCCAGCACATGGATAAATCTCTATAAATCTTTCAGTCTGATCAGAATGGGCACAGTGTTGTTATTGCAGCACTCCCTGATGTTTGAAAAGCTAAATGTCCATTTTAAAGTGCTCGTGTGTAGGATTGTGTTTCCTTCCTTTGTGCAGTTCTTACAGTAAACATGTTTGAATGTTTCCTGTTCCCCTGATGCTTCTTCCTGTTGGATAAAGTTGGTTTGAATAACATGTTCTTATAGGTTTCAATGAACTTCAAACTGGGATCCACTTACAAAACTGCCTCATTTTATTGGAACGATCCACATTTGCATCCATTCACGGTACATTTGACATCTGAACACGTTTGTACACATGATGAAAGGACAGATGGTGTTTGTGTGTCCTTAAACTTACTGTGAATGTTTCATCATGTAGAACTACTTAGAACAAAGTCTTTGGGAACATTTGGAGAACACGTTTAGGAAAGTAACATCCTGGTAGAACATTTTCTTAAAGCAAAGCAGAGCTGCAACATGACTGTGAGGATTCACAATAATAAAGTCACAATACTTTATTATTATGAAGACTAAAGTGCACCTTAATGCTGCCAATGAATACACATGTTCTTTGTGAAAGCATGAGCACAGCTGACATGCACCACACTGACCCCACTCGCCCCATTTCTTCATCCACTTCTTGCTCTTGTGCTTGAAATGAGACGCAGACGCAGCAAAAGTCAGAGGCTCTAAAATCCACAAAAAGGGGGCTTGTTAGATCAGGATATTGATGTGATCCATAGAAAACATGGATAATACACCACTTTATTTGAAGACATCTGTAGCACTGCCTCAGGATGTTTCCACAGACTCCTCTGTGCACCTAAAGAAAAGGTCAAAGGTCAGCAGCACGTGTAGTTGGGACAATTCTTCATTTACAAAAAACAGTCGCACAAACTACACAATTATTTTCCTCCAATGACGACTTTTGACTTGCAGAAATGGTCCTGTGTGATTTCTAGGCTGTGATATAAAAACTAGTTCCTAATGGCAGCGATTCACTCAGTAAACATGTGTGTCCTTCACCAACCTCACACACAGATCCAATAAGATCAGGAAGTGGGCAGTATAGTACAATATGTGTTATTTTGTACTGTGCTGCCCAAATTAAAGATCTGCTGAAGTGTTGGAAATGATTCAGATGTTTATTTTGGACGATACAGCAGAAGATCAGACATGAAAGTGGAGATAACACAGAAGACCTGCAGCAAAGGGTCAGAGGTCAGACTGGGCCACGTGATTCAACAATGAGCCAATGATCATCAAGTAGTGACTAAAGCAGAGCCCTGACGTTCTGACATTTATCACACAGTTAGAACAAATGTCTGCTGATGACTTCATCTCATGAAATGACTGATAGATGTCAATTCATTGATCAGCTGAGCTGCTGATCTTCATCGTGCACAGAAACATTCAGCTTGTTTCAATCAGTAAATAACTCCCACTACTCCCAGTTTGAACTGTTCCCACTCAAAATGCTGTCAGAACAATGATCATTGTAGAACTTCACAAACATCACGTGTTGTTTTCCACATGGAAGATCAGCAAACATACAGAAACTTCCTGTTGCCACACACGGCCTCTAAAATCTCTTCCACGCTTTCTGTCTGAAGTCCACTTTCTGTGTCGGATCCACAGGAAACAACAAGATCTTATTAACATGGTTTTCAATGTGTCTCCTTCCAAAAAGTCCAACCAATGAACAAATGTGTATATTTGTGGAGGCCGAACAAAAGCATGACACATTTGTCTGTTTCTATAAACTGGTGTCAAACACAAATATGAAGAGTTTCATTGACAGACTCCAAAATGCCCCCGCAGTGAATCAAAGGGAAATCCTACAGTGTGCAGAGAATCTTAATGGCTCCAACATCAACACATCCACAATGTTGGATCCAGTTCTACCTCACAGAGTTACTAAGACACACCCTCTGCCAGCATTACAACAGCTCCACCTGCTTCACCTGCCTCCTCAGCCTCTGTACACCTGAAGAGAAAAGAAAGGCTCCAAAAGCTCAAATCTACAAAGGATTCATGAAGTTTCATCCAACAAGAACATGTTTGCCTTCCACAGTGTGCTGTTAGACACCACTGTACCTCTGCCATTTCAAAAAGAGCAGCTTGGGAACATTTTGGCTCCAAACACTTTGTGTTTAACTTCCTAATCTTTGTTTTCTTTGTGAACAACATCTGGAGCTTTTTGACTCATAGAAACATCATTTTGTTCTTTAGATGACAGCAGATTGGGACTGAATAATCAATCACTATCAAACCAATAAACACTGAAAAAAAAAGTTCTTTCAATTTACTTGATTTTATTGTGTACATCGGTCCCACATAATATGAATAAGTATGACTGACGTAATTTTCCACTTTCCCTCAAGTAATTAATGCTTGTCAAATCAAAGTATTTTACTTACATCAGATTACTTTAAAAAATCATGTTTGATGTACTAATATTAATCTGTTACTATAATATCAATGTATTGCATAATTTCAATATATTTTAATGTTTAACATCAACTTATTTTTGATTGCCAGTGGTACGCAATGATATTGTGTAATGTAAACACATTGCAATTATGTTCCTGCAACACAAATTATGGCTTTAAATCCTATTTAATTTTTTCAATTGAAATATTAACTGATCATTATTGACAAAAAAGGCAAAGACTGTGAGTGCTACTGAACAATTCACCTTTATTAAATTGTAACAGCAGTGAAAGCAGCAAGCTGCCATGAACAACCCCGAAATCACATCCATATAAACTTGTTAGCACATTCTTAAAGATAGCCTGCAGAAATAACTAAAAGAAAAATTTAAAACATTTGCAAATATTTCACAAAAAAACTGATCTTAGCAGCAAATAAAAGAAAGTGCTTATAGATGATCCTGTCATCTCTTACATATAACATTTGTATTAATTACACAATTGAAAATTTAAACTAAATTAAGACTACCTGAAAAAAAGCAACACACTTTTATGAATAAACAGATTTACACAAATATAACTTGTGTATTATTTGACAACAGTTTCAGCTTTTGGACAAGTATTTACCTGTACAAGATTTCAACTAAGTTGAGCCTTAAATGACATTGTTACATAACTAATACCAAACACCTACATTAATTTTAATCTTGCTTTTAAACATGTAAGCAGGACATTAAGGTTGACTTAGAACATATTGCTAAAAATCGTCAGTAAAAATGTCTTACATGATACCAAAAGGAAAAATCATCCTGCATTGCAGTCACATGAGGGGAAAGCAATAAAAACATAAGCAATATAACGTTACTGAACACAAAATGAAAAACTGCAAAGAATTGCAGAAGTGCAGCTCCATCCAGTTCCATGAAAACCTTCTGGAAAACGTCAAAGTTGTAGCGGAGGTCAGCACGGTAGGCAAGGTTTAATGCATACATGAGTCCAAATAGCATTATCACAGCAAATGCTTCATTATCCAAATTATTCGCCACCCTGATGCCTGCAAGGACAACTCTTGTTCTTCTGCTGAAGCTTCCTCTTTAAATTTGAACAGTGGTGTCTTCAGCAGTCTCACTGATGGCACGTTCTTCCATGCCCTGTAAAAAAGAAGCCATGTTAGTCATTTCATGCCAAGTAAGTAATATGACACACTGTGGAAAGTCCGAAAAAAAAAAAAAGAAAAAGGAAAATAAAAGACAAGTACATACCACATACTCCTGGATAAGCATGCCAGGGTCTTCACCCATGTAGATACACACTCCGTTGACACACTCAGCATCAGCATCTTCACACTGAAATGAAATGTATGTAATTAGCATCTTTATTCAGCCCTTGTCCTTCATTTAAGTTTTAATAGTGAACTTTACATGAATGTTTTTAAAGTAAAGGCACACAAATTAATAATAGGTTTACTGGCAATTAATAAGTTGACAAATTGAAGGTTAAAAAAACAAGCAGATGTAAAAATACAAAATGAGAGAATTTATCATGGGAAAACATTTGAAATCTTCCACAATTATAAAGTTTCATGCAAAGAGGATCATGTTAAGTGAGTGTTGAGGCTTTATCACTTACATTATGCACTTGTGCCACAATTCTTTTCAGTATTAGTCCAAGCGCTCCTCTTCTGTTGACCAACTTCACCAGGTTGTCCAAGTGGAGATCCAGCTCAGCCAGGAACTTTGTTTGAGGGGGGATGGTGGCAATTCTCTTAAACACAGCGTTGATCTGAAAACATGAGCACAGAAGAATGAGCTTCAAAGATTTAATACCTGGAAGAAGGCTGCAATCACTTATGCTGAAGAAATGGGCTGTCGAATAACAACTGTGCCTGAACCATTTTAGGCTAATACCACAAGAACACCGTGTATGAGGCAAACCTTACCTCATGGAAATCAAATAGAGCAGGCCATCTTGCCATGAAAGCCTCCACCATTGGTGCATCACGAACAACTTCATGTCTTCTGTATGAAAGTCTTTTCCATCTTGAGTTTCACCAACTCTGTTACTCTTTTTAATGTCCATGTGGTGGGCTTTGACAATAGCTTTAAGAGTCCCTTTGTCTGCTACTTCTGAAACTGAGGTAAGGTTAAGAAACTCATTCCTAAACAAGGAATCCATAAACTGAAGTCTGAAACTGCCCTGAAGACCACACTGTCTCTTGACTTCAACGATGAGATCCTCAGTTGATTCAGGCGCTCCATTAGAGAGTGAGCCTTCAACAGGTTCCGTCAGCTAAAACAGTCTTTAGGACTCTGTAGGCAAAAAAGAATTACATATCAGACATTCAGAAAGAATCATTTCAGTTTAGTTTTCATACAGGTATCCATATCCAATAGTCAAAGTTATAAAGATCAGACATAAAAAAGAAGAATTTATCTAATGAAATACATGTGACTGAACCTATTACACTTATCTGAACACTTTTTATTTCTATATGCCTTTTTAAAGTCACAATGTGGACGGACCCAATCTTATAGTCAACCAATGGATAAGTATCAAGGAGTTCACAGAATGAAACGAGAGTGAATATTCTTGTGGATACTGGGCTGAGCTCAAAAGCTCTGTCGTGCTCTCTGTACCAGCCACCAAGCTCTCTGACAATGTAGAATATGCTGTGGTACAATGCAGATATGGTTTTTCAGTATTCTGGCAATCCACCTGCTGCCCTTTGGGCCAATACCATTCCCTTTCTATAAGTTATGCCCTTTAATGTCACATACTGTGCAAGGTTGACCTCTAGAATGTCAGGGAATATGTACCTAATGACTTTAGCTATCTCCTCTTTAAGCAAATCCACTAGAAAGGCCGATACAGCTGAGACCTCTAATTCAGACTTGCCAAGAGATGGGGAGTTTAGATGGTAAGCTGTCATCATCTGATGTTTTGACTTCTGTGATCATAAAGGTAAAAATTCCACCATCACAAAAAACATTAATTTTAATTGAAAAAAGGTATTTCAGTCTAGAAGAGCATTAATGGTTTCTTTAAAGTACCAATTTTTCTCTCATTTACACATAATGTTTTGAGAAGCAGCTCACATATGTTCTACACAAAGTAGAAAAAAAGGGAGAAAAAAGGGTCCTAATTTTTGTTAGGACAATGTTGGAAAATTCACAATACATCACTTAATAAGACATACTCTGTTGAACAAACTTATCTCCTTGTAGATATCTGCTGTATTATTTGGGCTTGACCAATAGAATAGTCAAGTAAGTGACGCTTCACCTAAAACAATAACTAAATGGAAAAATGATTTGGCATTTATGGGCACAGGTTCTTAAACCCACGTCTAAGGTGGCAGGATCCTTACTATAACTTGAGTGCGTGTCAGCAGCAAGAATTAAGGTACGGCACTGTTTCGCTCCCAGCTTCTTAAACTCTGACGGTTAAAGCCACACAAATTATCCACTGTAGCCATAACTAGCACGAGTAACACAAACACTATTGCGCTCTCTCAGTGACGTTTTAACTTGCTAAGCCATCAAAAACGCCAGTGCTCTCTGTCACAGACATAAATTCCATATCTGACCGACAACAGCTGCTTTCTCCCGACTATGTGCAATTTGTTACTATTTTTCAGCTTTAGCCACAAAGCTAATACCAACTTTAGCTAGCACTGTAAAAACAACATGTAGATGCATTACAGATTACTTTTCATATAGCATGCACTACAACAATTCTGTGAAAACGTACCCAACTAAAACAAATGTATTTAAATTACTTACCTTCTCAGTATGCCTGACTTAGTGCCAAAGCTTGCATGCTGCTTAACAGTCTTCCAGAATCTGGCGGTCAATTGCGCTCTCCTTAAATTATGTTGTTTTCTTATGGGATAAGACTCTAGGTCGTATTATCCAATCATATTTAGTTGTTGTCTTTGAAAATATTGCATCATTTCCGTTTGTGGTCAAACACGATTACAATGGTTTTAGTATTCTAATTTAGTCACTTTAAATCAATGCAAGAAAAATGAGTAGTCTCAGTATTGTTTATAATCAAGTAAATGGTACTTTATTCAATCATGGAAATAAGAGAAACATGAAAGGCTTGTGTAGCATTAACTAAATTCATTTGTGCAAATTCAAAAGCCTGCCAATTCCCATTTTTTCAGTGAAGATGCTGATTTTACAGGAACTGTGTTGGAGAAGCTGTAAAGACATGAAACTGGTGGAGATCCCAAACCAGTTGATAGTGCTGATTATTCCAAATAAAGCTGTTTTCCATTTGAGATGACTTTCTGTCCTGATATATAATAAAGATGTGAGTTGTTTTTGAGCCCCTGTATTAAAAGTAGATCCAGTTTAAAGTCAGCTTGAGTTTGATGTCTTTATGTCAAAGCTGCTCATGATGTTGAGCTGCTGATGGAATAAAAACAGGTAAAAATCTGCCTCAATATAAAAGCATGTAGTCCAGACTTAAATGGAGCCTATTGTTAGCTGAGGTCCACACACAGTGTTTGACAGTGTAAACTGTGTGAAAGGGCTGCTGGTGGAGCTCACTAGGATGAGCAGCTGACCATGTGCCACGAGGTGGAGAGCAGCTGGCCTGGCTTTGATTCTGACCACGCCCCCTTTCTCTCTCCCTCTGCTTTGCTGTCACTTATCTTCACTGCTCTGTCCAATAAAGCTGAAAAAGGCCCCAAATCAAAGAAATCTGCTGCAGCCTCTGAAATGTCTTCTGTTTCCTTCCCGACGGCTTTTTCACCGTCAGCCCATCAGACAGTCCAGCAGCATTTATGATGATGTCATGATGTTGAAGAGACTGCTATGGTGGCCTCCCATGACCCCCAGCCTCATCTACACTGAGATGCAGACATTTGAAAACAACTGAATAATAGTCCAACACAACAGTCTGTGTACAGACACACACTGAGCTTTCATAGAGTCAAAGGAGTCAATCAAACACAGCTAGTTGAGTCATTTCTTGTGTGAGTCTAAAGTGAATCTAGTATTTGAAAGTCCACTTCCTGTATTTGTTGTTGAAGACTTCTTCAGCTTCTTCTCAAGGACATCAGCTGCTTGTTTGGCAGCAGAGGCAGTTAAGAAGCTTCCTGAAAAACACTGAACAGTGAGTTCACTGTGGCATATGACAAATTCAGCTTTCTATGTGCAAATGTGTCTGTGTCAACCTTTCAAATGCTGTTGAATCCAAAACATCAGCGGCTCCTTGGCTGCTCACTTCATGCACTTCTGTCTTTGTGACAGTCCAATGACATCACAGCTGTTTCCACCCCCAGTGTCTCAGGACTGGACACCTTTAAACATGTGGAGGATCAAACAGCCGTCCAGCTAAACATACATGAAACTATCAAAGCTGACAATCATTCCAATAACATCTAATGGTACATATATATAGACACAGGACTACAAGGAAATGGCTCTCAGCATCTGGCTGTGGGAACAAATGATCCCTGTTTGTGTTCAAATTGTGTGCATGTTTTAGACGTGTGTCACATGTAGAAACACAAAAATGACACAAAGATGTGTTTGACACAACTGTGCAGCTGTAAGTTGTTTCTAATGATTCATTGAAGCTCTTCTAACATTCTGGAGACAATCAGTCCATGAATCTGTTCAACACCACAACAATTTGACTTCAATGTGAACGTTTGCCATTAAATAACCTTCTTCATCCAGCTGACAGCATCCTTCATTCTATGATATGAACAGTTCCTCCTGTTGATGACAAATCTCTGACATGATCTGCTTGAGGAGCTTTTTCATGTGAAGCTCTCTGAGCTCAGGGCTAAGTTGCTGTGTTTCATCTTTAAGAGCTGCTGCCTCCTCGCCGTTCTTCTTCTCCTAATGACACCATTTCTGCTTCAGATCTTTCACTGGGCCTAAAACAGATGAAGAGTAGATCTACTGCTGTTCACTGTTTGTGTCAATATGGAGAAATATGAAAGACAAACACAGCACATACAGAGAAATGTAGACAGAATGTGCAGCCAGTGCAGTAAATGGTCTAAATATCAGCTCTTTAGAAAATGATCCTGATGAACATGAAACTAACATCCAATGAGAAACACAGCTTCCTTGTTTCATGTCCAATAACAATAAATGAAGAGCTAATAAAGAGCTATTCTATTGTAAAATGCTGAGATGATTATTAGACAGAACCCAGCAGCTCACCAAAAGCCTGCATTGCAAATCTATATGAAAGTAATCTATGCTCATATATGGCAAAATCCTTTAAGTGTCACTGTGTTTTTCATCTGTGCTCTTGTTGGTTGGACAAGTTTGTAAATGACAAAGAGCTCAGTGGACTTTGCATCCATCAAATCCTGTTAGATGTTTGTTTTTCCTTCACAGCTTTGTGATGAAGGCTAAAGAACAGAGATATGAACTATTGCCAATATGAATCCTGATGCATGACGTGGGCACAGACCCACCAAAGCAACACTCAGCTCACCTCATTCCAGGCGCTTGTCTGCTGGAGACCATGAGCCTTGTTAGTCACACATTAGCACCGTGGTAGGAAACAGCCTCCGTCATTTCATTAGATCTGAATTTGGACTGTTTCCCTCTGGATGAAACCAAGTCTGTCAAATCTATTGATCCAACACAAACTATCAAACACATTGGCTCACAGTCAGATTGGCTTTGTATGGATGGTGTAACAGGGGCTGGGAAAGGATGCTGAAAGCTGAATATAATACAGAACAATAACAGGACATATAATCATGTAGAAACATGATCTTCAACAGGCACACTTCTATTATTCATGATCACAAACACAAAGAACTTGTGCAGCCCTGATATCAGCCAACATCACATGTGTCCAGATGTGTCTGTGTTTGTCTTCAGCTGTTCTAACAAATGTCACAGGTCTGTGTGACAGAGCAGAGAGGATGGGCTGTTTTTATCATAGCCCATACAAATCCACTTGTGTCCTCATCCTGTTTGTATGCACAGCACTCTGATCCAAACACCTTCATCCTTTCTCCCAGTAAGCATGTAGTATGGTGTAGAGATGGACCTATCAGATATTACATATCGGTATCGGTCCGATACTGACCTAAATTACTGGATCGGATATCGGAGAGAAATAAAAAATGTAATCCGATCCGAAGTATCACAAAATCACCTCACAAAACGCGCTACTTGGCGTAACCCAGCTCGGCGCATCGGAGCAGTATGTGTCACGTGATAGAGCGGCTGTTGTCTGCCAGACCTGTCGGCGGTCTGTTGTAGCATTTGGAGCCTCGCTACATGCTTCCTAACCGCGGCATTTCATCTCGGCGAAAACTATCCCAGAGAAGTAAAGCAAGTGTGTAAGTTCATCCCTGAATGTTTGCATAGTATTTCCACGTTAAGCTTAACAACTGATATATTGAGCCAGAGCTGGTCTGACCATCGGAGTTGCATATTCAGGTAAAAAGGAAGCGATTTGTCCCGTACTTCAGCTAGAATTAAAAAATAGACACAAAGCTGGAGTTATTCTGCCTTTGCTGCGCAGTTGCATCTACTTCTCTCATTCTCTCCCCCTTCCTCTCCTGTTATTACTTCAAACATGAAACTGATCAATGATCAGCTGATCGGCTTTTCTGCCGCAAGTCTTTCTTGTTTGTTTATCGCCCACTTTGCGCTAGAAAGAGGAGACCAGCGGTTAAACAACAGCAGCTCGTTTAAGTGTGACAAGCTGTTGTTAGAATGTATTTAATATTACTTTCTAGTATCAGCTGATGTTTGCTGGAGCCAAAGCTGTAAAAGCTGCTGGTCATGATATCCGTTTGGATATGTGGTGAGAGGGAAACAGGAATGTGCACATGCAATGTGTGTGCCTGCATTAACAAACAGTGGCTTCGCTCATGCGCGAGTCATTTGCAGTTTGTACGCTTAGGTGTGAACATCTCCTGCTCTGACACACTGCTGTGTGAGGACTGCCGGCCGCCTGTGAGCATTTTCGCATGGGCGAGGTGCCCACGGCAGCACTAGCTGGTTGTTGAGAGTAAGAACGATACGTGCGCTCACGTGAAAAAGTCGTCACAAGTCTCCAATACCACCAGAAAAAGACGCCAGATTTGTTGCTAGTAACTTTTTAGAAAAGAAGTCGCTAAGGGGGTTGGCAACACTGCTCTGTGGAAGCTCCACCACAGCCATCACCAAACAACGGGGTTATTTTTAAACATCGGCCAGCATCTGGCCAATTCACCATTGTTTATACCATTACAACCCCCCCCCCCCCCCCCCCCCCCCCCCCAAAAAAAAAAAACCATCGGCCCACAAAAAACGAAAATGGTGATTTTTCCCACTGGGCAAATACCCGGTATGCCCAATGGCCAGACCAGCTATGGTCGTGCCATCAGATAACCCGCTGCTCTAAAGCATATGATTTGGGGTTTCTTTTGGATTTGGGGGCCCTCAAACCGAGCTCGCTGGTACTCTAATCCAGTGTCCTATTCCCTCGTCAGGGAGTGGAGGTGGGGGGAGGGGGTTGCCACACCAAAGACAAGAACTCTTATTTTACTCTTGTCTTCACTTAACACAACTGTCTCATTTAATTTAGCAACTTTTCTTTCAGGATACACAGGCTTTGTAATTTAGCATTCAAATCTAATCTGCAGACTTTCATAAAACAGGCTGTGCTTACCTTTTGTTGGTCACAACCTTATTCTCAGTGTTTTGTCAGCTCAGTCAGATATCCAAAACACGATCGCCTACCATCCTGGGTTTCTGCACCAATTGTTGAATTACGCTCACTTCACCAATTCTTTTGATGGTAGAGTTCAGGCGGAGACTCAACTCTTCATTTCACAAGTTTTATTTTCCATACAGCAAACATATATCTGCCCAAAGAAAGTGCTTTTTTTTTTCATGTGCTGAATCTTTTTTACCTCATCGACTGCTCTATGGTGAGACAGGTGGTGTCAATATATTGTCTATAAATATATGAAAAACTAACAGAAGAGCGAAAACATTCAGTGTACATCTACAGTATAAATCAAATATATTCTGTATTCAAATATATTCAGAGGTGTTTGAAAGCCTTTCCAGGTGAGTTTGATCCAGGAGGGTCTGAAGCCAGAGTCAGACAGAGACTGTGCAGAGACTGTAGAAGGACAGAGCAGCAGCAGAGCAGTCCAGATACACTGATGATCCTTTGTCAGATCCAGAGGGACACACAGGGATGATGCTGGACTCTACATTGTGTCTGACAGTGGAGCTGTTCTCAGAGCAGTTCACTCTGCAGCACTGACAGTCATCTGCACTTCATTCCTCTGTCAGTCGCTGCTGGATGAAGCTCTCCTCTCCACTCCCCCTCCTAGTAACATGGCCCAATCAGAGCGTCTCTACACACAAGCTGTTGCTGCTTCATCCTCTCTCAGCACACACACCGTCCTGTTTAATGCCATGGTTCCCACCTGCAGAGAGAAGGAGGAAGAGCAGAAGAGTTAAACGAGTGTTTCCAGAGACTCTTCATCAGCTGTCAGTCAGTGATGCAGCACATCCAGTATAAAGAGCAGCAGGGACTTCAGTGCTGGGACTGTACTAGGACTCCTTGTTGCTTCATTTTTTCTAATATTTAGATTTTTATTGAAGTTTATGAAAAAGTTTTTCACTCCTAGTTTGAGTTTGGACTTTCATTCATTAGAATAACATTGGTCTGTCCACTCTGAGCTCTGTGGGAACCCCAACAACAAGCCAAACAATCCAGATGGACGGTTCCAGCTGTTAACTGGAGGAATTCCATCCAAACATCTGCTCTCACTAAATTCTTCCTCACCTACAGACTGTGTTCTTCACTGCTTTAAACATGGAAATGAATGCAATCATTGCTCTGCGTGCTACCTTGTTCAGAGAGCTGATTGGCTGTTGACAGTGTTTGATCAGGGCATGTGAGCCGTAAAGGCAACAAAAAGGCAGAAACAGGAAGTGTTTGTGTCCAATCCTGAAGCATGTCACCCTTCTCCTCTCACAGCTTCGCTGAGAAGCTGCAGCTTTACAGGAAGCACTGGATCTTTGTTTCATACTGACTGTGTTTAGTACAATACTGCTGACAGCACCACCCACTTACTCCATCACTCTACTGACCTCAGAGTCTCCAGTCCGTAGTCTGGACTCTTCTTAAGATCAGACAGCTTTTTCACATCTGGTTCCTTCAGGTTGTTCGGGAACAGGTCCAGTTCTCTCAGATGGGAGGGGTTGGACTTCAGCGCTGCTGCCAGATAATCACAGCAGATCTTTGACAAACCACAGCTCTTCAATCTGTATAAAGAATGAAAGATGTAAGTTTATTAGCACACACTTGAAAACACTGAATGTTTTCAAGTGTGTGCTTGAAATCATTCTGTGTTTCATAATCTGTTCAGAGCTGAAGAAGATTCAGAATGTAGAAGTTTAGAAAATGGAAACTCCAAACAGCTGAAGCCAACAGGAAGCAGCTTCAAACAGGAAACTGTGCAGAGTTTCAGACTATATGTCCTGATGCAGCCAGTTGGATTTTGGAGATTTGAATCTCTGCTCTGTGACTAAGTCCTTGAATCATTTCTTCCAGTTTGTGGAACAAGACAGACTAAGTATTGGACATGTGTTGTGGCTCCATTAGGGGAGCTTCTAAATGTGATGTGATGGCCCTTCTGGGTCTGTCAGGTCACAGCACAGAAGAGAGCTCAAACTGGGCACACAGTTGTTCCAGTCTGGACCAAAGACTCTATACTGGGACTGAGGGACTGCTTTGACTGCACCCACTGGGACATTTTAAAGGCTCATGTTCTCACTTAGATCATCTATTTCTACTTACATTTCTTTCCCCAATCATCATTGATTTCAATGAAGAGCTTTGTGATTGTAGCAAAGGGCTGGTAGCTCTGAGAGTCCCACTGATGAGGTGTTTGCGTGGAAATCTCTTAGTGGGATCAAAGAGAGAAAAGCCCTGGTCCTGATGCTTTGGGAGGGAAATGGTTAAAGTGTGCTGTGAGGAACTGACAGACAGACTTCAAGGTGTAACGAAGAGTTTTAGAGTTTCACAGTGAATTATCCAGTGGAGGATTTTTCTTCTTCTTTAAAGGTTTGAAATGTGAACATTGTTCCGCTACAGTCAATGGACTAAACCAGAGAAGAAGAAAACAGACTTTACCATGAAGATCCTCCGTGTGGATCAGTATAATATCAGCCTGATGTCTGCAGTTTGGTGTCAGCACAATGTTCACATCATATTCATCTCAGCACAACTAAAACATGCTGACTGACCTCAGAGTTTCAAGTCCACATCCTGGACTCTCCAGAAATCCACACAGATGCTTCACTCCTGAATCCTGCAGCTTGTTCCAGCTCAGGTCCAGCTCTCTAAGATGGGAGGGGTTGGACTTCAGAGCTGCTGCCAGATAATCACAGCTGATCTCTGACAAACCACAGAAACTCAGTCTGTATAAAGAATGAAAGATGAAAGTTTATTAGACAAAGTGTGTTTTGAAATCATTCAGTGTTTCATAATCTGTTCAGAGCAGAAGAAGGTTCAGAATGTAGAAGTTTAGAAATGGAAACTCCAAACAGCTGAAGTCAACAGGAAGCAGCTTCAAACTGTTGGGATTAAATAATTTGCAGTGACTCAATAATGCTATGCTTTTTTATTAATAAGTGTTATAAAGTTATATAGTGTAGTATTAGGTGGACACAGCCCTGAAAAATAAAGGCATTAGACCAGGGGTGGGCAATCTCAGTCCACGAGGGCCGGTGTCCCTGCAGGTTTTAGATCTCACCTTGGGTCAACACACCTGAATCACATGATTAGTTCGTTACCAGGCCTCTGGAGAACATCAGGACATGTTGAGGAGCTAATTTAGCCATTTAAATCAGCTGTGTTGGTTCAAGGACACATCTAAAACCTGCAGGGACACCGGCCCTCGGGGCCTGGAATTGCCCACCCCTGCATTAGACCATGTGTCCTTTGGAAGTAGAAAGCTGTAGACTCTCGCTCATGCTTGCCTGGGAAAATGTAAATAAGAGGGGACCATCTCTAGTGGAAAGTTACTGAGACACTGTTATTTAGACGAGAATGAGAGAGCTTCTGTAATAAAACTGTTAGGAGCACACCACCATTTTCAGATCCGCGGCAGCCTGTCATGCAGGACGCATCTCCCTTCTAGAAGTAATAAAGTGTTAAATGGTCTACTGAGCAGTGTTTTGTCTCCATCTGAGGAATCAAAAGAACTCAGTGAAGTGTTGAATTTTACAAAACAAACAGAACGAGAGAAAAACTCTGAATGTTTTACATTAAAGTTGTACATTTATCATAAAAACATGAAAAGTTGTCAAGCTTTACTGTGTGAAATCAAAGAAAGTGAACTGGAAACATCAGAGTCCAAAACAAAAAAACCTCCCAGTTCAGGAGGCTGATGGTGTTACTGTGGTGAAGGCTCTACACTAAAGCTGCACAAAAAGCTGAAGTTTGAAGCTGAAACAGTAAGGCTGTGAGTGAAAGAGCTCCAGCGTCTTTCACAATAGAGGAAACTTTCTTATTTCCACCCTGATGAAAGCATCATGCTTTTATTTCATGCTGCTTTTATTGAGTCACACTGTGAAACTATGCTGAGCCACAGCTGAACCAGCATCCCTGTACAGCAGTGCTTGGCTGCTTCCATTGAAACCTCTGCAGAGATTTTCAGTTTCCTCTTCTGGTCCCAAAGTGCAGAACAACAAGGTTTCAAACAGCTTCAATCCAGCAGCATCAGCCACAGAAACGCAGAGAGAATTCTTTGGATCTCTTGTTTGTGTTTTATGATGCTGTGTTTGCATATCTGGCGTCTGTGTTGCATCCTATATAAAGATGTTTAAGTTTGGCTAAAAAGATGAATCAGAACAAAAGTAATAAAATAAAGATTTTAGAGACAGACCTAACTAAAGTGTCTGTGTTGCTTTTTAAAGTGTTCACGTGAAGATGGATCACACATCTACTGCAGCTCCAGATAAAAAAGCTTGGCCTGAACCTGGTAGCTTCACTTAGAAGTAGGGATGCAACGATACCAATTTTTTCAAACCGATACGATACCGATACTTGGATCTGAGTACTTGCCGATACTGAGTACAAAAACCGATACTTCTACCACACACAAGTTAAACTTAACCAGTAGTAAAGAAACGACCCCAGACAACTCTTTAACACAAACAAACGTAAGGGCAGAGACAAATACTGTACAACACACCTCTTTTTTAAACTCAAATGATATTCCAATTCCTTAACCAAATGAAATACACTGTATAAATGAAATAATTCCCTTTGAAATTATATTAAGCAACCCAACTTATGTTATCACCTTTTGGTAAGTGACTCACTAATATACACTCCAAAACACGTTATATAAATCCACTAAACACACAATATTCACACATGGGCCCCACACACACTCAGATTCACACTTGTTGCAGGCCTGTTTGCTGCTCACGCCGGACGATGGAGAAAAATCCTCTTCTCCCCAGTAAGAGCACAAAAGTCTAACTTACAGTTCCGTTGCTCAGTAGGTCGCCGTTCACCAGTCTGTTATGGCCCTGGCCATAATTTGTTTTGGTGGCTGTGTTTCTTTGTCTGTTTCTTTAAGTCTTTGCAGGTCCCTGATTGGATGAGCTGGCGGCGGCTGATTGGTCCCCTGATCATGTGGTCACATTCAAAATCCCTCACCAGCAGTTGTCCCGGGGCAGCCACTGACAGACCTGACCCTGGCCTCCAAACTCTGTGATATTTGTGATTCTCGTGAACTATTGAGCTTGTATATAGTGTGTAAATTAGCCTTCTCTTGTAAATAGCACCTTGTAAATAGTCACTGAAGCCGAAGGGGTGAGCTGCCTTGTTGTTTTCTGTATTGTTTTCTCCTGTTTATCACAATTAGGGAGTTAGGTGTAGCGCTTGTCTTTTGTTTGGTTGTTGGTTTCACGTAGGGTTTAGGTAGCACATCCTTGACTGATTAAGCTGGTTTTGTTTGTTATTTTGGCCTTTGTTCACCCCGGAGTCACGCTTCAGTTTAGACAATAAACCACTGTTCACTAAGAAATTGGTTTTCCCTCTGTGTATGGTTTTGGGGACCAGGGCGGGGTCAATCTTTTCAACTCTTATGTTGCGTTCCGGTACCCCTAGACTGGGGCTTAACATGACCCACACTAAATCCACTCCCTGCGGACCCGATGCTGTCTCTGCTACAGCGCGTTAGCCAGTCACTGTCCAGCTCTCCGACAGTCCATAGCGGCTGCCTCCGTGGCGCAGCTAAGCAGTCTGGGCTAGCCTTTAGCCTCGGCGGTCGTAGCTGGAAACACAGTTTTCCACGGTGGTGTGACCGTTGACTAGGGTTGCCAACTCCCTGAAAAATAAATAAGGGACACCTCGTGGCCAGGGCCGGGCAACCCAGTTGTCTTCATCTTCCCAGTGTGGTGAATTTTGTAGCTCTTTTTTGTGTGAGAAATTATTTTTATAACCATTTGACTTGAATTTGATTTAAGTAGATGCATATTCTTTGTGATATGAACACATGGGAAACAAATGATCATTTAGCTATTTATATTTAGCTCAAAATGACAACATTAACACAATAAAACAGGTCTCTTTCTTAAACAGAAGCCTGTCACGCTTAACTTTTGAGAATATAAGTAAATCTTCCTTTAAAAGAACTCTGTCCTGCTTAACTTAGAATTATATAAATTAATAGAAAACAATAGAACGAAAAACATTCTTGTCACAGTGCACATTTAGTGCATTTAGTACAATTGGCTTCAGTTGAGGTATTATTTCAGCTTTTCTAATGCTAATCAGCTGCTGCCGTTTGTAAACCCGCTTGTTCCCATGATTACGCATCATAACTCATCATTATTCATCTATGTATTACTTTTATGTATTAGTCATCTATTTGTTGTAATCATCTATCCTTGCAGTTGTTTGTTACACAAAATAAATTATATTATCACACTTCTGGCCACATAGCGCTGATATTCATTGCACATGCCCATATTAACCTTAACCAGAGGGTTTAAAAAAACAAACCAGTGTTTACAGACCATATCTGCTTCTGCCGTGGCCTGGTGGACAAAAAATTGGTTAAGGGTTCCCCGAGCTTTCACGCCCCTCATGTTCTTCATGTGCCCACCATTAGAAGCATGCCTATGGAAAAAGTGCGCCGGCATACAGTGCAGTGCGCTTTATAGGTGTTATCGTGCACTTTTCCAGCCAGCTGTTTTTCTTTTCCCATTCCTCCCAGTACTTTTGCAGCCTTTTTTTTCTTTCTCTGAGGGGAACAAACATTGCTGGTCTAATGCTGGGCTCACACTGTGCGATTTTTGGCCCATTTTGAGCCGATTTTTGAGTCGTGCGACCGATTTGGTGATCGGCCCGATTTTGGCCTTCATCGTGCATCGTGTAGTATACGTGGGGTAATGAGAAGCGATTAACACCTCACGACCAGCTCCCGATCATCAATCGCTCATGACGGTGTCACCGCAGCCGCTCACGCGCAAACACGTAAACGTCAGTGAAAAAGACGGAGCAGCACGGCTGTGCAGCGTGTGATCTGCACACAAGCGATGGAGGCACAACTTGTAGAACTTTAGAAAGCTCATCCGCGCCTTTTCGGTGTGGCCTCACAAAATTATCACGACCACAACAACCGTGAAAATAATTGGATTTACATTGCTGCTCAATCACAGCTGCCTGATCAATGTTTTTCATTAGCAATTTAGCAAAGTTGATGGTGGTGGTGTCCGTGTCTGTGTGAGTGAAAGACACAGAGGGAGAGCGAGCGACAGATTTTCTGTTATAACCTTCATGTTATGGAGGCATAGTGTGAGCACTCAGGTCGCATCAGAGCATCGGGCGGTATAGTGTGAGACCCTGCATCGTGATCTACGAACTTATAACCCCTGCGAGTCAATCGTGCAGTTTGAGCGGAAGCTGAATAACGCGACTGAAAAAAATCGCACAGTGTATGCCCAGCTTTAAGTGTACTGTCGTCCGAGACTTGCACCGCAGTGTCGGCGTTTGTTTCCCTGTTGGCCATGCTTCTTGTTGTGGTCATCTGTTGTCGTCCGGTATTTTCTCCGTAAGCGACCTTTCCTCGACCAATGAGATAAGCAGTAATCTGAATTGTCATATTCGAATTGTCATAAGTGTGCTGTCAGCTCATTGGTCACAAAGCAGGAGAGGGGCTGGGAATTATGTTTTCAAACAAAGCGTTAATTCCATTAACATTTATAGACTACTTTTGATTCTCACTGTATTACGGGACAAAGTGCGTCCCTTATTAGCTCAATACGGGACGTGTACTTTTGTTTCTAAATACGGGACGATTCCATTTTTTAAGGGACGGTTGGCAACCCTACCGTTGACACAAAAAGTCACTTCACCCACACTCTGTTTCGAAGTTCCCACACGGTTAGCTTTCTAGTCACGCACTCTTTTGTGCTAGTTAACCTCAGTAAAACTAGCCGAGTCTCTCACTTTGGTTCAGCTAACCTCGTGCATCTCTCCATGCCGTTCTCTTCTCCTCCTCCATTGCAACAGATACACAGGTCCCGTTTTTTGCTACCTTCACGGGCCTCCAGAAAATTAGAACTCTGAACAATATTTTAACTCCCTTCAGAGTTACATACCATAAAATAATACTTTATGATTAACATAACAGTTTGATTGCTCTAATTACCTGTATTTACCTTGTGACATATTACAGGGCAAATTACATTCAGGGTACAGTTAAATAACATAACATCAACTGTGAACACCTTATGTTACTGTGGCATTTAAGTCCATGGGAATTATGAGTATCTACTCCCAAATTCCCATCCGGGCTACATTAGTATCCGTTCATGGTATCGGTTAACTTTTACGAGTATGAGTACACACACTTTACAGTATCGGCCCCGATACCCGATACCAGTATCGGTATTGGTGCATCCCTACTTAGAAGATACTTGTGACGGGAACATGTCAAAAGTTTTGTACAGATAAGTGTGGATTTAGAGTCTGGGACGAGATGTCTGTGTAGGTTCTCAGTCATCTAGGTCATCGTAGTCTAAGGAGCTTGGAAAGAAAAGCATCTGGACTTCTTTAAGTTGCTTGAAGACTTTTCACCTCTCATTCCAGAAGCTTCTTCAGATCTTGGGTCAAACGGTGGAGAGTCCCAGATTTAAACCCTGTGGAAGTATCCCCCCACAGGGGGTTAAAGGACCCCCCGATAAACCTAATCACATAAGCCAAAGTTTTGTGTGAGCTCATTGTGAAACCTGGCCTCACCCTATCACGCGAATAGAATAGATCGTGAATTGAAGAGAGTAGGAACCTCAACATTGAAGTTTTGCCGGAAGCCCACACACACAGACCAGTACCTCCTCTTTGACTCCCACCACCCTCTGGAACTCAAACTAGGAGTAATCAGGACCCTACAACACCGGGCAGAGAATGTTCCCTCTAAGCCTGGAGGGAAAAAGAAGGAACACACACATGTAAAGGAAGCACTCAAAACATGCGGTTATCCTAATTGGGCTTTTATAAAGTCAGCAAAGATGCACAGAAAAGAAGATCAGACACCAGCGAGGGAGGATAAGAAAGACAGACGCTACAACATTGTCATCCCCTATGTAGCCAGTGTATCATAAAAACTCAGGAGAGTTTTCTCCAAGCACGACATCCCAGTGTACTTCAGACCCAGCAACACACTCAGACAAAAACTGGTTCATCCGCAAGACAAAACTCCAAACACAAACTTAACAATGTGGTGTTTGCTGTACAATGTAGCGAGGAATGCCCAGACCTCTACATCGGAGAGACCAAACAGCCACTTCACAAGCGCACAACATAGAAGAGCCACCTCCACGGTGCATTTAAAGGTCAAAGGTCAATCTTTGAGGATGCCAATGTTCATATTTTGGACAGAGAGGACAGATGGTTTGAAAGAGGAGTAAAAGAGGCCATTCATGTCCACTGTGAGTGACCATCTTTGAACAGAGGCGGTGGCTTACGACACCAACTGTCTGCCATCTATAATACAGTTTTGAGATCCTTCCCAGACACCTCAACACCCACTCAGACCCTGGCCAGCTGACCTCAGGAAATCACATGACAGGGTGGGGCCAGGTTTCACAATGAGCTCACCCGAAACCCTGGCTGATTGTGATCGACACCCGTTTTCACACCTTGGCTCATGTGATTAGGTAGAGGATCATCAGGGGGTCCTTTGTCCCTCTTTGGGGGGGGGGGGGGGGGGGGGGGGGATACTCCCACTGGGTTTAAATCTGGGACTCTCCACCATTTGACGCTGGAACTGAAGACGCTTCTCGGATGAGAGGTGAAACGTCTTCAAGCAACTTAAAGAAGTCTAGACGCCTTTCTTTCCAAGCTCCTTAGACCAGTCTGGGACGAGCTCTCCACAGTCGTTGTGGAGATGAAATAGAGACTGGCTTCTGGTGCAGAAAAGCTAAGTTATTTCCAAGTTGAGCCCAGAGGTTTCTGCCCAGAGGTTTCTGTCTGTGTTTCAGTATGTGAAATATGAACATGGTTACAGTGACGGTTAATGTGTGAATTAGAGGGCACTAGAGTGAAGACACATTTTTAAGATACTCAGGTTGACGTCTACTGTGCCTTGTGGATTTTGTTCTGGGAGTGGTTTCCCAACCAGTAGTTTGGACGCAGCCCGGAGGTAACTAGGATAGCAACCTTGGGAGTTGAACCCCTAAAAAGCTTGTTCATGGTGTGGCAACCCTCCGGCTTTTGGACACAGAGGCAGGCCCAGCGGCGTCTGGTTAGCTGAGGTTGGCGACTTGGGAACTGAGGACTCCCGCATTAGCTACAGTATAAAAAAAAGAAACGTTGTGTTATCACAGGTTGATGTTTATTCTGGCGTAGAATAAGATACGTATTTAAAAATCACAGGTTGAGTTCTAATTTAGGAAAAGGTTCACTTCAGCGGTTGAAATTGTTATTGTTGTGTGCCTGTCCCCTGGCGAGTGTGCTTAAAACAAAATAAGAGAAAAGAAGAAGAAGAGAGAAAAGAGGGTAATTCGGAGCCACATGGAGACAGACAGGCTTAATTGGTTGACATTCTCTGTGGTGTAAAGAAAAAGAAAAAGAGGAATCAAAGCAGTAAGAGGTGAGTAGTGGTGTGAAATAAGACAAAAAAGGAGGGGAGAGAAGGCTGATACTGGGCCTGGCCCGGTGTTTCTCCCCTCTCCTTGTGACACAGCCAACACAACATCATTTTCCTGTTTGTCCATTCCTGTTTGTTTTTTGTTTTGTTTTGTTTTTTCTCTTTATGCTTGATTACAGGCTGCTTAGCAGGCCCTGGAAGCCGAGGCTGACCTAGACTCCTGCTCTCCCCTCTACCATCTTCGACGTGACCATGGCAAAATGCTGCAGCAATTGGACCCACAACAACCTGAAAATATCAACGGTGCTGCAGGAAAGGGATCTTATGCAGCGAAGACGCTAAACCCAAGGCCCGTTTCACTACACGGGGGGAAATTCCCAGACAGCTTCAACTGACAGAGCTGTGACGAGATGCCCATTAAGCCCGGATGAAAAGTGAGGCCGAGCAACAAAACGCTGACCTTGATAACTCTGTATTAACACTGTGACGGAGTGACGGACCAACACAGATGATTGGGCAGCAGAAAAAAGGGCATAACAGAGAGAGAAGGAGCAACTGAGGTCAAAAGGCACCTCAGAACGGACAAAACGCAGAACACGATGTAGGTTTCACCTGCGGCGAGCATGGACACTGGAGAAAAGGACTGCCCCAATTGGGGCCAGAATTTAGGATGGACAGAACTTTGAGCAGCAGCAATGGTCGTAAACAGACTGAAAAGGAGGAGGGCAGGACCCCAGGGCATGCTTCAGGCCGTGGTTTACCCAAGACACCAAAACAGGAAAGTGATGAATACACACAAACACACACACACACCTGCACGCACACTGACTCAGCACGAAGTTATACACACGCATGAACACATGTGCACTCCTTGATTGAATGAGAAATAACACACACATGCCTAAACCGAAAAGCTGATTCACTGAGAAGTGATCCATACACAAAACACACATACACATGCTTGTGCAATGAAGATTGACACACACACACACACACACACCCATGCTGATGCAATGAAGAATGCTTTGCTTACAAATGCTTATGCTGATATGCAAAATGCTGCACACAAACCCCCAAATACAGAATCTGTCACAAGAAGCCATTGATTACTTAGAATGCGTTTTATGTCATCCAGAGGGCATTTATGTACATTTAAGAAATAAGGTCTAAAATTCTCTGCTTACGAAAACAATGTCTGTGGTGTGACGGGGTGTGGGAATTTTCAGGGGGGCTGGAGACTTTTGCAGGCCACTGTATTTTGGTGCGCTGCATTTTTCTGTGATTGAGATTTAATTCAGGCAGTAACAAAAGGTGCTACGGCATCTGAGGTTCGCATTCCTACACAATATTGTTCCACGAGGAAGCATAAACTTCCTGTGAATTTTCTGGTTGATTTTTGGGTTTTGCTTAGCAAAAGGTTGATTTTATCAGTGAGGTTTGGGTTGTTTTCTTTCTTTAAGAGAGAGAGAGAGAGAGGCGATTTTATGCAAGGACATGTCTGTGTCAGGATTTGTGTTGTGAATAAGAGAAGGAGGACCCAAACGCTGGACTCACAGGTAGGTGAAGGTTGGAGCCGAAAACAAAGACAGTTCAGGTGGGCGGCCACGTGGCCGGTGGCCGAGCTGAAACAGTTCTGGTGGGCAGCCACGTGGCCGGCTGTGATGCTGGAGGCGATCTGGTGGGCGGCCGCGAGGAAGACGGCAGCGGCGGCCACTGAGTAGGTCCGGTGGGCGGCCGCAAGGAAGACGGCGGCGGCCACTGAGCAGGTCCGGTGGTCGACCACGCCGGCGATGATGTCCAGAACGTGGCTTGGGCGACAGCGTGGCAGGCGCAGGCCCAGGCGAGGCTGACACAGAGGCAGAAGCTGGACCAGGCGAAGCCGAAGCTGAAGCCGAGGCTGGACCAGGCAAAGGCATGGGAGCTGGTGGTGACGGAGCAACAGCTGCAGGGCCAGCGGGTGCGGAAACCCCTGGCTGAGGAGCGGCCGGGCCAGCGGGTGCGGAAACCCCTGGCTGAGGACCGGGAGAGCTCACAGCTGGCTCTGGATGCTGTGGCTGCAGGTCCGGGAACTGAAATGGATGGTGAATGAGCGACTGGACTACAGAAGACTGGACTGACTGGACTACAGGCCGTGGGAGGACAAGTGACTGAGCTACAGGCAACTGGGCCGGAGCAGGCTGGGCTGACTGGGCCGGAGCAGGCTGGACAGGAGCAGGCTGGACTGACTGGACAGGGGCCGACTGGAGAGCAGGTGACTGAGCTACAGGAGACTGGGCTGGAGGAGACTGGAGGACAGGAGGAGACTGAACTACGGGAGACTGGACTGACTGGGCTGGAGGCGGAACAGCAGGTGAGTGAACTGACTGGGCTGGAGGCTGAACAGCAGGTGAGTGAACTGACTGGACTGGGGAGGCTAATGGATGAACAGAGGTTGGTGAGGCTAACAGCTGTGCTAATGACTGAATTAGTGAAGGTGATAAAGCTGCAGCCTGGGCTAGTAAAGCTGATGCCTGAGCAGGGGACACCTCAGCTAGCCTAACCAGGGATAGTGCGAGGGCATGAAAGGCTGGATCAGGAGGTGGATGAAGAGGTGAAGTAGCTGGACACCAGTCACCCCCACCCGAGAAACAGGAGCGGGTGTGGAGGTAGACTGGGTCACAGCTGCCCTCGTCCTGGGAGCTGGCACAGGTGTGGGTGTAGGCTGAGTGATAGGGGTGGAAATGGTGACTGTGTGTGTTACTGGCAGGGATTATTCTGGTCCTTCTGCCACCACTATTTACAGTCTTTGACTGAACAGTCTTTGGGGGAGCAGAGCAGAAAAAATCTTCCCAATCCACTTCATCCTCTAGGAGGGAAACTCCCCATGAATCAGAAATGAGTCTATTATGCGTTTTGAATGAAGAATCAGATGAAGGGTGTGGGAAACAGTCACTGGAACTCCCCACCGGGAGTTGCTGAAAATAGTCAATTTTATGGCGGCGCGTGCACCGCTTTCTCCGGGAAGAGGCAGCGGGCGAGGTAAACAGCTGAGCCTCTGGCGCAGTAGCCTCCGTTGAGCCGAGGTGGGAGGTGTAGCCGCTGTGCCGTGGCTAGGCGTAAAGGCTGGTGAGTGAAGCGGCCGGCGGGTGAGTGAGGAGCGGAGTGGCGAGGGAGCGAGCGGCCAAAGCTTGGCCAGTGATGCCCATGATGTTTTTAACGAACACCTTTTATTGCTTGTAATGCACAAACACACCAACAGAGGGCAGTAATATTCCTTCAACATACATTGTAAAATTACTATTACAACACTCCCACTTAATTTTACCATGGAGTTCACTTACTTGACTGCCATTGCTTATTTCTTTAAAAAAAAAAACAACATTATGCACCTATATCACAGTGTTACTAGAAAATAAACATTTTCTCTCGTTTTGAACTCACACAAAAAAAATGTACTGTGTCCATCTTAGACAAAACCATTATTCTTCATTACAGTTATATGCTTGACATCTTAACATAAGCATAATATAGGCATGTTAAGGATAACCCTTTTTAAACTGAACACAGTCCAATCTTCTCTCTGAGATACTCAAACCTTTGTCTAGGCAGTGGTTTGGTTAAGATGTCAGCCTTCATGTTCTCTGTACAGCAATACTTCAGCTGGATTTGTCCATTTTGCACACATTCACAAATGTAGTGGTAACGAATGTCTATGTGCTTTGTTCTTGCATGATCAACTGGATTTTTTGCGATTGCAATTGCTCCTTGATTGTCCTCCAGGATCACTGTTGCTGTGGTTTCCATTCCAAGTTCAGTTAGTAGTCGTCTTAACCAAACTCCTTCTTGTGCGGCTTGGCTCAAAGCAATATACTCAGCCTCTGCAGTTGAAAGTGCAACTGTTGCTTGTTTCTTGCTAAGCCAACTGACTGCACCTCCTGCAAGTAGAAAGATGTTTCCAGTTGTAGAACGTCGATCGTCCTGATCACCTGCCCAATCAGCATCTGAATACCCAATCAAGGTTCCTGTTTCTGTTCTTTGATATTTGAGTCCCAGGTTTTGAGTTCCTTTCAAATATCTCAGGATTCTTTTCACAGCTGTAAGGTGTGTAGTGTTTGGGTTTGCATTGAATCTTGACACCACACTCACTGCTTGTGCAATATCTGGTCGTGTGGCCATGGCAGCATACAATAAACGTCCAACCATTGACTGATACATGCTTGGATTTACAGGTTGACTGACATCATCACTCTTTCTTAATTTAACATTTGTGTCGGCTGGAGTTCCTACAGGATTGGCACTGTCCATTCCATACTTTTGTAGTATGTTTTCAATATACTGTCTTTGATGAAGCACAACATGGTTTTTGGCCTTGTCTTGGACCACTGAGATGCCCAGAATGTAGGATAGCTCACCCATGTCCTTCATTTTGTAGTGTTTCTTCAGAGTGTCCTTTAAGTTCTTCATGCTCTCTGGTGATTCTGTAATCAAAATCAGATCATCAACATACACAGCCAATATTTCCAACTCCTGACCTGTTCTAACAAACACACACTGATCTGAGGTACTCTGTGTAAAACCAATACTTTTCATGAACTCTGTAAAAGCTTTGCTCCACCAACGTGGAGACTGCTTCAGTCCATATATTGACTTGTTTAGTTTGCACACTAGATGTTCCTGTCCAGGTTTGATGTAACCCTCCGGCTGCTCCATGTAGATTTCCTCTTCCAGGTGTCCATTCAAGAATGCAGTCACAAAATCCATTTGATGCACATTCAGGTTGTTTTGCACAGCAAATGATAACAATGTACGAATTGAACCAAATCGTACAACTGGAGAGAATGTTTCATCATAGTCTGCACCATAAATCTGTGAATACCCTTTGGAAACAAGTCTGCACTTGTATCTTTCCACTTGTCCATCACTGTGATGCTTAACTTTAAAGACCCATTTTGATCCAACTGCTTTGCGATCCTTTGGTAGATCCACTAAATCCCATGTGTCATTTTCCAGCAGTGACTCATATTCCAAATCAGCTGCTTCTTTCCACTCCTTTGCATTTGGACTTCACATAGCCTCTTCTAGGGTTTTTGGTTATGTGACACAACAGATGTTTGCATAATGATCAACTGTAGCTACATCAGCAAACTCCTCAAATCCATATCTCTTTGGAGGTCTTCTGATCCGCTGATCTCCTTTTGCAGCATCACTGGCGACAGTCTCCTCAGTACTCGTTTGTCTTTCATCCGTGTGTAGTGTCACCTCATTCGCAAGACAGAGATCATCTTCACTTTGTTTGCATTTAAACTCTGTTTCATTGAAGACCACATCTCGTCTAATCAGTATTTTTCCTTTTTGCTCATCCCACAGTCGGTAGCCTTTTGCATTGGTTGCATATCCCAGGAAACGAACTTTCACTGCCTTTTTGTCCAGCTTCTTTCTCTCTGTGTCTGGAACATGAGCATAAGCAACACAACCAAATACTTTCATATGGCTAACATCTGGCTTTTTTCCATACCATCTCTGATAGGGTGTTTCATTCTTTAAAGCAGATGTTGGGAGCCTATTCTGTATGTAAGCTACAGTAGCAACAGCTTCTGCCCAGAATGTGTTTGGCAACTTTGCATGTGACAGCATACTTCTAGCTGATTCCACTAGAGTTCTGTTTTTTCTCTCTGCGACACCATTTTGCTGTGGTGTGTGTGGTACAGTCATTTCATGGTGGATGCCTTGAGCTTTCAAATATTCTTGAAACTCTTTAGATGTGTATTCCCCACCATTGTCAGTTCTGAGTCTTATTACTCCCTGTCCACATTCATTCGAGAAGATTCTTTCAAACTCTTTGAACTTGCTCAGGACTTCTGTTTTTTCTCTTATGAAATACACTTTACAACATCTGGAGTAGTCATCAATGAAAGTTACAAAGTACTTTTTTCCTCCTAGTGACTCAGTTTGAAAAGGACCACAAACGTCACTATGCACTAATTGCAACTTGCGTTTTGATCGAATTTCTCCCACTGATTTGTAAGGCTTTCTTGATAATTTGCCCTCAACACAAGCTTCACAAAAAATGTCCTCCTCTTCATTTGTAAAGCTAACTCCTTTTACCAAGTTTTTGACTTTTTTCAGATTTGTAGTGTGACCCAGGCGCTGATGCCACATACTTGTCGGAACTGATGCAGTTGACGCTCCATGACAAGTTGTGCAGTTTCCCTCGATGTCCAGCTGATACAATCCGTCAGATCGTTGTGTTCCCATTCCATGGAGAGCTCCGTTCTTTCCTCTTATGTAGCAATGAGTCCTTTTGAACTTCACTGTGTTTCCCTTCTTGGCAGCAGCTCCCACTGAGAAAAGGTTCATTGATAATTTGGGAACATACAGCACATCATACATTGTGACATCTTTTCCATCATTAACTCTGAATGACATTTTCATTGTTATGTTGCCCAGACCTAAAGCCTCAACTACTCTGCCATCACCGAGTTTCACTGTTTGTGGTTCTGAAAACTCTTGGTAGTTCTGTAGAGCTTCTTTATTCCATGTCATGTGTTTTGACGCTCCTGAATCAATTAACCATTCTTCTTGTTGTGCATCACTTTTACATGACTCATTTACAACAAAAGCTCCCTCATATGAGTCCTCTTTGTCTTTATACAGCACGCTTTTAGCCTTGTGGGTTTTGTATTTCTTTTTAATGCTTGGACAATCACGCTTGATATGTCCTTCCTTCCCACATTTGTAACATCTCCATCAGTCGGAGCTGTTTGCTCCCCCTGTTTTTGATCCACTCTGCTCATTTCTATTCATCTGAGATGACATAGCTGATGCACTACTGGACACAGTGGTGTTGTCAGTAAGCACTCGCTTTTGTTCCTCATTTATCAAGGCTTGTTGAACAAACTGTAGTGTCAGACTGTCCATCTTTGTCTCCAAAGCAGTAACAACAGTTGCATAGCTGGGTGGCAAACTACCTAGAAGGGTGACAATTTGATCTTCCTCTTCAATTACAGAACCTATTGCCCCTAGCTGATCAGTAAATTCCTTCATCCTTTTTAAATGATCATTGAGATGTTCTCCTTCCTTCATTTCACACCGGAAGTACTTCTTCTTCAGAAATAGCTTGTTAGCAACAGTATCTCTTTCAAACTGTGCTTTTAGCATCTCCCATGCTTCTTTGGGGGTCTTACAGTTTGTTATCAAGTACAATTGGGGTGTACTTACATTCAGTACCAGCACTGAAAAAGCCTTTTCCTTCTTCCGTTCAAATTCAGCTCGTACTTGGGCATTAGCATCCGCAGCTAGCTGCTCCGTCTCCTGTACCATACCCCACAGTCCTTTTGCCTTCAACAGGTGCTCCAGTTGAAATTTCCACGTTGCCCAATTCTCCGGTCCGCTCAGCTTGTCAATAAACATTCTATCTTCCATTGTGAATCCCACAATCCTGTTTATGACTCCCAAAAAACGTGTTAGCAGCTTCCCTTGGCGACCTCTGGGCCCATAACCTGATGTTTTTAACGAACACCTTTTATTGCTTGTAATGCACAAACACACCAATAGAGGGCAGTAATATTCCTTCAACATACATTGTAAAATTACTATTACAACAGCCCACTCTCCGCGGCGAATGCTCCGATGCAGGAGAGGCAGCATGCGGAAGAACGCGGCGTCCCCGAGGCCCGCCCAGAGCCAGACGAGTCCCTGCAAAGACGCACTCTGTCTCCGCGAAGAGCCGCTGCTTCCCCCTAAGCTCCTCCGTCCAGCGAAGGAGCGCTGCCTCCTGCTGCTCGAAAAGTTCCGAGTCTGCTGGGTCCACAACGCGGGGTCGTGTAATTCTCTCAGGATTTGTGTCGTGGATGAGAGAAGGAGGACCCAAACGCTGGACTCACAGGTAGGTGAAGGTTGGTGTTTATTGTCGACGGAGTGAACAAACAGAACAGAAGTAGGAAATGGCTGGCTGGACGACTGACTGACTGAATGAATGAAAGACTGACTGACTGACTGACAATTCACTGACTGAACTGAACATGCGACGAGAACAACATCAACATCAATGACACGACAACGATCGGATGGAACTGAGGACTTAAATACACACTGGGTGATGAATGATGAGAAACCAGTGAGTACACAGCTGAACTTAGTCTGACTAATGATACATGGAAATAACTGGAACACGATACGCAGACGGTATGCTGGCACAGAAAACAGGAAGTGAGAAAGTAAATGTGGCAAACTAAACTGAACATGAACAAACTGAAATCACTGGGTCAACGACCCAGGAACCCTGACAGTCTGGAACTGGCCCTACAATTGGTGCTTTTTATTATTATTTTATGGTTTACTTTTGTTTTTGCTTCTGTTACAGTGCACTGAGATAAGAAATCTGAGAGGTGTGATCCATTGACCGGTGGTGATATTTTGTGAGTTCATGTTGTAAGAATCAGCTCTCATTTAACCAGGCCTGGAGGATTGAAGTGCTATGAAATATTCTTACCGAAAATATTCGCAAAGCGTGTTTCTCCATGATTATAATGGGCTTTGGAGAAATTCACTTATATGGGACATTGATCACATGAGATGGTAAGTCCTGAGTCTAAAAGGATTTCAGCGAGTCAATCCAGTCAAAAATCATAAAGAAGTGTCTTCTCATTGAGATGACGTGATATTGCTGTGAGTGAACACTCAGACACGTCCGCGTGAGACTCCACTATCAGCAATATCCGGTATGGATGTGTGTGAATGAATGTGTGACTGGACTGTGATGGACTGACGATGTGGACTAAAGGTTTGACTGAGTTGATACTGAGACAAAGACTACACCAACTTTAGGATTGGTAAATGTCGACAAACAATTCACCCAGCCTGTAATAAAAGGGTGGATGCTTTGTTTTGTTTTGTTTTTTGCAGGAGCAGGAGGACAAGAGAGACCAGAGGGGGAGACTGTAGCTTCACATGAGAGTGTGGAGCTGCAGACTGAACCCTTTGGTTGCTAATTTTGAGTTACTGATGTTTGCATTAAGAAAATTGTTTTATTGGCTGTGTTTTGAGTGAGGTATCACATTATATTGTTGGGAATGCCAAATGCTACAGTGAAGAAAACTTTTGATTTCACTCATGACTGGAATATGTTACTATTAACTAGAGATGGACCGATCCGATATTAGGTATCGGTATCGGTCCGATACTGACGTAAATTACTGGATCGGATATCGGTGAGAAATAAAAAATGTAATCCGATCCATTAAATATCAAAAAAGCACCTCACAAAACTTGCGACACGGCGTAACTCGGCTCATAACCGTAGCAGTCGGAGCAGTGTGCATCACGTGATGGAGCGGCTGTGTGTATTTGTAGCCTCGCTAGCAATCCAGCATTCATCTCCGAGGAAGTTATCCCAGACAGAAGTAAAGCAAGTGTGTAAGTTCATCTCTGAATGTTTGTAAAGCGTACCTGCGTTAAGCTTAACCACCGATATATGGAGCGTCTGCCTCTTCTCTCTCTCTCTCCCTCTCCTGCCGCTACTTCATGAAACTGCTTAATGATCAGCTGATCGGCTTTTCTGTCGCGAGTCCGTCTCTCTTGTTTGTTTTTGGCCCACTTTGCACCACAAGGAGGAAAACAGCAGCTGAACAACAGCAGCGCGTTTAAGCTTGATAAGCTGTTGTTAGAATTTATGTAATATTACTTTCTAGACCAGGATCCTTTTCTACGTAGCTGACGGCTGGTTACTGTGCAGGGGCGGATCTAGCAAAGTTTTGCCAGGGGGGCCGATAGGGCATTAACAGGGAAAAGGAGGCACAAAGACATACTTTTCTTTCTTATTCTCATTTAAAATGTCTAGCTTTTAATAAATAATTATCTGAATCTTACACCCAAAGTTTTAATCTGATGTAAAATGTATAGAAGTCCATTACTGTATATAGTAACTGTTAAATGTCTAATATACCCCAGTAAGCTATAGTACTTTTTCCTTTGGGAAGATACCATCTGTGCAGTCTGCAATTTTGTAGAAGAAAGATGTTGAATCTATTTAATTATTCTTGAAAAATAATTTATTTCTGTGCATTTTTTTTCAAACTGCATCAAATTAAAGTTGATTATGTTGATTAAGCATCATGAGGTGGAGGGTGGGGGGTGGTTCCCTTTTTTTTTTGCTGGGAGTTTGCAACCCTATTAGTTAGGTTGCTTAATATTTCTGCTAAGTACTCTTTAAAATACCAGAATAGGGAGGATGGAGTAGGTTTAAGTTTATTAGATTGATCAGTATTGCTGAACTATGAAATATTTTGGGTGCAGTGTATTTTTTACATACAGGTATAACAGAATAGCTTTAGTGTTGTTGTTTATTTAAACTTGAGTATGAACTTATACAAAATGCAGCAAGATATAAAAAAAAAACAGTTTTATTGATTAAAAAACACACTATATCGGATTAATATCGGTATCGGCAGATATCCAAATTTATGATATCGGTATCGGTATCGGACATAAAAAAGTGGTATCGTGCCATCTCTACTATTAACCACAGCAGGCCACTGTAAGAGGTCAATAAAATTTTATAGAGGAAAACAGCCAAAACCAAAGGAGTATTTATGAATAACACAGGGGAATGGTAGATTTGTCACATTCAAAATACAGTTATGTAATAATAAACACTGGTCCATGTGATCTAGGTTCTCCCTTAAAATAGACAATCATTAAAAGAGTAGAATACAATCGACAGGTGCATGTGGATGTGGTACTGCAAAGAAGAAGAGCAAAGCAATGAAGGAAAACCCATTGTGTTTAACTCAAAACACAAATAAATCTCTAAATTCAAATTAAAATGTGCCAATTACACTCAGAGGATCAACATGAAATCAAAATATATGCAAATTTTGTATGAAGCACATGACTGATAACTGTTCTGTCATGAGCTTTTGTTTCCTATAGCACCCACTTGACCACACCATGAGTTTTCACGCCAAAGGAGGGTAATTGCAAATGTTCGAGGGAGGAATATCACCAAAAGTGGGAAAGGTAAGCCCTGATGGGGGTGATAACACAATAAATTTCACTTATGGCCAAAATTCTTAAAATTTTGACAAGCATAAAATTTTCCAAAACTTAGAGACAGAAAGGAGTTCTGGATAAATATAATTTGGCGTTGCCGGATTTGTTGCCGTTAAGTCACCTTTGATAGTCCAGACTAGGATGGCGTTGGACATCCTCAGGGTGGAAAAGGGTTGGTGTGACCAAGGTGTGGTTTGACTTGTTGTATGTACATTTCAAAATGATACAGCTCTGGATGGGCCAGTTACCAGGGCATGGAAGGATGACAGACATTAAATGAGGAGAAGGAATTTTCTGGGATTGAAGATCCTCTGGGTAAGTGGTTGACTAAAGCGTGCATAAAATAAGAGCTATCATTTTGTTATTGATTGTTAATTGATTGATAATTTGCCACATTCACAGCTGTATTAACTTGTTGTGGACGCAGTCTATTTCATGTTAAAGGACTGTAATTAACAGATTGAAAACAGTGACACTAAGAGAAGAATATGCAGTGCCACACTATCAGATGCCAGTGACGGTTGGGCTCAGTGATGAATCAGGTGAGCTGGATTCATGGCTGAATTTGTCGCAGTTTGCCAAGGCAAACTGCGTGGAGTGTGAGGAGTGGACCCAGGTGCAGACATTCTAAAACTCAAAACTTAACTGATGATGAGCTGTTTATTCAGGCAGACTGAACAGTACAAAATAAAAGGGCAAAAACAATGCAAATTAAGAAATAACCTAAACTGGGTAAACTAGAAAGGAAGCACAAACTATGAAAACCCTGGCAAACAGAAACACAAACAAAACTCTAAACATGGCAATGATGAGGAGGATATATGAAAACCTGAACGCAGGACATGGCATGGGAATAACACAGACACAGGCTCAAGGCCGCAACATAAAAGAAGATGAATACCAGTTTGTGGGATGAGAAGAGGCTTTATCTTAAAATGGACAACCAGGTTGGCTAAAAATGGCTGGTGGCACTAAGGCAAACACAACAAAAGAGATGGACAAAATGGTGAACGGAGAACTAAACTATACTGGGAAAACTAAACTACTGACCCTGAACAGAAACACAAACCTGAACACGAATAACAGTGAGCAGAAAACAGATGACGGTTGGGCAGCAGGGAAACACACGGATGAGACATGGTGGATACACAGACGGACCGGCCAAACTACAAAGACAGAGGACGCGACTTAAATACACACAGGGAAACACAGGGAGATTACACACAGGTGGGGAACACAGCTGGGAATAATCAACAAGACGAGACAGAGGTAAAACTGAACACACTCACATGAGATGCAGACCTTCACAATAAAACAGGAAACGAGAACTCTACACCAAGACGCAGACCTGACACTGAGAGACAGAATGACACATGGACCCTGAACTAAACTAAACGTGAGATACAACCGAGAACAAAATCCTTAACATGACATAAAACAAAACACTGACAACATTAAATCATAACAAGAACTAAAACTCAAAACACTGGGTCATAAGACCCAGGATCGTGACAGAATTAAGACATAAATTCCCGTGCTGTGGTCAGTGAGGGGAAAACAGTGGGGGGAAACGGAGTTGCAAAGGTGAAGTTGATATTAACACACAGGTTTTGTTTCTAGGTAGTTCTGCAGATGCAGGCTCTGGGCGGAGCCAGGGGTTTAACAGACCTAACATGATAATTAAACTGATTTCATTACTCAACACAGGTTTGCGGGGCTGGAGCAAAGCTACTCGAGAGGAGAATTTCTGATGTTTTCTGAGAAATTATGTCACTAATCTTTTCTTTTTATTTCTAGCTCTGATGAATTGACACAAAAGGCGGAAATTCGAGTTTTAACATGAAACAATGGTTTTTATGATAATTTGTATGACTTTATTTGTGTGTTTAATAATTTAGGTATGGTAAAACTTAAGATTATAATGACCCAAAAGTTTCCAGACTTTTTCTAGAGAACCAGTGAGAAGCATACATCATTTCACATGTTAAAATGTGTGAAAGGGGGGAAAATGTTAAGATTGAGAATGTTTTATAGTTATTTTCATACACACATTGCAAATGTGCTCATGAGAGCTGGCACTCAGTCTTTTGAAGGTCATAAGCTTCGTTCGGCGTGACTGTCTGGACTGATAAATTGTAGGAAATGACTTAGAGTGCAGAGGGGTAAATGCAAACATGCTTACACACATAGATGATGATTAGAATAAGTCTCTGGGTCAGAGAGTCCTGAACATGATATGCTAAACCAACTTTGAATCATTAGAAGAACAATGGACAACAACATTAGACTAGAAAATTTGCATTTCCTGCGAAAATGCTGTGTGGATGCCTTAACGGTGAAGCTGTCTGCTGAAAAGCTGAAAAGTTGCAAAAAGTTGCATGGTGGTGGAAAAAAAAAAGTCACCCTGAGCAGGATTTGAACCTAAGCCCTCCTAGTCCAAAAGCAGCTACTTATCTCACTGAGCCAAACGCATTCACACAAAGAAGAGGTGGAGAGACTGATAATGCTGCTGAAATTATCAGAAGCTGCTGAGAATTGTGCTGATGAAAGGTGAAAAGGCTGACAATTTTGCAGAAAAGAGGTGAATCAGCAGAGTTTCTGCTGAAAATATTTTTTTTTCTGAAAACAGACAAAAAAACCTGGAATTTGTGCTGAAAAGGGGTGAAAAAAATGAAAATTTTGCTAAAAAGTGGTGAGGAAGCTAAAGTTTATTAAATCAAAGTATTTGTGCCAAAACATAGTGTTTCTGCCATATTGTGTTAATTGTGCCACAAAAGTTATTACATTAAAACATGAATACGGATTAAAGATGAAAGAAACTGGCAACAAATTCCTCCACTACAAACCAGTCTGATACTACTACTTTGCAGTGTCCATGTTTACTAAGGCACTACCCAAAAGGTGCCACAAGAGGGCACTCCAACACAAGAGATGACCTATGTACACTGATGCACTTAGTAACAGTCAGCCTCCTACTTTGCCACTACGTAATACAGCGGAAATACAGTAGCAGAAATACAATGTTTTTGCAGAAACACTGTAATTTCACTCAAATACTATGAAATAGCAGTAATACTATGATTTGGCAGAAATACTATGTTTCAGTACAAATACTATGACAAAGCAGAAATACTATGACTTAGAAGTAATACTATAACAAAAGGGATTCCTCAAAATACTATGAAATTGCAGTAATTCTATGATTTGGCAGAAATACTATACTCCGTACAAATACAATGCTTTGATAAAAATACTATATTTTGATTTTAACTCTATGATTTGAAAAAGATGAAAGCATTGAAAAAGGTGAAAAGGCTGAAATGAGCAGAAAAGAGATGAATGAGCAGAATTTCTGCAGAAAAGAGGCAAAGAAGCAGAACGTTACGCTGAAAAGAGGTGAATGAGCAGAGTTTCTGCTGAAAAGAGGCAGAATTTCTGCTGAAAAGAGGCAGAAGGTTCTGTATGTAGAAAAAGAAACACGATGAACCATGTGTGAAATAAATAAAGAAATTAAATGAAAGAACAACCTGATTCTGCTCAAATTCACCAATCAGAGCTACTGCCTCTGTCTGCTTCATTAGGCTGGGTACTTGTATGTATTTTGGTCCATATTAGAAAAGCTGCTAAAATTATAAAACTTTGCAGAATTGTAATAAATGATCAATATAAATGACAGGTCTGTGATAGTGTTTAAATTTGTAATGAAAATAAATGTTGAAGCAAGGTGGGATTGAACCCACGACCTTTGAGGTGCAGAGCCGTGTCATTAGTGATTGCGCCACCTGGCAAGGGGACGGGCGGCTGAAATACAGACATTTGGGCAATCAGAAAATAGATCGCGGTGAGCGGCGAAAAGCGCCGTTTTTTGGAGTTACAAAACGTCGTGTAACTCAAAAACTAGGAGGGCTAGCAGCATAATTCTTTTACTGGGTGAATCAGCGGACTTTGGTGTATTTGGACTGTGATTTTCATAGCTCTTTGTACCTCCGTCGCGGAGCTATGACGAGAGAAGAAACGGCTTCATTTTCAGAGTGTGAGAACTGAGAGGAGGACAGATTTCCACCCCTCAAACAAACGTAATTTATGGCTCAACGGTAAGATGAATGTAAAAACTGCTTCCACTGTGAGTGTCAGGAGTGTCTGAAGATATATTGGCACAAGCCTCATGTCCTAACTTTGCTTTGTTAATGAGATATGGCGATTTAAAAATGCCTCCCGTTACAGAATTTCAGCTCTGAATTTCAAAACCTCCGTATAGACTTTGAATGGGGCTTTGTCAGACCTTGTGTCACTCCGAGGGAAATTGCGAAAAAACGGTAACTCTCACAATAAAGATAGTAACATTGTCTGAAAGCCAGCAAAAATACCTACGTTTTGATGTATAATTTGTGGGGGTTCAGTGGAAATTGAGCAAGTAGCAAGAAGTTGTTCGGACATGAAGCGAAAATTCAGAACAGACCAGCACTCACTCTGAGTTAATTGCATAGCAACCATAGCAACGCATGCATTTTCTGAAAAATCACAATTTTGCAACTGAAAACTTAAAGAGGTATAAAATTAAAACGGTAGAACATCTGAAAAAGCTGAATCACACAGGAATAGCCCAATAATCTGAGAACATTTTAAAGTTTGAATGGAGTTTCTAGGTGAAAGTATGAGGAAGCAGTTAAGTTTCAAAACCAAGCAAGTTTTAGCAGAATTGTGGAAGTTTCCCATTCATTTCAATGGGACAAATTAAAGGAAAAAAGTGTAATATTTTAAAAAGTATAATAGTAATAAACACCAAAAGTCATAGCTGGAATTAGCAGAAAGAGCAGAACAGTTTAGAGTTTGAACGGAGAAAATCGGCTGAAAACTGAGGGAGTAGTTAAGTGCCAAAAAACGGGGTAGCAACTAGATTATGGTGGAATAAAGAATAAAGAGAAACAGGAACTCAATAGTGTGGAAGCCCTTTAGGGCATCCACACAACTAGAAAGCGAAAATTTCAGAAGAAATTTTAAGTGTGCCTATGCCGCTGGTAATCAATGTAGTTTGCCATTCATACAGCTACAGAGAGCAAAACTCAGCAGAGCAGCCATTCTCCACCATGAACTATGGTAAAAACAAACACCGCTCGCGCCTCACAGATGACAGCTTACAGTTTTGGGTAAAGATGAAGTGACTTTGTACAGCCCCGATTTGCAGACGCTGTGCACATAGTTTCATGAGCAGAAGTCCCATTGTACCACGGCAGACCCGACAATGTTTGCATGAACACGCTTTGAAGCATTACGTTATGGACCACTTTTCACACATGGTTGGTGTACCCACACAGCCGGCTGTAGTTTTTCAACTCACAGCCTGACACACACCCAAAAAACAGCCGAGAGAGCACAGACTACGCCAGAGAGGCGTGATTGCAGATGCCGCTCAGGTGGGTCCACCTCCCCTGCAGCGGCACTGCAGACCACGCCCCGCCACACACATCAATCACGTAAAATAAATATTTATGCACTTTTGCATTCACTTTTTGTTTTTTGTTATTTTTACACAGTGTTCTGAATGATTAACAATGGTCTACAGCCAATCTTGTGTATTATTATACAAACTTTGGTTGTAAGATGCCCTACCTGGCCCCCTGGCAAAAGCTTTGCTAAATCCGCCCCTGCACAGTTACCAGCTGTCAGCTAAATAAAAAAGGAGCTTGGTGTTTATTTCTCTCAGAAACAGTTCATAACTTCCCTTCAACTCATTCATGTCACCTAAAAAAAAGGTAAACCTGTTTCTCCATCACCAGTTCAGCTCTGATGATTCGGTAAGGTCATCTCCTGGTTTCCACCAGCCACTTCTACAGCTGTGGCTCCAGCAAACATCAGCTGATACTAGAAATTAAAATCAAATGAATTCTAACAACAGCTGATCAAGCTTAAACGTGCTGTTGTTGTTTAGCGTGATAAACAAACAAGAGAGAAAAGCCGATCATTGATCAGTTTCATGACTGAAGTTTGAACAGGCGAGAGAATGACAGGGGAGGCTGTCATAAAGTTCAACATCAGTAACTTAGCGCGCACACAGCTGTATAGAAACTCCGTCGTGCTAGCTAGCACGCAGTACGAGTTATTATAACTGATTGTAAAAAGTCAGCACAACGAAAATAAACTACACCTAAACTCGGTTTATATCTGACCCAAATAGAGTGCAGTTCATAACTTCTTACCTGAAATTCAGTTCATCTCACGCTCTGACCGGCAGCCGCCTGCTTCTCCTGCCTTCGGTTTCCCTGATCCACGATCTACCACCGGTCGATCGTTCCCTGCATGCTCTGTCTGACACACACCGGTGGATAGCTGCCCTCGGTTGTAGCTCCGTGTCAGCGACCACCAAACAACTCAGTTATTTTTTCCACATCGACCAGCATCTGGACAATCCACCGCCTTTCACTGTTTGTACCGTTACTAAAAAAAAACCCTCATCGGCTCATAAAAACGAAAAATAAGTCCAGCTATAACCCTGAGTCAAAAAGACAGCCAACTCCGGTTAGCTAGCTAGCTGTCTAGCTCTTTGCAGGCACCGAAACCATCAGAGCTAATATGGGATGTCTTGGTAACACGAGCAGATATTTGAAGTTTACATCTGGCCAATCCACCACCTTTCACTGTTTATACCGTTACTAAAATGAATAAATAAATAAATCATCTGTCCATATAAACGAAAAATAAGTCCAGCTGTGACCACGAGACTTTACGAAGGACCGGGTGTGAAACCAGAGTAAGCCGCTCTCACTGTCATCCAGGCCGGCTGTAGCTTGTTAGCAAAGCCGCGCTAGCCACACTAGCCAGCTAGCCTCAAGCAGAAACGACATCGTCAGAACATTGTCGCTAATATGGGATGTTTTGACAAAACGAGCAGATATTTGAAGTTTACACACCTATATTCTCGCCTGAAAATATCTTAAAAGTTTATTTTGTGACCTAGAAACAGTATTAAGAGGAAAATAAAAACTAAGTGATGGCCGCCATTGTTTGACTCGGCAGAGGCGTGCTATGAATTGTGGGATATTGAGTTTTCCACCAAGCATTACCGTAACTTTTGAATGATTTGCGCAACCTTAAAAATTCCAATGGCTCCTGAAAGCAGCGACGCTGTGCGCACCGTTGATATTGTCATCATTACGGTAATCCAAATAAGGGTAGACAGGCCGTACTACTCCCGGCATACCACTAGAGAGAGCCAACACACCACAAATGAAGTTTGAAATTTGTATCAGTGGGACCAAAAGATGGCGCCAACACACCACAAATGAAGTCTGTTTCTATGGCGCCAAAAGAAGAATCTTTCTAAATTTGCACTAAAATATTAATATTTAAAAAACTATAAAAGTCATAAACACCAAAAGTGTATACCATACTAGTCCAGCTCCAGCCGCACAAAATGATCTAACATATGTAACCCTATTGTCAAAACTGTTTGGCAGAGAAGCGCGGGAAAATTTTCACTAAAATATTAATATTTAAAAAACTATAATAGTCATAAACACCAAAAGTCATAGCACACCATTCCTGATCCAGCCGCACAAAATGAGGTAACATATATGAAGCTTGTCTCAAAACTGCGAGGCGAGATTCGCTGCAAAATTTCAGGCGGAAACTGAAGAATAATAATAATAATAAATCCGACGAATAGTAATATGTGTGCCTCTTGGCATAGGCACACATAATAAAGTTTAAAGAGAAACAGGAACTCAATAGTGTGGAAGCCCTTGAGGGCATCCACACAATTATCAAGGCTAGGCAGAGAGGTGTTTTTCTGTTTTCTGTCTCGTACAGATAAAGGCACAGACACCAGATGAGGTCACGGAGATATGAGGATCCTTCGCAGCAGAGACAGACACGGAGACTGCCAAGACAGCAACTGGGGTCAAGTGTCATGCAGTTTGGGCTCCTGCTAGTCACCTCGAGAGGATCCCAGAACCACAGCAATAACCACGAAGGGATTGGCGGAAATCCAGGAACACCAGACCAAGGAGGTTCGAGAGGCTCTTGGTAAAAAGGGGGGACACAGTGACCCCAGAACACACAGATCTTTTGAAATAGGGGCAGAATAATTCCCTGATCTATGCAACAACTGAAGGGTGGTTTAACCCCTGAGGTCGAAGAAAGAAGAGGAGCAGAGAATCACCCGACTGGAAGACACTGGTAGCTGCAGCAATAAAAATAAAGGTTAAAAGCTCCTCGGACAGAGGTTCTAGTCTGAGTACGTTCGTTTGAACGCTTAAGGTAGCACCATGATGAGTGTGGGGAGAACTGGAGAGTGATGGGAGTGTCATCTGTAACTATTGTTGTTGTTGTAAATATTGTTTTTCTTGCATCTGAATTGCAAGAGAGGTGTAATTTAAGGTGTAAGTGATCTCTTGAAAATAAGATCAAAGGGGGAATTGTGAGATTATTATACTATTTTATGTCACCCTATACTTTGTAAAGTATAGGGATATTTTGTTGCTGTTTATTGCTGCTATTTTTATAATCATCATTACCATTCCATTAATAACAGAAGCTATGCTAGAGCTGTGGTTGCGGGACAGCACCTGGGAGAAGATGGAAGCCAGTGTTCTTTTAATTGTGTTAAAAGTTGTCAACAGAACATTTGTGGTTTTGAAACTGATACATGTAATGACGTAGAGAGGGCGTCAGTAAACATACCTCGATGCTATAAAACTATTGCTGTGTTGTTGTTGAGATGAGATCTGATGCTGTTTGTATACAGTGGATATCTCCCACGCGTGTGTTCATTAAAAATCATCGTTTGACTCCACCTGGCCGGATCAGTGTGTTATATGGATTTCCTCCTGTATCCCTCCTTAATTTTGAATCTTAACAACTTCTAATCAAAGAATTGTTGAATTATTATATGGCTATAGGCCACATTATGCATAAGAAATACTGTTTTCAGAGAATCATGGCCTTATTTATCTGATTAGAAAGAACATGTTTAGGTTTTATGACTGTGGAAGGGGAGCCAAAGCGATAAGAATGTGAGAAACGGTCAGACACTTTGAGATCTGGCAGACACCCTCCTGTCCACATCTCCCCTTCGGATGGTTAATGCTCAAAAGTGTTGTATGGAATAATGAGAACTGTATGGAATACAGAGATTGTTGATTGAGCATTTATACACTGAGTGTTGTTCTTCCTTCAGCCCAAAGATCAAAGAATTGAAAGAATTTAACAAGACCCAGCAGGTCAGCTGATCTGTGGACTGCACCAGCATCTTTAACTAAGTGTGAGAGGTGAGCAGTCTTTTGAAGCCTTTACTGTCTGATAGTGATGTTTAAACGATGGCTCAGAGCAGGATCATTATTTTGCTTTTCTTCTATTATTATGTTTAGCTTCAGCTGAAACACATCTACAATGCTGGAAGTGCCTATCTCACCACCAGCCTGTCTGTGAACATTCACTTTTTAACCATTTGTGAAACAATAAAGGTTTAAATCTGAATATTCATCAATGTTAGTGCAAACACCTCTAATAGGTTGCTTTAGCGTTTCCAAGTAATAGCTTCCCTTGGAAGTCCAGGCTTCTAAAACCATCCTAATTTAACAAGCACTACAATCTAGAGGAGAGCTCACTAACAGGTGTGACTGATAAAATTTGACCTGCAAGGATAATCAGGTTTATTTGTATAAGGACAACCAGGGAAGACATGGACATCAAGTCTGTCAGGCTGCCTGAGTCCCCTCACCTACATCACCTCAAAACTCTGCATTATCTACTGAGTAAGACTCAGAGGATCAGGGATCAGAAGTTCTAAAAAAAGAAGAAGAACCAGACTTCCTGTATACAGGTCTGTGGGCTTACTGATCCACAGTGTCAGCACAACTTTCACATCATATTCATCTCAGCACAACTTAAACTTGGTGACTGACCTCAGAGTTTCAAATCGACATCGTGGATTCTCCAGAAGAACACACAGCTGCTTCACTCCTGAATCCTGCAGGTTGTTGTAGTCTCCACTCAGGTCCAGCACTCTGGGATGCGCGGGGTTGGATTTCAGAGCTGCTGCCAGATAATCACAGCTGATTTCTGACAAACCACAGCTCCCCAATCTGTATAAAGAATGAAAGTTATGCATTTATTAGACAAAGTGTGTGCTTGAAATCATTCAGTGTTTCATAAACTGTTCAGAGCTGAAGAAGGTTCAGGATGTAGAAGTTTAGAAAATGGAAACTTGAAAAAGTCGTGTTTTTCCTTCCAGGAACCACATGGCTTCACTTTTAAAAGTAAAGTGTGAAAGAAATGGACATATTTGAAGTCCAACACCTTTTTTCCAGTAACATTATTAAAGCAGACAAACTACAAGCTCATTTTCATTCCAACAAGTCATCTTCTGAACTGGACTAACAACACTGGTCTCTATGTGCAGCTGGCTGTGAGACCAGTGCTCAGGGACCGTCTACAAAGCGCAACACTGAAAGAACATCACACACTCATTTGCTTCCAGCACTTTCACACAAACATCTACTGTCATTATTTTTACCAAACTCTGTGGATGCTTTATTGGAAATTCAAATGTGATTCAAATGTTCAGATAAAAGAGGGTTATGAGGAAATATGATGAAATGTTGTGTATTAGCAGGAAGTTATTGAATCATTTTCCTCAGAAACCAAACAAAATGATTGACAAACACGTTCTTACAAACTCGGTGTTGGACTTTGATCAGCAGGATAACTTGATGTTTAAAGGCATTTTAGTCTCGCTGTATGAGAGTCAAGTTATTACTCAATATTTATGGATGATGTTCTAAATGAGGCTCAAATATGTGACAGACATTTAATCCCATTTCTGTTTGGCCTCATCCTGGGCCGGATTATCCAACACACACTCTGACCACAGGCCCAGGGGCCACGCACAGCTGGGCTCCATCCAAGAGACAGAAAACTAACCAACACAATAATAAAGAGCAGCATTTGATTTTCTTACATTTTATCTCTTCAAGCCAAACATAGTAAAAACATGAGCATACATATGTTTTCTGATAAAACAATGTATTTACAGCTGTATTTTACGATGTCAGCTGGTTCCTTTTTTATACTTCTACATAATTACACTTACAACAAGACTTATCATTCCCGTTTTCACTGTCAGGCACGACCACAATTCACTTCAATAAAACTTAAGCTTTCATATTTTGATCCAGCGATGTTAGCCATTTCCCCTGTGTACACTCCAAGCTATGCTAAACATGTCCAGTGCCTGTCTCTGTGCAGCATTTAATCTGATGTGAATAAGGTAGAAATGGAGGAAGAAGAAAATGACTGCACCAATAAACATACAACTATCAACACAAATGGTGAGGTGGTGGTTAGTTATTATTGTTGTTGATGAGCCCCTACATTCAAATATATTCTCCAGCAAGAATAGTGTTTGTGTTCCTAAAAGGATTTCATGAATGTGTTATTGTTCATGTCATATCTGTATGAAACGAACAGGAAGTGAGGTTTATCCTTCATTATCACCGTTCCAGCATGTAAACCTGAGATTTGTGTGGAGCAGCTGACCTGTACGATGTGCACAATACAAACATTACATGGCAACATTCAGTAACACTTTGATTGTTACAGATTGAACAGAGAGAAGTCGCTCACTGTGAATGCAGCGATGAGACAAAAAAGCTCTGCTCATTTTTGGCACTGCGATAACAGCTTTGATGTTCCACTTACACTCGTTCTGATAGCATCCTGAAAATAAACTATCATAGGAGCAGCTATCACAGCCACAACAAGCAAACGACACATTTTTATTTCAGTCTTAGATTTCAGTAGAGATCATTCAAATGACTGGAGCTGTTGTAGCACCGACCAATGTAGCTAATATTCAAACAAGATCAAAAGGGTACTGCAGTACTGTGGGCGGGGCCCGGGACTTCTAATTTAGTGACTTGAAATGGAATAACAGTTCAGATATCACAAAATGTTAGTTATTTAAATGAATCCCAGTGTCTGCACTTAGTAGAATGACACCTTTCAGCATTTAATCCTACTTAGAATATGTTTCCTGCATCACTGAAAAATCTTTGTCATGTGTCACACTTAACTCACACACACCACTTTAAATGACATAAACTACTTGTGAAAACAATCTGGTTAAACTTCAGAAACAAAGACTCACACACCTATTCTGCAGCCCAGAATCAGAGTCCTTTAAATTCACATCAAATGTTGCAGGCCAGTCCATATTTGTAAACCTTTCACTTCCAAAGCAAACAGGAAAGTAAAAGAAGAGTGCAGTAGAGTGCATGCAGTAGTTTTACTTATGAGCCCCTGAGATATCAGCTGTCAGAGCTAGTATGTAGTATTAGTGATGAAACAGTGAGGAAATTGTTGAGGGGAACGATGAGGGGATACTGCAACTATAAATCCTGACCTGAGAATTTCCAGTGTACAATGTAGACTCTGCAGTGCAGCAGACAGAAACTTAACTCCTGAATCCTGCAGGTTATTGTCACTCAGGTCCACTTCTTTCAGACAAGAGGACTGGGAGTTGAGAACTGAAGACAGAGCATCACAGCTTCTCTCTGAAAGGTTACATTGACTCAGTCTGAAAAAACAAACAAATAATTAAATCAGTCAAATTATTTTTTTTGAATGTCAGCATGCAAGACAATTAATGATTAATTAAATAGCTTCATTAAAACACAACTGTCCTTCTATATGAGCACTATATTGTGTGTGTTGTGGTGTAAACTCAGTGACACTTTAACTTCCAAAGCAAACAGGAAAATAAAAGAAGAGTGAACACGTGCAGTAGTTTTACTCATGAGCTCATGAGCAGTCAGCTGTCAGAGCTGGTATTATCAGTATTAGTGATGAAATAGTGAGGAGGCTGTTGAAGGGAACGATGAGGGGATACTGCAACAGCAGCAACAGAAACTCAGGAGAGAAAGCTGAAGTCTGGGTTCCTCTATGCTACAATGCAGGAACTCCAGCAATATTTAAGGCAAGATGAACAACTTTAATAATTGACCAACGCGTTTCAGCTTGTGGCCTTCATCAAGGTCATGATGAAGGATCCCGATGAAGGCCAACTTTAATAATTGGTCAATTATTAAAGTTGTTCATCTTAAGTGTTGCTGGAGTTCCTGCATTGTGAATTCTTTCATCCTCTCCATGCACCTTGGAAGCAAAGTGCTTGCTCATAGGGGGTCATATGATTGTTGGGTTTTTCTCTGTATTTATTATTGTGCTATCTACTGTACAATACTAAAGCGCCTTGAGGCGACTTTTGTTGTGATTTGGCGCTATATAAATAAAATTGAATTGAATTGAATTCAAACACAGTGACTCACACAGCTACTGTTGGAATTTAGTCATCTTTAATACAAATATACCTCATTATTATCAATCTCACAGCTACCTCATTAATATCAATCTCACAGCTACCTCATAATCAGCAGCAGCTCTGTTTTATACTTTAATCCACACGGGAGATGTTGTAGAGTAGTTTTAGAAGTAGATGGCTAGACTCAGACACTATTAAACATTACAGAGAGGTCCCTTCTCTAAAGAATGTGAAGGGGAGATGCCTTACTAGTGGAGGCCTCAGAAGGTCTAAAGTTTTAAGACTAGGGAAACAGGGATGCAAATACTTGGGTTACAGAAGCCCCCTTTCTTCTTTCTCTTTATGCAGGTGAAACATGTAAAACTATTTAGTCAATAGCCATAGTCACTTACAGACTGGGCTACAACATGGGGACTGGCTATGATGATAAATGAATAACCTGGACCAGTATCTGGGCAGACAGGAGAGCCCTTTATCTGTTTCAGTTCTGCTGCTACAAGGACAGACAGAGAAAATGTTTCCTTATTTTATTAGATGGACATTTTGGATTTATTAAGCTCTCTTTATGGTGTTCTATTTAACTGATGCCTTGGTATATACATTGTTTTCTTGAGCAATGTTGTTTCTGTAACAACTTCTGGGACATATTAAATACTTCTCCCCTTGGAACACAACACCTGCCCAGTTTTATGTTGTTGTGTGTTTTTTTAGCTGGCAATGCTAAATCTGACCTCTTGATAATCTGAACAAGAAACTAACGTAAATCAGAGTCTGATATATGAACAAAGAGCTCTGTAAAAACCAACACAGAAAGGAAACTGAAGCTTTGATTGATGGAAGTGCTGCAGACGTGAAGATGTATTCTCACAGGACCCAATGTAATGTTAAGAAAACAGACTTTAAAAATATGTGCTGCAAAATTACAGATAATTTAATACAAATGAAAAACAAAACAAGCTATGAACCAATATCTGTCTACACAGGTAAACATTATGAATGAAAGAAACTTAAATCATAAGTTTCCTGAAATATGGATATGGACATTATTAAATACAATTGAACATGCATTGTGATTAATCCCCAGAAGACACCTTACCATGTAGTTTGTCACTGTTTTCTACCTGTGCATGAAACAAGGAAAGTAAGCACCCCACTGAAGTGACCAGAATCAGGAAACTGGGGAAACTTGGCAACAAAACAACATGGATATTGCATGAAGGTCATCTGATCAATCTAGCACATTGGGAGGAGCCAATGTGTCAGCAGTGGGAACCCCACAGTTTTGGTAAGAAGAGAATTACTGGCCATGGACTGAAACTTTATACCATAAATGCAGATAAAAGTGGCCACAATAAATATCCAAACCAGTCAATGTGTAAAAAGAGCTCAACGTGATCGGTGCTCACTAAGTCCTCAAATTCAATATTTCGATTGTAGCGAAATCGGAATGATGTATTTGTGTACCTGGCACTATGATTCTGAACACACCTGCCATTGATGGGACACTGACTCTTTTCTACTCTGTGAGTGAGAAATAATTCAATTCAATTCAATTTTATTTATATAGCGCCAAATCACAACAAAGTCGCCTAAAGGCACTTCATAGGTACAGAGAAAAACCCAACAATCATATGACCGTCTATGAGCAAGCACTTTGGTGACAGTGGGAAGGAAAAACTCCCTTTTAACAGGAAGAAACCTCCGGCAGAACCAGGCTCAGGGAGGGGCGGCCATCTGCTGCGACCGGTTGGGGTGGGAGAAGGAAAACAGGATAAAGATATGCTGTGGAAGAGAGACAGAGATTAATAACAGATATGATTCAATGGAGAGAGGTCTATTAACACATACTGAGTGAGAAAGGTGACTGGAAAGGAAAAACTCAATGCATCATGGGAATCCCCAGCAGCCTACGTCTATTGCAGCATAACTAAGGGAGGATGCAGGGTCACCTGGTCCAGCCCTAACTATATGCTTTAGATAAAAAGGAAAGTTTTAAGCCTAATCTTGAAAGTAGAGATAGTGTCTGTCTCCCGAATCCAAACTGGAAGCTGGTTCCACAGAAGAGGGGCCTGAAAACTGAAGGCTCTGCCTCCCATTCTACTTTTAAATACTTTAAGAACGACAAGTAGGCCTGCAGTGCGAGAGCGAAGTGCTCTAATAGGGTGATATGGTACTACAAGGTCATTAAGATAAGATGGGGCCTGATTATTTAAGACCTTGTATGTGAGGAGCAGGATTTTGAATTCAATTCTGGATTTAACAGGAAGCCAATGAAGGGAAGCCAAAACAGGAGAAATATGCTCTCTCTTTCTAGTCCCTGTAGGTTCTCTTGCTGCAGCATTTTGGATTAGCTGAAGGCTTTTCAGTGAGTTTTTAGGACATCCTGATAATAATGAATTGCAGTAGTCCAGCCTGGAAGTAATAAATGCATGAACTAGTTTTTCAGCATCACTCTGAGACAGGATATTTCTAACTTTAGAGATGTTGCGCAAATGGAAGTGTCAGGAGTGTCGTGTGTGGAGGCGAGGAAGAGATGACCCAAACGCTGGACTCACGGTGCAGGATAATGGGGTTTATTGTAGGTAGGTTGGATGAACAGAACAATAACTGAAATGGCTGACTGGGTGGACGACTGACTGAATGAACGAATGAAGGACTGACTGACTGAAGGACTGAATGGCTGGCTGACTGATCTGAACATACATGCGGAGAGACGACATTAACATCAATGACACGACAGTGAACGAGTAGAAACAGAGGACTTAAATACACAGACTGATGAGGATGATAATGAGAGACCGGTGAGTACACAGCTGAACATAATCTGGCTAATGACACGAGACGAGCTGACACAGGAAAAGCAGGAAGTGAGAACATGGAAGTGGCAAAATAAACTGAACATGAACAAAACTGAAAGCACTGGGTCAACGACCCAGGAACCCTGACAGGAAGAAAGCAGTCTTACATATCTGTTTAATATGTGCGTTGAAGGACATGTGCTGGTCAAAAATGACTCCAAGGTTCCTCACAGCATTACTGGAGGCCAAGGTAATGCCATCCAGAGTAAGAATCTGGTTAGATACCATATTTCTAAGATTTTCAGGGCTGAGTACAATAACCTCAGTTTTATCTGAATTAAGAAGCAGAAAGTTAGCAGCCATCCAGGTCTTTATGTCTTTAAGACATTCCTGCAGTTTAACTAATTGGTGTGTGTTACCTGGCTTCATGGATAGATAGAGCTGCGTGTCAGCTCTACATTTGCAAAATAAGAAGTTGGTTTTATGGTTGATACTCAGGCTCTGAATTTCGTTCTGACCTTCCAACCCACATCTGACCGCCTGGCTGTCCTCACTATCAACAGGACCATCAGAACCCACATCATAGTTGTCTGGATCAGTTGGAATCAGTGGCATCGTGAGGAGAACACCTGAGAGAAGCAGGCCTCTTTTTGGCCATATTGACTGCTGTCAAACAAATGGCCTGCTCATCGGTGTGTCACACAAAACATGCCACAGAAAACATGAACCGATCAATACTTCTGTTTTAAAATTAAAATAAATAAGTGATTGCAAAGAATCATCAGACAGTAATGAAGAATCTCCTTCCATCCAAAGATGAAGGAAAACTCGCCAATTCTAAAAAGCTCGGTTGTTTATAGAATAATATCATTCAGACTTTAAATGATCAGCAGTGATAACTTTGGATCCTGACCTGAGAGTTTCCAGTGTACAATGTGGACTCTGCAGTGCAGCAGACAGAAACTTCACTCCTGAATCCTGCAGGTTATTGTCACTCAGGTCCACCTCTTTCAGACAAGAGGACTGGGAGTTGAGAACTGAGGACAGAGCATCACAGCTTTTCTCTGAGAGTTTACAGCGACTCAGTCTGAAAAAACAAACAAATTAATTAAATCAGTCAAATTATTTTTTTAAATGTCAGCATGCAAGACAATTAATGATTAATTAAACAGTTTCATTAAAACACAACTGTTCTTCTATATCAGCACTTACTCCTTGTAAGCTCCACCTGCTCCACCTTCTGAGTCAGAAGACATGAAAACAAACTGTAAATCTAGTAGAAACATAATTTCTGACTCATGATTGGAAATGTAATCTTCTCAGATCCATTTGTACATTTACAGCCTGATACTGAAATATAGCAGTGGACAGCATTGTTGGAAAGGCTGTCAACTGTGTGAGGGAGCCCCCTTGTGGCGACAGAGCACAGCTGCACTATTGAGCACATGTTCCAGTGATCAGAGTTTATTTAAGCTAACACATAGCAAGAGCCACCTGGCAGACTGACTCAGCAGGGGATGTCTACACACGGTGTGAGTCGTGTGTGTCGCTAAAGAACTGTGAGTAGACGTGGAGCCCTGCCTGGAAAGGACAGTTTTAGTCTTTCATGCCAATTAGACATTTAGTGGATGTAGAAGTGCAATGTGTATTGACCTGTTCGCTATGTGGTAGTTCATAAGATAAGATAAGATAAGATAACCTTTATTAGTCCCACATGTGGGAAATTTGTTTTGTCACAGCAGGAAGTGGACAGTGCAAAAGTTATGAAGCAAAAATTAGAATAAAATAAAATAAGAATAAATACAGTATACAACTGTACAGAATAGAATAAAATAAAATACTATATACAGTAGAATAAAATAGAATAAAATATGCAATAAGATAAAAATAGAATACAAGTGCTATATACAACTCAGTAAAAATACAACGATACCAGAAAAGATTATTGCACATGTGTGAATGTGTGTGTTGATCAGTTGGAGTCTTTGTTGTGCAGTCTGACAGCAGTGGGGAGGAAAGACCTGCGAAATCTCTCCGTCCCACACCGTGGGTGCCGCAGTCTCCCACTGAAGGAGCTGCTCAGTGCTGTCACAGTCTCATGCATGGGGTGGGAGATGTTGTCCAACAGGGATGACAGCTTAGCCACCATTCTCCTGTCACTCACAACCTCCACTGGGTCCAGAGGGCATCCTAGAACAGAGCTGGCCCTGCAGATCAGCCTGTTCAGTCTCTTCCTGTCCCCAGAAGAGATGCTGCCGCCCCAGCAGACCACACCATAAAAGATGGCTGAGGCCACCACAGAATCATAGAAGGTCTTCAGGAGTCGGCCCTCCACTCCAAAAGACCTGAGTCTCCGCAGCAGGTACAGTCTGCTCTGCCCTTTCCTGTAGAGGGCGTCTGAGTTATGAGTCCAGTCCAGTTTGCTGTTCAGATGAACACCAAGGTACCTGTAGCTGTCCACAGCCTCAATGTCCATACCTTGGATGTTCAGTGGTTGCAGTGGAGGATGTTTGTGCCTGCGGAAGTCTACCACCAGCTCCTTTGTTTTACTGGCATTGATCTGGAGGTAGTTCAGCTGGCACCAGTCCACAAAGTCCTGAGTCAGTCCTCTGTACTCCTTGTCGTCCCCATCAGTGATGAGGCCGACTATAGCAGAGTCATCAGAGAACTTCTGCAGGAAGCACTGGGTGGAGTTGTGGGAGAAGTCTGCAGTGTAGATGGTGAAGAGGAACGGAGCCAGAACCGTTCCCTGTGGGGCCCCCGTACTGCAGACGACCCTGTCCGACACACAGCCCTGAGTCCTCACATACTGTGGTCGGTCGGTGAGGTAGTCCAGAATCCAGGTAGTGAGGTGATGGTCCACTCCAGAGTTCTCCAGCTTGTCCTTCAGAACCGAGGGAAGAATAGTGTTGAAGGCACTGGAGAAATCAAAGAACATGATTCTCACAGTGCTCCCAGCGGTCTCCAGGTGAGCGAGGGAGCGATGTAGGAGGTGAATGACGGCATCATCCGCTCCAATGCCAGGCTGGTAGGCAAACTGAAGTGGATCCAGTGATGAGCTCACAAGGCGCCGAAGCTGAGCCAGGACCAGCCGCTCCAGGGTCTTCATCAGGTGGGATGTCAGAGCCACCGGCCTGTAGCTGTTGAGGTCCTTGGGGCGTGAAGTCTTTGGCACTGGTACAACACAGGAGGTTTTCCAGAGCTGTGGGACTCTTCCCAGCCTCAGGCTCAGGTTGAAGAGGTGCTCCATCACACCACACAGTTGGTCTGCGCAGGACCTGACGACCCTCGAGCTGATGCCATCTGGACCCGCTGCCTTCTTGGCTTTAATCCTCCTCAGTTCCCTCCTAACCTGGGTGGTTGAGAGAGACAGGCTGGAGCCTTGTGTTGATTGTGTATTGGATGCTGTTGTTGGGGGTGGGGAGGAGTGAGCAGGGTGAATAGAGGAGGTGTGAAGTGTCTGAGGTGTCAGAGGTGGAACAGCAGCAGTGGGGGTGGGTGAGTCTGCAGCCGATGTTGAAGACTGCCTCATGGCTGAATCAAATCTGTTGAAGAAATGATTCAGTTCATTTGCCCACCTCACATCCCTCCCAGGCAGAGAGTTCTGATGTTTGTGGCCTGAGATGGTTCTGAGGCCTCTCCAGACTTCACCAACATTATTTTGCTGAAGCTGGTTCTCCATCTTCTGCCTGTAGCTGTCCTTCCCATTCCTTATCAGTCCCCTCAGCTCTCTCTGCACCCTTTTCAACTCCTCTTTGTCTTTGGATTTGAAGGCCCTCCTCTTCTGCTTGAGGACGGCTTTAATTTCTGGGGTAATCCAAGGTTTGTTGTTGGAGAAACACCGTACAGTCCTGGTAGGTACGGTGTTATCCACACAGAAATTAATATAGTCAGTAATACATGTAGTAAGGCTGTCGATGTCCTCTCCGTGGTCGTCACAGATCACCTCCCACACAGTCAACTCAAAACAGTCCTTAAGAGCCTCCTCGCTCTCCTCCGACCATCTCTGTACTGTGCGGGTGGCTGGTGGCTCCCTGCGCACTAAGGGCTCATACACAGGGACAAGGTGCACCAGGTTATGATCAGATCTGCCCAGGGGAGGGAGAGATGATGAACTGTATGCCTCTTCTGCATTGGCATACAGTAAGTCCAGTGTTTTATTGTCTCTGGTTGGGCAGGTCACATACTGGGTGAAGGTGGGCGGTGTGGAGTCCAGTGAGGCATGATTGAAGTCCCCTGATATTATGAGGAGGGCTCTCGGAGATTGTGTTTGCAGTCTGCTGACCACTGAGTGGAGAGTGTCACAGGCTGCATCCGCGTTGGCCGAGGGGGGGACATACGCTGTTATCGCGATAACATGCGAGAATTCCCGGGGCAGGTAGTACGGACGCATGCTAACGGCTAACAGCTCAATGTCTCTGCTGCAGAGTTGTTCTTTCACAGTGATGTGCCCAGGGTTACACCATCTGTCATTCACAAACACTGCCAGTCCCCCTCCTTTCCTCTTACCGCTCTCTCTCGTCCTGTCCGCTCGCAGCAGCTGGAATCCCGGTAGTGTCACGCTCGTGTCCGGAGTTAGCGGTGTTAGCCACGACTCCGTTAGCATCATGATGCTACATTGCCGGTACTCCCTCTGTGACCAGGTTAGCGACGTGAGCTCATCCAATTTATTGTGCAAAGAACGTACATTTCCAATAATTACAGAAGGAAGAGATGGTCGATAACGTCTCCTTCTCGGCCGACGGCGCTCCTTCCCAGCACGACACCCCCGTCTTTTCCTCCTCAGCTCACTGGGAATGTCAGGTCTGTCCGCCGGCAGTACCGCTGCGGGACGCAGCGCTAACAGCTGATCCTTACTGTAAACAAAGGATCCCTGCTCTGGGTCCCCAGACACGGGTGAAAAAAGTAGAAAAAAACTAAGAAAAACGACCAGAACTAGCACAAAACGGTAGAACATGGTTACAGAGTCTAATTACTAATACGTTAGTTATAGAAAAATACGAGAAGAAAAGATAAGAAAGAAAGAAACTCAGAATGAGCAGAGCTGCTGTAACAGGCTGCCGCACACGGGGGGCGCCGTGTGCGTGCTACTAATGCTACCTGTTATGCTACATACCTGCTAGCTGTAAGCTAAACGATTTGGTGTTTGTGATATATTGTTGTTGGGTGTATTGGCAATCAATGTCATGTACTGTAAGGGTTTGGGAGTAGTGTATGAAACTTGTGCATGTAGATGTTCATATAGGAATTCCCATTTGTAGTTCTGGTTAGATTCGAAGAACGTCAATGAATCATAATTAATGACTTAGATGTTTATTACATTCAGTATTCTGTAAATGTTCTGTTCACAGACCACACACCCATGCACCCCTAACTGCTCTGTAAGCCTGTGGTTGCATTACTGTGTAGCCACTGCTATTCAGCCAACGCCTATACAGTTCTGGGTTCAACCCAAATTGACAAGCATGGACATTCAAAGCAGCAAAGCTCACAGAAGACGACTCGGTTCAGTAAACATTACACTAATGCTGTCAAGAAATACCAAAGGTAGGTAAAACTCTGGTTGTAGCAGCCATCCAGTAAGACATGCTTTGTACTGTTCTGCTGCAGTTTCTGACACCTGGTGGATGAGTTGTGAAGGATGGTGAAACAAACATTTCAGTCCATGTTTTTCTTCTAAACCGGATGTAATTTTGGCAGCTGAGAGTTTTTCACACTCCATCCCAGCTGCAAATCAGAACACAACAAATAAATAACTTTACCCACTTCCTTATCATTCAGGATTATGAAAAAGATTCTCTACTCAGAGAATACTGGTGAGTTTAGATGAGCGAGATGATTTGGAAGTTGATGAAGGGGAAGAGTTTTCAGAACTTGGGGCCTTTTGTCTTCACTGTATAGAACAGAAAAGACAAGAAGGGAGGGAGAAGTGAGGAGAATGACACATAGGAAATGGTCTTGGGCAGATTCAAACCCAGCCCGTGGAGTCATGACTCTAACCTTCAGTACATGGGTCACCTGCTCAGCCAGATGTGCTATAGCAGCAGTCAGTAGTGTGTCAGGTAATTTAAAGACAATGATGAGCATGGCTATAACTCAGGTAAAAACACAAAAAACAACTTATAATCAGCCAACAAGGGGGAAAAACACTGAGCTTAAATGGTCTTCTTCACCAAGGAATGATCCACCCTGCACGGCTATCAATGTGGTGCAACCAAGTCCATCATAAAGAACAGTTATCATTGTACAGGGTATCCAAGCTGACTTTTAACTTTTCATTCTAGATACCACCTTAAAAATCATCTAGATTAGGAGATGTTGCCTGATCTGAATTGTGTCCTATATCCAATCACAACAAACAGAGTTGTTTTGTGTCCAAGGTGAACAGGAAGAATATATACATGAATAAATCCACAAAATAGATCTGCAACACACAGAGGAAAACTCTACCGATCACGTGTTTTATAGGCTGTTAGGAAAAGGTTCTTGTTTCAATGGTGCTGAACTACAGACTGACATGGATCTATTTAACTTATAATTAAGCTCAATAAAGTCACCATTAACAGTGATGAGAAGGTTTGCTTTAGACTGTGGTGCAGTTTATCATCAAAGGCTGACAAACAGGCACCATGATGCCAATAAATGGCATCAAGTCTGACTTGGGTTTTTCTTGTTTTGTCCTTATTTTTTTATTTCTTTTTGTCAAGATTAAATTTTATAGCAACCACAACAGAGCTGACCAGGGAAGATGTGCTTAAAGGGGAGGTGGCTAAAACAGCCGGTTTCAGATTGAAGATGAACTGAGGTGCTGCACCAAAGTCTGTACCAACATTTTGACAACAGTGTGAAAGAAAAACTGGAAGAAAAGTAGGTTCAGGGAGGGACAACCATCTGCTGCAACCAGTTTCGAGTGAGGGGAGAGAGCAGGCTGAAAAAAACAAAAAAAAGAAAAAACGCACTGTGGAAGACCGAGGCAGAGTTTAATAATGAATTCAATTCAACAGTGGAGCATGGACACACGGAAAGTGGAGAGAGGTGGGTGAAGAAGTAATGCTCAGTACATCCTGGCAAGCGCCCAGAAATATAAGGTTAAAAACTGTAACTAAGGACATTTCTATGGCTGCAATGATTCACTGAGTAATTCAAACGCTTTAATGCAGGACCCACCACGCATGGAAAAGAGAGTGTTTCACCAACATTTGTGACTAAAAATAGAGCTGTAGCAGTAATGTATGTAGGTTCATGCATGTGAATATAAAGTATTACAACATCAGGCACATGCAGCCCCAGTTTTTAAACAAAGACTGATAACATAACAGAAGCAGTGATGATCAGAGTTTGTGATGGATTCAGCATCTCGACTACACCCAGTTCTGGAGGCATCAAAGAGATTACAGTTTCAAAAGTTTAGCATAAAAAATTCATGCAAAGACAGAAAGCCTGGTGGAATGAATTACTGACACAGTTGGATGTTAAAGTAAAGACATGAGTACAAATGTACTCACAGAGCTTTGTTGGAGGCTTTGACCACTGGCAGCAGCTTCAGAAGAGCCTCCTCTGAAGCAGAGTATTTCTTCAGGTCAAACACATCGAGATCTTTTTCTGATGACAGTAAGATGAAGACCAGAGCTGACCACTGAACAGGAGACAGTTTATCTGTGGAGAGACGCCCTGATCTCAGGGACTGTTGGATCTCCTCCACTAGAGAACGATCATTCAGTTCATTCAGACAGTGGAACAGATTGATGCTTTTCTCTGCAGACAGATTGTCACTGAGCTTCTCCTTGATGTACTGGACTGTTTCCCGATTGGTCTGTGAGCTGCTTCCTGTCTGTGTCAGCAGACCTCGTAGGAGAGTCTGATTGGTCTGCAGTGAAAGACCCAGGAGGAAGCGGAGGAACAAGTCCAAGTGTCCATTTGGACTTTGTAAGGCCTTGTTCACAGCACTCTGGTGGAGAGACTGTTTTTTTCTAAAAAAGCTAGACCACTGGGAGGTTGTTTGTTGTTGTTCCAGCAGATTGAGTCCAGAGGCGATGAAGATCAGATGGACATGAAGAGCAGCCAGAAACTCCTGAACACTCAAATGGATGAAGCAGAACACCTTGTCCTGGTACAGTCCTCTCTCCTCTTTAAAGATCTGTGTGAACACTCCTGAGTACACGGAGGCTACTCTGATATCGATGCCACACTCTGTCAGGTCTGATTCATAGAAGATCAGGTTTCCTTTCTGCAGCTGATCAAAAGCCAGTTTTCCCAGAGACTCCATCATCTTCCTGCTCTCTGGACTCCAGTGTGGATCTGTCTCAGCTCCTCCATCATACTTGACCTTCTTCACTTTGGCCTGAACCACCAGGAAGTGGATGTACATCTCAGTCAGGGTCTTGGGCAGCTGTCCTCCCTCTCTGGTTTCCAGCACATCCTCCAGAACTGTAGCAGTGATCCAGCAGAAGACTGGGATGTGGCACATGATGTGGAGGCTTCGTGATGTCTTGATGTGGGAGATGATCCTGCTGGCCTGCTGCTCATCTCCGAATCTCTTCTTGAAGTACTCCTCCTTCTGTGGGTCAGAGAACCCTCTGACCTCTGTCACCATGCCAACACAGCCAGGACGGATCTGATTGGCTGCTGCAGGTCGTGTGGTTATCCAGAGGTGAACAGAGGGAAGCAGTTTCCCCCTGATGAGGTTTATCAGCAGCACATCCACTGAGGTGGACTTTCTAGGGTCAGTCAGGATTGTAGTTTTGTGGAAGTCCAGAGGAAGTCGACACTCATCCAGACCATCAAAGATGAACACAACCTGGAAGTCTTCAAAGCTGCAGATTCCTGCTTCTTTGGTTTCAGTAAAGAAGTGATGAACAAGCTCCACCAAGCTGAACTTTTCCTCTTTCAGCACATTCAGCTCTCTGAAAGTGAATGGAAATATGAACTGGATGTCCTGGTTGGCTTTGTCTTCAGCCCAGTCCAGGGTGTATTTCTGTGTTAAGACTGTTTTCCCAATGCCAGCCACTCCCTTTGTCAGCACTGTTCTGATTGGTTCATCTCCTCCAGGTGAGGCTTTAAAGATGTCTTCTTGTCTGATGGTTGTTTCTGGTCTGACTGGTTTCCTGGATGCTGTTTCAATCTGTCTGACCTCATGTTCATCATTGACCTCTGCAGTCCCTCCCTCTGTGATGTAGAGCTCTGTGTAGATCTGATTCAGAAGGGTTGGGTTTCCTGCTTTAGCGATCCCCTCAAACACACACTGGAACTTCCTCTTCAGAGCAAATTTAAGGTTACGATGACAAACAGCAGCAAGATGTTCTGAATGAGAAGAAATATGTAGAACATCATTTGAAAGTGAAAACAAACCCTTAATTCCAAAAAGAATGTATCTTTAAAACATGTCGCTCCATCTCTTAAGACATTAGTAAATGTTCATTTATCCAAAAGTTTAAATCTTTAGATAAATCCTCTTACTGCTCTGCAGACGGTCAGCCAGCTCCTCCTGCTTCATTCTCCTCAGGAAGTTCACTGTGATCTTCACAAATGCCTTTCTGCTGCTGCTCCTCTGTTCATCATCCTCCATCTGACTCTGTAAGCATTCTGGGTAATCTGGACTCAGAACCTTCTGGATCTTCTTCAGCTCATTCTTCACAAAAGTGATGATGTTGTCCTCCAGCAGCTGGAACAGAATACTTTATGAATGAGCCAATCAGACTGAAATCATGGAGCCAAACATCAGATCCGTGTTGGACACACTGACAATCCACTGGTCTACAAAGAGCAGCATGGAGATGACTGTGAACAGAATAGATGTAAAAGTAGTTGTTGTACATGTACAGACCATAAATATGGAGTCCAGCTGTGTTTGATGCTGCTGGGCAGAGTGACCACTGGGAACCTCTGAGCTCTGCTGGTCCACTCTGTGGAGGAACCATGAAGAATTAGTTCAAGCACAGGATAAAGGTCCAGTAGTTTCTGCTCAAATGTCCGGAAGTTATTTCACTGAAGAGTTCATCCATCCAAGCACAGGTGTGTATACTGAATTACACAACACAGGTACGGTGGCTCATGACAGACACAATGGTGCACAATGATCATTTATTTACATATATGAATAATTATCCTCAGTGTGTGCGTTAGTGTTGGACTGTGAGCTGTGTGCTGTTCCTGCTCTTCACTCTTTCTAGCAGCTTCTGTCCTGTAAAGGTTTGTCATCTGCAGTGAATGTACAACAACAGCAGGAGATGTTTCTGGAGTTTAAACACTCATAGGTCCGACGTTGGGACTGACCTCAAACAACATGTTGTCATGGTGATAGTCTACACATTCATTGGCTCACAGTCAGTGTAGTTATGTTTGTGCAGAGTAAGAAGATGCTTCAGATAGATGTTCTCACACGCACAGCAGTAAAACATCCACCTGGGTGGACAGAAGGACGCTTGAGGCCTCCAAACATTTACATGGAAAAGCTTCAAATGTCTGTTTGTGTCAACAGTTCAGTGAGCAGAAGATGAACTGATCTTCAGAAGGCACAACGTCTCCTCTATCTATAAGATACTAATGTGAAACTTCTACAAAATCTGTAGCAACTATAAAAAATTGTGTAACTGCTGATCAATCCTACATAACTAAGTAAATCTGAGGTCAGTCCTTCACACAGAGCAGCTTCAGCTCTGGGTGTTGGTGGATTTTCAGTTCAGGCACTTTTACAATGTTTCTGCTGGATTAGGATCCAGAGTTTGAGTTTGTTTGCTGCTTCTAAAACACATTATTATTATTATTATTATTGTTATTATTATTATTATTATTATTATTCGACCGTCCTTTGGAAGAACGACTTGTTTGCTTTGTGTCACAGTTTGACTTTCTCCTGAGACTCAGTCATGCTACAAGAGGAGCAGCACGATGAGGATTTAGAGTTGAGTTAAAAACACTGAATAAAATATGAGGTCTGTGACAGTTATTAGACATGATCATGGAGAAGTACATTTTCTCCAAGATCATGTTTCTGTTGCTCTTACAGCCTTCTGATCATTTAACACTGATCTGGTAACATTATTCAACCAAGGCTGAGCCTTAGGTTTTAGACTCCTGGTTGTGAGAGGACCAGTAGGATCAAGGATTTCCAAACATTTTGATCTAAACAGAAAGTAAGTCGTAGTTTGCCTGAGTGGATGGATCAATCAAAAAGTAAGGGATGATTAAAGTTTTTATAAAAACAAACAAAATGATCAGCTATATCTGAGGTGGTCAAATATTACAGGTATGTGATCAGAAAAATTAATGTTGCAGATTTCAGTGTCACACAGAGTCAGGCCACCAGACAGCCCCAGATCCAGAGTATGTCCACTTTCATGTGTTGGGCCTTTAACTGACTGAACAAGATTTACAGATCTATAAGATTTACAGAGTCATCAGTCAGCGATGTATTTAAGCAGCAAACATGATTATTGAAGGACCCGTGAATTAAACACTGCCATATCCTGGCATAATTGTATTTTGGTGGTCGGTACACCAGTGCACACAGCACTGGAGTGGACAGCGGGATTTCAAAGAGCTGAGTTAGGGTTAGGGTTAAGCTGGTGTGAACATCAGCTGTTAGGTGCCGACAGTTGAAAGTGCTGTGAAAGCCAGACACTGAAAGTCGAAGCCACAGGTACGATCCAGGTGAACGACTCCTGCGATCTCCAGGAAATGAACAACCTGAGTTCAGAAGAACCTGGGATTAGTCATTGGTGATGCAGCCATGAAGTTATTGAATTTTACCAACACACCGCCCCATTTCCCCTTAGTGAAGGCAGAGGTGGAGGAACGCTGGTACAATCTCTAGCACAGGTGGTATATTTGATTATTCCTGACATCCAGTCAGGATTGCTCTTCAACAGTGGCTGAAATATTTAGGATTCATAAACCAGAAGAGTAGAACAAACAATGTGACCATGAACAGAACAGCTAACAGCTGACAGCAGCCACACACAGGTGCCATGTTGACACAACCCTATGACAGACAGCCTGGAGCTGAGCCAGCATGAACACCACTGTGGTTCAGTGTTGTCCTGATGGAGTAACAGCAGCCAGTATGATCCAGGCTTTAGCTGCTGGGTCTCTGTGTGACCTCTCAGACTGTTTAACAGATCAGACACAAAGAGAATCAGAGCAGCTCTTTAAAGACAAACATGAACCCACTCAGGTCACACTTTCCCCACAGATATGAGCATCAAGGTCCTCAAACAGCAAATGACCAAGTCTAACATTTTGATCTTTTCTCTTTCATTGTTTTCTTTTTAATGAATCTTTGTAACAATCTGAGGATGTTTCAGGTCAGATTTATCCAGGAAACACAAACATGTAAAGGAGTCATCACAGCTCTCTGACCTCGTTGGTCCAGGTTCACCACTGAAGAATGGAGGTTGACCTTTGGACCGGTCACTCCTCACAGATGGACAGCTGGACCCTGCAGACTGTGACCTCTGACCTCTGCAGACAAAAACATGATTGAAGCAGCTGTGATCACACAGACTGCAGATGATGCAGCTGTTTCCTGTCAGTAACATCCTCTTAGATTAGAGTTCAGCTTTTTACAGGAAAACTGGACAAAACTGTTTGTTTTTTTTAGAAATTCATTTTCATTTCCTCTCAGCTCACAAATACAGTCAGAAAACCAACCAGAATCAACACTAATTATAAAGTCAGTGCAGAACTATTTCTCAGTGAGTTCAGTTCTCTCACCTCGTTGGTCCAGGTTCAGCACTGAAGTGTGGAGGAAGATTTTTGGACCGTTCACTGGTCACAGACAGATAGCTGGATCCTGCAGACTCTGCTCTGTCCTTCTCTTCCTCCATCATCATCTTCAGGCAGTCTGAGAGGTAAACCACAAACACTCAGTCAGTTCACATTAACAGGAGTAACTGAGTCTGACTGTTGGCAGGTTTAAGTGTCTGTGTTTTGGCCAAAGTTATAATTGTTAGATTCTGATTTCCTTTCCTGATCCTTCTTATGGATTTTCTGTGTAAATCATGAAATCTATCAAATACTGTCCAAGAGAATGATGGCACATCAGTGCAGAGGCTGCAGAACCTGCCTCTGAAGCCTCTGGTTTAAATTAGCTAAAAGAAATAATCCAGCTATAGTTGTCAGTATTTCCACTGCTGCACAGCAAATAACTTTATTATAAAATAAATAATAAGAAATACACTTTATTTTTCAAACACAAGCTTCACACAACTTGTACATTCACACAAGCACTTTTTTCCATGTTGTTTCTAAGTGCTTCCTGTTGAACATTTACACACATTCACACTCTGATGGATGCATCAGAGAGCAACATGGGGTTAGCATCTCACCCAAGGATATCATGCAGACGGAAGCAGACTGGCATTGAACCACCAACCTCCTGGTTAGTAGATGACCTGCTCGACCACTCCTGTCCTGCTTTAAAAAATTTTTAAAACCCCATCCAAACCGGGTTGATTGGCATCAGGTGTGCAGGTAAACTCAAATATCCATTCAGCTGCTCGGTGCTTCAGAAGGAAAATGTCAGCTTGTGACTTAAATCACAGGAAACTCACAGGTTAGAGTCCAGCCAGAGGGCTGCTGTTGTTTATTTGTAAAGTCTTTAATCTAAACTTACACACATTAATAATTATGTGGACACGTCTGGAACATGTAAATTAATCTAACCCAGCAAACATGAAGCCAGGTAACGTCCAGAGTTCATACTCTAACTGCTAGCTGCTCTGCTAGCTAACTCATGTTAAAAGTCAGAGTACAGAAATGACGTGATGCTGCTGGGAGTGACATCACAAACTAGCTGCATTTAGTTACTCAGCATATATTTAATCTTTATTATCCTCTCCTGTCACCTCTGTTTACTTCTGACAGCAAGAACATTTAGCCAACAGTTTATTAACGTTGGTAAATTATGAACAGGCATCAGCACGGTCACCTATACTGTCCTTTAGTGCTGCAGCAGCAGGAACACCAGTTAATCTGAAATCTCTTTTTATCTCTGAAACACAGTGACAGCATACATTCTTCTTCTTCCTTCATGTTTAACGGCAGCTTGCATCCAAAGATGTTGGACTACTGCCATGTACTGGCTTTTACTCTTACTTACTCTTACTCTTACTTTTACTGGAGCGATCAGCGATCAAGAGTTGGCAGTTCGTCTTGTAATCGGTTCGAGCCCTGGCTTGAACCGATTACAAGACGAACTGCCAACGGCTGTGGCTACAATGTAGCTTGCCATTACCAGTGTGTGTGAATGGGTGAATGACTGAAGGTAGTGTAAAGCGCTTTGGGGTCCTTAGGGACTAAGGAAAGTGCTATACAAATACAGGCCATTTATCATTTTACTTCACTTCCAAATCCTTAGATCCTCTTGATGAGACCAGTATTCCTCAAAAAACCAAAAACAACCCCTTTCCCTTCACCATGACTTCACTGATTAACCACTTTTCTAGACGTCATTTCCATTCCACCACTCATTTCAACCCTCATAACCCTCCTGTGACTTGCATACTTCCTACAATTAAGAAGCACATGTTCAACCATCTCCATAGCATTACACCAATCACAGAACTCAGTCAGATGTCTCCCCATCCTAAAACGAATACCATTCAGAAAGCAATGACCTGTTCGTATTCTGCTTATAACCTCCTCCTTTCTATTTAATCCATTACTTTTCTTAACTTCTATCGTGTTTTGTACAAATACAAGTACAAATACAAATGTCTTCCTTTTGTTTCATTACCCCACGCCATTTGCCAGAAGTTCTTTCTTTCTGTCCAAACTATACTTTTCCCTTCAGATTTTAACAGTGGTATCTGTACATCTATATCTACTTTTTTAACAGCTGCTTTAGCCAACCTATCTGCTCTTTTATTCCCCATAATACCTACATGAGCTGGAGTCCACATTATCACTATATGTTTATTTTGTTCAAACAATCTATGACGAGCAAAAAGGACATCATACAAAACTTGCTGATGGGTACTTGTGTTTCCTTTTTCAATACTTAATAATGATGACAATGAATCACTACATATTAGTACTTTTGAAATTCCGCTGCCTTCTACCCATTCTAAAGCCAACAGTATGGCATATAACTCAACTGCATATGCACTCAGAAAATATTATGTTCTTTTTGTAATCTATATACTTAACTCCAGTACTACTACTGCTGCACTAGATGCTTCAGTTTTGGGATCTTTTGACCCATCTGTATACACCTGTAAAAAGTCATTGTATTTGCTCTCCAATCTCTTGTAAAATTCTTTTTTTTTTTTTTTCTTTTTGCCTGTCCCGTTTGGATCTTTTGCCATCAGAATTATTGTCTAAAGGCGAAGAAAGATGCCCAACGGATTTACTTTACCAAATTGACCATCCCAGCCTTGCCGTAATGGTCCATTTGATTCACCTTTTATTGTTTATTTTATTTTCACTTGCTGAATACGGGACAGACTTGACTGGGGGAAAGAAAGAGGGAAAGAAAAACAGCTGAGAAGAGGGATGGGGGAAAAGGGCAAAAAACAAAAACCAACAGAATAAGCAGACAAAAAAAAAAATACATATATCGATCACCTGGATCACCTGTTGAGAAAGAAAAAAAGAAAACAAGCAGAAGAAAACAAGAGTAATAGAATAAACAACATCACAATGATATATGGGAATATAACGGGAAATATTAAACATTATTGTGCAGCACGTAATATCGACAGCGCACAGTGTGCTTTGAGGTTGGAGCCAAAAAGGGTGTAGTTTGTGTATGTGAGCACCTGCGTGTACACCTGTGAGCATGGACGCGCTTGTTTTTTTAAAAGGTTCCTTCATGTAATGATCTGCTAGAGGGTGTGGGGGGCCACTGCCCCGTCCTCCAGGGCATGAAGCAGGTATGGAGGAGATCAAGACTCCAGACATCCAGAGGCCCCCAGAACACAAGAGACCAGGGAAGACCAACAGAGGGGCAGCCGCGCCACTATCCCAGAAAACGCTGAGGAGAGTCCCAGATGAGGAGTCACTCAGCAGCCGCGGAGCATTAAATTACAATTAAAATTGAGAGGTGGGCAACGACGCCAGGTGTGAGGTGTACACCCTGATGGTAATTCGGATTCCGTGTAGCGTGCCCACCCTGTTGTAAAATTCTTGACAAAAATCTGTGGTAAATTTCCTCTTTTTAGTACCCGTTAATGATCTGTCTACTTTAATGTATTTCTATGTCCATATGGGTCGTAAAGGCCACAACACTGTCTAACTGAAGTCTTTGTCATACACTTTTAAAGCTCGCGCTCTATCATCCCCAATCCACCCAAAACTATTTTTAAAATCCTTTCCTCTTTCCCAACAAGTCTCTAACACTTTCTTAACAGGATGGTTTTCGTCATGACCTTTCAAATTTAGCCAATAATTAACCAACAGCTGTTGCCTTCTAATATACAGTGGCATTACATCCAGCTTCTTCAAGGAAGTTTTAGCCGCTGATCCATATACCCAATGTTCCTTTTAAGCTGTCCACGTGCACAATTGTGCACTGCTGGCACGGTCTCTGCACAGAAAAAAATCTACGTTGCGCACAAAAAAAACAAAAGTCCAACCTGAATTGAAATTAAAGTAAATATGTTAACGATTCGTTATGCGATTACGTTATGCGATTCACATTCGTATATACGCAACTAATCAACGTCGTTGAATTTAAATTGTGTTGATAGGCCACGGAAAACCAGACTTATGATAAAAATATATGCAATGTTTGGTTTTCTTCCTGAATACTATCATTGTTTATATTTACTTCAGGAAGAAACGGTAAAAATGGCGTTTTATAAGGAAAACGCTCGAAAACACTCCGCCTGTGAGCAAAGACAACACCAAAAAAACTCCACCCTTTCCTATTGGTCCAATCAAAAAATGATATGGCAACATGGCATTTGTTTAGGAAGGGCGAAGTTTTAGGAGTGACGGCGGTGTTTTGAGATGTGAGAAATTTGAGACATTTAGCTCAAATCTTGTGTAGTTAGTGTGTAGTGTAGTCAATAGTTTTGTTGTGTGTGTCAGAACAATGAGGCGACTGCTGAGTGTTACAGGTGTTACAGGAGTGATACATCTCCTGTTGTCATGCCTGCAGGCATCAGGCTGTTGTTCTCCGTTATCTCATAGTGGACAGAAATTATTTTTTGGAGTGGCACAAATAATTTGTGTGGCATCAAATTCGATGCAGAACAGCTGATTGTTCTGTAAATAGTTTGAAATGTTTATTTAAAAAAAAAACGCCTTGCCTGCATTTTAGGTAAACAGCTGCAAAAACGTTGTTGTTTGCATAACAGTTACTTTTTTGAAGAAGTAACTATATAATTAATTGCCCAACATTAGTCATTATATACTGTATTTTGCAGACAGAGAGTTACAGGACTCTCTCCCAGACCACAGACTCTAGCTGAGAGTGGCCACTGAGCAGGCAATGAACTGCTCCCATAATTATCTGCCACACAGACAGATGACAGATGACACACAGCCCCAGAGCGAACAGTCACACAGTCCGAAAATGGAAAAGAGTCCTCACTCACCACAGCCGGCGAATTAGAAGTCCGGAGGTTTATTTAAAAAAAAAATAAAAAAGTTGTGTTTTCAAAATTGGAGTTCAAGTTATTTTTACTTCCAATAGTGTTAACATACTACACAGGTCATGAACAAGATTTTTTTTTAATTTTCATTGTAAGCGGGCTAAAGCAGTTAATTAAAAGTAGTCTAACAGAAATTTAAATGCTGTAATTTGATTATTTTAATAAACCATGTAACTTGGATGCTGCCGTGACCACAGTGCACACGTCTAATGTTGCTCACTGTGGTCCAAGGGATCGCTCAGGGAGTTTGTGTGTTCGCTCAGACACATGAAAAATTAGAGGGAACATTGTTTGTAACCTTCACTAAAGCTGTTTCTAACTTTCTAACTCTAACTTCAAACGCTGAAACACGTCCCCAGAGGCAACTAAATTGGCCCGGATGAGGGGGCCGGCGGCCCAGGTAAAGCAGGGTAGCGAAAAGAATGACAGAGCATCAATCAAATGTCTGTGAGCAACATAGACTAGCAGTCCGTGAGCACAAAGGAAATCGGCGCCCAAGATAGGCACCGAGCTGACAGGAACAACAAAGTTCTACTGGAATTCTCGACCGTGGAAGCTAACAGTCACTAACCTTTCTCCATAAGTCACGATAGGAGGCCCGTTAGCCGCCATCAGCTGTGGTTCATGGCCTGCCACTAAACGGTCCGCAGTGGTGGGCGGGATGAGGCTCTTCTCAGAGCCATAATCCACCAGAAAACAATGCCTGGAGCGCGAGTTTTCAATGAAGAACTGCCTTTCCATATCGCCATCAACCGCAGCTGCTACGTTGCGCTGACTGCCGGAAAAAAAGCACCATGACAGGCAGTGATGCGCTCTGGTGCCAAAACGCAGATGGTAGAAACAAGGGCTTTTCCCGCGGTGTCGCCGTGTAGCGATTCCTTCAATCAGCACCAGCTCATCCGCTCCGGGGAAGGCAGGTAGGGGTGCTGTCGGTGGGTCCGCTGCCAGGGCGTGCACTCAAGATATGCAGGAAACCAGCGGGATGCGATCCGCTTCCTCTACCAGGGAGCGGTACTCCTTCACCACAAGAAACGGAGAGTTGGCGAGGCCGGTCCTCATGGTGAGAGGCAGCTGTCTGAGAAAGAGATGGGTGAAAAGGAATCCCCCTTCATCCGAATCGTTCAAGGACAACATGTTCTCCATGAGTTCAATAGCCGTGCCTCCGCCCAGGCCGCAAAGGGAGAGAAGTTTCTCGGCTCGCTCCGCACCGGAGAGGGTGTATCGCCGCAGTAGAAGGTCCTTAAGAACGGCATATTTCCTGTGCACGGGCGGGTCCCAGAGGAGGGCCATTGCATGGCTGATGGTGGTGGTGTTTGCGTGAGTCCGGCTTCCTCCCATAGACCAAAGACTTAGTGGGTGGATAGGTTAATTGGAAACTCTAAATTGCCTGTAATAGTGAATGTGAGTGTGAATGGTTGTCCGTGTCTATGTGTTAGCCTTGTGACACGGTATACCCTGAACAGATCGCCATAAGAAAGCTCCCCCCAGGGTTGCTGGGGGTGCTGGGATAGGCTCCAGCACCCCCAGCAACCCTAAAAAGTATAAGTGGAAGAGGACGGATGGATGAATTTATTTGATTGTTTCTGTACAAAGCAAAACTATGTTCCTATTCTAATATGTTTTTTCTCAAGCATTTTATGTAGTGTTAATAGTTGTGATGTGTTTTCTCAACAAACAAAGCCCACAATCTCAAAGATTTGGTATTTACCTGTTTGCAGGAGACCAAATCATACGTCTTTATTCGCTTACTTACTTCTTTGCTTCATGTTAGAATAAAATGTTTTTACATGTTTCACTTCCTGTTTACTGAGGTGAATTTTCTCTAGTTTAGAAACCGAAGGCTTGTTTTTAAGAGACAGTTTAAATGGGATTGAGGGAATGACGTGTTTGCACTGCAGTTTATATCCAACAACATCAAGCAGTTAAATCAAAGAGTTCATGTTACTCCTCTCCGTGAATTGCTACCTTATCATGGTGGAGGGGTTTGTGTGTCCCAGGGATCCCAGGGGCTATGTTGTCTGGGGGCTTTTGCCCCCTGGTAGGGTCTCCCATGGCAAATTGGTCCTGGGTGAGGGACCAGACAAAGAGCGATTCAGAAGACCCTTATGAAGAGAACATCAAGGGAACAGTTTAAAAACAGTTTACCTCAGTACAATATCTACATTTTAAAAGTTGTTTGTGCAAAATTGTTCATTTTTTCTGTTTCACAATAAAATATAGATGTGAAGAAACGATCTATATCTGCTATAATATCTAATAATATAATAGCTAAGACCACCAGGTACCGGAACAGCTTCTTCCCCACAGCTTCTTCCCCACAGCTGTCAGACTCCTGAACTCTGCCTCCTGGCATCTGACCCACGTTAAACTCATGGACTGAACATTCACACACCCACAACCACTAGCACTTTACCACTACTGTATAGTTCTGTGTAAATAATCATTCTGTACATACGATAATTTTTAATCCCACAACTGTTTATAACTTACATAGTTCACATTCTGTATAACTGCATATCTCAGATTTCTGTATAGTTTTTATTTCATATTTATATCCTGTTCATAGCCTGTACATAGCTTGTACTCACTACAGCCTGTACATACTTATAGAATATTCATAACATACTTCACACCGTGTACATTATAACATACCATAATAGACCCATTTCTGTAATATACTTACACATCTCTATTATTGCTAATTTATATTGTAATATATCTATATCACGACTAAAGCACTTCTGGATGGATGCAAACTGCATTTCGTTGCCCTGTACCTGTGACATGTGCAATGACAATAAAGTTGAATTCTATTCTATTCTATTCTAATATTGGGGTTTATCCCGGTGGATGAGAGGGTTTGTTCCCTGCGCCTCATGGTCGGGGAACGGGTCCTGACTGTCATCTGCGCTTATGCGCCGAGTGGCAGTTCAGAGTACCCAGCCTTCTTAGAGTCCCTGGTGGGGGTGCTGGAAGGTGCCCCACCTGGAGACTCTGTTGTCCTGCTGGGAGACTTCAATGCTCATGTGGGTAATGACAGCGAGACCTGGAGGGGCGTGATTGGGAGGAATGGCCTCCCTGATCTGAACCCGAGCGGTGTTTTGTTATTGGACTTCTGTGCAAATCACAGTTTGGCTATAACGAACACCCTGTTCGAACATAAGAGTGTCCATAAGTGCACGTGGCACCAGGACGCTCTAGGCCGCAGGTCGATGATCGATTTTGTAATCGTATCACCAGAACTGTGACCATATGTTCTGGACACTCGGGTAAAGAGAGGGGCTGAGCTGTCAACTGGTCACCACCTGGTGGTGAGTTGGATCAGGTGGCGGGGGAGGACGCTGTACAGACCCGGTACACCTAAACGCGTAGTGAAGGTGTGCTGGGAACGTCTAGCAGTGGCCCCAGTCTGCGAGATCTTCAACACACACCTCCGGCAGAGCTTCAACAGCATTCCGAGGGAGACTGGGGACATTGAGTCCGAATGGACCTGTCATGATCCTGGGTCCTTTTGACCCAGCGTTTTGTGTTTTCACTAGTGTGATTTTGGTTCTGTTGTTCCTCCTGTTTAGTGTTATTCTGTTCTGCCCATTTATGTGTCCGCGTTTCCTACAACAACAACAACAACAACAACAACAATCTTTATTTATAGAGCACATTTAAAAACCAACGGTATGCCAAAGTGCTTAACATAATACAAGGAAATAACACAAGTATAATCAGGGCCATAAAAATGTAAAAATGTAAAATTATGTTCACAGGAAAATGCCACCAATACACAGTGGCGATATGACATACACAGCGCAAATAAAAGCATAATAGGAAAATTAATATAATAAATCTATGCAAACAAGGCCAGCATTAACCGGTAGAAAAAGCAAGATTAAACAAATACGTTTTAAGCCGTGATTAAAAAGATTGAATAGAATCAGACGCCCGGATGCCAATAGGAAGGTTGTTCCACAACTCTGGTGCAGCCAGGGCAAACGCTCGGTCACCTCTAGACTTCAGCCGAGATCTAGGCTGCACCAACAGTAACTGTGAAGATGATCTTAGAGCCCTAGCAGGTACATATGAGTTAAGGAGTTCCTTAAGATAGCTCGGTGCTGTGTTATTAGTGATTTTAAAAGTAATCAGCAGAATTTTAAATTGGATGCGGTATTTCACAGGCAGCCAGTGCAAATCAGCTAGGACGGGAGTGATGTGGGCAAACTTCCCTAGTTTTGGTTAGAATGCGTGCTGCAGCATTTTGGACTGTCTGTAATCTATGAAGGAGGGCAGAGTGGAGACCAAAATAGAGTGAATTGCAGTAATCCAGCCTAGAAGTTAGAAAGGCTTGGATGAGCTTTTCCTGGTCTTTATGCGGGATATACTGCCTGGCCTTAGAAATAAGGCCGAGTTGGTAAAAACTGGATCTAACAACAGCAGACACTTGTTTATAAAGTTTAAACGAGCTGTCAAGTAACACGCCCAAATTCCTAGCAGTGGCAGAAAAGGAACTAGTGAGAAAACCAAAAGCATCATGAAGTTGGGCACGAAGAATGTTACTGCCAAAGACCACAATTTCAGTTTTCTTATCATTAAGGATAAGAGTATTTGCCAGGAGCCATTGCTTGACCTCGCACATGCACTCTTGAAAACAATTCAAGGACAAAGCTAGGTCATCATTTAACTCAAAGTAGATCTGAATGTCATCAGCATAACAATGAAAACCGGGGTCCGTGAGCAGTGTGGACTACTATTGTAGTTATTATTATTATTATTGTGGTTATTATAATTATGCTTGTGTCTGCTGTCCTGTGTTCCGTGTTTGTGTACTATCAGGTGTTTATAGGTGTGTGCATGTGTGTGAGGGTGCGGTCTTGGCAGGCCCTTTTAGGCCTGGTGGGTGTGGCCCTGCCAGCTGACCGGTCACACCCAGGAATCCACACACACCTGGTGCCGATCAAGCCTCGTCAGAGGAGCTTCAAAACAGTGTGGCTGAGAGCTCCTCGACGCTGGATCGTTGAGTGACTTCCCGTCAGTCTTAAGTTTATGTGCAAGGTTAGTGCTAGTCTGCCGTTAGGTTTTGTACTCACGGCTGCCTTTTGTATGCGTGTTTCCCCAGGAGGAATTGTGGTGACCAGGAGGCAGCACACGGACAGTACACAGGGAACGGAGACAGAGCACGAAGCACGGGATAAGGGAGAAGACACGGAACGGGAGTTGGGATCGCACGGGGGATTTATTGTTGGTTGGATTTTCACCACTGTAAATAAAAGCACTGCCTTCATCATCAAGTCCTGCATTTTGGGTCCTCATTCCTCACATCCCCACGGTCTGCCTGCCAGACCGTGACAGAACGATCCAGCCTCATGGACCCAGCGGACTCAATGGAGAGTTTTAGGAGAAAGGTGAGAAAGTTAATCGTCTGTGTGACCTGTGGCTGGAAGCGCACGAGGTGAGTTTACGTCGCGCTGTTGAGAAGTGGCTGAAAGAGACGCTGTCTTGCTTTCCTTGGGTATGGGATACGCTCTACCCGATCGTCGCGGACTTCCTAGTTAACACGCTCCACCTCGACTCTCCTACTCAGGCTGCTTTTGTGCCCGACCAGCTGGTGGACCCGCAGCCTGAGACGCCGGCCCCGGCATCGTTAAAGAAACGACGCTCGCGCCGCCGGCGCTCATCACCGCAGCTGGATTCACGGACTTCACAACAGCCGGCTGTGGTGAGTTGTAAGGACAATTTTGCACTTTCCACTCCTTCTGTTTGTTTACTTAGGAACTGTGAGACCGCTAAGCCTGTTACTCAGGCAGCCATCCAGTCTATAGCTGAGCGGTCTGCGGTTCAATCATCTACCCTACCTACAGCAGCCTCCACTCCACTACCCGCTCCAGCAGCTCTGAATGCAGCTGGGAGTAAAACGAACTCAATCAGCGTGTTAAAGCCTTTCCCTGTGACGGTGGAAATAGAAGGGGAAGAAGGAAAGAAGAGGGTAAAAGAGATTGAGGAGATAGAGAATGTTGCTAAAGATTGTTTCTCGCTGCCTTTACCCAAACTGACTGCCGGCACTGCACAGCCCAAGCCACAGCATCCCGGCCCGGCCATGCGCCCTGTGCAGCTGCCATTAGTACCGCCTCTGCCCGAGGTCTCCACACCACCCTCCGCCTCACTGTTTGCTGCTGCCACCCTACTGACTTCACCACCAGCTCAGTTAGCTGCCCAGCCAGAAGCTCCATTAGCTGCCCAGCCAGAAGCTCCGTTAGCTGCCCAGCCAGAAGCTCCGTTAGCTGCCCAGCCAGAAGCTCCATTAGCTGCCCAGCCAGTAGCTCCGTTAGCTGCCCAGCCAGTTGCTCCGTTAGCCGATCAGCAGCCACCTGCAGCTCAGTTAGTCGCTCAAGAACCTGCTCAACTACCTCAACAAACATCCCTACACTCAGTAGCTCTGTCTTTAGTACCGTCACCTGACCAGCACGTAGCTCAGCCAGCCGCCCAGCACGTAGCTGAGCCAGCCGCCCAGCACGTAGCTCAGCCTGCTGGACATACAGAGGAGCCCACTCTGCCAAGTGAGGACTGTTTACCTGGGCTGGAACAGACTGATTGCCCCGCACAGCCCCAGCTGCAGCATCACGAGCTGGCTGTGAGCCCTGTGCTGTCTCAATCAGCTTCACCTTTGCCAGAGGTCTCGATACCTTCTGGTCATGCATCTGTCTCTGCTGAAGGGTCAGAGGGGCCGCTTCAGCTATCAACTGTTTCACCCTTCACATCAACTACTCTGTCATCCATTCCACCATCCACGTCACCTACTCTGCCACCGCATCTGCCACCTGTTGCTGCCGTGTTGCCGTCGTCACTGCCTGTTGAGGAGCTTGGCGAGCGGGAGGAGCCCGAGCCGCAGGAGGAGAGAGCGCCGCCTGATCAGGAGCTCGGCGAGCCGCAGCAGGGGAGAGCGCCGCCTGATCAGGAGCTCGGCGAGCCGCAGCAGGGGAGAGCGCCGCCTGATCAGGAGCTCGGCGAGCCGCAGCAGGGGGGAGCGCCGCCTGATCAGGAGCGCGACAAGCCGGAGGAGCCCGCACCGCCATCTGAGGGCGATCTCGGTGAGCCGGAGGGACCGCCGCGTCCACGTCCAGCAGCCCGGCCGCCACGTCCAGCAGCCCGGCCGCCGCGTCCACGTCCAGCAGCCCGGCCGCCACGCCATCGTCACCGGACCGGTGGCCATCCGCCAGAGTTACTTCGCCGCCGCTGCCGGACCCATAGCCGCCCACCGGAGGAGCAGCGCCGCCACCCCCGGACCCGGGGAAAGCCGCCGGAACGGTTTTTCCGCTGCTGCTGGACCCATGGCCGCCCACCGGAACTGCAGCGCTGCCACCATAGGACTCGAGGTAGGCCGCCTGAACTCCTTGGTAGTAGTTGCAGGTCACCTGAACTGTGTTTCTGCTGCTGTCGAACCCGAAACAGGATGCCTGACTGTACTCACCTGCATTGCCGGCCATCGGGTCGGCCGCCAGAACTGTTTTGCTCCCGCAATGGTAACTTGGGGGGTTATTGAACTGTTTTGTGCCTCCGCTGGAGTCGCGGTTGAGCCTCTGGGACTTTGAGAGAGACAGTTTGGTCATTTCTAGCCCTCTGTCCTGTTGCCCCCCGCCGCCCGCCCTGGGGTGGTTGTGTTGTGGCTTTTTTTTTCTTTTGGGTCGTCGGGAGCCGACCCTTAGACCCCCCTCTAAGGGTCGGCTCCCGACGACCCAAAAGAACTGTCACGGACCCAGCTCCAGGGATTCGGGGTCCGTGAGCAGTGTGGACTACTATTGTAGTTATTATTATTATTATTGTGGTTATTATTATTATGCTTGTGTCTGCTGTCCTGTGTTCCGTGTTTGTGTACTATCAGGTGTTTATAGGTGTGTGCATGTGTGTGAGGGTGCGGTCTTGGCAGGCACTTTTAGGCCTGGTGGGTGTGGCCCTGCCAGCTGACCGGTCACACCCAGGAATCCACACACACCTGGTGCCGATCAAGCCTCGTCAGAGGAGCTTCAAAACAGTGTGGCTGAATGCTCCTCGACCCTGGATCATTGAGTGACTTCCCGTCAGTCTTAAGTTTATGTGCAAGGTTAGTGCTAGTCTGCCGTTAGGTTTTGTACTCACGGCTGCCTTTTGTATGCGTGTTTCCCCAGGAGGAATTGTGGTGACCAGGAGGCAGCACACGGACAGTACACAGGGAACGGAGACAGAGCACGAAGCACGGGATAAGGGAGAAGACACGGAACGGGAGTTGGGATCGCACGGGGGATTTATTGTTGGTTGGATTTTCACCACTGTAAATAAACGCACTGCCTTCATCATCAAGTCCTGCATTTTGGGTCCTCATTCCTCACATCCCCACGGTCTGCCTGCCAGACCGTGACAGCAGCGCTGTCTCGGTGCTATGATGTGGTTTGAAGGCCGATTGGAATTTATCATTAATGTTATTCTCATCCAGGTACGCCTGAAGTTGAAGCAAAACTATCTTCTCAAGAATTTTGGCCAGGAACGGAATCTTCGATATCGGCCTATAGTTCACATAATCATTATAATCGAGGTTCCTTTTTTTAAGAACAGGTTGAATTATAGCATGTTTAAAGGCTGATGGTACGCAGCCGGAGAGCAAGGAAGAGTTCAATAGCGACAATATACTAGGTCCAATTGCCCTGAAGCAGTCCTTAACTATACGAGATGGGAGAACATCATATACGGGATTAGTATTGTTCAGTTGTTCAACTAGATGCTTAAGAGTAGGGAGTGAAACGGGTTCAAACTGATGGAAAGTAGACAAACAGTCAGGGATAAACGCAGGGCCTGTCATTAAAGGAAGAGCGGATTTAAGAGATGAAACTTTATCTAAAAAATGATTTAAAAATTGTTCACAAAGAACCGGGGAGCACGGCAGCGGCATATTAGGGCAGGGGTTGACCACAGAGTTAAAAATTTTAAATAAAATTCGAGGATTGTGACCGTTGGCTAAAATAATTTTTGAAAGGAAAGCTGCTTTAGCCATTTTGGCAGCAGTTTGAAACTTCAAGCGGCTGACACGTAGGATATCGTAAGGTGCCTGGAGTTTATCTTTCCTCCACCTCCTCTCATCACGCCGACACACATGTCGCAGGGCGCGAACAGAGTCGCTTAACCAACATTGTGAATAAGTTCTGGGGCGCTTCATTTTAATAGGTGCAACAATGTCGAGGATGGAGGAACATGTAGTTAACAGGGTGTTGGCAAAATTCTCAACCATATGAGGGGTAAAACAATCTAACGTAGTAAATGCAGAATTCAGAAAAGAAGCAGAAAAATTCACCACAGTATCAGCATTAACTGTACACATAGGGCAAAGAAGGGCCTCAAGGTGCAATTCGGTATTACCTAGATCAACATCAAAAATGACCGGGGAGTGGTCAGAGAAACCAGCATTTCTAATGTCCTTGATGCAAATGTCCATGCCATATGAAAAGACCAAATCAAGGGTATGGCCTTTAACATGGGTTGGTTCATTCACCCACTGAGTAAGATTAAAAGAGTCAGTCAATGCAAGAAAATCTTTGACCAATTGGTCATTCATACAGCAGACATGTATATTAAAATCACCAGTAATAATAACACAGGCATATTTAAAAAGAATGGATCCCAAAAAATCAGCAAATTCAGAAATAAACATCTTGTGGTATTTAGGCGGACTATAGACCACAACACACAGAGTAGTCCGAGAGCCAGTCAGCTCCAATAACTGAGCTTCAAAGCTAGGGTAGATGGGGGAGGATAGCAGCCAAGCTTCATGTTTGTTTTTAAAAACCGAGGCTAAGCCGCCACCTCTGCCAGTGAGCCTTGGTGAGCTAAAAAAAAAAAAGCACAGTCAGGAGGGAGAAGCTCAGAGAAGGGGATGAACTCACCCGGAGAAGTCCACGTCTCCGTCAGAAATAGAACGTCCAGTCCCATGGTGAGGAAAAAGTCGTTTAAAAGAAAAGCCTTATTCGACAGAGACCTGACGTTAAATAAAGTCATCCGAGTCCGAGGAGCTAGGTCATCAGCGGTGGCACATCGCAGGATGCTGAGGTTGTTATGTTGGACACCACGACCGAGCGACGTTATCCAGGACCGAACAGGGAGGCAAGCCACTGGGAGGGCAGGGTAGGTTTGAAGACCAGCAGGGCAGATCCAACGATGACTCAACAGTTTAGCCACAGGGCAGCTCCTGGGATAGTGGATGAAGCGTGAAAATTCACGGCTTGCCGAAGGATAGTCCGTAGTCATGGCTTTTAAGCCTTGAAGCGGACGCGAACGCCACTCCTTTTACCCCGTTTCCTGAAGCGTTTCCTGCGCAGAGTGGGAAAAGGTAAGTAGGTCGCACTGGTGAGGGAATCAGGCATTAAGGGGATTGCATCGCCCAAGGTCCCACAAAGGTCCGGTCGTTGGGAATAAGAAAATCGAAGATTCAGGAGCGTGTGTCTGTCATAAGTAATTAGCGTACAGTCACCTAGTGAACATAAAACCAAGGATAAAACAACAAGGAGTGCTACGCCAAGGCGCAGTCGAAGACGGCCTGCCATGCACACCGGCGCCATCTTGCTTCTACCTTCTACCTTCCTAGTCTGTGTCTTTGCGTTTATGTGTTTCCTGTTTTATTAAACGTTAGATCTTCAGCTGAGAAAACATTTTTAATTAATGATTTAATCACTGAGCACAGCCTTGATTTTATGTTTTTAACTGAAACTTGGTTGGACCAAAGTGACAGTGGAGCTGTTCTCATCGAGTCGACCCCTCCTAACTACAGTTTTATCAGTGAGGCCAGGGTGAGCAGGAGAGGAGGAGGGGTTGCTGTCTTATTTAATGAATCATTTCAATGTAAGCAGCTATCTCCTGGAAGTTTTCAGTCTTTTGAATATGTGGCTTTACAGCTAAAGGCCCCATCCAAAGTTATGTTTCTTAATGTTTACAGGCCTCCCAAATACTGCACTTTTTAATGACCTCAGTGAACTGCTGTCTGTGATCTGTGTTGATTTCGACTGTGTAATTATTGATGGGGATTTTAACATCCATGTGGACAACCCTCAGGACAAAGGGACTAAAGACCTGAGTAACACTCTGGGCAACTTTGGGCTGACTCAGCATGTAACAGAGGCCACACATAATAGAGGACACACTCTTGACCTACTGATCTCCAAGGGCCTGAGCATTTCAAAGGTTACTGTATCTGATGTGGGCCTGTCTGATCATTACTGTGTTTTCTTTGAAAGTAAAATCTCAGCCCACACAAATATATCAACAGCAGTGATCACAAAACGGTGTATAACTGAACACAGTAGTGAGATCTTTAACCAGGTCTTCCCATTAACACCTGACCTGTCCAGAGGTTCAGTCAATGAGCTTGTCAATAGCTTCAATGCTAAAATGTTAAATGTAATGGACACTATTGCTCCCATTAAGGTGAAGGTTATCTCTGGAAGGAAAAAGTCTCCATGGAGAAACTCCACACTGGTGAAAAATGAAAAAAGAGAGTGTAGGAAAGCTGAGCGCAGATGGAGAAAAACAAACCTCCAGGTTCATTATGACATCTATAAAGAGAAACTTCACAATTATAATTTACAACTGAGGAGTGCAAGGAGGTCCTACTTCTCTGACATCATCACCAAAAACAGTCATAACGGTCTTATTTTCTACAGTTGACAGGCTAAAAAACCCTCCTGTGTCAGTGGCACATGAAGTGAACTTCATTCGACCATGGCCGTGCTCCCACTGGCACAGATTATAAAGAACAACAAAATAAACTATCACAGCTATGCAGATGACACACAAATATATATCACAATGTCACCAGTAGACCGAGGCCCTGTACAGGCTCTTAGTAAATGCATTGAGGAAATTAATGACTGGTTGTGCCACAATTTTCTCCAGCTAAACAAAAACAAAACTGAAGTAATAGTCTTTGGTGCCAAAGAAAAACGATTACAGGTCACCAGAGAACTTCAATCTATACACCTAAAAACCACAAAGCAGGCGAGAAATTTGGGTGTAGTGATGGATGCAGACCTAAACTTAGAAAAACACATTAAGACAATAACAAAATCAGCTTACTATCACCTCAAGAATATTTCAAGGATAAAAGATCTGATGTCTCAACAGGACCTGGAAAAACTAGTCCATGCATTCATCTTTAGCAGGCTTGATTACTGTAACAGCATCTTTACAGGTCTACCTAAAAAATCAGTCAGACAACTACAGCTCATTCAGATCTCTGCTGCTCGAGTCCTCACTAAGACCAAAAAAGTGGACCACATCAGTCCAGCTCTGAGGTCTTTACACTGGCTGCCTGTCCGTCAGAGGATAGACTTTAAAGTTCTGATGCTGGTCTATAAAGCTCTGAATGATTTAGGACCAAAATACATCAGTGACCTCCTGACCCAGTATGAACCTTCCAGATCTCTCAGGTTATCTGGATCCGGTCTGTTATCTGTCCCCAGAGTCAGAACCAGACACGGAGAAGCTGCATTCAGCTTTTATGCTCCTTATATCTGGAACGAACTCCCAGAAAGCCTCAGATCAGCTGAAACACTCAGTTTATTTAAATCCAGGTTGAAGACTCACCTATTCTCAGCTGCTTTTGAATAAAGCACCAAATTCACACTTAAGTTTAAATTTCAAAACCTACTTTTTAACTACTGATTTTATCTACTGTTCTGATTTTATCTACTGTTTTGATATTTGATTTTATATACGGTTTTGTTTGTTTGTTTGCTTGTTTTAATCAAATTTAAATCATGCTTTTTATTTGTTTTTGTTTTTAATGTCTCTGTAAAGCACTTTGAATCACCTTGTTGTTGAATTGTGCTATATAAATAAACTTGCCTTGCCTTGCCTATTGTGAAAGTCTGCGTCTTATGTGAGTGTCTTTAGGTTGCCTCCCTAGTCTCGTCACATTAATCACTCCCAGCTGTGTCCCCCACCTGTGTGTAATCTCCCTGTGTTCTCTGAGTGTTTTTAAGTCATGTCTTCTGTCTTAGTCGTTGCTGGTTCGCCTGTGTTCTTCCCCTCCATCATTTTGTGTCTGTTCCTCCGTGCTCCTGGTCATTCTCCCTGCAAGGTACCCTCGTTCGTGTTCTGGTTTTGTGTTAGTTTTAGTTTTCCCAGTGTAGTGTATTATTTATTTGTTATTTGTAATCACCCATGAACATGTGGGTGATTAGCTGTTTGTGTCAGAGTTCATTAGTCTAAAATAGTTTAAATTCAGTCTTCACTAAAGAGGATTCCATCTCACAGTGTCAATGAAGACAAACTGATGATCAAAGCTTCATACTGATTTAAACTGTTCACTGAGTAACATGGAGGAAAATATTCCACCTTAAAAGCTGCAGGTAGCTGCTGTTTACACCTACAGAGGAAAGTTAAAAGTTACTGAGGAGAAATTCATGAGTGCCAGACATGAGAAGGGAGCTCACAGTAGGTGTTTGTGCTCCTCTTTTCTCTCCGTGGCCTCAGAAATCCTCACTCTATTTGTACATCACTTATGTCCAATGATAACACTGTTAAACGGCTTTCATTGAAAATATGAATTCAAATGGAGATAAAATGACATCATGACAGAATTTTTACCACCCTGTCCATCAAAAAGACGATAAGGAGAAAGTCCAGGTCTAAACTTTTAAAAAGCAAAGTGCCTCTAATATCTGAGTGAAAAGATAAATTCAAACCTGGTGCTGCTCTGATTCCACTCGGTCTCGTTGATCCAGCTGTGAGTCCGTTACTGTGAACTGTGGAGCAGCAGATTTCTGCTTTTTCTACTGGAGATGATCATCTGACACCGAGTTCAGGAAAGAGAAGTGAAACTTTGAGCAGGCATGATTTTATGAGGAAGTTTGGATGAAACAAAAGCAGAAATGGAGTCTGGTCTTTAGAAACATGTAGAAATGTTTGTTGGAGGCTTTCTGTCCTCTTATGGAGCACAGCATTAAAATTATGTTTCTATTGTAGTGACACTTCAAACTGGTTCCACTGCAGATCACAGAAACACTCAGTGTGTTAGTGTTTTGAGCTGAGCTGTGTCCTTAATCCAATCTGAAGTGAACATTTTGCTGCAGAGCAGGAAGCCTCTTGATGAAAAACTCATGTTACACTTTATCAGCTCCGTGTTTCTTCTTCTACTTGTTTTAACTGGAAACTTTGACTTCATGTCTAACTACAGTGAATAACTGCTCTTCTTTAATGATTTGTTTGAAGCTGATTTTACACATTAATTTAACTATAATCAGTTCAAACCTGTTTCCATGAAATTCATCATTATTCTATAAATGTTCCACTGACTACAGCAATAAATAATAATTCAAAGGCTCCACAGTCTGGGGCCACTGTGGGTCCTGAATGATTTCCATGAAAAACCTTTAAAGTGTCTGATAGAAGTTCTACAAGTGAGTCCTCTTGTTCTCACATGTCTGAGCTCCTCACTGAACTTCAGCTTCAGACCAACAACTCCAAACCTGTTGCACTGACAGGAAGGAGTCAGGGCTCCACCTCTGATGGAGAAAGAGGCAGATTTTCACAATAAGAGCACGTCATGTATTGTGAGCTGTAGAAGGATAGAATAGAATAGCCTTTATTGTCATTGTACAGGGTACAACGAAATTGGAGTGCCACTCCCTTGGTGCAAAAATACAATTATAAATGTAAAATATAAAAGGTGCAATAAAACAAACAATAGTAGGTACAATATATACAGGATAGCAGCATTAATATAATGACAGTAAGAATAGCAGCATAATAATTGACGGTGACAGTATGGTGTAGCTAAGCAGTTTCAATTGTTTTTGTGCTTATTTACTATGGTGATAGCTCTGGGAAAGAAGCTATCCCTGAATCTGTTTGTCCTGGTTTTATGTGACCTGTACCGTCGGCCTGATGGTAATAGTTCAAACACTTGGTTGCTGGGGTGAGAATGGTCCTTGATGATATTGCCAGCTCTGCTGAGGTACCGAGAGTTTGCAATGACCTCCAGGCTGGGCAGAGAGCAGCCGGTGATCTTCTGGGCTGTGTTGATGACCCTCTGCAGTGCTTTCCTGTCTGCAGCTGAGCACCCTGCATACCATGTTGTTATGCTGTACGTTAGGATGCTCTCTATGGTGGCTCTGTAGAATGTCACCAGGGGACTCAGAACACACCCTTGTGGAGACCCGGTGCTGAGTGTGATGGTGCTGGACAGGTGGGGGCCGAGTCTGACAGACTGTGGTCTATTTGTCAGGAAGTCCTTGATCCAGAGGCAGATGGGGGTGGAGAGTCCCAGAGACAGTTTCTGGACCAGGATCTCCGGGATGATATGATTGAATGCTGAGCTGAAGTCCAGAAAGAGCATTCTCACATAGCTTCCTCTGTGCTCCAGGTGACTCAGCGCAGTGTGGAGCGCTATGGTGATAGCGTCCTCGGTGGATCGATTTGTCCTGTAGGCAAATTGGTGGGGGTCCAAAGTGGGAGGCAGACTGGCCCTGATGTGCTGACAGACCAGTCTCTCAAAGCACTTCATCACTACAGGCGTAAGTGTAACAGGCCTGTAGTCATTTGGGCTGTCCACAGCTGTCTTCTTGGCGATGGGGATGATGGTGGAGGTTTTGAGGCAGGGCGGGACGGTGTTTAATGACAAGGAAAGGTTGAAGATATTTGTGAAGACTCCGGTCAGTTCGTCAGCACATGCCAGTCCAAGGATGAGATGGACTGGTGTTATCTGACACGACCTCCATCTGCAGAAAATGAGCCAATGAACAAACTGCAGCTAATTGTTTCCACACAGCAGACTGGATTTATTTCAGCTCACAGCTCCAACATTACAACCATTTTAAGTTCAAACACTTTCATCAGCCTGAATATCAAACATCATCACTTACACACTGAGTCACAGTCAGCTGACTGCTCCTGTAGATGGAGGACAGATGTTTATTACCAGTGAAGACAGCAAAGTCCATAAAAACACATGGGAGGGAAGTGTGGAAGAACACCTTTGGGATGAAGTACAGTACAGAAAAAAATAAACATAACAGCCTCACACAAAAGATTTTGCTCTCACTGATTTGTTTAACAGAACAGCTGTTTCCACCCCCAGTGTCTCAGGACTGGACACCTTTAAACATGTCGAGGATCAAACAGCCGTCCACAAATGCTAAACATACATGTGTCAACCTTGGTCTCGAGACCAAGGCCGGTCAAAGCTGTGAGACATCTAACCTACACTACAGCTCTACTGGCCTATGTGTATATATATACCTATATACCTGCAGGAGACGTGGAGACCCGCGCTCACCTTCTGCAGCACTGAGACACAGTTGCAGTGAGGGAAGGTGAGTCATCCTTTAGCAGGACATCATTCAGGCTTTATTAGCATCACTGTGACTGTTATTGTGTGTGTAGGAGGTTTCCTCTGCTGGTCTCAGACAGCAGCAGAAACATCAGCCTCCCCGTCAGTGGAGATCAGTTCTTATGTGCTGTTGGCCAAACTCAGGGCCTCCCCGACTGCTGAGGATCTGGGATATGCCTCTGGTATTATCAGGTGGCTGACTGGGCAGCAGAACTATTACGGAGGCTTCTCCTCCACTCAGGTACGACACCACCCGAACAGCATGAAGCTCATCTTTGAGTTCATCTACAGTCTTGAACCAAATCAGAAGAAATAATCCTGAAGCTTTCATGTTGTTGCTTTTCTCTCAGATATGCAGACTTGTTTTAGCAGGCAGGATGTTTTTATTCTTTATTTACAACATGAAATTGACTTTGGTCTAAAAATGTGTTGTTTTAACAGAACAGCCTTCTGTGCACCAACTACACGTAACAGCCTGTAAATAACAGCTCAGCTGCAGTCTGTAAGTTTCTACCTGTGATTTCTCTACTTTGTTTCTCTGAGATCATCTCTGTTACACATATTTAACCTGTTTAACCTTTATTTAACCAGGAAGTGAAGGTTAGAAACTCTTTGTGACAGTGTGTTGAAGTGACACTGGCAGTTTGAACTTCATGTCAAAATGAATCCATCCTGTAGGACACAGTGGAGGCTCTTCACGCTCTCCGCTCCACTCTGGTGTTCAGTCCTGAAGGGTGGAGCACAGGGACAGTTCAGGCTCCAGCAGTCAGCTGACATTTGATCAGGGCAACAAACTGCTCCACCAGGAGGAGGCGCTGCAGGACGTGTCAGGAAAATACAGGCTGGAGTTGAAGCTGCTTCAGTGCAGCTCAGTGACAGCATCATGTGACCAGGTCCTGGTTGGCGTCAAACAGGCTTTCTTTGTTTCTTTGTACTTATAAAACACTAAAGAAGTATTTTCACATGTAATAAATGTGTTTTCATAGACAACATTAGAGCTGACAGTAAGAACTGCACACAGTACAATTCTATTTGACACTAAATTAAAAATCAATAAAGTCACTTTGTGTCTACATGAGAATCAGAGAAACTTTCTTCATCCCAGAGGGAAACTGAGCTGTCGGAGCAGCAAACACACAACAAACATCAAGCACTGATAGACAATGAGAAACACAGATATTGATGATAAATATTAGATAAAGAGAGGTTACAGTGACATCATGCAGTTTGTTTTGACCTCCAGAGGGCGACAAATCAGCACAGACAGAGAGCTCCATTCAAACTTTGCTGCCATCAGTAATAATTCTTCAAATATAATCATCAGTGTGACACTGAACATGTCACATGACACACCTTAAACATCATGTGATCCACTCTCAGTCTGCACTTTCATTCATGACTTCAACAGGTTGAAATGAGCTTTGAAGAAACATTCAGTGAAATAAATCTTTCATGGATTCATGTGAGCAGCAGATGAACTTTGTACCAACAACATCTTCAATAACAGAGTCTGAATGAAGCTCAGGTGTTGATGCTGCTCCCTGATTGGACGGTTGGTTTCAGCTCTGCTCTCAGTCTTTACTGCTCAGGTGAAGGTAGAAAGTGTGTCTGGATCTATAGACTGGAAACAGAGAAACATGCTGAACATTTGAAGCTTTGCAGCAGAAATGTTCATGTTACAAATACAGCAGAGCTGATCTGGGATCAGTGTGTTCACACCTGCAGCTACAACAAGGTTTCATGTCTCCACACGTCAGCATGTGAACTTTATTCTGACTCAGTCTGAGCAGTCAGACGGCATATTTGTAATGTTAACACATCAGCACACACAGAGTTGAGCCCCTCCCACCTGTGCTGAGTTTCAGGTGGAGTCCCGCCTCCTTCAAGGAAGCAGCTCACCTGTGTGTCCGTGTTTAGTGTCCAGGTGTGGAGTGTATGGAGGACCACAAGAGCCACGCGCATCGAAATAAAAATTTCTATGCTTTAATAATGAATTGTAGAATAAATTCTGCAATTGTAAATTCATTTTTGAATTCCAATTTAATAAACTGCATTTCAAAATCCTTTTTCCACTTGCATTTCAAAATCCTTTTTCCAATTGCACTTTAATAAACTGCATTTTAAAATCTTTTTTTCAGTTGCACTTTAATAAACTGCATTTTAAAATCCTTTTTCCACTTGCAATTTAATAAACTGCAGTTCAAAATCCCTTTTCCACTTGCAATTTAATAAACTGCAGTTCAAAATCCTTTTTCCACTTGCAATTTAATAAACTGCAGTTCAAAATCCTTTTTCCACCTGCAATTTAATAAACTGCAGTTCAAAATCCTTTTTCCACCTGCAATTTAATAAACTGCAGTTCAAAATCCTTTTTCCACCTGCAATTATAGTGTCATCAGAATCCAACTATTTTTAGACATTGAATTTATAACACTGAATTTTTATCCTCCAAATTTCCCTGCAAAAAATATTCACCTGCAAAAATTCGCCTGCAAAAAATTCACCTGCAAAAATTCACCTGCAAAAAATTCAACTGCAAAAATTCACCTGCAAAAAATTCACCTGCAAAAATTCACCTGCAAAAAATTCACCTGCAAAAATTCACCTGCAAAAAATTCACCTGCAAAAATTCACCTGCAAAAATTCAACTGCAAAAATTCACCTGCAAAAGTGATGACCTTAAATGACCCAAGCCAGAGCAATAAGCACTAGATCGAGTCGAGCGGCTCTCAGCCAATTAAATTACGCTGTTTGATCACATGACATCGTTAGCCAGCAGTGTGTCTCCTAGAAGATAGCTGTTTAGAGGTGAGGGATTAAGGCTGTATCCCAATTCAGGGTCTGCAGCCTTAAAGTACGCAGCCTCAACGATCCTCAAGGGCCGCGTACTCAAAGACCGCTAAGGCCGGAAGTGCGAGGCTCGTGAAATGGGACGGTCTAGCCTCCGTCGCGCTGCCCAGGTTGCCTAGCAACCATAACACCAACCGCTGGAAACGTTTCATACAGCTTTGTTTGACAGAAATGAAGGAGAACATATTTTGTTCGTGTGTTTGTTTCTACACGAGCTTTGTGTGATTTAATAAGTATCTGAGGCTGAGACCACAGGACTGTAAAACATGATTGTTGGCCTTCATTTCTGTACTGAACAGTCATTTAGGATTAGCTAGTAAATAACAATTAGCCAATGTTGTTCATGAGACTAAAGTCAGTGTAAATATGATATGGCCAATATTATAGTTATTATATTAATCATTATAAGTTATTACAGCAGTGAGTTTGAACTCTCAAATCAAATCACTTCTATTGTCACATGAATTTCACTCACATGTGCTGTACCAGTGTACCTGCACATGTGAGTGAAATTCATGTGAGTGAACTCTGTGTCTAACACTGAGCTTCAGTAAAGATTCAAGTTCCAGTTATTTATAAGTCCTATCACCTTAAATCTTCACTCAAAGACAAATATGTTTGACAGTGTATATGTATTATATATAAGAGACAAATGTTGTTCGTTTGATATGTTGGCATTACTAAATTTGGCTCAATGCTCACATATATGTGTAAAAAGAAAATGTACGAGCTGTGATAACTGTTGCTGATAGAATGAAGAGTAGACTGATATATGAAATATCCCTTTATTGGGTGAGAAAATCAGACCATGTCATAACTGCTTTAAGTCATACAGAATAGATATCAGAGCCTTAAACAGGCTGACTTCTGCTAAATGGGTCAAACTGGGCAGAAAGTATACAAACACATAACATCCTTATAGAATATGATGTAACACTATAGATCAACTTACCTCTGAGTATATAAAGCATATAAACAATTACAGCAATATGATGCAACAAACACAGCAGTGCTACTAATCCAAAATACTCAAAGCTTCATAGAACTGAAACAAACATTTATTTTTAGCTCCATTCTGCTGCTGATACATACTTTAGGTTTCTGAATATTAAACTTGTTGCTGCCTTTCATAGTGTGTAACTTGAAGGCCCTGAGTACTTTCTCCCACACTGAAAACACTGGAATGATAACATTATTTGAACATTACCTAATAAGACTGATTCAGGACAGATAATTAGTTATGTTAAACTTTTCTAGCAGTCCTTCACAAACAGGGAACAGTCTGTCTATTCTCTCCATCTGTCAGCTGCTGCTGGCTCTTCCTCCTCCTCTTCCTCACACACTGCTGAGTTTGTCCTGGTGGATCATCAGGGGTGCAAAGCCTCACAGATGATGTGCAGCAGTGGGTCCCTCAGTCTGTCCTCACTCTGGACACTTGCAGTCGTCACACATGGAAATCAAATGTGTGATAAGCTGCAGGATTCAAACACAAGTGTAACTTATAAATACATGTTCATACTTTTATTACACAATCAGAGAGAAAGAAACAGAGAGAGAGTGCAGGACAGACAGACAGGTGACAGTCTCAGGTGTATACACTGCTACAAAACAGCACAAGAGAAGGAGGATTTAGTGTTTGTGTTATTACGAGTGCTAAACAAGAAGAGTTCCCAGATGGTACAGTGGACACATGTGTGACTCCTGTGATTAAAGCATCTTTCTTTCAGCTTAACGAGTGAACCGTCAGCTCGTTCAAACACACGTTAAAGTCCGTTTGGCTCGACACCACCAAACAGAGGCAGCAATATAACATAGCTAACATTAACAGTGCAGTGAATCCTGCTTGTGCCGTGATATTCAGGACTGCAAACCGAGCAGCATCACTGACTTTCAGCTTGTTGTGTTTGTGGATTTATGGCTGACTTTAATTATCCATAAAATCATCACATTCTCTGTAAGAGAATCAATGAGTACTAAAAATGTGCACCTTTACCTGTGTGTTTTCTGGAACAGGAACAGGGTAATATCTGTGACCCAACTCCCACAGCTGGTTGGGGGACTCATGGTGTTTTCTGTTCGCAGTGGATGGTTGTCCCATCCACTGCAAAATGTATTAAAATTATCTTCTAGTCGAGGAAGAAAGATGTAATGGCAGCAAAAGAGGTGTGCAGCATTTGAAATGTCAAGAAGGCCTTCTTCCTCAGGGTTGTGAAGAACATCGTAGTAAATGCATGTAACGGCCACCCAGAGGTCTCTCCACAGTCGCTCTATTCTGAAATAATATATAAAAAATATTTAAATTAGGTATGGCCTTTCTTTGGTGTGTATGAGAAATTCCCTGCTTGTTTCTAACCCTACATGAAATGTGTGCATGACAACAGTAATAATACATTATCAGGGCATGTAGGAAGGACCCAGGCATATCACTTAAAAGGTGTCAAAAGGGTTGTGATGATCAGTGGCAACAAATGAGATGACAACCAGACCATTAACACAGAATGAACATTCAGGGAAGGAAGTAACAGACTGGAAAAGGTGTGTGAATAACTAAAAATAGGGCAGAGTCCTGAAGGCTCTTTGGGGTTTGTAGGACCTGTCCAATATTTTCTTCCTTGAGGGGTAAATAATGGAAATTGAAAGAAACAACAACAACAACAAAAAACAAAACAAAACAAAAAACACCTGACACATATCAGACAATATATCCTGCTGGATAGGGCACTGTTCTCTAAAGACATATTACTATAAAACTTTTTTCATAAAACTATACCCTTTAAATGTTTATGTATTTTTAAATAATGGAAATAAAGCTGCAACACCTTCCATCTTATGTCAGAAACATCTGAGGTTGACAGTATTTTATGAGAACAAACCTTTGATTGTGCACACTCATTCCTGAAATGAAACTGCCTCTTCCTGTGCCACGAACAGTAAACATCAGCCGTGCAACCTCCACATTTTCCCCATCTGTGGTTGCCACGAACCCTGAAAACAAAGAAGAGTACCCCAAAACATTCGAAGCTTTAAACAAACTTAGATCTGATGATAAAGAACAACTTATGCCTTAATCAGAGTGTTTTTAAAAAATGTAAAAGAATCCTTAAAATCTTTGATTGCTACTGCTCTAGAAGGCATAAAAAAAAAAAGTCTCATGAATGCACTTTCCAGCATGTGTCAGTATGAAGTTTAATTTAACACAGCTGTTAAAACATTTTTCAGGATTTATCGGGTTGATAACAATTATTTAGATTTATTGAATTTATAGGAAATTACACAAGTGCCATCTTGTATCATTATGATCTGTGTAAAGAGACAATTTTAAGAATACTTTTGCAAAAACACGTTAAAGTTGGAAGTAATTGGCCGATGTTCCACTCTTGAAGATCAGCTGTGCCCATTTGTTGCACATTGTGGGAATGGAGAAGTTGGGGCCCTTGCAGGCTCCCCACAATTTTCCCCAAACTGAGCGACCCAGCTAATTCAACACCTTTACTAAGCAGTGCTGTTATGTAATTGGATACAAGGGGTGAGATAGTAATATTTTCCCTCCTTGGTTGTAGCTCCCTGACATTACAAGGGTAATCATTTTATGATGTCGGGTTCAGTGTTACACCAGGATTTCAAATACAATATCATCATCAATAAGAATTAGTATTATCATTTCAGAATTGTAGGTAACCACTTTTAAATGCCATAGACTACTTATTTGTTTAACCCTTGTGCACCCTGGACCAAAAAAAAAAAAAAAAGGGAGGGGGGGGGGGGGTCACACAGACCCCGGCAGCGCAGACCCAGGTCTCGTCGCGAAACAGGGCCCCGGCTCGGGGTGGGGGCGGATGGGGGTCAGGTGGACCCCCTGCTATAGCGGGTCTCGTCACAGCGTCGGACAAAGGCACCTAATCGGCTGTAACCCTCCATCGATCGGGTAAGTTACGATGGCAAACCTTGGGGTCTGGAGGGACCCCCAAGCGCCAAGGCAACAACTCTCAACTTCACATCATCATCTTCATCATCATCATCATCGTCTCCTTCTCGAGAGTGTTCACGTAAACCGGCCTCAGTGAGGACCTCGGACTCTCCCTGCCTGCTAGTCCTCCTACCTCCTTCCTCTTGGTTCTCCTGCTCCTCGCAGGGTAGGGCTTAGCCTTACGGGCCCCGGGTTACGCGTAAACCGGCCTAAGTGAGGACCTCGGACCTTCCATGCCTGCTGGTCCTCCTTCCTCCTTCTGCTCCATTCTCCTGCTCCTCGAAGGCGAGCACCTTGCCGGATGGGCCCCGGTTTACGCATAAACCGGCCTAAGTGAGGACTGGGGTAGCTCTCTACTCCGTGGGTACTCTGTGACCACTTAGTAATGGCGATGGGGTATTTCGCAACCCCAATGCACGTTCGTAAGTTACGATGGGAAACACTAGGGTCTGGAAGGACCCCCAAGCGCCACGGCAACAACTCTCAACTTCATATCATCATCTTCATCATCATCATCATCATCGTCTCCTTCTCGGCAGTGTTCGCGTAAACCAGCCTAAGTGGGGACCTCGGACTCTCCCTGCCTGCTAGTCCTCCTACCTCCTTCTGCTCTGTTCTGCTGCTCCTCGAAGGCAAGCACCTTGTCGGATGGGCCCCGGGTTATGCGTAAACCGGCCTAAGTGAGGACCTCGGACTCTCCCTGCCTCCAAGTCCTCCTTCCTCCTTCTGTTCCGTTCTCCTGCTCCTCACAGGGGAGCGTTTAGCCGGATTGGCCTCGGGTTACGCGTAAACCGGCCTTCGAGAGGAGCAGGGATGTTCTCTACTCCACGATTACTATGGTGTCAAAGCGTACCCACGATGGGGTATTTCGCCACCCCAATACACATTCGTGAGTTACGATGGCAAACACTGGGGTCCGGAGAGACCCCGAACCGCCGGAGGAAACAACTCTCAACTTCACATCATCATCATCATCATCATCATCATCATCGTCGTCTCCTTCTCGGCAGTGTTCGCGTAAACGGGCCTAAGTGAGGACCTCGGACTCTCCCTGCCTCCAAGTCCTCCTTCCTCCTTCTGCTCGGTTCTCCTGCTCCTCACAGGGGAGCGTTTAGCCGGATGGGCCTCGGGTTACACGTAAACCGGCCTTCGAGAGGAGCAGGGATGTTTTCAACTCCACGATTACTATGGGGTCAAAGTGTACCCACGATGGGGTATTTCGCAACCCCAATACACATTCGCGAACACCGCCCTCTGTTTATGCTCCTCGCTAGCATACGCTTATGTCTGCGGAGGGCCGGTTTCGCGAACACCCCCTTCGGTGAGGACCTCGGGATCTCCGTTGCTCCGCGTCCTCCTTGCTCCTTCTCCTTCGTTCTCATGCGCCTCGCTAGTGAAAGCGCAGCTGTTTGGCCTGCCCATTACGCGAACACCGCCCTCTGTTTATGCTCCTCGCTAGCATACGCTTATGTCTGCGGAGGGCCGGTTTCGCGAACACCCCCTTCGGTGAGGACCTCGGGATCTCCGTTGCTCCGCGTCCTCCTTGCTCCTTCTCCTTCGTTCTCATGCGCCTCGCTAGTGAAAGAGAAGCTGTTTGGCCTGCCTAGTACACGAACACCGCCCTCGGTTTATGCTCCTCGCGAGAGTGGGCTGAGGTCTGCGGAGGGCCTATTACGCGAACACCGCCCTCCAGTTGGACCTCGGGCTCTCCGTTGCTCCTCGTCCTCCTTGCTCCCTCTACATCCTTCTCAAGCGCCTCACACCGCCCTCCGTTTATGCTCCTCGCTAGCGTACGCTTATGTCTGCGGAGGGCCGGTTTCTTGAACACCGCCATCGGTGAGGACCTCTGGATCTCCTTTGCTCCTCGTCCTCCCTGCTCCCTCTCCTTTGTTCTCAAGTGCCTCGCTAGTGAAAGCGAAGCTGTTTTGCCTGCCTATTACGTGAACACCGCCCTCCAGTTGGACCTCGGGCTCTCCGTGTCTCCTCCTCCTCCTTGCTCCCTCTCATTGTTCTCAAGTGCCTCGCTAGTGAAAGAGCAGCCGTTTGGCCTACCCATTACGTGAACATGGCCCTCCATTTATGCTCCTCGCGAGCGTACGCTTAGGCCTGCGGATGGCCGGTTTCGCGAACACCGCCCTCTAGTTGGACCTCGGGCTCTCCGTTTCTCCTCGTACTCCTTACTCCCTCTACATCTTTCTCAAGCGCCTCGCTAGTGAAAGAGCAGCTCTGTGGCCTGCCTACTACGCGAACACCGCCCTCCGTTTGGACTTCAGACACTCCTTGCCTCCTCCTCATCCTTGCTCCCTCTACATCGTTCTCAAGTGCCTCGGTAGCGTACGCTTAGGTCTGCGGAGGGCGGGTTACGCGAACACCACCATTTTTGAGGAACCCAGTACCTCCTACACACACACACACACACACCCACACACAGACACACACACACACACACACACACACACACGAGGCAGTGAGGAGGAGAAGGAGGTTGTTGCTACGCCTGCGTCGCGAAACCAGGGCTCATTGTGTGCGCGCCCGGAGTAGCTACGGGGAAACACGTGGGACAACCGACCAGTTTGGGGTCATGGTTTATTCAACGCGTATTTTCGGTGTGGTTTAACTTGGTAATCTGATCTGAAAGACTTTCCCTGAATGTGCCTTAATTTCACCTCTTTTTCCTTTCTCCTTTTCTTAGCTTACTGAAAATGTTGGCGACCAAAGGCCGGATTCAGGGACGTGTGCTGCTTGTGCTACTCGCGTTACGTGGGCAAACTGCTCGCTGTCATCATCGATACAAAGGTAAAGTGCAATCCCAGGGTTGTGTGCTGCTTGTGGTACTCGCTTTATGTAGACAAACTGCTTGCTGTCAACATCGATACAAAGATAACAAAAGAATAGCCTAGTGTAACGTAGTGTTTCATGTTTTGTTTTGTTTTTTTCTAGAATGATTCAAATGTAACCATCGTTTCCCCAACCCCGCAGGCTCTGCGACCGGTGAAGAACTGAGACTCCTTCTGGTCGGTATAACAGGCTCGAGAAAGAGTGCGTCCGGAAACACCATCCTGGGGGATGCGTACGCTTTCAAAGAGGACGTTTCGCCCGAGTCTCTCACCGACAGCTGTCTCAGAAAAGAGGCAGAGGGCGACAAACTGGTGGGAGAGGATGTGGTGAAAATCGGCCAGCTGCGGCTGGTCACAGAGTGTTACAAAGGAGATTACTGAGATTCGTTTGTAACAAAAGGCTGATTCTTTCAATGCACGCATCCTACGGTGAGATTTATATCATGTATTCACAGCCACCAGAGGCGCTGTACAGCACCGAGTGCCTGAAACACAGACAGTTTGTTGATATTTTTTTAATGTAAACCTTCTTTTTTTTTCATGTAAACCTGTTCTTGACATATCTACTGAGATTCGTTTGTCTTGAAAGGCTGATTCAACCCCGTTGTTGACTTTTATTTTGCCTTCCAGATTGCCTCAGTTGTATCGTGAGTGTAATTTCAAATAAAATAAAATAAAACTCAGAAGCATCTGTGTGTTGTATTCTTCTTCTTCTTCTTCTTCTTCTTCTCATTATTATTATTATTATTATTATTATTATCATTATTATTATTATTATTGTGATTATGCTTCATTTTCATGTGCTGGGGTATCAATGACCCCCATGGTGCCACAGCAGCTTCTGTGCGTGGTCCCCAAGTGCTACGTTTTCTTTCCCGATCCCCTGACGAACCCATTAGAATCGCTCTGGGGCACTCTTCGACCCCAAATGATCATTCTGGGTTTTTTTTAACATTTTCATTCACCGGTCTCTACTGAGGTTGGGGTACTCTGGGACCCCCGGGGTCTGGGGCTGCCCCGAAGGGAAGCATGAGGGTTAACATTTTCATTCACCGGTCTCTACTGAGGGTGGGGTACTCTGAGACCCCCGGGGTCTGGGGCTGCCCCAAAGGGGAGCATGAGGGTTAACAGCGGCCTCCCATGGACGAACGCCATAGAGCCTGCCCGAAACTAGGAGAAAAATTGAAACGGGAGTGGCATCTGGGGAGGGAAACGTGGGTGTACGGGGCGCGGGAGCCAACCCTGATGCACGGCCTGTGAAATACGACCCAGTGGAGAAGGCGACGTGAGAGGATAGTGCTTGTATTACGCGAAACTCCCTGGCTTGTGGAGGACAGATGTGTGATAAGCATGAACACAGGCTCATGAACACAGGCTCATGAACACAAGCTCATGAACACAGGCGCAGGTCTCATGGAGAGGGTCTGAAATTGAGTCTCATGCGCTGAATAAAAAAAAAAAAAACAAATTAGGCAAGGTGAAATTGTAGGCCGGGAGTGATATTGGGTTGGTTCTGTTTTTTTTGGGGGGGGGTTGTGCAAAACACACACGGAACAGAGTGTGGTGGAGGCTGGGACACGGACAGAGCACAGCTTTCGTGTAGCTTGCGTGTCGCTTCACCGTATTGTCTGTTACCACACGCGGGAGCCAACCCTGATGCGCGGCCTGTGAAATACGACCCAGTGGAGAAGGCGACGTGAGAGGATAGCGCTTGTATTACGCGAAACTCCCTGGCTTGTGGAGGACAGATGTGTGATAAGCATGAACACAGGCTCATGTACACAGGCTCATGAACACAAGCTCATGAACACAGGCGCAGGTCTCATGGAGAGGGTCTGAAATTGAGTCTCATGCGCTGAATAAAAAAAAAAATAACAAAAACAAATTAAGCAAGGTGAAATTGTATGCAATCTTTATATATGCAGGGCAGTGAAATATCACAAAGTACAATGCTGACTAGTACAACAAGTAACATTAGGCCGGGATTGATATTGGGTTGGTTTTTTTTGGGGGGGGGTGTTGTGCAAAACACACACGGAACAGAGTGTGGTGGAGGCTGGGACACGGACAGAGCACAGCTTTCGCGTAGCTTGCGTGTCGCTTCACCGTATTGTCTGTTACCACACGCGGGAGCCAACCCTGATGCGCGGCCTGTGAAATACGACCCAGTGGAGAAGGCGACGTGAGAGGATAGCGCTTGTATTACGCGAAACTCCCTGGCTTGTGGAGGACAGATGTGTGATAAGCATGAACACAGGCTCATGAACACAGGCTCATGAACACAAGCCCATGAACACAGGCGCAGGTCTCATGGAGAGGGTCTGAAATTGAGTCTCATGCGCTGAATAAAAAAAAAAAAAAAAAAAACAAATTAAGCAAGGTAAAATTGTATGCAATCTTTATATATGCAGGGCAGTGAAATATCACAAAGTACAATGCTGACTAGTACAACAAGTAACATTAGGCCGGGATTGATAATGGGTTGTTTTTTTTGGGGGGGGGGGTGTTGTGCAAAACACACACGGAACAGAGTGTGTTGGAGGCTGGGCGACGGACAGAGCACAGCTTTCGCGTAGCTTGCGTGTCGCTTCACTGTATTGTCTGTTACCACACGCGGGAGCCAACCCTGATGCTCGGCCTGTGAAATGCGACCCAGGGGTACTCTGGGACCCCCGGGGTCCGGAGCTGCCCCGAAGGGGAGCACGAGAGTTTTCCCGACCGAGAGTCCCGACCGAGAAAGTTTTCCCGACCGAGAGTCCCGACCGAGAGTCCCGACCGAGAAAGTTTTCCCGACCGAGAGTCCCGACCGAGAGAGTTTTCCCGACCGAGAGTCCCGACCGAGAGACTTTTCCCGACCGAGAGAGTTTTCCCGACCGAGAGTCCAAATGAGGAAGTTTTCAAACAGGCAGTGTGTTTCACAAACTCAGGCTGGTATTTTCAGATCAGCTGCCATTTTCATTGTTTCATTTTATCATGGGTATGTGAAATGTTGTGCCGTGGTTCATCTTACACAATGATGATTGCTAAGCCAGATATGAGTCCTGAACGCCACACAGGCATTTGTAGGAAATCATGGTCAACTTTTGTATCTGTATCGTTTTTAACATTGTAAAAGATGTAAAATGTAGATGAATGTGTTGAGAATAATTAAAAAAACGAAATCCAAAGTATAACATTGACTTGACATTTATTTCTTTTGCATCACACAAAATCCATGCCATTTCACGTACATTACACAGAATCCATGAAAATGGGAAAGTTTTCCCGACCGAGAAAGTTTTCCCGACGGAGAGTCCCGACCGAGAGAGTTTTCCCGACCGAGAGTCCCGACCGAGAAAGTTTTCCCGACCGAGAGTCCCGACCGAGAGACTTTTCCCGACCGAGAGTCCCGACCGAGAAAGTTTTCCCGACCGAGAGTCCCGACCGAGAGAGTTTTCCCGACCGAGAGTCCCGACCGAAAAAGTTTTCCCGACCGAGAGTCCCGACCGAGAGACTTTTCCCGACCGAGAGTCCCGACCGAGAAAGTTTTCCCGACCGAGAGTCAAAATGAGGAAGTTTTCAAACAGGCAGTGTGTTTCACAAACTCAGGCTGGTATTTTCAGATCAGCTGTCATTTTCATTGTTTCATTTTATCATGGGTATGTGAAGTGCCGTGGTTCATCTTACACAATGATGATTGCTAAGCCAGATATGAGTCCTGAACGCCACACAGGCATTTGTAGGAAATCATGGTCAACTTTTGTATCTGTATCGTTTTTAACATTGTAAAAGATGTAAAATGTAGATGAATGTGTTGAGAATAATTAAAAAAACGAAATCCAAAGTATAACTTTGACTTGACATTTATTTCTTTTGCATCACACAAAATCCATGCCATTTCACGTACATTACACAGAATCCATGAAAATGGGAAAGTTTTCCCGACCGAGAAAGTTTTCCCGACGGAGAGTCCCGACCGAGAAAGTTTTCCCGACCGAGAGTCCCGACCGAGAGACTTTTCCCGACCGAGAGTCCCGACCGAGAGAGTTTTCCCGACCGAGAGTCCCGACCGAGAGCGCTTGTATTACGCGAAACTCCCTGGCTTGTGGAGGACAGATGTGGGATAAGCATGAACACAGGCTCATGAACACAGGCTCATGAACACAAGCTCATGAACACAGGCGCAGGTCTCATGGAGAGGGTCTGAAATTGAGTCTCATGCGCTGAATAAAAAAAAAAATAACAAAAACAAATTAAGCAAGGTGAAATTGTATGCAATCTTTATATATGCAGGGCAGTGAAATATCACAAAGTACAATGCTGACTAGTACAACAAGTAACATTAGGCCGGGATTGATATTGGGTTGGTTCTGTTTTTTTTGGGGGGGGGTTGTGCAAAACACACACGGAACAGAGTGTGGTGGAGGCTGGGACACGGACAGAGCACAGCTTTCGCGTAGCTTGCGTGTCGCTTCACCGTATTGTCTGTTACCACACGCAGGAGCCAACCCTGATGCGCGGCCTGTGAAATACGACCCAGTGGAGAAGGCGACGTGAGAGGATAGCGCTTGTATTACGCGAAACTCCCTGGCTTGTGGAGGACAGATGTGTGATAAGCATGAACACAGGCTCATGAACACAGGCTCATGAACACAAGCCCATGAACACAGGCGCAGGTCTCATGGAGAGGGTCTGAAATTGAGTCTCATGCGCTGAATAAAAAAAAAAATAACAAAAACAAATTAAGCAAGGTAAAATTGTATGCAATCTTTATATATGCAGGGCAGTGAAATATCACAAAGTACAATGCTGACTAGTACAACAAGTAACATTAGGCCGGGATTGATAATGGGTTGTTTTTTTTGGGGGGGGGGTGTTGTGCAAAACACACACGGAACAGAGTGTGTTGGAGGCTGGGCGACGGACAGAGCACAGCTTTCGCGTAACTTGCGTGTCGCTTCACTGTATTGTCTGTTACCACACGCGGGAGCCAACCCTGATGCTCGGCCTGTGAAATGCGACCCAGGGGTACTCTGGGACCCCCGGGGTCCGGAGCTGCCCCGAAGGGGAGCACGAGGGTTTTCCCGACCGAGAGTCCCGACCGAGAGAGTTTTCCCGACCGAGAAAGTTTTCCCGACCGAGAGTCCCGACCGAGAGTCCCGACCGAGAAAGTTTTCCCGACCGAGAGTCCCGACCGAGAGAGTTTTCCCGACCGAGAGTCCCGACCGAGAGACTTTTCCCGACCGAGAGAGTTTTCCCGACCGAGAGTCCAAATGAGGAAGTTTTCAAACAGGCAGTGTGTTTCACAAACTCAGTCTGGTATTTTCAGATCAGCTGCCATTTTCATTGTTTCATTTTATCATGGGTATGTGAAATGTTGTGCCGTGGTTCATCTTACACAATGATGATTGCTAAGCCAGATATGAGTCCTGAACGCCACACAGGCATTTGTAGGAAATCATGGTCAACTTTTGTATCTGTATCGTTTTTAACATTGTAAAAGCTGTAAAATGTAGATGAATGTGTTGAGAATAATAAAAAAAACGAAATCCAAAGTATAACTTTGACTTGACATTTATTTCTTTTGCATCACACAAAATCCATGCCATTTCACGTACATTACACAGAATCCATGAAAATGGGAAAGTTTTCCCGACTGAGAAAGTTTTCCCGACCGAGTGTCCCGACCGAGAGAGTTTTCCCGACCGAGAGTCCCGACCGAGAAAGTTTTCCCGACCGAGAGTCCCGACCGAGAGACTTTTCCCGACCGAGAAAGTTTTCCCGACCGAGAGAGTTTTCCCGACCGAGAGTCCAAATGAGGAAGTTTTCAAACAGGCAGTGTGTTTCACAAACTCAGTCTGGTATTTTCAGATCAGCTGCCATTTTCATTGTTTCATTTTATCATGGGTATGTGAAATGTTGTGCCGTGGTTCATCTTACACAATGATGATTGCTAAGCCAGATATGAGTCCTGAACGCCACACAGGCATTTGTAGGAAATCATGGTCAACTTTTGTATCTGTATCGTTTTTAACATTGTAAAAGATGTAAAATGTAGATGAATGTGTTGAGAATAATTAAAAAAACGAAATCCAAAGTATAACATTGACTTGACATTTATTTCTTTTGCATCACACAAAATCCATGCCATTTCACGTACATTACACAGAATCCATGAAAATGGGAAAGTTTTCCCGACCGAGAAAGTTTTCCCGACGGAGAGTCCCGACCGAGAGAGTTTTCCCGACCGAGAGTCCCGACCGAGAAAGTTTTCCCGACCGAGAGTCCCGACCGAGAGACTTTTCCCGACCGAGAGTCCCGACCGAGAAAGTTTTCCCGACCGAGAGTCCAAATGAGGAAGTTTTCAAACAGGCAGTGTGTTTCACAAACTCAGGCTGGTATTTTCAGATCAGCTGTCATTTTCATTGTTTCATTTTATCATGGGTATGTGAAGTGCCGTGGTTCATCTTACACAATGATGATTGCTAAGCCAGATATGAGTCCTGAACGCCACACAGGCATTTGTAGGAAATCATGGTCAACTTTTGTATCTGTATCGTTATTAACATTGTAAAAGATGTAAAATGTAGATGAATGTGTTGATAATCATAAAAAAAAAACGAAATCCAAAGTATAACTTTGCCATAACATTTATTTCTTTTGCATCACACAAAATCCATGCCATTTCACGTACATTACACAGAATCCATCAAAACGGCCAAACTTTCTTTACACCAAAACTTTCCCGACCGAGAGTCCCGACCGGGAAAGTTTTCCCGACCGAGAGTCCCGACCGAGAGTCCCGACCGAGACAGTTTTCCCAACCGAGAAAGTTTTCCCGACCGAGATAGTTTTCCCGACCGAGAGAGTTTTCCCGACCGAGAGTCCCGACCGAGAAAGTTTTCCCGACCGAGAGTCCCGACCGAGAGAGTTTTCCCGACCGAGAGTCCCGACCGAGAAAGTTTTCCCGACCGAGAGTCCCGACCGAGAAATTTTTCCCGACCGAGAGTCCAAATGAGAAAGTTTTCAAACAGGCAGTGTGTTTCATAGACTCAGGCTGGTATTTTCAGACCAGCTGTCATTTTCATTGTTTCATTTTATCATGGGTATGTGAAATGTTGTGCCGTGGTTCATCTTGCACAATGATGAAACGCCACACAGGCCTACAAACGCCACACAAGCATTTGTAGGAAATCATGGTCAACTTTTGTATGTGTATCGTTTTTAACATTGTAAAAGATGTAAAATGTAGGTGATTGTGTTGAGAATAATAAAAAACGAAATCCAAAGTATTGCTTTCCCATGACATTTATTTCTTTTGCATCACACAAAATCCATGCCATTTCACGTACATTACACAGAATCCATCAAAACGGCAAACCTTTCTTTACACCAAAACTTTCCCGACCGAGGGAGTTTTCCCGACTGAGAGAGTTTTCCCGACCGAGAGTCCCGACCGAGAAAGTACATTTGGTGTACACATTTTAAATTTTGAGCTCGATGCACCAACTCAGTGGAGGTCTCTTCGAGCAAAGTATACTGATAGTTTGACCTTAACAGAGAGGGCAAGCTGTAGGCAAGAGCAAACCCAAGCGGAAGAAGAAATTGAAGCGATGCCCGAGCCTGTTGCAGACTCTGAAGAAGAGTCTTTAGCCACAGCAATAACTGCGTCTTTCAATAAACCTCAACCGGAGCCTCAGCCAGAGCCTTCAACTTCAACTTCCTCCGCGCTAGCCACTGTGGGGTCACATGGGACATGTGCTGACTTGTGTGTGTTGTTGTGAACTTAGACAGATGTACATGTTAAGCTGCGGACATGTTTCCTTTGAGGCATGCATCAAGGAGAACGTGAGGGTAACTGGGAAACGAATGTGTTTTATGTGTAAGGTAGAATGCGCATTTTATCGACCGGTGCACACCAGCTGCGTGTCAGATGTTACCTGCGTTGACTGTAACCAGCGCAGAGTGTACATGATGCTATGCGGTCACGCGACCTGCGCGTGTGTGAACAAAGCTTGTTCAGAATGTAACACCAAACATACCGTGAGAAGTTTCTGTGAATGGATTGACAAACTAACAGCTTATCTGTGTGTATGATACATAAAAAACCTACTACAAGTATAGTAGATGTATTGCCATTACAAGTATTGCCATTATGAGTTTGGCTACTGCATCCAACATATTTTTGTATAATAAAGAACCACAAGTATTTCTACTACAAGTGTTATATTTGTGTATAATAAAAACTATTCTAAAATGGTGAATGTCAGTTACATTCTGTATAACATTCATTTATTGTACTGTGTAACAACATACATATTCAAATGTGATGGGCACAATCATTAACCACACAGTCTCTGTGTCTGCAAAGGCATCGGTTTATTGCAGTGTTTAAGAACATACAGATAAAATTGTACACAGTTAAGAAGAGCATAAACTAAACGCAAAGGGTATGTGATGGGCACAATCATTAACCACACAGTCTCTGTGTCTGCAAAGGCATCTGTTTATTGCAGCGTCTAACAACATACAGATACAATTGTGTGCAGTTGAGAAGAGCGTATTTTTTTTAAAAAAAAAGCAAAGCATACAGCTGTACACAAAAGAAAACAATACTTTGATCATAATGTAAAAGCAAACCGTACCGCTGTACACAAAAGACATCCAAGTGAACAACACTTTGCATTTCCCAAAGTGACACTCGTGTACATGAGCTAGTTTTTTGGCGTGAGGCACTTGCTTTTCTTAAGAAGCTGGAGATCTGCGCAGCAGGGCATACTTGCGGTTGAAAAAACCTCGGTTGAACTAAGAGATCGAGTGGAGATGCTCTGCCTGGTGGTTAGTCGATCAAGATCGCAACGAAGCGATAACTTCCTTACGTGTCAAGTACAGTTGGTTCACAAGGATTTGCATTCGACTTCTTGTTGTTGATCAGAGGCAAGGGAACCACATTGAAATACGCAATCGGTGCAGACGACACGTACACACGATACATCCTATTGTCTACCGCGCAGTCGCCTCACCAGCTTACGTTCCCAGACATGCAATCGCTCATACGTTATTGTATGAAGGATGTGAGCAAGCTTTCAGATGGCAAAGAAGACTACGACATGATCAGAGAACTGCAATGTCACCAGACTCAAAGCGCCGATCAGATCAAGTTCTGTGATAAGCTCGAAGGCTTAAAACTGAGATCAGATCCGCATTGCGAGGTAATAGACCGGCGTACAGACCTCAGAGGGCCACCTGTCGTTCACAGGAATCTAAAACCTAGAATGCGTAATACAGACACAGTGTTCCCGAGGCTGGCGTCGGACAATCCGCCTGTTGTTCACAGAAGCGGGGCTGTACAACCTACGGATTTCAGAGCACCACCTGTTGACAGGGATCTAAATCCCAGGACGTGCAATAAAGACAGTGTTCCCGAGGTCGGCGTCAGACAATCCACCTGTCGTTCACAGAAACTTGAAGCCGAATAATGACAGTCCCACACTCTTCGCCGAAGCGACACCCCGGCCTCTGCCTGTTAGAAACACCAGCTCATCTGGAAAGGACCCTGTCGGATTCGGGGAGGGTTACACTTTGCTGGCAGCTTATTATAACTACGGGAACAACAGTCCGAAGTGAACCAAGATCCAGTCAAACGCAACCGCCATGAAGACGGAGCACCTGTAGGATCCGGAATCCATCAGATACGTTACTGGACCCCTAAAGCTAAGGGTAGCATTAACGATCGTGAGCCCTACGAGTAAGAACACAGCTGTGACACGGACTCTTGATTCTCCCGCACCCATTGTATTAGTGTTTGTGAAGACACGTGAAGATAGAAGTGAAATGTTACACTTTTGTCTGTATGATATTGAACGACACAGTGCTGGCAAAGTATTACATTTCTTTATTTAGGTAAAGTTCACAAGTCAAGGTACATCACCAATACATGCAGGCTAGTTCGCTAACCAACAAGCTACGGGTTACCATTATTCCCAATATAGGTCGAGAATGTCCGAATGAGCTTAAAGTGGCGACAACGGGTCACCTTGAGGCGTCGTGCTATAAGACGTCGGGTTACACGACTAGGCCACGGTGCAAAGAATCCACGTCGCTAATATGTTGTATTTAGCATACTCAGTCAAAGCGAAGCCTCTGTTGATCACATCGACCAGCCAGTATGCATCCAACAGGTCTCATCACCCCAGTGATCCTGGTCTATGTGACATCGTGTGGAGCTACTTCAGAAGAAGGCCCATTCTGGATAGCTCTGTACAACTGTAACTAACGACTACATGTACATATTGAATGTGCACCAAATTTCAAGTAATAAGAGTGGATGAATTACTCAAATGTGATGCGGCTTATCGTAGGTGTGCTAATTGTGAAGTGCAACTTATTTCAAATAAACACCTTGTGTATACATGACAAATGAGCGTCAATGTGTTTCCTTACACATGCAGCCACAGATTATATAGCTGAAATTCATCTAAAAGGTGAGTGTTTCCAAGTGTCCAATGTGATGCACAACACCGCACACGAACATGAAATGTGAACACTTTTATTCAAGCAAGGTAGTTACAAGTATGCCACAACAGTTTATTTTTATTGCAATCAAGCGCACCCGATATAATCATAGGTCGGTCAGGAGAATCATATGGCGGTCGGAAGACCGAGCGCGGTGTCGATATTGAACTGTACAAAATATTGGCCTGCACGAAACTAGGAGAAAAATTTAAATGGGCGTGGTATCCACGGAGGGAAATGATGATGCACGGGGGGGCATACCATTAGGGACATGCGCAACAGGGGAGTGCGTTTTTAAAACGCCCCCCTGTGGCTGAATTTTTTTTTACAATATCAACAAACTGTCCGTGTTTCAGGCGCTCGATCCCTTAACCCTTGTGCACCCTGGACCAAAAAAAAAAAAAAAAGGGAGGGGGGGGGGGGTCACACAGACCCCGGCAGCGCAGACCCAGGTCTCGTCGCGAAACAGGGCCCCGGCTCGGGGTGGGGGCGGATGGGGGTCAGGTGGACCCCCTGCTATAGCGGGTCTCGTCACAGCGTCGGACAAAGGCACCTAATCGGCTGTAACCCTCCATCGATCGGGTAAGTTACGATGGCAAACCTTGGGGTCTGGAGGGACCCCCAAGCGCCAAGGCAACAACTCTCAACTTCACATCATCATCTTCATCATCATCATCATCGTCTCCTTCTCGAGAGTGTTCACGTAAACCGGCCTCAGTGAGGACCTCGGACTCTCCCTGCCTGCTAGTCCTCCTACCTCCTTCCTCTTGGTTCTCCTGCTCCTCGCAGGGTAGGGCTTAGCCTTACGGGCCCCGGGTTACGCGTAAACCGGCCTAAGTGAGGACCTCGGACCTTCCATGCCTGCTGGTCCTCCTTCCTCCTTCTGCTCCATTCTCCTGCTCCTCGAAGGCGAGCACCTTGCCGGATGGGCCCCGGTTTACGCATAAACCGGCCTAAGTGAGGACTGGGGTAGCTCTCTACTCCGTGGGTACTCTGTGACCACTTAGTAATGGCGATGGGGTATTTCGCAACCCCAATGCACGTTCGTAAGTTACGATGGGAAACACTAGGGTCTGGAAGGACCCCCAAGCGCCACGGCAACAACTCTCAACTTCATATCATCATCTTCATCATCATCATCATCATCGTCTCCTTCTCGGCAGTGTTCGCGTAAACCAGCCTAAGTGGGGACCTCGGACTCTCCCTGCCTGCTAGTCCTCCTACCTCCTTCTGCTCTGTTCTGCTGCTCCTCGAAGGCAAGCACCTTGTCGGATGGGCCCCGGGTTATGCGTAAACCGGCCTAAGTGAGGACCTCGGACTCTCCCTGCCTCCAAGTCCTCCTTCCTCCTTCTGTTCCGTTCTCCTGCTCCTCACAGGGGAGCGTTTAGCCGGATTGGCCTCGGGTTACGCGTAAACCGGCCTTCGAGAGGAGCAGGGATGTTCTCTACTCCACGATTACTATGGTGTCAAAGCGTACCCACGATGGGGTATTTCGCCACCCCAATACACATTCGTGAGTTACGATGGCAAACACTGGGGTCCGGAGAGACCCCGAACCGCCGGAGGAAACAACTCTCAACTTCACATCATCATCATCATCATCATCATCATCATCGTCGTCTCCTTCTCGGCAGTGTTCGCGTAAACGGGCCTAAGTGAGGACCTCGGACTCTCCCTGCCTCCAAGTCCTCCTTCCTCCTTCTGCTCGGTTCTCCTGCTCCTCACAGGGGAGCGTTTAGCCGGATGGGCCTCGGGTTACACGTAAACCGGCCTTCGAGAGGAGCAGGGATGTTTTCAACTCCACGATTACTATGGGGTCAAAGTGTACCCACGATGGGGTATTTCGCAACCCCAATACACATTCGTGAGTTACGATGGCAAACACTGGGGTCTGGAGAGACCCCGAACCGCCATTCGTGAGTTACGATGGCAAACACTGGGGTCCGGAGGGACCCCGAACCGCCGGAGGAAACAACTCTCAACTTTAGATCATCATCATCATCATCATCATCATCATCGTCGTCGTCTCCTTCTCGGCAGTGTTCGCGTAAATGGCCCTAAGTGAGGACCTCGGACTCTCCCTGCCTCCAAGTCCTCCTTCCTCCTTCTGCTCCGTTCTCCTGCTCCTCACAGGGGAGCGTTTAGCCGGATGGGCCTCGGGTTACGCGTAAAACGGCCTTCGACAGGAGCAGGGATGTTCTCTACTCCACGATTACTATGGGGTCAAAGCGTACCCACGATGGGGTATTTCGCAACCCCAATACACATTCGTAAGTTACGATGGCAAACACTGGGGTCTGGAGGGACCCCGAACCGCCATTCGAAAGTTACGATGGCAAACACTGGGGTCCGGAGGGACCCCGAACCGCCGGAGCAAACAACTCTCAACTTCAGATCATCATCATCATCATCATCAATGTCTCCTTCTCGGCAGTGTTCGCGTAAACCGGCCTAAGTGAGGACCTCGGACTCTCCCTGCCTCTCCATCCTGCGACCTCCTTCTGCTCCGTTCTCCTGCTCCTCGCAGGTGAGCGCTTTGCCGGATGGGCCTCGGGTTACGCGTAAATGGGCCTAAGTGAGGACCTCGGGCTCTCCGTTGCTCCTCGTCTTCCTTGCTCCTTCTCCATCATTCTCCTGCGCCTCGCTAGTGAAAGAGCAGCTGTTTGGTCTGCCTATTACGCGAACACCATCCTCCGTTTGGACTTCAGACACTCCTTGCCTCCTCCTCATCCTTGCTCCCTCTACATCATTCAGATGCTCCTCGCTAGCATACGCTTATGTCTGCGGAGGGCCGGTTTCGCGAACACCCCCTTCGGTGAGGACCTCGGGATCTCCGTTGCTCCGCGTCCTCCTTGCTCCTTCTCCTTCGTTCTCATGCGCCTCGCTAGTGAAAGCGCAGCTGTTTGGCCTGCCCATTACGCGAACACCGCCCTCTGTTTATGCTCCTCGCTAGCATACGCTTATGTCTGCGGAGGGCCGGTTTCGCGAACACCCCCTTCGGTGAGGACCTCGGGATCTCCGTTGCTCCGCGTCCTCCTTGCTCCTTCTCCTTCGTTCTCATGCGCCTCGCTAGTGAAAGAGAAGCTGTTTGGCCTGCCTAGTACACGAACACCGCCCTCGGTTTATGCTCCTCGCGAGAGTGGGCTGAGGTCTGCGGAGGGCCTATTACGCGAACACCGCCCTCCAGTTGGACCTCGGGCTCTCCGTTGCTCCTCGTCCTCCTTGCTCCCTCTACATCCTTCTCAAGCGCCTCACACCGCCCTCCGTTTATGCTCCTCGCTAGCGTACGCTTATGTCTGCGGAGGGCCGGTTTCTTGAACACCGCCATCGGTGAGGACCTCTGGATCTCCTTTGCTCCTCGTCCTCCCTGCTCCCTCTCCTTTGTTCTCAAGTGCCTCGCTAGTGAAAGCGAAGCTGTTTTGCCTGCCTATTACGTGAACACCGCCCTCCAGTTGGACCTCGGGCTCTCCGTGTCTCCTCCTCCTCCTTGCTCCCTCTCATTGTTCTCAAGTGCCTCGCTAGTGAAAGAGCAGCCGTTTGGCCTACCCATTACGTGAACATGGCCCTCCATTTATGCTCCTCGCGAGCGTACGCTTAGGCCTGCGGATGGCCGGTTTCGCGAACACCGCCCTCTAGTTGGACCTCGGGCTCTCCGTTTCTCCTCGTACTCCTTCCTCCCTCTACATCTTTCTCAAGCGCCTCGCTAGTGAAAGAGCAGCTCTGTGGCCTGCCTACTACGCGAACACCGCCCTCCGTTTGGACTTCAGACACTCCTTGCCTCCTCCTCATCCTTGCTCCCTCTACATCGTTCTCAAGTGCCTCGGTAGCGTACGCTTAGGTCTGCGGAGGGCGGGTTACGCGAACACCACCATTTTTGAGGAACCCAGTACCTCCTACACACACACACACACACACCCACACACAGACACACACACACACACACACACACACACACGAGGCAGTGAGGAGGAGAAGGAGGTTGTTGCTACGCCTGCGTCGCGAAACCAGGGCTCATTGTGTGCGCGCCCGGAGTAGCTACGGGGAAACACGTGGGACAACCGACCAGTTTGGGGTCATGGTTTATTCAACGCGTATTTTCGGTGTGGTTTAACTTGGTAATCTGATCTGAAAGACTTTCCCTGAATGTGCCTTAATTTCACCTCTTTTTCCTTTCTCCTTTTCTTAGCTTACTGAAAATGTTGGCGACCAAAGGCCGGATTCAGGGACGTGTGCTGCTTGTGCTACTCGCGTTACGTGGGCAAACTGCTCGCTGTCATCATCGATACAAAGGTAAAGTGCAATCCCAGGGTTGTGTGCTGCTTGTGGTACTCGCTTTATGTAGACAAACTGCTTGCTGTCAACATCGATACAAAGATAACAAAAGAATAGCCTAGTGTAACGTAGTGTTTCATGTTTTGTTTTGTTTTTTTCTAGAATGATTCAAATGTAACCATCGTTTCCCCAACCCCGCAGGCTCTGCGACCCGTGAAGAACTGAGACTCCTTCTGGTCGGTATAACAGGCTCGAGAAAGAGTGCGTCCGGAAACACCATCCTGGGGGATGCGTACGCTTTCAAAGAGGACGTTTCGCCCGAGTCTCTCACCGACAGCTGTCTCAGAAAAGAGGCAGAGGGCGACAAACTGGTGGGAGAGGATGTGGTGAAAATCGGCCAGCTGCGGCTGGTCACAGAGTGTTACAAAGGATATCTACTGAGATTCGTTTGTCTTGAAAGGCTGATTCAACCCCGTTGTTGACTTTTATTTTGCCTTCCAGATTGCCTCAGTTGTATCGTGAGTGTAATTTCAAATAAAATAAAATAAAACTCAGAAGCATCTGTGTGTTGTATTCTTCTTCTTCTTCTTCTTCTTCTTCTCATTATTATTATTATTATTATTATTATTATCATTATTATTATTATTATTGTGATTATGCTTCATTTTCATGTGCTGGGGTATCAATGACCCCCATGGTGCCACAGCAGCTTCTGTGCGTGGTCCCCAAGTGCTACGTTTTCTTTCCCGATCCCCTGACGAACCCATTAGAATCGCTCTGGGGCACTCTTCGACCCCAAATGATCATTCTGGGTTTTTTTTAACATTTTCATTCACCGGTCTCTACTGAGGTTGGGGTACTCTGGGACCCCCGGGGTCTGGGGCTGCCCCGAAGGGAAGCATGAGGGTTAACATTTTCATTCACCGGTCTCTACTGAGGGTGGGGTACTCTGAGACCCCCGGGGTCTGGGGCTGCCCCAAAGGGGAGCATGAGGGTTAACAGCGGCCTCCCATGGACGAACGCCATAGAGCCTGCCCGAAACTAGGAGAAAAATTGAAACGGGAGTGGCATCCGGGGAGGGAAACGTGGGTGTACGGGGCGCGGGAGCCAACCCTGATGCACGGCCTGTGAAATACGACCCAGTGGAGAAGGCGACGTGAGAGGATAGTGCTTGTATTACGCGAAACTCCCTGGCTTGTGGAGGACAGATGTGTGATAAGCATGAACACAGGCTCATGAACACAGGCTCATGAACACAAGCTCATGAACACAGGCGCAGGTCTCATGGAGAGGGTCTGAAATTGAGTCTCATGCGCTGAATAAAAAAAAAAAAAACAAATTAGGCAAGGTGAAATTGTAGGCCGGGAGTGATATTGGGTTGGTTCTGTTTTTTTTGGGGGGGGGTTGTGCAAAACACACACGGAACAGAGTGTGGTGGAGGCTGGGACACGGACAGAGCACAGCTTTCGTGTAGCTTGCGTGTCGCTTCACCGTATTGTCTGTTACCACACGCGGGAGCCAACCCTGATGCGCGGCCTGTGAAATACGACCCAGTGGAGAAGGCGACGTGAGAGGATAGCGCTTGTATTACGCGAAACTCCCTGGCTTGTGGAGGACAGATGTGTGATAAGCATGAACACAGGCTCATGAACACAGGCTCATGAACACAAGCTCATGAACACAGGCGCAGGTCTCATGGAGAGGGTCTGAAATTGAGTCTCATGCGCTGAATAAAAAAAAAAATAACAAAAACAAATTAAGCAAGGTGAAATTGTATGCAATCTTTATATATGCAGGGCAGTGAAATATCACAAAGTACAATGCTGACTAGTACAACAAGTAACATTAGGCCGGGAATGATATTGGGTTGGTTTTTTTTGGGGGGGGGTGTTGTGCAAAACACACACGGAACAGAGTGTGGTGGAGGCTGGGACACGGACAGAGCACAGCTTTCGCGTAGCTTGCGTGTCGCTTCACCGTATTGTCTGTTACCACACGCGGGAGCCAACCCTGATGCGCGGCCTGTGAAATACGACCCAGTGGAGAAGGCGACGTGAGAGGATAGCGCTTGTATTACGCGAAACTCCCTGGCTTGTGGAGGACAGATGTGTGATAAGCATGAACACAGGCTCATGAACACAGGCTCATGAACACAAGCCCATGAACACAGGCGCAGGTCTCATGGAGAGGGTCTGAAATTGAGTCTCATGCGCTGAATAAAAAAAAAAATAACAAAAACAAATTAAGCAAGGTAAAATTGTATGCAATCTTTATATATGCAGGGCAGTGAAATATCACAAAGTACAATGCTGACTAGTACAACAAGTAACATTAGGCCGGGATTGATAATGGGTTGTTTTTTTTGGGGGGGGGGTGTTGTGCAAAACACACACGGAACAGAGTGTGTTGGAGGCTGGGCGACGGACAGAGCACAGCTTTCGCGTAACTTGCGTGTCGCTTCACTGTATTGTCTGTTACCACACGCGGGAGCCAACCCTGATGCTCGGCCTGTGAAATGCGACCCAGGGGTACTCTGGGACCCCCGGGGTCCGGAGCTGCCCCGAAGGGGAGCACGAGGGTTTTCCCGACCGAGAGTCCCGACCGAGAGAGTTTTCCCGACCGAGAAAGTTTTCCCGACCGAGAGTCCCGACCGAGAGTCCCGACCGAGAAAGTTTTCCCGACCGAGAGTCCCGACCGAGAGAGTTTTCCCGACCGAGAGTCCCGACCGAGAGAGTTTTCCCGACCGAGAGAGTTTTCCCGACCGAGAGTCCAAATGAGGAAGTTTTCAAACAGGCAGTGTGTTTCACAAACTCAGTCTGGTATTTTCAGATCAGCTGCCATTTTCATTGTTTCATTTTATCATGGGTATGTGAAATGTTGTGCCGTGGTTCATCTTACACAATGATGATTGCTAAGCCAGATATGAGTCCTGAACGCCACACAGGCATTTGTAGGAAATCATGGTCAACTTTTGTATCTGTATCGTTTTTAACATTGTAAAAGCTGTAAAATGTAGATGAATGTGTTGAGAATAATAAAAAAAACGAAATCCAAAGTATAACTTTGACTTGACATTTATTTCTTTTGCATCACACAAAATCCATGCCATTTCACGTACATTACACAGAATCCATGAAAATGGGAAAGTTTTCCCGACTGAGAAAGTTTTCCCGACCGAGTGTCCCGACCGAGAGAGTTTTCCCGACCGAGAGTCCCGACCGAGAATGTTTTCCCGACCGAGAGTCCCGACCGAGAGACTTTTCCCGACCGAGAAAGTTTTCCCGACCGAGAAAGTTTTCCCGACCGAGAGTCCAAATGAGGAAGTTTTCAAACAGGCAGTGTGTTTCACAAACTCAGGCTGGTATTTTCAGATCAGCTGTCATTTTCATTGTTTCATTTTATCATGGGTATGTGAAGTGCCGTGGTTCATCTTACACAATGATGATTGCTAAGCCAGATATGAGTCCTGAACGCCACACAGGCATTTGTAGGAAATCATGGTCAACTTTTGTATCTGTATCGTTATTAACATTGTAAAAGATGTAAAATGTAGATGAATGTGTTGATAATCATAAAAAAAAAACGAAATCCAAAGTATAACTTTGCCATAACATTTATTTCTTTTGCATCACACAAAATCCATGCCATTTCACGTACATTACACAGAATCCATCAAAACGGCCAAACTTTCTTTACACCAAAACTTTCCCGACCGAGAGTCCCGACCGGGAAAGTTTTCCCGACCGAGAGTCCCGACCGAGAGTCCCGACCGAGACAGTTTTCCCAACCGAGAAAGTTTTCCCGACCGAGATAGTTTTCCCGACCGAGAGAGTTTTCCCGACCGAGAGTCCCGACCGAGAAAGTTTTCCCGACCGAGAGTCCCGACCGAGAGAGTTTTCCCGACCGAGAGTCCCGACCGAGAAAGTTTTCCCGACCGAGAGTCCCGACCGAGAAATTTTTCCCGACCGAGAGTCCAAATGAGAAAGTTTTCAAACAGGCAGTGTGTTTCATAGACTCAGGCTGGTATTTTCAGACCAGCTGTCATTTTCATTGTTTCATTTTATCATGGGTATGTGAAATGTTGTGCCGTGGTTCATCTTGCACAATGATGAAACGCCACACAGGCCTACAAACGCCACACAAGCATTTGTAGGAAATCATGGTCAACTTTTGTATGTGTATCGTTTTTAACATTGTAAAAGATGTAAAATGTAGGTGATTGTGTTGAGAATAATAAAAAACGAAATCCAAAGTATTGCTTTCCCATGACATTTATTTCTTTTGCATCACACAAAATCCATGCCATTTCACGTACATTACACAGAATCCATCAAAACGGCAAACCTTTCTTTACACCAAAACTTTCCCGACCGAGGGAGTTTTCCCGACTGAGAGAGTTTTCCCGACCGAGAGTCCCGACCGAGAAAGTACATTTGGTGTACACATTTTAAATTTTGAGCTCGATGCACCAACTCAGTGGAGGTCTCTTCGAGCAAAGTATACTGATAGTTTGACCTTAACAGAGAGGGCAAGCTGTAGGCAAGAGCAAACCCAAGCGGAAGAAGAAATTGAAGCGATGCCCGAGCCTGTTGCAGACTCTGAAGAAGAGTCTTTAGCCACAGCAATAACTGCGTCTTTCAATAAACCTCAACCGGAGCCTCAGCCAGAGCCTTCAACTTCAACTTCCTCCGCGCTAGCCACTGTGGGGTCACATGGGACATGTGCTGACTTGTGTGTGTTGTTGTGAACTTAGACAGATGTACATGTTAAGCTGCGGACATGTTTCCTTTGAGGCATGCATCAAGGAGAACGTGAGGGTAACTGGGAAACGAATGTGTTTTATGTGTAAGGTAGAATGCGCATTTTATCGACCGGTGCACACCAGCTGCGTGTCAGATGTTACCTGCGTTGACTGTAACCAGCGCAGAGTGTACATGATGCTATGCGGTCACGCGACCTGCGCGTGTGTGAACAAAGCTTGTTCAGAATGTAACACCAAACATACCGTGAGAAGTTTCTGTGAATGGATTGACAAACTAACAGCTTATCTGTGTGTATGATACATAAAAAACCTACTACAAGTATAGTAGATGTATTGCCATTACAAGTATTGCCATTATGAGTTTGGCTACTGCATCCAACATATTTTTGTATAATAAAGAACCACAAGTATTTCTACTACAAGTGTTATATTTGTGTATAATAAAAACTATTCTAAAATGGTGAATGTCAGTTACATTCTGTATAACATTCATTTATTGTACTGTGTAACAACATACATATTCAAATGTGATGGGCACAATCATTAACCACACAGTCTCTGTGTCTGCAAAGGCATCGGTTTATTGCAGTGTTTAAGAACATACAGATAAAATTGTACACAGTTAAGAAGAGCATAAACTAAACGCAAAGGGTATGTGATGGGCACAATCATTAACCACACAGTCTCTGTGTCTGCAAAGGCATCTGTTTATTGCAGCGTCTAACAACATACAGATACAATTGTGTGCAGTTGAGAAGAGCGTATTTTTTTTAAAAAAAAAGCAAAGCATACAGCTGTACACAAAAGAAAACAATACTTTGATCATAATGTAAAAGCAAACCGTACCGCTGTACACAAAAGACATCCAAGTGAACAACACTTTGCATTTCCCAAAGTGACACTCGTGTACATGAGCTAGTTTTTTGGCGTGAGGCACTTGCTTTTCTTAAGAAGCTGGAGATCTGCGCAGCAGGGCATACTTGCGGTTGAAAAAACCTCGGTTGAACTAAGAGATCGAGTGGAGATGCTCTGCCTGGTGGTTAGTCGATCAAGATCGCAACGAAGCGATAACTTCCTTACGTGTCAAGTACAGTTGGTTCACAAGGATTTGCATTCGACTTCTTGTTGTTGATCAGAGGCAAGGGAACCACATTGAAATACGCAATCGGTGCAGACGACACGTACACACGATACATCCTATTGTCTACCGCGCAGTCGCCTCACCAGCTTACGTTCCCAGACATGCAATCGCTCATACGTTATTGTATGAAGGATGTGAGCAAGCTTTCAGATGGCAAAGAAGACTACGACATGATCAGAGAACTGCAATGTCACCAGACTCAAAGCGCCGATCAGATCAAGTTCTGTGATAAGCTCGAAGGCTTAAAACTGAGATCAGATCCGCATTGCGAGGTAATAGACCGGCGTACAGACCTCAGAGGGCCACCTGTCGTTCACAGGAATCTAAAACCTAGAATGCGTAATACAGACACAGTGTTCCCGAGGCTGGCGTCGGACAATCCGCCTGTTGTTCACAGAAGCGGGGCTGTACAACCTACGGATTTCAGAGCACCACCTGTTGACAGGGATCTAAATCCCAGGACGTGCAATAAAGACAGTGTTCCCGAGGTCGGCGTCAGACAATCCACCTGTCGTTCACAGAAACTTGAAGCCGAATAATGACAGTCCCACACTCTTCGCCGAAGCGACACCCCGGCCTCTGCCTGTTAGAAACACCAGCTCATCTGGAAAGGACCCTGTCGGATTCGGGGAGGGTTACACTTTGCTGGCAGCTTATTATAACTACGGGAACAACAGTCCGAAGTGAACCAAGATCCAGTCAAACGCAACCGCCATGAAGACGGAGCACCTGTAGGATCCGGAATCCATCAGATACGTTACTGGACCCCTAAAGCTAAGGGTAGCATTAACGATCGTGAGCCCTACGAGTAAGAACACAGCTGTGACACGGACTCTTGATTCTCCCGCACCCATTGTATTAGTGTTTGTGAAGACACGTGAAGATAGAAGTGAAATGTTACACTTTTGTCTGTATGATATTGAACGACACAGTGCTGGCAAAGTATTACATTTCTTTATTTAGGTAAAGTTCACAAGTCAAGGTACATCACCAATACATGCAGGCTAGTTCGCTAACCAACAAGCTACGGGTTACCATTATTCCCAATATAGGTCGAGAATGTCCGAATGAGCTTAAAGTGGCGACAACGGGTCACCTTGAGGCGTCGTGCTATAAGACGTCGGGTTACACGACTAGGCCACGGTGCAAAGAATCCACGTCGCTAATATGTTGTATTTAGCATACTCAGTCAAAGCGAAGCCTCTGTTGATCACATCGACCAGCCAGTATGCATCCAACAGGTCTCATCACCCCAGTGATCCTGGTCTATGTGACATCGTGTGGAGCTACTTCAGAAGAAGGCCCATTCTGGATAGCTCTGTACAACTGTAACTAACGACTACATGTACATATTGAATGTGCACCAAATTTCAAGTAATAAGAGTGGATGAATTACTCAAATGTGATGCGGCTTATCGTAGGTGTGCTAATTGTGAAGTGCAACTTATTTCAAATAAACACCTTGTGTATACATGACAAATGAGCGTCAATGTGTTTCCTTACACATGCAGCCACAGATTATATAGCTGAAATTCATCTAAAAGGTGAGTGTTTCCAAGTGTCCAATGTGATGCACAACACCGCACACGAACATGAAATGTGAACACTTTTATTCAAGCAAGGTAGTTACAAGTATGCCACAACAGTTTATTTTTATTGCAATCAAGCGCACCCGATATAATCATAGGTCGGTCAGGAGAATCATATGGCGGTCGGAAGACCGAGCGCGGTGTCGATATTGAACTGTACAAAATATTGGCCTGCACGAAACTAGGAGAAAAATTTAAATGGGCGTGGTATCCACGGAGGGAAATGATGATGCACGGGGGGGCATACCATTAGGGACATGCGCAACAGGGGAGTGCGTTTTTAAAACGCCCCCCTGTGGCTGAATTTTTTTTTACAATATCAACAAACTGTCCGTGTTTCAGGCGCTCGATCCCTTAACCCTTGTGCACCCTGGACCAAAAAAAAAAAAAAAAGGGAGGGGGGGGGGGGTCACACAGACCCCGGCAGCGCAGACCCAGGTCTCGTCGCGAAACAGGGCCCCGGCTCGGGGTGGGGGCGGATGGGGGTCAGGTGGACCCCCTGCTATAGCGGGTCTCGTCACAGCGTCGGACAAAGGCACCTAATCGGCTGTAACCCTCCATCGATCGGGTAAGTTACGATGGCAAACCTTGGGGTCTGGAGGGACCCCCAAGCGCCAAGGCAACAACTCTCAACTTCACATCATCATCTTCATCATCATCATCATCGTCTCCTTCTCGAGAGTGTTCACGTAAACCGGCCTCAGTGAGGACCTCGGACTCTCCCTGCCTGCTAGTCCTCCTACCTCCTTCCTCTTGGTTCTCCTGCTCCTCGCAGGGTAGGGCTTAGCCTTACGGGCCCCGGGTTACGCGTAAACCGGCCTAAGTGAGGACCTCGGACCTTCCATGCCTGCTGGTCCTCCTTCCTCCTTCTGCTCCATTCTCCTGCTCCTCGAAGGCGAGCACCTTGCCGGATGGGCCCCGGTTTACGCATAAACCGGCCTAAGTGAGGACTGGGGTAGCTCTCTACTCCGTGGGTACTCTGTGACCACTTAGTAATGGCGATGGGGTATTTCGCAACCCCAATGCACGTTCGTAAGTTACGATGGGAAACACTAGGGTCTGGAAGGACCCCCAAGCGCCACGGCAACAACTCTCAACTTCATATCATCATCTTCATCATCATCATCATCATCGTCTCCTTCTCGGCAGTGTTCGCGTAAACCAGCCTAAGTGGGGACCTCGGACTCTCCCTGCCTGCTAGTCCTCCTACCTCCTTCTGCTCTGTTCTGCTGCTCCTCGAAGGCAAGCACCTTGTCGGATGGGCCCCGGGTTATGCGTAAACCGGCCTAAGTGAGGACCTCGGACTCTCCCTGCCTCCAAGTCCTCCTTCCTCCTTCTGTTCCGTTCTCCTGCTCCTCACAGGGGAGCGTTTAGCCGGATTGGCCTCGGGTTACGCGTAAACCGGCCTTCGAGAGGAGCAGGGATGTTCTCTACTCCACGATTACTATGGGGTCAAAGCGTACCCACGATGGGGTATTTCGCCACCCCAATACACATTCGTGAGTTACGATGGCAAACACTGGGGTCCGGAGAGACCCCGAACCGCCGGAGGAAACAACTCTCAACTTCACATCATCATCATCATCATCATCATCATCATCATCATCATCATCATCATCGTCGTCGTCTCCTTCTCGGCAGTGTTCGCGTAAATGGCCCTAAGTGAGGACCTCGGACTCTCCCTGCCTCCAAGTCCTCCTTCCTCCTTCTGCTCCGTTCTCCTGCTCCTCACAGGGGAGCGTTTAGCCGGATGGGCCTCGGGTTACGCGTAAAACGGCCTTCGACAGGAGCAGGGATGTTCTCTACTCCACGATTACTATGGGGTCAAAGCGTACCCACGATGGGGTATTTCGCAACCCCAATACACATTCGTAAGTTACGATGGCAAACACTGGGGTCTGGAGGGACCCCGAACCGCCATTCGAAAGTTACGATGGCAAACACTGGGGTCCGGAGGGACCCCGAACCGCCGGAGCAAACAACTCTCAACTTCAGATCATCATCATCATCATCATCATCATCATCATCATCAATGTCTCCTTCTCGGCAGTGTTCGCGTAAACCGGCCTAAGTGAGGACCTCGGACTCTCCCTGCCTCTCCATCCTGCGACCTCCTTCTGCTCCGTTCTCCTGCTCCTCGCAGGTGAGCGCTTTGCCGGATGGGCCTCGGGTTACGCGTAAATGGGCCTAAGTGAGGACCTCGGGCTCTCCGTTGCTCCTCGTCTTCCTTGCTCCTTCTCCATCATTCTCCTGCGCCTCGCTAGTGAAAGAGCAGCTGTTTGGTCTGCCTATTACGCGAACACCATCCTCCGTTTGGACTTCAGACACTCCTTGCCTCCTCCTCATCCTTGCTCCCTCTACATCATTCAGATGCTCCTCGCTAGCGTACGCTTAGGTCTCCGGAGGGCCGGTTTCGCGAACACCCCCCTTCGGTGAGGACCTCGGGCTTTCCGTGCCTCCGTGTCCTCCTTGCTTTCTCTCCATCATTCTCAAGTGCCTCGCTAGTGAAAGCGCAGCTGTTTGGCCTGCCCATTACGCGAACACCGCCCTCTGTTTATGCTCCTCGCTAGCATACGCTTATGTCTGCGGAGGGCCGGTTTCGCGAACACCCCCTTCGGTGAGGACCTCGGGATCTCCGTTGCTCCGCGTCCTCCTTGCTCCTTCTCCTTCGTTCTCATGCGCCTCGCTAGTGAAAGCGCAGCTGTTTGGCCTGCCCATTACGCGAACACCGCCCTCTGTTTATGCTCCTCGCTAGCATACGCTTATGTCTGCGGAGGGCCGGTTTCGCGAACACCCCCTTCGGTGAGGACCTCGGGATCTCCGTTGCTCCGCGTCCTCCTTGCTCCTTCTCCTTCGTTCTCATGCGCCTCGCTAGTGAAAGAGAAGCTGTTTGGCCTGCCTAGTACACGAACACCGCCCTCGGTTTATGCTCCTCGCGAGAGTGGGCTGAGGTCTGCGGAGGGCCTATTACGCGAACACCGCCCTCCAGTTGGACCTCGGGCTCTCCGTTGCTCCTCGTCCTCCTTGCTCCCTCTACATCCTTCTCAAGCGCCTCACACCGCCCTCCGTTTATGCTCCTCGCTAGCGTACGCTTATGTCTGCGGAGGGCCGGTTTCTTGAACACCGCCATCGGTGAGGACCTCTGGATCTCCTTTGCTCCTCGTCCTCCCTGCTCCCTCTCCTTTGTTCTCAAGTGCCTCGCTAGTGAAAGCGAAGCTGTTTTGCCTGCCTATTACGTGAACACCGCCCTCCAGTTGGACCTCGGGCTCTCCGTGTCTCCTCCTCCTCCTTGCTCCCTCTCATTGTTCTCAAGTGCCTCGCTAGTGAAAGAGCAGCCGTTTGGCCTACCCATTACGTGAACATGGCCCTCCATTTATGCTCCTCGCGAGCGTACGCTTAGGCCTGCGGATGGCCGGTTTCGCGAACACCGCCCTCTAGTTGGACCTCGGGCTCTCCGTTTCTCCTCGTACTCCTTACTCCCTCTACATCTTTCTCAAGCGCCTCGCTAGTGAAAGAGCAGCTCTGTGGCCTGCCTACTACGCGAACACCGCCCTCCGTTTGGACTTCAGACACTCCTTGCCTCCTCCTCATCCTTGCTCCCTCTACATCGTTCTCAAGTGCCTCGGTAGCGTACGCTTAGGTCTGCGGAGGGCGGGTTACGCGAACACCACCATTTTTGAGGAACCCAGTACCTCCTACACACACACACACACACACCCACACACAGACACACACACACACACACACACACACACACACACGAGGCAGTGAGGAGGAGAAGGAGGTTGTTGCTACGCCTGCGTCGCGAAACCAGGGCTCATTGTGTGCGCGCCCGGAGTAGCTACGGGGAAACACGTGGGACAACCGACCAGTTTGGGGTCATGGTTTATTCAACGCGTATTTTCGGTGTGGTTTAACTTGGTAATCTGATCTGAAAGACTTTCCCTGAATGTGCCTTAATTTCACCTCTTTTTCCTTTCTCCTTTTCTTAGCTTACTGAAAATGTTGGCGACCAAAGGCCGGATTCAGGGACGTGTGCTGCTTGTGCTACTCGCGTTACGTGGGCAAACTGCTCGCTGTCATCATCGATACAAAGGTAAAGTGCAATCCCAGGGTTGTGTGCTGCTTGTGGTACTCGCTTTATGTAGACAAACTGCTTGCTGTCAACATCGATACAAAGATAACAAAAGAATAGCCTAGTGTAACGTAGTGTTTCATGTTTTGTTTTGTTTTTTTCTAGAATGATTCAAATGTAACCATCGTTTCCCCAACCCCGCAGGCTCTGCGACCCGTGAAGAACTGAGACTCCTTCTGGTCGGTATAACAGGCTCGAGAAAGAGTGCGTCCGGAAACACCATCCTGGGGGATGCGTACGCTTTCAAAGAGGACGTTTCGCCCGAGTCTCTCACCGACAGCTGTCTCAGAAAAGAGGCAGAGGGCGACAAACTGGTGGGAGAGGATGTGGTGAAAATCGGCCAGCTGCGGCTGGTCACAGAGTGTTACAAAGGAGATTACTGAGATTCGTTTGTAACAAAAGGCTGATTCTTTCAATGCACGCATCCTACGGTGAGATTTATATCATGTATTCACAGCCACCAGAGGCGCTGTACAGCACCGAGTGCCTGAAACACAGACAGTTTGTTGATATTTTTTTAATGTAAACCTTCTTTTTTTTTCATGTAAACCTGTTCTTGACATATCTACTGAGATTCGTTTGTCTTGAAAGGCTGATTCAACCCCGTTGTTGACTTTTATTTTGCCTTCCAGATTGCCTCAGTTGTATCGTGAGTGTAATTTCAAATAAAATAAAATAAAACTCAGAAGCATCTGTGTGTTGTATTCTTCTTCTTCTTCTTCTTCTTCTTCTCATTATTATTATTATTATTATTATTATTATCATTATTATTATTATTATTGTGATTATGCTTCATTTTCATGTGCTGGGGTATCAATGACCCCCATGGTGCCACAGCAGCTTCTGTGCGTGGTCCCCAAGTGCTACGTTTTCTTTCCCGATCCCCTGACGAACCCATTAGAATCGCTCTGGGGCACTCTTCGACCCCAAATGATCATTCTGGGTTTTTTTTAACATTTTCATTCACCGGTCTCTACTGAGGTTGGGGTACTCTGGGACCCCCGGGGTCTGGGGCTGCCCCGAAGGGAAGCATGAGGGTTAACATTTTCATTCACCGGTCTCTACTGAGGGTGGGGTACTCTGAGACCCCCGGGGTCTGGGGCTGCCCCAAAGGGGAGCATGAGGGTTAACAGCGGCCTCCCATGGACGAACGCCATAGAGCCTGCCCGAAACTAGGAGAAAAATTGAAACGGGAGTGGCATCCGGGGAGGGAAACGTGGGTGTACGGGGCGCGGGAGCCAACCCTGATGCACGGCCTGTGAAATACGACCCAGTGGAGAAGGCGACGTGAGAGGATAGTGCTTGTATTACGCGAAACTCCCTGGCTTGTGGAGGACAGATGTGTGATAAGCATGAACACAGGCTCATGAACACAGGCTCATGAACACAAGCTCATGAACACAGGCGCAGGTCTCATGGAGAGGGTCTGAAATTGAGTCTCATGCGCTGAATAAAAAAAAAAAAAACAAATTAGGCAAGGTGAAATTGTAGGCCGGGAGTGATATTGGGTTGGTTCTGTTTTTTTTTGGGGGGGGTTGTGCAAAACACACACGGAACAGAGTGTGGTGGAGGCTGGGACACGGACAGAGCACAGCTTTCGTGTAGCTTGCGTGTCGCTTCACCGTATTGTCTGTTACCACACGCGGGAGCCAACCCTGATGCGCGGCCTGTGAAATACGACCCAGTGGAGAAGGCGACGTGAGAGGATAGCGCTTGTATTACGCGAAACTCCCTGGCTTGTGGAGGACAGATGTGTGATAAGCATGAACACAGGCTCATGAACACAGGCTCATGAACACAAGCTCATGAACACAGGCGCAGGTCTCATGGAGAGGGTCTGAAATTGAGTCTCATGCGCTGAATAAAAAAAAAAATAACAAAAACAAATTAAGCAAGGTGAAATTGTATGCAATCTTTATATATGCAGGGCAGTGAAATATCACAAAGTACAATGCTGACTAGTACAACAAGTAACATTAGGCCGGGATTGATATTGGGTTGGTTTTTTTTGGGGGGGGGGTGTTGTGCAAAACACACACGGAACAGAGTGTGGTGGAGGCTGGGACACGGACAGAGCACAGCTTTCGCGTAGCTTGCGTGTCGCTTCACCGTATTGTCTGTTACCACACGCGGGAGCCAACCCTGATGCGCGGCCTGTGAAATACGACCCAGTGGAGAAGGCGACGTGAGAGGATAGCGCTTGTATTACGCGAAACTCCCTGGCTTGTGGAGGACAGATGTGTGATAAGCATGAACACAGGCTCATGAACACAGGCTCATGAACACAAGCCCATGAACACAGGCGCAGGTCTCATGGAGAGGGTCTGAAATTGAGTCTCATGCGCTGAATAAAAAAACAAAAAACAAAAACAAATTAAGCAAGGTAAAATTGTATGCAATCTTTATATATGCAGGGCAGTGAAATATCACAAAGTACAATGCTGACTAGTACAACAAGTAACATTAGGCCGGGATTGATAATGGGTTGTTTTTTTTGGGGGGGGGGGTGTTGTGCAAAACACACACGGAACAGAGTGTGTTGGAGGCTGGGCGACGGACAGAGCACAGCTTTCGCGTAGCTTGCGTGTCGCTTAACTGTATTGTCTGTTACCACACGCGGGAGCCAACCCTGATGCTCGGCCTGTGAAATGCGACCCAGGGGTACTCTGGGACCCCCGGGGTCCGGAGCTGCCCCGAAGGGGAGCACGAGGGTTTTCCCGACCGAGAGTCCCGACCGAGAGAGTTTTCCCGACCGAGAAAGTTTTCCCGACCGAGAGTCCCGACCGAGAGTCCCGACCGAGAAAGTTTTCCCGACCGAGAGTCCCGACCGAGAGAGTTTTCCCGACCGAGAGTCCCGACCGAGAGACTTTTCCCGACCGAGAGAGTTTTCCCGACCGAGAGTCCAAATGAGGAAGTTTTCAAACAGGCAGTGTGTTTCACAAACTCAGTCTGGTATTTTCAGATCAGCTGCCATTTTCATTGTTTCATTTTATCATGGGTATGTGAAATGTTGTGCCGTGGTTCATCTTACACAATGATGATTGCTAAGCCAGATATGAGTCCTGAACGCCACACAGGCATTTGTAGGAAATCATGGTCAACTTTTGTATCTGTATCGTTTTTAACATTGTAAAAGCTGTAAAATGTAGATGAATGTGTTGAGAATAATAAAAAAAACGAAATCCAAAGTATAACTTTGACTTGACATTTATTTCTTTTGCATCACACAAAATCCATGCCATTTCACGTACATTACACAGAATCCATGAAAATGGGAAAGTTTTCCCGACTGAGAAAGTTTTCCCGACCGAGTGTCCCGACCGAGAGAGTTTTCCCGACCGAGAGTCCCGACCGAGAAAGTTTTCCCGACCGAGAGTCCCGACCGAGAGACTTTTCCCGACCGAGAAAGTTTTCCCGACCGAGAGAGTTTTCCCGACCGAGAGTCCAAATGAGGAAGTTTTCAAACAGGCAGTGTGTTTCACAAACTCAGTCTGGTATTTTCAGATCAGCTGCCATTTTCATTGTTTCATTTTATCATGGGTATGTGAAATGTTGTGCCGTGGTTCATCTTACACAATGATGATTGCTAAGCCAGATATGAGTCCTGAACGCCACACAGGCATTTGTAGGAAATCATGGTCAACTTTTGTATCTGTATCGTTTTTAACATTGTAAAAGATGTAAAATGTAGATGAATGTGTTGAGAATAATTAAAAAAACGAAATCCAAAGTATAACATTGACTTGACATTTATTTCTTTTGCATCACACAAAATCCATGCCATTTCACGTACATTACACAGAATCCATGAAAATGGGAAAGTTTTCCCGACCGAGAAAGTTTTCCCGATGGAGAGTCCCGACCGAGAGAGTTTTCCCGACCGAGAGTCCCGACCGAGAAAGTTTTCCCGACCGAGAGTCCCGACCGAGAGACTTTTCCCGACCGAGAGTCCCGACCGAGAAAGTTTTCCCGACCGAGAGTCCAAATGAGGAAGTTTTCAAACAGGCAGTGTGTTTCACAAACTCAGGCTGGTATTTTCAGATCAGCTGTCATTTTCATTGTTTCATTTTATCATGGGTATGTGAAGTGCCGTGGTTCATCTTACACAATGATGATTGCTAAGCCAGATATGAGTCCTGAACGCCACACAGGCATTTGTAGGAAATCATGGTCAACTTTTGTATCTGTATCGTTATTAACATTGTAAAAGATGTAAAATGTAGATGAATGTGTTGATAATCATAAAAAAAAAACGAAATCCAAAGTATAACTTTGCCATAACATTTATTTCTTTTGCATCACACAAAATCCATGCCATTTCACGTACATTACACAGAATCCATCAAAACGGCCAAACTTTCTTTACACCAAAACTTTCCCGACCGAGAGTCCCGACCGGGAAAGTTTTCCCGACCGAGAGTCCCGACCGAGAGTCCCGACCGAGACAGTTTTCCCAACCGAGAAAGTTTTCCCGACCGAGATAGTTTTCCCGACCGAGAGAGTTTTCCCGACCGAGAGTCCCGACCGAGAGAGTTTTCCCGACCGAGAGTCCCGACCGAGAAAGTTTTCCCGACCGAGAGTCCCGACCGAGAAATTTTTCCCGACCGAGAGTCCAAATGAGAAAGTTTTCAAACAGGCAGTGTGTTTCATAGACTCAGGCTGGTATTTTCAGACCAGCTGTCATTTTCATTGTTTCATTTTATCATGGGTATGTGAAATGTTGTGCCGTGGTTCATCTTGCACAATGATGAAACGCCACACAGGCCTACAAACGCCACACAAGCATTTGTAGGAAATCATGGTCAACTTTTGTATGTGTATCGTTTTTAACATTGTAAAAGATGTAAAATGTAGGTGATTGTGTTGAGAATAATAAAAAACGAAATCCAAAGTATTGCTTTCCCATGACATTTATTTCTTTTGCATCACACAAAATCCATGCCATTTCACGTACATTACACAGAATCCATCAAAACGGCAAACCTTTCTTTACACCAAAACTTTCCCGACCGAGGGAGTTTTCCCGACTGAGAGAGTTTTCCCGACCGAGAGTCCCGACCGAGAAAGTACATTTGGTGTACACATTTTAAATTTTGAGCTCGATGCACCAACTCAGTGGAGGTCTCTTCGAGCAAAGTATACTGATAGTTTGACCTTAACAGAGAGGGCAAGCTGTAGGCAAGAGCAAACCCAAGCGGAAGAAGAAATTGAAGCGATGCCCGAGCCTGTTGCAGACTCTGAAGAAGAGTCTTTAGCCACAGCAATAACTGCGTCTTTCAATAAACCTCAACCGGAGCCTCAGCCAGAGCCTTCAACTTCAACTTCCTCCGCGCTAGCCACTGTGGGGTCACATGGGACATGTGCTGACTTGTGTGTGTTGTTGTGAACTTAGACAGATGTACATGTTAAGCTGCGGACATGTTTCCTTTGAGGCATGCATCAAGGAGAACGTGAGGGTAACTGGGAAACGAATGTGTTTTATGTGTAAGGTAGAATGCGCATTTTATCGACCGGTGCACACCAGCTGCGTGTCAGATGTTACCTGCGTTGACTGTAACCAGCGCAGAGTGTACATGATGCTATGCGGTCACGCGACCTGCGCGTGTGTGAACAAAGCTTGTTCAGAATGTAACACCAAACATACCGTGAGAAGTTTCTGTGAATGGATTGACAAACTAACAGCTTATCTGTGTGTATGATACATAAAAAACCTACTACAAGTATAGTAGATGTATTGCCATTACAAGTATTGCCATTATGAGTTTGGCTACTGCATCCAACATATTTTTGTATAATAAAGAACCACAAGTATTTCTACTACAAGTGTTATATTTGTGTATAATAAAAACTATTCTAAAATGGTGAATGTCAGTTACATTCTGTATAACATTCATTTATTGTACTGTGTAACAACATACATATTCAAATGTGATGGGCACAATCATTAACCACACAGTCTCTGTGTCTGCAAAGGCATCGGTTTATTGCAGTGTTTAAGAACATACAGATAAAATTGTACACAGTTAAGAAGAGCATAAACTAAACGCAAAGGGTATGTGATGGGCACAATCATTAACCACACAGTCTCTGTGTCTGCAAAGGCATCTGTTTATTGCAGCGTCTAACAACATACAGATACAATTGTGTGCAGTTGAGAAGAGCGTATTTTTTTTTAAAAAAAAGCAAAGCATACAGCTGTACACAAAAGAAAACAATACTTTGATCATAATGTAAAAGCAAACCGTACCGCTGTACACAAAAGACATCCAAGTGAACAACACTTTGCATTTCCCAAAGTGACACTCGTGTACATGAGCTAGTTTTTTGGCGTGAGGCACTTGCTTTTCTTAAGAAGCTGGAGATCTGCGCAGCAGGGCATACTTGCGGTTGAAAAAACCTCGGTTGAACTAAGAGATCGAGTGGAGATGCTCTGCCTGGTGGTTAGTCGATCAAGATCGCAACGAAGCGATAACTTCCTTACGTGTCAAGTACAGTTGGTTCACAAGGATTTGCATTCGACTTCTTGTTGTTGATCAGAGGCAAGGGAACCACATTGAAATACGCAATCGGTGCAGACGACACGTACACACGATACATCCTATTGTCTACCGCGCAGTCGCCTCACCAGCTTACGTTCCCAGACATGCAATCGCTCATACGTTATTGTATGAAGGATGTGAGCAAGCTTTCAGATGGCAAAGAAGACTACGACATGATCAGAGAACTGCAATGTCACCAGACTCAAAGCGCCGATCAGATCAAGTTCTGTGATAAGCTCGAAGGCTTAAAACTGAGATCAGATCCGCATTGCGAGGTAATAGACCGGCGTACAGACCTCAGAGGGCCACCTGTCGTTCACAGGAATCTAAAACCTAGAATGCGTAATACAGACACAGTGTTCCCGAGGCTGGCGTCGGACAATCCGCCTGTTGTTCACAGAAGCGGGGCTGTACAACCTACGGATTTCAGAGCACCACCTGTTGACAGGGATCTAAATCCCAGGACGTGCAATAAAGACAGTGTTCCCGAGGTCGGCGTCAGACAATCCACCTGTCGTTCACAGAAACTTGAAGCCGAATAATGACAGTCCCACACTCTTCGCCGAAGCGACACCCCGGCCTCTGCCTGTTAGAAACACCAGCTCATCTGGAAAGGACCCTGTCGGATTCGGGGAGGGTTACACTTTGCTGGCAGCTTATTATAACTACGGGAACAACAGTCCGAAGTGAACCAAGATCCAGTCAAACGCAACCGCCATGAAGACGGAGCACCTGTAGGATCCGGAATCCATCAGATACGTTACTGGACCCCTAAAGCTAAGGGTAGCATTAACGATCGTGAGCCCTACGAGTAAGAACACAGCTGTGACACGGACTCTTGATTCTCCCGCACCCATTGTATTAGTGTTTGTGAAGACACGTGAAGATAGAAGTGAAATGTTACACTTTTGTCTGTATGATATTGAACGACACAGTGCTGGCAAAGTATTACATTTCTTTATTTAGGTAAAGTTCACAAGTCAAGGTACATCACCAATACATGCAGGCTAGTTCGCTAACCAACAAGCTACGGGTTACCATTATTCCCAATATAGGTCGAGAATGTCCGAATGAGCTTAAAGTGGCGACAACGGGTCACCTTGAGGCGTCGTGCTATAAGACGTCGGGTTACACGACTAGGCCACGGTGCAAAGAATCCACGTCGCTAATATGTTGTATTTAGCATACTCAGTCAAAGCGAAGCCTCTGTTGATCACATCGACCAGCCAGTATGCATCCAACAGGTCTCATCACCCCAGTGATCCTGGTCTATGTGACATCGTGTGGAGCTACTTCAGAAGAAGGCCCATTCTGGATAGCTCTGTACAACTGTAACTAACGACTACATGTACATATTGAATGTGCACCAAATTTCAAGTAATAAGAGTGGATGAATTACTCAAATGTGATGCGGCTTATCGTAGGTGTGCTAATTGTGAAGTGCAACTTATTTCAAATAAACACCTTGTGTATACATGACAAATGAGCGTCAATGTGTTTCCTTACACATGCAGCCACAGATTATATAGCTGAAATTCATCTAAAAGGTGAGTGTTTCCAAGTGTCCAATGTGATGCACAACACCGCACACGAACATGAAATGTGAACACTTTTATTCAAGCAAGGTAGTTACAAGTATGCCACAACAGTTTATTTTTATTGCAATCAAGCGCACCCGATATAATCATAGGTCGGTCAGGAGAATCATATGGCGGTCGGAAGACCGAGCGCGGTGTCGATATTGAACTGTACAAAATATTGGCCTGCACGAAACTAGGAGAAAAATTTAAATGGGCGTGGTATCCACGGAGGGAAATGATGATGCACGGGGGGGCATACCATTAGGGACATGCGCAACAGGGGAGTGCGTTTTTAAAACGCCCCCCTGTGGCTGAATTTTTTTTTACAATATCAACAAACTGTCCGTGTTTCAGGCGCTCGATCCCTTAACCCTTGTGCACCCTGGACCAAAAAAAAAAAAAAAGGGGGGGGGGGGGGGTCACACAGACCCCGGCAGCGCAGACCCAGGTCTCGTCGCGAAACAGGGCCCCGGCTCGGGGTGGGGGCGGATGGGGGTCAGGTGGACCCCCTGCTATAGCGGGTCTCGTCACAGCGTCGGACAAAGGCACCTAATCGGCTGTAACCCTCCATCGATCGGGTAAGTTACGATGGCAAACCTTGGGGTCTGGAGGGACCCCCAAGCGCCAAGGCAACAACTCTCAACTTCACATCATCATCTTCATCATCATCATCATCGTCTCCTTCTCGAGAGTGTTCACGTAAACCGGCCTCAGTGAGGACCTCGGACTCTCCCTGCCTGCTAGTCCTCCTACCTCCTTCCTCTTGGTTCTCCTGCTCCTCGCAGGGTAGGGCTTAGCCTTACGGGCCCCGGGTTACGCGTAAACCGGCCTAAGTGAGGACCTCGGACCTTCCATGCCTGCTGGTCCTCCTTCCTCCTTCTGCTCCATTCTCCTGCTCCTCGAAGGCGAGCACCTTGCCGGATGGGCCCCGGTTTACGCATAAACCGGCCTAAGTGAGGACTGGGGTAGCTCTCTACTCCGTGGGTACTCTGTGACCACTTAGTAATGGCGATGGGGTATTTCGCAACCCCAATGCACGTTCGTAAGTTACGATGGGAAACACTAGGGTCTGGAAGGACCCCCAAGCGCCACGGCAACAACTCTCAACTTCATATCATCATCTTCATCATCATCATCATCATCGTCTCCTTCTCGGCAGTGTTCGCGTAAACCAGCCTAAGTGGGGACCTCGGACTCTCCCTGCCTGCTAGTCCTCCTACCTCCTTCTGCTCTGTTCTGCTGCTCCTCGAAGGCAAGCACCTTGTCGGATGGGCCCCGGGTTATGCGTAAACCGGCCTAAGTGAGGACCTCGGACTCTCCCTGCCTCCAAGTCCTCCTTCCTCCTTCTGTTCCGTTCTCCTGCTCCTCACAGGGGAGCGTTTAGCCGGATTGGCCTCGGGTTACGCGTAAACCGGCCTTCGAGAGGAGCAGGGATGTTCTCTACTCCACGATTACTATGGGGTCAAAGCGTACCCACGATGGGGTATTTCGCCACCCCAATACACATTCGTGAGTTACGATGGCAAACACTGGGGTCCGGAGAGACCCCGAACCGCCGGAGGAAACAACTCTCAACTTCACATCATCATCATCATCATCATCATCATCATCGTCGTCTCCTTCTCGGCAGTGTTCGCGTAAACGGGCCTAAGTGAGGACCTCGGACTCTCCCTGCCTCCAAGTCCTCCTTCCTCCTTCTGCTCGGTTCTCCTGCTCCTCACAGGGGAGCGTTTAGCCGGATGGGCCTCGGGTTACACGTAAACCGGCCTTCGAGAGGAGCAGGGATGTTTTCAACTCCACGATTACTATGGGGTCAAAGTGTACCCACGATGGGGTATTTCGCAACCCCAATACACATTCGTGAGTTACGATGGCAAACACTGGGGTCTGGAGAGACCCCGAACCGCCATTCGTGAGTTACGATGGCAAACACTGGGGTCCGGAGGGACCCCGAACCGCCGGAGGAAACAACTCTCAACTTTAGATCATCATCATCATCATCATCATCATCATCATCATCGTCGTCGTCTCCTTCTCGGCAGTGTTCGCGTAAATGGCCCTAAGTGAGGACCTCGGACTCTCCCTGCCTCCAAGTCCTCCTTCCTCCTTCTGCTCCGTTCTCCTGCTCCTCACAGGGGAGCGTTTAGCCGGATGGGCCTCGGGTTACGCGTAAAACGGCCTTCGACAGGAGCAGGGATGTTCTCTACTCCACGATTACTATGGGGTCAAAGCGTACCCACGATGGGGTATTTCGCAACCCCAATACACATTCGTAAGTTACGATGGCAAACACTGGGGTCTGGAGGGACCCCGAACCGCCATTCGAAAGTTACGATGGCAAACACTGGGGTCCGGAGGGACCCCGAACCGCCGGAGCAAACAACTCTCAACTTCAGATCATCATCATCATCATCATCATCATCATCAATGTCTCCTTCTCGGCAGTGTTCGCGTAAACCGGCCTAAGTGAGGACCTCGGACTCTCCCTGCCTCTCCATCCTGCGACCTCCTTCTGCTCCGTTCTCCTGCTCCTCGCAGGTGAGCGCTTTGCCGGATGGGCCTCGGGTTACGCGTAAATGGGCCTAAGTGAGGACCTCGGGCTCTCCGTTGCTCCTCGTCTTCCTTGCTCCTTCTCCATCATTCTCCTGCGCCTCGCTAGTGAAAGAGCAGCTGTTTGGTCTGCCTATTACGCGAACACCATCCTCCGTTTGGACTTCAGACACTCCTTGCCTCCTCCTCATCCTTGCTCCCTCTACATCATTCAGATGCTCCTCGCTAGCGTACGCTTAGGTCTCCGGAGGGCCGGTTTCGCGAACACCCCCCTTCGGTGAGGACCTCGGGCTTTCCGTGCCTCCGTGTCCTCCTTGCTTTCTCTCCATCATTCTCAAGTGCCTCGCTAGTGAAAGCGCAGCTGTTTGGCCTGCCCATTACGCGAACACCGCCCTCTGTTTATGCTCCTCGCTAGCATACGCTTATGTCTGCGGAGGGCCGGTTTCGCGAACACCCCCTTCGGTGAGGACCTCGGGATCTCCGTTGCTCCGCGTCCTCCTTGCTCCTTCTCCTTCGTTCTCATGCGCCTCGCTAGTGAAAGCGCAGCTGTTTGGCCTGCCCATTACGCGAACACCGCCCTCTGTTTATGCTCCTCGCTAGCATACGCTTATGTCTGCGGAGGGCCGGTTTCGCGAACACCCCCTTCGGTGAGGACCTCGGGATCTCCGTTGCTCCGCGTCCTCCTTGCTCCTTCTCCTTCGTTCTCATGCGCCTCGCTAGTGAAAGAGAAGCTGTTTGGCCTGCCTAGTACACGAACACCGCCCTCGGTTTATGCTCCTCGCGAGAGTGGGCTGAGGTCTGCGGAGGGCCTATTACGCGAACACCGCCCTCCAGTTGGACCTCGGGCTCTCCGTTGCTCCTCGTCCTCCTTGCTCCCTCTACATCCTTCTCAAGCGCCTCACACCGCCCTCCGTTTATGCTCCTCGCTAGCGTACGCTTATGTCTGCGGAGGGCCGGTTTCTTGAACACCGCCATCGGTGAGGACCTCTGGATCTCCTTTGCTCCTCGTCCTCCCTGCTCCCTCTCCTTTGTTCTCAAGTGCCTCGCTAGTGAAAGCGAAGCTGTTTTGCCTGCCTATTACGTGAACACCGCCCTCCAGTTGGACCTCGGGCTCTCCGTGTCTCCTCCTCCTCCTTGCTCCCTCTCATTGTTCTCAAGTGCCTCGCTAGTGAAAGAGCAGCCGTTTGGCCTACCCATTACGTGAACATGGCCCTCCATTTATGCTCCTCGCGAGTGTACGCTTAGGCCTGCGGATGGCCGGTTTCGCGAACACCGCCCTCTAGTTGGACCTCGGGCTCTCCGTTTCTCCTCGTACTCCTTACTCCCTCTACATCTTTCTCAAGCGCCTCGCTAGTGAAAGAGCAGCTCTGTGGCCTGCCTACTACGCGAACACCGCCCTCCGTTTGGACTTCAGACACTCCTTGCCTCCTCCTCATCCTTGCTCCCTCTACATCGTTCTCAAGTGCCTCGGTAGCGTACGCTTAGGTCTGCGGAGGGCGGGTTACGCGAACACCACCATTTTTGAGGAACCCAGTACCTCCTACACACACACACACACACACCCACACACAGACACACACACACACACACACACACACACACGAGGCAGTGAGGAGGAGAAGGAGGTTGTTGCTACGCCTGCGTCGCGAAACCAGGGCTCATTGTGTGCGCGCCCGGAGTAGCTACGGGGAAACACGTGGGACAACCGACCAGTTTGGGGTCATGGTTTATTCAACGCGTATTTTCAGTGTGGTTTAACTTGGTAATCTGATCTGAAAGACTTTCCCTGAATGTGCCTTAATTTCACCTCTTTTTCCTTTCTCCTTTTCTTAGCTTACTGAAAATGTTGGCGACCAAAGGCCGGATTCAGGGACGTGTGCTGCTTGTGCTACTCGCGTTACGTGGGCAAACTGCTCGCTGTCATCATCGATACAAAGGTAAAGTGCAATCCCAGGGTTGTGTGCTGCTTGTGGTACTCGCTTTATGTAGACAAACTGCTTGCTGTCAACATCGATACAAAGATAACAAAAGAATAGCCTAGTGTAACGTAGTGTTTCATGTTTTGTTTTGTTTTTTTCTAGAATGATTCAAATGTAACCATCGTTTCCCCAACCCCGCAGGCTCTGCGACCCGTGAAGAACTGAGACTCCTTCTGGTCGGTATAACAGGCTCGAGAAAGAGTGCGTCCGGAAACACCATCCTGGGGGATGCGTACGCTTTCAAAGAGGACGTTTCACCCGAGTCTCTCACCGACAGCTGTCTCAGAAAAGAGGCAGAGGGCGACAAACTGGTGGGAGAGGATGTGGTGAAAATCGGCCAGCTGCGGCTGGTCACAGAGTGTTACAAAGGAGATTACTGAGATTCGTTTGTAACAAAAGGCTGATTCTTTCAATGCACGCATCCTACGGTGAGATTTATATCATGTATTCACAGCCACCAGAGGCGCTGTACAGCACCGAGTGCCTGAAACACAGACAGTTTGTTGATATTTTTTTAATGTAAACCTTCTTTTTTTTTCATGTAAACCTGTTCTTGACATATCTACTGAGATTCGTTTGTCTTGAAAGGCTGATTCAACCCCGTTGTTGACTTTTATTTTGCCTTCCAGATTGCCTCAGTTGTATCGTGAGTGTAATTTCAAATAAAATAAAATAAAACTCAGAAGCATCTGTGTGTTGTATTCTTCTTCTTCTTCTTCTTCTTCTTCTCATTATTATTATTATTATTATTATTATTATCATTATTATTATTATTATTGTGATTATGCTTCATTTTCATGTGCTGGGGTATCAATGACCCCCATGGTGCCACAGCAGCTTCTGTGCGTGGTCCCCAAGTGCTACGTTTTCTTTCCCGATCCCCTGACGAACCCATTAGAATCGCTCTGGGGCACTCTTCGACCCCAAATGATCATTCTGGGTTTTTTTTAACATTTTCATTCACCGGTCTCTACTGAGGTTGGGGTACTCTGGGACCCCCGGGGTCTGGGGCTGCCCCGAAGGGAAGCATGAGGGTTAACATTTTCATTCACCGGTCTCTACTGAGGGTGGGGTACTCTGAGACCCCCGGGGTCTGGGGCTGCCCCAAAGGGGAGCATGAGGGTTAACAGCGGCCTCCCATGGACGAACGCCATAGAGCCTGCCCGAAACTAGGAGAAAAATTGAAACGGGAGTGGCATCCGGGGAGGGAAACGTGGGTGTACGGGGCGCGGGAGCCAACCCTGATGCACGGCCTGTGAAATACGACCCAGTGGAGAAGGCGACGTGAGAGGATAGTGCTTGTATTACGCGAAACTCCCTGGCTTGTGGAGGACAGATGTGTGATAAGCATGAACACAGGCTCATGAACACAGGCTCATGAACACAAGCTCATGAACACAGGCGCAGGTCTCATGGAGAGGGTCTGAAATTGAGTCTCATGCGCTGAATAAAAAAAAAAAAAACAAATTAGGCAAGGTGAAATTGTAGGCCGGGAGTGATATTGGGTTGGTTCTGTTTTTTTTGGGGGGGGGTTGTGCAAAACACACACGGAACAGAGTGTGGTGGAGGCTGGGACACGGACAGAGCACAGCTTTCGTGTAGCTTGCGTGTCGCTTCACCGTATTGTCTGTTACCACACGCGGGAGCCAACCCTGATGCGCGGCCTGTGAAATACGACCCAGTGGAGAAGGCGACGTGAGAGGATAGCGCTTGTATTACGCGAAACTCCCTGGCTTGTGGAGGACAGATGTGTGATAAGCATGAACACAGGCTCATGTACACAGGCTCATGAACACAAGCTCATGAACACAGGATCAGGTCTCATGGAGAGGGTCTGAAATTGAGTCTCATGCGCTGAATAAAAAAAAAAATAACAAAAACAAATTAAGCAAGGTGAAATTGTATGCAATCTTTATATATGCAGGGCAGTGAAATATCACAAAGTACAATGCTGACTAGTACAACAAGTAACATTAGGCCGGGATTGATATTGGGTTGGTTTTTTTTGGGGGGGGGTGTTGTGCAAAACACACACGGAACAGAGTGTGGTGGAGGCTGGGACATGGACAGAGCACAGCTTTCGCGTAGCTTGCGTGTCGCTTCACCGTATTGTCTGTTACCACACGCGGGAGCCAACCCTGATGCGCGGCCTGTGAAATACGACCCAGTGGAGAAGGCGACGTGAGAGGATAGCGCTTGTATTACGCGAAACTCCCTGGCTTGTGGAGGACAGATGTGTGATAAGCATGAACACAGGCTCATGAACACAGGCTCATGAACACAAGCCCATGAACACAGGCGCAGGTCTCATGGAGAGGGTCTGAAATTGAGTCTCATGCGCTGAATAAAAAAAAAAAAAAAAAAACAAATTAAGCAAGGTAAAATTGTATGCAATCTTTATATATGCAGGGCAGTGAAATATCACAAAGTACAATGCTGACTAGTACAACAAGTAACATTAGGCCGGGATTGATAATGGGTTGTTTTTTTTGGGGGGGGGGGTGTTGTGCAAAACACACACGGAACAGAGTGTGTTGGAGGCTGGGACACGGACAGAGCACAGCTTTCGCGTAGCTTGCGTGTCGCTTCACTGTATTGTCTGTTACCACACGCGGGAGCCAACCCTGATGCTCGGCCTGTGAAATGCGACCCAGGGGTACTCTGGGACCCCCGGGGTCCGGAGCTGCCCCGAAGGGGAGCACGAGGGTTTTCCCGACCGAGAGTCCCGACCGAGAGAGTTTTCCCGACCGAGAGTCCCGACCGAGAAAGTTTTCCCGACCGAGAGTCCCGACCGAGAGTCCCGACCGAGAAAGTTTTCCCGACCGAGAGTCCCGACCCAGAGAGTTTTCCCGACCGAGAGTCCCGACCGAGAGACTTTTCCCGACCGAGAGAGTTTTCCCGACCGAGAGTCCAAATGAGGAAGTTTTCAAACAGGCAGTGTGTTTCACAAACTCAGGCTGGTATTTTCAGATCAGCTGCCATTTTCATTGTTTCATTTTATCATGGGTATGTGAAATGTTGTGCCGTGGTTCATCTTACACAATGATGATTGCTAAGCCAGATATGAGTCCTGAACGCCACACAGGCATTTGTAGGAAATCATGGTCAACTTTTGTATCTGTATCGTTTTTAACATTGTAAAAGATGTAAAATGTAGATGAATGTGTTGAGAATAATTAAAAAAACGAAATCCAAAGTATAACATTGACTTGACATTTATTTCTTTTGCATCACACAAAATCCATGCCATTTCACGTACATTACACAGAATCCATGAAAATGGGAAAGTTTTCCCGACCGAGAAAGTTTTCCCGACGGAGAGTCCCGACCGAGAGAGTTTTCCCGACCGAGAGTCCCGACCGAGAAAGTTTTCCCGACCGAGAGGCCCGACCGAGAGACTTTTCCCGACCGAGAGTCCCGACCGAGAAAGTTTTCCCGACCGAGAGTCCCGACCGAGAGAGTTTTCCCGACCGAGAGTCCCGACCGAAAAAGTTTTCCCGACCGAGAGTCCCGACCGAGAGACTTTTCCCGACCGAGAGTCCCGACCGAGAAAGTTTTCCCGACCGAGAGTCAAAATGAGGAAGTTTTCAAACAGGCAGTGTGTTTCACAAACTCAGGCTGGTATTTTCAGATCAGCTGTCATTTTCATTGTTTCATTTTATCATGGGTATGTGAAGTGCCGTGGTTCATCTTACACAATGATGATTGCTAAGCCAGATATGAGTCCTGAACGCCACACAGGCATTTGTAGGAAATCATGGTCAACTTTTGTATCTGTATCGTTTTTAACATTGTAAAAGATGTAAAATGTAGATGAATGTGTTGAGAATAATTAAAAAAACGAAATCCAAAGTATAACTTTGACTTGACATTTATTTCTTTTGCATCACACAAAATCCATGCCATTTCACGTACATTACACAGAATCCATGAAAATGGGAAAGTTTTCCCGACCGAGAAAGTTTTCCCGACGGAGAGTCCCGACCGAGAAAGTTTTCCCGACCGAGAGTCCCGACCGAGAGACTTTTCCCGACCGAGAGTCCCGACCGAGAGAGTTTTCCCGACCGAGAGTCCCGACCGAGAAAGTTTTCCCGACCGAGAGTCCCGACCGAGAGCGCTTGTATTACGCGAAACTCCCTGGCTTGTGGAGGACAGATGTGGGATAAGCATGAACACAGGCTCATGAACACAGGCTCATGAACACAAGCTCATGAACACAGGCGCAGGTCTCATGGAGAGGGTCTGAAATTGAGTCTCATGCGCTGAATAAAAAAAAAAATAACAAAAACAAATTAAGCAAGGTGAAATTGTATGCAATCTTTATATATGCAGGGCAGTGAAATATCACAAAGTACAATGCTGACTAGTACAACAAGTAACATTAGGCCGGGATTGATATTGGGTTGGTTCTGTTTTTTTTGGGGGGGGGTTGTGCAAAACACACACGGAACAGAGTGTGGTGGAGGCTGGGACACGGACAGAGCACAGCTTTCGCGTAGCTTGCGTGTCGCTTCACCGTATTGTCTGTTACCACACGCAGGAGCCAACCCTGATGCGCGGCCTGTGAAATACGACCCAGTGGAGAAGGCGACGTGAGAGGATAGCGCTTGTATTACGCGAAACTCCCTGGCTTGTGGAGGACAGATGTGTGATAAGCATGAACACAGGCTCATGAACACAGGCTCATGAACACAAGCCCATGAACACAGGCGCAGGTCTCATGGAGAGGGTCTGAAATTGAGTCTCATGCGCTGAATAAAAAAAAAAATAACAAAAACAAATTAAGCAAGGTAAAATTGTATGCAATCTTTATATATGCAGGGCAGTGAAATATCACAAAGTACAATGCTGACTAGTACAACAAGTAACATTAGGCCGGGATTGATAATGGGTTGTTTTTTTTGGGGGGGGGGTGTTGTGCAAAACACACACGGAACAGAGTGTGTTGGAGGCTGGGCGACGGACAGAGCACAGCTTTCGCGTAACTTGCGTGTCGCTTCACTGTATTGTCTGTTACCACACGCGGGAGCCAACCCTGATGCTCGGCCTGTGAAATGCGACCCAGGGGTACTCTGGGACCCCCGGGGTCCGGAGCTGCCCCGAAGGGGAGCACGAGGGTTTTCCCGACCGAGAGTCCCGACCGAGAGAGTTTTCCCGACCGAGAAAGTTTTCCCGACCGAGAGTCCCGACCGAGAGTCCCGACCGAGAAAGTTTTCCCGACCGAGAGTCCCGACCGAGAGAGTTTTCCCGACCGAGAGTCCCGACCGAGAGACTTTTCCCGACCGAGAGAGTTTTCCCGACCGAGAGTCCAAATGAGGAAGTTTTCAAACAGGCAGTGTGTTTCACAAACTCAGTCTGGTATTTTCAGATCAGCTGCCATTTTCATTGTTTCATTTTATCATGGGTATGTGAAATGTTGTGCCGTGGTTCATCTTACACAATGATGATTGCTAAGCCAGATATGAGTCCTGAACGCCACACAGGCATTTGTAGGAAATCATGGTCAACTTTTGTATCTGTATCGTTTTTAACATTGTAAAAGCTGTAAAATGTAGATGAATGTGTTGAGAATAATAAAAAAAACGAAATCCAAAGTATAACTTTGACTTGACATTTATTTCTTTTGCATCACACAAAATCCATGCCATTTCACGTACATTACACAGAATCCATGAAAATGGGAAAGTTTTCCCGACTGAGAAAGTTTTCCCGACCGAGTGTCCCGACCGAGAGAGTTTTCCCGACCGAGAGTCCCGACCGAGAAAGTTTTCCCGACCGAGAGTCCCGACCGAGAGACTTTTCCCGACCGAGAAAGTTTTCCCGACCGAGAGAGTTTTCCCGACCGAGAGTCCAAATGAGGAAGTTTTCAAACAGGCAGTGTGTTTCACAAACTCAGTCTGGTATTTTCAGATCAGCTGCCATTTTCATTGTTTCATTTTATCATGGGTATGTGAAATGTTGTGCCGTGGTTCATCTTACACAATGATGATTGCTAAGCCAGATATGAGTCCTGAACGCCACACAGGCATTTGTAGGAAATCATGGTCAACTTTTGTATCTGTATCGTTTTTAACATTGTAAAAGCTGTAAAATGTAGATGAATGTGTTGAGAATAATAAAAAAAACGAAATCCAAAGTATAACATTGACTTGACATTTATTTCTTTTGCATCACACAAAATCCATGCCATTTCACGTACATTACACAGAATCCATGAAAATGGGAAAGTTTTCCCGACCGAGAAAGTTTTCCCGACGGAGAGTCCCGACCGAGAGAGTTTTCCCGACCGAGAGTCCCGACCGAGAAAGTTTTCCCGACCGAGAGTCCCGACCGAGAGACTTTTCCCGACCGAGAGTCCCGACCGAGAAAGTTTTCCCGACCGAGAGTCCAAATGAGGAAGTTTTCAAACAGGCAGTGTGTTTCACAAACTCAGGCTGGTATTTTCAGATCAGCTGTCATTTTCATTGTTTCATTTTATCATGGGTATGTGAAGTGCCGTGGTTCATCTTACACAATGATGATTGCTAAGCCAGATATGAGTCCTGAACGCCACACAGGCATTTGTAGGAAATCATGGTCAACTTTTGTATCTGTATCGTTATTAACATTGTAAAAGATGTAAAATGTAGATGAATGTGTTGATAATCATAAAAAAAAAAACGAAATCCAAAGTATAACTTTGCCATAACATTTATTTCTTTTGCATCACACAAAATCCATGCCATTTCACGTACATTACACAGAATCCATCAAAACGGCCAAACTTTCTTTACACCAAAACTTTCCCGACCGAGAGTCCCGACCGGGAAAGTTTTCCCGACCGAGAGTCCCGACCGAGAGTCCCGACCGAGACAGTTTTCCCAACCGAGAAAGTTTTCCCGACCGAGATAGTTTTCCCGACCGAGAGAGTTTTCCCGACCGAGAGTCCCGACCGAGAAAGTTTTCCCGACCGAGAGTCCCGACCGAGAGAGTTTTCCCGACCGAGAGTCCCGACCGAGAAAGTTTTCCCGACCGAGAGTCCCGACCGAGAAATTTTTCCCGACCGAGAGTCCAAATGAGAAAGTTTTCAAACAGGCAGTGTGTTTCATAGACTCAGGCTGGTATTTTCAGACCAGCTGTCATTTTCATTGTTTCATTTTATCATGGGTATGTGAAATGTTGTGCCGTGGTTCATCTTGCACAATGATGAAACGCCACACAGGCCTACAAACGCCACACAAGCATTTGTAGGAAATCATGGTCAACTTTTGTATGTGTATCGTTTTTAACATTGTAAAAGATGTAAAATGTAGGTGATTGTGTTGAGAATAATAAAAAACGAAATCCAAAGTATTGCTTTCCCATGACATTTATTTCTTTTGCATCACACAAAATCCATGCCATTTCACGTACATTACACAGAATCCATCAAAACGGCAAACCTTTCTTTACACCAAAACTTTCCCGACCGAGGGAGTTTTCCCGACTGAGAGAGTTTTCCCGACCGAGAGTCCCGACCGAGAAAGTACATTTGGTGTACACATTTTAAATTTTGAGCTCGATGCACCAACTCAGTGGAGGTCTCTTCGAGCAAAGTATACTGATAGTTTGACCTTAACAGAGAGGGCAAGCTGTAGGCAAGAGCAAACCCAAGCGGAAGAAGAAATTGAAGCGATGCCCGAGCCTGTTGCAGACTCTGAAGAAGAGTCTTTAGCCACAGCAATAACTGCGTCTTTCAATAAACCTCAACCGGAGCCTCAGCCAGAGCCTTCAACTTCAACTTCCTCCGCGCTAGCCACTGTGGGGTCACATGGGACATGTGCTGACTTGTGTGTGTTGTTGTGAACTTAGACAGATGTACATGTTAAGCTGCGGACATGTTTCCTTTGAGGCATGCATCAAGGAGAACGTGAGGGTAACTGGGAAACGAATGTGTTTTATGTGTAAGGTAGAATGCGCATTTTATCGACCGGTGCACACCAGCTGCGTGTCAGATGTTACCTGCGTTGACTGTAACCAGCGCAGAGTGTACATGATGCTATGCGGTCACGCGACCTGCGCGTGTGTGAACAAAGCTTGTTCAGAATGTAACACCAAACATACCGTGAGAAGTTTCTGTGAATGGATTGACAAACTAACAGCTTATCTGTGTGTATGATACATAAAAAACCTACTACAAGTATAGTAGATGTATTGCCATTACAAGTATTGCCATTATGAGTTTGGCTACTGCATCCAACATATTTTTGTATAATAAAGAACCACAAGTATTTCTACTACAAGTGTTATATTTGTGTATAATAAAAACTATTCTAAAATGGTGAATGTCAGTTACATTCTGTATAACATTCATTTATTGTACTGTGTAACAACATACATATTCAAATGTGATGGGCACAATCATTAACCACACAGTCTCTGTGTCTGCAAAGGCATCGGTTTATTGCAGTGTTTAAGAACATACAGATAAAATTGTACACAGTTAAGAAGAGCATAAACTAAACGCAAAGGGTATGTGATGGGCACAATCATTAACCACACAGTCTCTGTGTCTGCAAAGGCATCTGTTTATTGCAGCGTCTAACAACATACAGATACAATTGTGTGCAGTTGAGAAGAGCGTATTTTTTTTTAAAAAAAAGCAAAGCATACAGCTGTACACAAAAGAAAACAATACTTTGATCATAATGTAAAAGCAAACCGTACCGCTGTACACAAAAGACATCCAAGTGAACAACACTTTGCATTTCCCAAAGTGACACTCGTGTACATGAGCTAGTTTTTTGGCGTGAGGCACTTGCTTTTCTTAAGAAGCTGGAGATCTGCGCAGCAGGGCATACTTGCGGTTGAAAAAACCTCGGTTGAACTAAGAGATCGAGTGGAGATGCTCTGCCTGGTGGTTAGTCGATCAAGATCGCAACGAAGCGATAACTTCCTTACGTGTCAAGTACAGTTGGTTCACAAGGATTTGCATTCGACTTCTTGTTGTTGATCAGAGGCAAGGGAACCACATTGAAATACGCAATCGGTGCAGACGACACGTACACACGATACATCCTATTGTCTACCGCGCAGTCGCCTCACCAGCTTACGTTCCCAGACATGCAATCGCTCATACGTTATTGTATGAAGGATGTGAGCAAGCTTTCAGATGGCAAAGAAGACTACGACATGATCAGAGAACTGCAATGTCACCAGACTCAAAGCGCCGATCAGATCAAGTTCTGTGATAAGCTCGAAGGCTTAAAACTGAGATCAGATCCGCATTGCGAGGTAATAGACCGGCGTACAGACCTCAGAGGGCCACCTGTCGTTCACAGGAATCTAAAACCTAGAATGCGTAATACAGACACAGTGTTCCCGAGGCTGGCGTCGGACAATCCGCCTGTTGTTCACAGAAGCGGGGCTGTACAACCTACGGATTTCAGAGCACCACCTGTTGACAGGGATCTAAATCCCAGGACGTGCAATAAAGACAGTGTTCCCGAGGTCGGCGTCAGACAATCCACCTGTCGTTCACAGAAACTTGAAGCCGAATAATGACAGTCCCACACTCTTCGCCGAAGCGACACCCCGGCCTCTGCCTGTTAGAAACACCAGCTCATCTGGAAAGGACCCTGTCGGATTCGGGGAGGGTTACACTTTGCTGGCAGCTTATTATAACTACGGGAACAACAGTCCGAAGTGAACCAAGATCCAGTCAAACGCAACCGCCATGAAGACGGAGCACCTGTAGGATCCGGAATCCATCAGATACGTTACTGGACCCCTAAAGCTAAGGGTAGCATTAACGATCGTGAGCCCTACGAGTAAGAACACAGCTGTGACACGGACTCTTGATTCTCCCGCACCCATTGTATTAGTGTTTGTGAAGACACGTGAAGATAGAAGTGAAATGTTACACTTTTGTCTGTATGATATTGAACGACACAGTGCTGGCAAAGTATTACATTTCTTTATTTAGGTAAAGTTCACAAGTCAAGGTACATCACCAATACATGCAGGCTAGTTCGCTAACCAACAAGCTACGGGTTACCATTATTCCCAATATAGGTCGAGAATGTCCGAATGAGCTTAAAGTGGCGACAACGGGTCACCTTGAGGCGTCGTGCTATAAGACGTCGGGTTACACGACTAGGCCACGGTGCAAAGAATCCACGTCGCTAATATGTTGTATTTAGCATACTCAGTCAAAGCGAAGCCTCTGTTGATCACATCGACCAGCCAGTATGCATCCAACAGGTCTCATCACCCCAGTGATCCTGGTCTATGTGACATCGTGTGGAGCTACTTCAGAAGAAGGCCCATTCTGGATAGCTCTGTACAACTGTAACTAACGACTACATGTACATATTGAATGTGCACCAAATTTCAAGTAATAAGAGTGGATGAATTACTCAAATGTGATGCGGCTTATCGTAGGTGTGCTAATTGTGAAGTGCAACTTATTTCAAATAAACACCTTGTGTATACATGACAAATGAGCGTCAATGTGTTTCCTTACACATGCAGCCACAGATTATATAGCTGAAATTCATCTAAAAGGTGAGTGTTTCCAAGTGTCCAATGTGATGCACAACACCGCACACGAACATGAAATGTGAACACTTTTATTCAAGCAAGGTAGTTACAAGTATGCCACAACAGTTTATTTTTATTGCAATCAAGCGCACCCGATATAATCATAGGTCGGTCAGGAGAATCATATGGCGGTCGGAAGACCGAGCGCGGTGTCGATATTGAACTGTACAAAATATTGGCCTGCACGAAACTAGGAGAAAAATTTAAATGGGCGTGGTATCCACGGAGGGAAATGATGATGCACGGGGGGGCATACCATTAGGGACATGCGCAACAGGGGAGTGCGTTTTTAAAACGCCCCCCTGTGGCTGAATTTTTTTTTACAATATCAACAAACTGTCCGTGTTTCAGGCGCTCGATCCCTTAACCCTTGTGCACCCTGGACCAAAAAAAAAAAAAAAAGGGAGGGGGGGGGGGGGTCACACAGACCCCGGCAGCGCAGACCCAGGTCTCGTCGCGAAACAGGGCCCCGGCTCGGGGTGGGGGCGGATGGGGGTCAGGTGGACCCCCTGCTATAGCGGGTCTCGTCACAGCGTCGGACAAAGGCACCTAATCGGCTGTAACCCTCCATCGATCGGGTAAGTTACGATGGCAAACCTTGGGGTCTGGAGGGACCCCCAAGCGCCAAGGCAACAACTCTCAACTTCACATCATCATCTTCATCATCATCATCATCGTCTCCTTCTCGAGAGTGTTCACGTAAACCGGCCTCAGTGAGGACCTCGGACTCTCCCTGCCTGCTAGTCCTCCTACCTCCTTCCTCTTGGTTCTCCTGCTCCTCGCAGGGTAGGGCTTAGCCTTACGGGCCCCGGGTTACGCGTAAACCGGCCTAAGTGAGGACCTCGGACGCCTCCTGCATCCCAGTCCTCCTACCTCCTGCTCCTCGGTTCTCCTGCTCCTCGCAGGGTAGGGCTTAGCCTTACGGGCCCCGGGTTACACGTAAACCGGCCTAAGTGAGGACCTCGGACCTTCCATGCCTGCTGGTCCTCCTTCCTCCTTCTGCTCCATTCTCCTGCTCCTCGAAGGCGAGCACCTTGCCGGATGGGCCCCGGTTTACGCATAAACCGGCCTAAGTGAGGACTGGGGTAGCTCTCTACTCCGTGGGTACTCTGTGACCACTTAGTAATGGCGATGGGGTATTTCGCAACCCCAATGCACGTTCGTAAGTTACGATGGGAAACACTGGGGTCTGGAAGGACCCCCAAGCGCCACGGCAACAACTCTCAACTTCATATCATCATCTTCATCATCATCATCATCATCGTCGTCTCCTTCTCGGCAGTGTTCGCGTAAACCAGCCTAAGTGGGGACCTCGGACTCTCCCTGCCTGCTAGTCCTCCTACCTCCTTCTGCTCCGTTCTGCTGCTCCTCGAAGGCAAGCACCTTGTCGGATGGGCCCCGGGTTATGCGTAAACCGGCCTAAGTGAGGACCTCGGACTCTCCCTGCCTCCAAGTCCTCCTTCCTCCTTCTGCTCCGTTCTCCTGCTCCTCACAGGGGAGCCTTTAGCCGGATTGGCCTCGGGTTACGCGTAAACCGGCCTTCGAGAGGAGCAGGGATGTTCTCTACTCCACGATTACTATGGGGTCAAAGCGTACCCACGATGGGGTATTTCGCCACCCCAATACACATTCGTGAGTTACGATGGCAAACACTGGGGTCCGGAGAGACCCCGAACCGCCGGAGGAAACAACTCTCAACTTCACATCATCATCATCATCATCATCATCATCATCATCATCGTCGTCTCCTTCTCGGCAGTGTTCGCGTAAACGGGCCTAAGTGAGGACCTCGGACTCTCCCTGCCTCCAAGTCCTCCTTCCTCCTTCTGCTCGGTTCTCCTGCTCCTCACAGGGGAGCGTTTAGCCGGATGGGCCTCGGGTTACACGTAAACCGGCCTTCGAGAGGAGCAGGGATGTTTTCAACTCCACGATTACTATGGGGTCAAAGTGTACCCACGATGGGGTATTTCGCAACCCCAATACACATTCGTGAGTTACGATGGCAAACACTGGGGTCTGGAGAGACCCCGAACCGCCATTCGTGAGTTACGATGGCAAACACTGGGGTCCGGAGGGACCCCGAACCGCCGGAGGAAACAACTCTCAACTTTAGATCATCATCATCATCATCATCATCATCATCATCGTCGTCGTCGTCTCCTTCTTGGCAGTGTTCGCGTAAATGGCCCTAAGTGAGGACCTCGGACTCTCCCTGCCTCCAAGTCCTCCTTCCTCCTTCTGCTCCGTTCTCCTGCTCCTCACAGGGGAGCGTTTAGCCGGATGGGCCTCGGGTTACGCGTAAAACGGCCTTCGACAGGAGCAGGGATGTTCTCTACTCCACGATTACTATGGGGTCAAAGCGTACCCACGATGGGGTATTTCGCAACCCCAATACACATTCGTAAGTTACGATGGCAAACACTGGGGTCTGGAGGGACCCCGAACCGCCATTCGAAAGTTTCGATGGCAAACACTGGGGTCCGGAGGGACCCCGAACCGCCGGAGCAAACAACTCTCAACTTCAGATCATCATCATCATCATCATCATCATCATCAATGTCTCCTTCTCGGCAGTGTTCGCGTAAACCGGCCTAAGTGAGGACCTCGGACTCTCCCTGCCTCTCCATCCTGCGACCTCCTTCTGCGCCGTTCTCCTGCTCCTCGCAGGTGAGCGCTTTGCCGGATGGGCCTTGGGTTATGCGTAAATGGGCCTGAGTGAGGACCTCGGGCTCTCCGTTGCTCCTCGTCTGCCTTGCTCCTTCTCCATCGTTCTCCTGCGCCTCGCTAGTGAAAGAGCAGCTGTTTGGTCTGCCTATTACGCGAACACCGCCCTCCGTTTGGACCTCGGGCTCTCCGTGCCTCCTCGTCCTCCTTGCTCCCTCTACATCCTTGTCCCGCTCCTCGCTAGAGTACGCTTAGGTTTGCAGAGGGTGGGTTTCGCGAACACCCTCTTCGGTGAAGACCTTGGGATCTCCGTTGCTCCCCGTCTTCCTTGCCCCTTCTACATTACTCTCAAGTGCCTCGCTAGTGAAAGAGCAGCTGTTTGGCCTGCCTATTACGCGAACACCATCCTCCGTTTGGACTTCAGACACTCCTTGCCTCCTCCTCATCCTTGCTCCCTCTACATCATTCAGATGCTCCTCGCTAGCGTACGCTTAGGTCTCCGGAGGGCCGGTTTCGCGAACACCCCCCTTCGGTGAGGACCTCGGGCTTTCCGTGCCTCCGTGTCCTCCTTGCTTTCTCTCCATCATTCTCAAGTGCCTCGCTAGTGAAAGCGCAGCTGTTTGGCCTGCCCATTACGCGAACACCGCCCTCTGTTTATGCTCCTCGCTAGCATACGCTTATGTCTGCGGAGGGCCGGTTTCGCGAACACCCCCTTCGGTGAGGACCTCGGGATCTCCGTTGCTCCGCGTCCTCCTTTCTCCTTCTCCTTCGTTCTCATGCGCCTCGCTAGTGAAAGAGAAGCTGTTTGGCCTGCCTAGTACACGAACACCGCCCTCGGTTTATGCTCCTCGCGAGAGTAGGCTGAGGTCTGCGGAGGGCCTATTATGCGAACACTGCCCTCCAGTTGGATCTCGGGCTCTCCGTTGCTCCTCGTCCTCCTCGCTCCCTCTACATCGTTCTCAAGCGCCTCGCTAGTAAAAGAGAAGCTGTTTGGCCTTCCTATTACGCGAACACCGCCCTCCAGTTGGATCTCGGGCTCTCCGTTGCTCCTCGTCCTCCTCGCTCCCTCTACATCGTTCTCAAGCGCCTCGCTTGTAAAAGAGAAGCTGTTTGGCCTGCCCATTACGCGAACACCGCCCTCCGTTTATGCTCCTCGCTAGCGTACGCTTATGTCTGCGGAGGGCCGGTTTCTTGAACACCGCCATCGGTGAGGACCTCTGGATCTCCTTTGCTCCTCGTCCTCCCTGCTTTCTCTCCATCATTCTCAAGTGCCTCGCTAGTGAAAGCGCAGCTGTTTGGCCTGCCCATTACGCGAACACCGCCCTCCGTTTATGCTCCTCGCTAGCGTACGCTTATGTCTGCGGAGGACCGGTTTCGCGAACACCCCCTTCGGTGAGGACCTCGGGATCTCCGTTGCTCCGCGTCCTCCTTGCTCCTTCTCCTTCGTTCTCATGCGCCTCGCTAGTGAAAGAGAAGCTGTTTGGCCTTCCTATTACGCGAACACTGCCCTCCAGTTGGACCTCGGGCTCTCCGTTGCTCCTCGTCCTCCTTGCTCCCTCTACATCGTTCTCAAGTGCCTCGCTAGTGAAAGCGAAGCTGTTTTGCCTGCCTATTACGTGAACACCGCCCTCCAGTTGGACCTCGGGCTCTCCGTGTCTCCTCCTCCTCCTTGCTCCCTCTCATTGTTCTCAAGTGCCTCGCTAGTGAAAGAGCAGCCGTTTGGCCTACCCATTACGTGAACATGGCCCTCCATTTATGCTCCTCGCGAGCGTACGCTTAGGCCTGCGGATGGCCGGTTTCACGAACACCGCCCTCTAGTTGGACCTCGGGCTCTCCGTTTCTCCTCGTACTCCTTACTCCCTCTACATCTTTCTCAAGCGCCTCGCTAGTGAAAGAGCAGCTCTGTGGCCTGCCTACTACGCGAACACTGCCCTCCGTTTGGACTTCAGACACTCCTTGCCTCCTCCTCATCCTTGCTCCCTCTACATCGTTCTCAAGTGCCTCGGTAGCGTACGCTTAGGTCTGCGGAGGGCGGGTTACGCGAACACCACCATTTTTGAGGAACCCAGTACCTCCTACACACACACACACAAACAGACACACACACACACACACACACACACGAGGCAGTGAGGAGGAGAAGGAGGTTGTTGCTACGCCTGCGTCGCGAAACCAGGGCTCATTGTGTGCGCGCCCGGAGTAGCTACGGGGAAACACGTGGGACAACCGACCAGTTTGGGGTCATGGTTTATTCAACGCGTATTTTCAGTGTGGTTTAACTTGGTAATCTGATCTGAAAGACTTTCCCTGAATGTGCCTTAATTTCACCTCTTTTTCCTTTCTCCTTTTCTTAGCTTACTGAAAATGTTGGCGACCAAAGGCCGGATTCAGGGACGTGTGCTGCTTGTGCTACTCGCGTTACGTGGGCAAACTGCTCGCTGTCATCATCGATACAAAGGTAAAGTGCAATCCCAGGGTTGTGTGCTGCTTGTGGTACTCGCTTTATGTAGACAAACTGCTTGCTGTCAACATCGATACAAAGATAACAAAAGAATAGCCTAGTGTAACGTAGTGTTTCATGTTTTGTTTTGTTTTTTTCTAGAATGATTCAAATGTAACCATCGTTTCCCCAACCCCGCAGGCTCTGCGACCCGTGAAGAACTGAGACTCCTTCTGGTCGGTAAAACAGGCTCGAGAAAGAGTGCGTCCGGAAACACCATCCTGGGGGATGCGTACGCTTTCAAAGAGGACGTTTCGCCCGAGTCTCTCACCGACAGCTGTCTCAGAAAAGAGGCAGAGGGCGACAAACTGGTGGGAGAGGATGTGGTGAAAATCGGCCAGCTGCGGCTGGTCACAGAGTGTTACAAAGGAGATTACTGAGATTCGTTTGTAACAAAAGGCTGATTCTTTCAATGCACGCATCCTACGGTGAGATTTATATCATGTATTCACAGCCACCAGAGGCGCTGTACAGCACCGAGTGCCTGAAACACAGACAGTTTGTTGATATTTTTTTAATGTAAACCTTCTTTTTTTTTCATGTAAACCTGTTCTTGACATATCTACTGAGATTCGTTTGTCTTGAAAGGCTGATTCAACCCCGTTGTTGACTTTTATTTTGCCTTCCAGATTGCCTCAGTTGTATCGTGAGTGTAATTTCAAATAAAATAAAATAAAACTCAGAAGCATCTGTGTGTTGTATTCTTCTTCTTCTTCTTCTTCTTCTTCTCATCATTATTATTATTATTATTATTATTATTATTATTATTATTATTATCATTATTATTATTATTATTGTGATTATGCTTCATTTTCATGTACTGGGGTATCAATGACCCCCATGGTGCCACAGCAGCTTCTGTGCGTGGTCCCCAAGTGCTACGTTTTCTTTCCCGATCCCCTGACGAACCCATTAGAATCGCTCTGGGGCACTCTTCGACCCCAAATGATCATTCTGGGTTTTTTTTAACATTTTCATTCACCGGTCTCTACTGAGGTTGGGGTACTCTGGGACCCCCGGGGTCTGGGGCTGCCCCGAAGGGAAGCATGAGGGTTAACATTTTCATTCACCGGTCTCTACTGAGGGTGGGGTACTCTGAGACCCCCGGGGTCTGGGGCTGCCCCGAAGGGGAGCATGAGGGTTAACAGCGGCCTCCCATGGACGAACGCCATAGAGCCTGCCCGAAACTAGGAGAAAAATTGAAACGGGAGTGGCATCCGGGGAGGGAAACGTGGGTGTACGGGGCGCGGGAGCCAACCCTGATGCACGGCCTGTGAAATACGACCCAGTGGAGAAGGCGACGTGAGAGGATAGTGCTTGTATTACGCGAAACTCCCTGGCTTGTGGAGGACAGATGTGTGATAAGCATGAACACAGGCTCATGAACACAGGCTCATGAACACAAGCTCATGAACACAGGCGCAGGTCTCATGGAGAGCGTCTGAAATTGAGTCTCATGCGCTGAATAAAAAAAAAACAAAACAAATTAGGCAAGGTGAAATTGTAGGCCGGGAGTGATATTGGGTTGGTTCTGTTTTTTTTGGGGGGGGTTGTGCAAAACACACACGGAACAGAGTGTGGTGGAGGCTGGGACACGGACAGAGCACAGCTTTCGCGTAGCTTGCGTGTCGCTTCACCGTATTGACTGTTACCACACGCGGGAGCCAACCCTGATGCGCGGCCTGTGAAATACGACCCAGTGGAGAAGGCGACGTGAGAGGATAGCGCTTGTATTGCGCGAAACTCCCTGGCTTGTGGAGGACAGATGTGTGATAAGCATGAACACAGGCTCATGAACACAGGCTCATGAACACAAGCTCATGAACACAGGCGCAGGTCTCATGGAGAGGGTCTGAAATTGAGTCTCATGCGCTGAATAAAAAAAAACAAAACAAATTAGGCAGGGTGAAATTGTAGGCCGGGAGTGATATTGGGTTGGTTCTTTTTTTGGGGGGGGGGGTTGTGCAAAACACACACGGAACAGAGTGTGGTGGAGGCTGGGACACGGAAAGAGTACAGCTTTCGCGTAGCTTGCGTGTCGCTTCACCGTATTGTCTGTTACCACACGCGGGAGCCAACCCTGATGCGCGGCCTGTGAAATACGACCCAGTGGAGAAGGCGATGTGAGAGGATAGCGCTTGTATTACGCGAAACTCCCTGGCTTGTGGAGGACAGATGTGTGATAAGCATGAACACAGGCTCATGAACACAGGCTCATGAACACAAGCTCATGAACACAGGCGCAGGTCTCATGGAGAGGGTCTGAAATTGAGTCTCATGCGCTGAATAAAAAAAAATAAAAACAAATTAAGCAAGGTGAAATTGTATGCAGTCTTTATATATGCAGGGTAGTGAAATATCACAAAGTGCAATGCTGACTAGTACAACAAGTAACATTAGGCCGGGAGTGATATTGGGTTGGTTCTTTTTTTTGGGGGGGGGGGTGTTGTGCAAAACACACACGGAACAGAGTGTGGTGGAGGCTGGGACACGGACAGAGCAGAGCTTTCGCGTAGCTTGCGTGTCGCTTCACCGTATTGTCTGTTACCACACGCGGGAGCCAACCCTGATGCACGGCCTGTGAAATACGACCCAGTGGAGAAGGCAACGTGAGAGGATAGCGCTTGTATTACGCGAAACTCCCTGGCTTGTGGAGGACAGATGTGTGATAAGCATGAACACAGGCTCATGAACACAGGCTCATGAACAAAAGCTCATGAACATAGGCGCAGGTCTCATGGAGAGGGTCTGAAATTGAGTCTCATGCGCTGAATAAAAAAAAATAACAAAAACAAATTAAGCAAGGTGAAATTGTATGCAATCTTTATATATGCAGGGCAGTGAAATATCACAAAGTACAATGCTGACTAGTACAACAAGTAACATTAGGCCGGGATTGATATTGGGTTGGTTCTTTTTTTTGGGGGGGGGGTGTTGTGCAAAACACACACGGAACAGAGTGTGGTGGAGGCTGGGACACGGACAGAGCACAGCTTTCGCGTAGCTTGCGTGTCGCTTCACCGTATTGTCTGTTACCACACGCGGGAGCCAACCCTGATGCTCGGCCTGTGAAATGCGACCCAGGGGTACTCTGGGACCCCCGGGGTCCGGAGCACATAATAATTATGTTTAAAAGCTGTTGGTGGTCAGACTTTTATTGTGAAAGGCTTCATAGTTGCACGTCTGTCGGATTTAAAGGTGAACAGTAGTTTTTTTGTATGGCTGCTGAGGTGCACAGAATGAGCAGGTGCAAGTTAAACTTTGAGACGTTTCTCTTCACGTTAAGGAAAAAGCCGAACAGTGACGAAGACTTCCGGGTAGAAAGGACTAGTTTTCTTTGTTAGGATGAAGCTCCTTTCTCCTTCTGCTGCTGCTCCTCTTTCTGTTTGTGGAGCAGTGAGCAGAGGATGGATGGATGGATTCTCCGAAGCGTGTCTCAGCCCGGCGGGGTGGAGGAGGTGGAGGTCTCTCTGCCTCTGCTTTCTTCTTCCACCTTTTTTCATGTTTTTGGTTTAAACTCTCGTAGTGGGTTTGGTTCTTTCTGTCTCGCGGGGGGGCATTGCGTGTAGTTCGCGTGGCCGGCCGCGCGCTCTGATTGGCTGGCCGTGATTACCGGCACGCTTCTCTGCGCGGGGCGGACAAACACCGCGGGCGTCATTATGTTAATGAGCTTCTCCCGCGGCACGGGGCAGACCTGCCGCAGCATTCATCCCCTCGTCTTGCGCGCTAATGCCAGGCCGGGGGGGGTCACAGGGGGCGCGGGGGCAGGGGGCCGGTCATTGTCCCAAGCACGCTATATAAGCGGGCTGAGGCCGGTCGTGTGCCAGGCTCACCGGATCGCACGAGCTGATCCAGAGCAGAAAACACGCAGAGACACGCGCGCCGCTCCGAACTGCCACAGACTTCAGGTGAATTCCTCTTGCGTGGATCCCTCACGCCTCCTCTCCTCTCCCCGCAGTCATGGACTCGCTCTACTCCGACATCGACAGCAACAGCTGCAACTTCTTCCCGCACAGCGAAGACGAGGAGTCCCGCGGCCCACGCTGCGCGTCCCCGCAGCCCGAGCAGCAGCAGAAGAAGCAGCGGCGTCGCGGTCGCGCGCACAGCGACGTGACAGTGCAAGTGGTGAAGAAGAACCGGCGCCTGAAAGCCAACGACCGCGAGCGTAACCGCATGCACAACCTGAACGACGCGCTGGACGCGCTGCGCGGCGTGCTGCCCTCATTCCCGGACGAGACGAAGCTGACGAAAATCGAGACTCTGCGGTTCGCGCACAACTACATCTGGGCGCTGTCCGAGACCATCCGCATCGCGGACCTGCAGGCGGGTAAGGTCGGCGAGCCGCCCGTGCTGCTCAGCCCGTGCCTAGCCGAGGCCCCTAGCCCGGGCAGCGATGCCTGCTCCTGGAGCTCCAGCGGCTCCTCATCCTCCTCCTCCCCGGCCTACTGCGCATCCAGCCCGGGCAGCCCCGCCGTCCCCGAGGACTACAGCTGCCTGCGGCAGGACGCGCTGTACGGCTTCCGCAGCTTCGTGCCGGGCATCTACTGATCCATGAGCCCGGAGGTCCCGCTGGAATAAGACTGAGAGCCGCTATTTGCCTTACTCACACCTCCTTCTCCTCATCACCATCATCATCGTCGTGCTTCTACGGATGGACTGGAAATGAGAGGAACTGAATTTGATCTGTTTTTTATTATTAGTTTTGGGTTTTGTAAATTTCTCCAAAAACCTTTGCACTTTCCCCTCTCCCCTCTCTCTCCCCCACAGTCTGCAGGTTACAGTCAGTCTCAGTTTTTCTGTTTTCGTGTCGGAGGTGAAAAGTCAATTTTACAATTAGTAAAGTGATTCTGCAGAAAAGAGAGCGTGGAAATCGAGTTTCAACGCTCCCACAATAGACTGAAAGGAGCTGCCCGCATTCATTATGTATTCCACACACACACACACACCCTCTCTCTGCATGACTACTACCTACTTGTGAATAAACCATGTATGTTATAAGCAATGTGAGTGTAGTGTAACCACCAGTTGTGATATTGTAGGTTGACAACAATGAGACGATACACGCTGATGTGCATATCACTACTACTACGACTACTACCTACTTGTGAATAAACCATGTATGTTATGAACCACATGAGTGTAGTGTAACCTGTTGCATGTGAATAAATGATAACAATCAAACAAACCAGGTCTTTTGTCTTGTTTTATTATCTCACATCATTGTGGCGTAGCTACACACAAAAAAACCCAGCAAATGTTAATATGACATGCAAGCTCTTTACTTTTCTTCGAGGTATTTGACAATCACATTATCATCGGTCGAGCGTACACGCTTCGCCTCGGGTTCCCCGTAATCCGAATGCATTGCGGTGGGTACTCTATTTGAACAAGGTTCTGATATTTGACTAACATCCATTCCTCTCACAAGAGACTCTGAATATTTTATCATGACATTGCTCTGTGGACCAGGGCACGTTTTTCTTTTCCTAGACACAGCTGACATAGTGGACCAACTCACATATTCACATGAAAATCGTAAGAGTCTGTATCGGGGTCTGTGTCAGACTCCGAACACGCAGTCATGCGCGGGGGTGCCTCGGAAACTTCTGCTTCAGCGTCGTAGCTGCAGCCTGGTTGAGGTGAGATGGATGTAGAAATGTCGGCGCTCGGTCTGTGTCTTTTACGTCGAGTCTTCGGTGAATCGGAGCCTGAATCGGAATCATAAGAAGACAACTTTACGGGTTGAGCTTCTCTGTGGTGCTTAGTTATGGCCTTGCGGTATTTAGAATGGTTTCTCTTGCTACCGCTTTTCTTTGATGAAACGAAATCTGATTCATGCGAAGGATAGAGTCCTTGGTCCTTTCTCAGGCAGTCTTCATTCATGTCACCACAGGTTCTTGGTACAAACGTAACAATGTCAGCAAATGTTTGTCACAACAGTCATTTTTCCCAGATGACCAGATGTGTCTCCTCCGGGATATCCAACCCCGGCATCAGATCCTTGCGATCCAAAAGGATTAGGATCGCGAACATGATACATTTGTGCATGCCATAAAAGTGATTTGTGACCTTTTCAGCCAGTTGGTAGCTGCTCATCAATTCCATAGTACCATAGGGAATGCTGGCCTCTCGTTGCACAATCCTCCATGACAACAGCTTCTTCACTCGAAATAGCTCATTCGCGCTCAGCATGGAGAACACATGACACAACGCTTGTTTCTCATCGATGTAGTCAAGTTCTCCTTGGATTTTCAGTTCAAGAGGACATGTGACGTTGTAATCCTTGTGTGATGTCACAGCATCGGTTTTTAATGATTCAAACATGCCCATGATCATCGTTTCTGCATCCTTTGTGCCCATGAACCTGGACAGTTTGGAGATCAGACACTCGGGATGTAGCATGTGCTCAGTCTCATGTTTGTGTTTCTTAAACGCACGCTTGACGAAATCCTGCTGTTTTTCATTGAGACATCCTTGGTCTTCACTCAGTGTTTTCAATAACCACTCGAAATCATTTCAATTTTTGCTCAGGTAGTGTGAGATGCGAAATTTCCATGAAAGTTCCATCCCAGAACTACAGTAGATGATCCAGGCGTACACCAACTAACTCTTGTGAAGTTGAATGATATAACTGTTCAGTTGTGTGCTGTGCTGACATTTTATATGCATACCCCATAAGAGACCAAAACAAAAAAAAAATAATATCCGGACCGAGAGATAATCTCCCAACCGACAGTATGTTGCCCGACGCAAGAGCGCAATTTTACCTATGTATGTAGATTTTGTGTATTGCACAGATTTAAGATGTGTGCCCGTGTCAGTGAATGTGACGCTGTTCAGTGTACCATCCAGAATTATAAAGCGTAGTAGCTTTTGTCATGGTCCTCTGTCTCAGAGGAACACATTCGTGTACTTCGCATGTTTCACACGATCAAGGCTTTTGTCGTCAAGTACAAACAACCATACAATATAAGAGTTCTTGTAACACCTTTAATGACATGCAAGGCATATATGTAAATGTAAAAGGCAGTGCAAAATACAAAACAAAAGAGATCAAGTGCAAGAGATGTAAGACATCCAGTAAGACCTGCTGTAAGAAATATAAAATGTTATACATGACGGTCTTTCCTTATGAACTGGATACTTCTGGTGGGTATCATAACGACCTCGGATCCCTCCCATCATCAAGAGTTCGACTACAGTGTTGATCAAAATACGTGTAAGACAGAAACAAGTAAAAGCTTCATGATTTAGATAATACATTCTGTGAACACTAACAAAGTTCATATATGGTGATTTCACATTATTGAAATGTAAATGTACAAAAAAGTTTCCCAAGGTACACCAGTGTTAGATAAAAGTACACACGTGACGAGAAATGTAACAGAAACAAACACTTCAACAATTCCCAGTTATCACAGTGGTCCCAGTAGTAAGTCATCATTGACGAGAAATGTAACAGAAACAAACACTTCAACAATTCCCAGTTATCACAATGGTCCCAGTAGTAAGTCATCATAGTGAGTACAGACCTTAGGCATATGAAGCACCGTAACACGATTACGAGCACCATATCAAAATTACAAACAAACACTTTCAACAATTCCCAGTTATCACAGAGGTCTGAGTAAGTCATCATTGCAAGTATAGACCTGAGGCATATGAAGTGCCATAACACGATTACACCCAAACTCGTGTGTGATGTCGATCTTAGGATCTCCATCCAGATAGTCAGGGGGTTGACTAAATAGCTGCTCTGGGTACCTGAGGTCAATGGCATAGCTTAAATCTGTCTCTGTTCTTTGCTGTTTAATCTGAGGCACAGTTGCATCCATGCCAGTTTTAGCTGCGAGCATAGAGATGAAATGAGCAAAAGTGGGACTCTCGGAAGGCATGCAATCAAATACGACCTTGACAAGGTCTAACGTTCCTTTGCCATAATTCACACAAACCCATCTATGTAGATAGTACACCATAGAGTTAAACTCCTTAGACGATGTCAAAGTCCGTACTCGATTGTCGGCTCTGTCGGTGATTGGCAGTAGGATGACACCAGTGTCATTATTTCTCGTGGAGCACCACATGGCCAGGATAACGCGGTCAACGAATACAAAACAACACCAATGAAAGTCTACGGCACCCATGTTAACATCAAACAATCTTGGTGTGTGTACATCAGAGGCTAGGATAGCTTCTGTGTTGGGCACGTTGCATCCCACCACGATGTGATCCCAGAAGCCTGGAACGTGCGGTATACACACGTATCTGTACGCCGACTGCAGCGGCATGGGGGAGTTGAGCCAGTTCCTGAAGGCCGTCACATCTTGTGCGTTGATCAAACTCTCGAAAGCTTAAACAGAAAAAAAAAGAAAACATACGAAAATATGAACATCGCTCGCAGTGGATAGCATAGACACACAAGACAACACTTTCACAACTAACCTTGTTTCAATTCGTCTACGGTGGGAGCGCTGCGGTGCAGGTGTATAATATCTTGTACGCTTCTGTTGATCTCGGTCCTAAATGGAGCTGTGTTATCTAGCTGTAGATCCCACTGAGCATCGGCTTCAGCTATGTTAGCCAGCTGACTAGCTGTAACGTTGACAGTAGCGCGTTTTGATACTATCTTGTGCTTAACACAACCTCGGTCTTTGGTGTAACACAGTGAGCATATCACACAACCACAGGCGCACTGAACTGGTCGGTTTAACTTGATGGCGTAATTACTGCAGAGTACAGTATTGTTGAATGTGCATTCGCAGAATGTGCATCTGATGGCCTTTTGCACCATTTCAAGTATGGATTGCAGGAATTCACGATACTCTCGGTTCCAGTCTTGGAAGTTTTCATCTGGACTCCTCCGGGACAGCCTTGGGAGGAAGGATGTGTCGGAAGGTGATTGTCGGTATGCTTTAGCGGTCGACTCGTCCCCGGTGTGGATGCTTGAGCTGGCTTCTTCTGTTATTGTTTTACCAACGTGTTCTTCAAAGGGGGTTGTTAGTTTGGGTTCGACTGACAGCCCATCTGAGTTTTCATGGCTGATGATCAGAGTGTGAGTATCCGCGCTAGGTTCTGCGTTATGCGGTGGTAAGAGGTACGAGGCTTGTTGGTCATTGCTACTATAAGCGTTACAGGTCCCTTCCACTACCGACACGAGCACGTCGGCAAATTGTGGACCATTTAGTGGGGTGAAATGTTCTTGCATGTCATTTATGTACGCAGCGCTCTCTTGAAACTCATCCATTACGTGGAACCTGTACAATTTGTTTTTTAAAAAAAAAAACAGCATTAGTTTCCCTGTGATACAGATCAGTTGGGTTATGTTATGCAAAATGATTGACTTACAAACTTTCAGTGGCTCTTTTTGTCTCCTCAGCTGAGGGATCTGCAGACTCTGGGCCAGCGCTTTGTTGCTGCTGCTGCATTGTAACTTGTCGTGAGGTACCTTCTGACGGGTATGATGGGTTATTGTTATGGAACCTGTACAATTTTTTTTTAAAAACAGCATTAGTTTACCTTTGATACAGATCAGTTGGGTTATGTTATGCAAAATGATTGACTTACAAACTTTCATTGGCTGTGATTGTGTCCTCAGCTGAGAGATCTGCAGACTCTGGACCTGCGCTTTGTTGCTGCTGCGTTGTAACTTGTCGTGAGGTACCTTCTGACAGGTATGATGGGTTATTGTTATTTAACACCTGGATTAGCGCTTGGGTTTTTGCAGCGCTGATCAAGTCGATGTCGTGACCCGAGTTGTGACCGCCTTCAGTTGGCATATCACCTTGAAGCGGGGCTAGACTGCCGGTCTCGCAGTTTCCAAGTGCGGGTTCGCCGTGACGCTCGGATATGCAATCAGCGTCCTCCTTTGGATCGCGCAACATCTGTATCTCAGTGTTATCATGGACCTGAGTATCTCCAATGGTGGTGGTTTCGTGCGCTGTTTCAGCGGGGTCTATCTCAGGAGGAATCTCGTCCATTTTCAAGTCGAGGTTCTCCATTTGGCCTTTTGGTGCAGTGGGTGATGACTTGCTGAGCACACACTGTGTTTTTTGCGGAGGCGTTGTAGTTACCACACGTTTGGTTTTCGTTGTTCTTTTACAGGGTGTTTGGTTGGTTTTTGTATTCCAGCATTTCAGCCTCACCCGTTGAGGGTTACGCGATGGGACGCTTACACCTGTACTTGGTGAGGAGGCGCCCTTACTTTTCTTCTTGTTAGGAGTACTTTGTGGGGGGCTGTTCACAGGCTTTCCTGGTGAGGGGGGTCCATTGGTAGTGTTTTTGAGGTTTTGTTGGTTGGCCCCTTCTGCCAGGGAACTTGGCCAGGAAGTGACTTTGGTCTTCTGTTTCTTTTTTTGGCTGTGTTGGCTGTTGTTGGTGCTCTTGTGCTCTATCCGACATTGTTGAGCTGATGGGTTACGTGATGACACGCAAGCTTTTTTTTGTGCGTTCATTATTGGAGTGTTGTTTGTCGGCGAATGGCACTTGTTTTTTGCTGTTTGTTCACATTCAGCTGAGGGCCGAGTGAGATTAACAGAGGAAGCAGGGCTGTTACGTTTTAGTCCATTCCACGGACTACTGTTTCTTTCAGCAGTGTTTGTCAGTGCATCGTACTTGTTTTTGGGATTTTGTGTACGTTCCGCTGAGGTCTGAGTGACATTAACAGAGGAAGCAGGGCTGGTACGTTTTATTCCATTCCACGGACTACTATTTCTTTCAGGATAATATGGTGGTCTCTGTGCATCTTTGGTTTCTGATTCAGAGGAATCGGAATCTGAGGAACTAGACGAACTCGAACTCGATGAACTGGAATCAGAGGAACTCAAACGCACGTTTTGCACAGGTTGCATTTCTTCTTGTTCCTTGTCACAATCAGACTCATCGTCGGAGTCGGTGGTTTGTGGGCTGTTGAACTGTTTCTCGTTTCTCCACGGTCTCTTTGAACTACAAGTCTTCACCGGCGGAGCACGCGTGTGTGTAAGGCTTGTTTGTCTCGCATCATTCTTGGGACGTTGTTTCTGTTGTTGAGGTTTAATTCTGATGCTCTCTTGATCTAGACTGACTCTCGAGGTAGGCACGGGGTGCTTGATGGAGATGGGTTTCTTCCATCTGACCTCTCTGGTGGTCTGTTGCAGCCTTCGGGATGAGAGTGGTTTTCTTTTATCACTGTGGACATCCCTTATATTTTGCTGGTTGTCGTTTTCGCGGTACTGCCGCCTATCGCGTTTTATTTGGTCGACTGGTCTAGTTGCTACACGATCCGGTTCGCAGTACACACGGTTGTTATTCCTTTTAATTGGATATGGTCCTGCGGCCGGCCAGTTTTCCTGGCGGTTGTGGTGTCGCTCCTGCTCAAAACCTCTTCTGTCCAAACGAAGATATTTCTCTTTTTGGTTGTTTACCACAATCACGTTCCTAGGCCTCTTACGTGGGAAGCGATCTGCCTGGAGAACGACATCGTCGCTGGTGTCCTGTCTTGCTGTTTCTCTCGGAACAGCGACGGGTCTGTAGTTGTGTTTCGCTGTGTGTCGCTGAGCTTGTTTGAGTTCATATTCTCTCCTTTGTTGCACATTCCAAAGTACAGAAGGTACGCTGCGGTTTCTTTGGTCCATGTCCAGTTGCCCAACTGAAACTCTTAAATTAACTTTGTGTCTTATGAGATGAGATGAGCAGAACAGCCGCACACATACACGCTTACAGAGTTTTCCCAATGGACTGCACTTTCCCGACCGACATCCCCGACCGGCAGCACTTTCCTGATGGGCGGCGTTTTCCCAACGCGTGGCTTCAGAACTAGGTACTTAGCTCCTGTTCAACAATATCATCTAATATAACATTAACAAAGTTTCCCGACCGGCAGCGTTTTCCCGACCGGCTCTCGGTCGGGAAACCTTTCGTGATCGGGACTCTCGGTCGGCTTTGACATGCTATCCCCACTGAAACAATTTCTCATTAATGAAACTTTGAACCCTCAGCCTTAGATTGATGCCATGAGATTTATTTCTTTTGCATCACACAAAATCGATGCCATTTCACGTACAGGACACAGAATCCATCAAAACGGCAAACCTTTCTTTACACCAAAACTTTCCCGACCGAGGGAGTTTTCCCGACCGAGAGTCCCGACCGAGAGTCCCGACTGAGAACGTTTTCCCGACCGAGAGTCCCGACCGAGAGAGTTGTCCCGACCGAAAAAGTTTTCCCGACCGAGAGTCCCAAATGAGAAAGTTTTCAAACAGGCAGAGTTTTTCACAAACTGTCATTTTCATTGTTTCATTTTATCATGGGTATGTAAAGTGTTGTGCCGTGGTTCATCTTGCACAATGATGAAACGCCACACAGGCCTGCAAACGCCACACAAGCATTTGTAGGAAATCATGGTCAACTTGTGTATGTGTATCGTTTTTAACATTGTAAAAGATGTAAAATGTAGCTGATTGTGTTGAAAATAATAAAAAATGAAATCCAAAGTACTGCTTTGCCATGACATTTATTTCTTTTGCATCACACAAAATCCATGCCATTTAACGTACATTACACAGAATCCATCAAAACGGCAACCCTTTGTTTACACCAAAACTTTCCCGACCGAGGGAGTTTTCCCGACTGAAAAAGTTTTCCCGACCGAGAGTCCCGACCGAGAGAGTTTTCCCGACCGAGTAAGTTGTTCCGGCTGAGAGTCCCAAATGAGAAAGTTTTCAAACAGGCAGTGTGTTTCACAAACTCACGCTGGTATTTTCAGACCAGCTGTCATTTTCATTGTTTCATTTTATCATGGGTATGTGAAATGTTGTGCCGTGGTTCCTCTTACACAATATTGAAACACCACACAGACCTACAAACGCCACACAGGCATTTGTAGGAAATCATGGTCAACTTGTGTATGTGTATCGTTTTTGACATTGTAAAAGATGTAAAATATAGCTGATTGTGTTGAGAATAATAAAAAACGAAATCCAAAGTACTGCTTTGCCATGACATTTATTTCTTTTGCATCACACAAAATCCATGCCATTTCACGAATATTACACAGAATCCATCAAAACAGCAAACCTTTCTTTACACCAAAACTTTCCCGACCGAGGGACTTATCCCGACCGAGAGTCCCGACGGAGAAAGTTTTCCCGACCGAAAGTCCCGACCGAGAGAGTTTTCCCGACCGAGAGTCCCGACCGAGAAAGTTTTCCCGACCAAGAGTCCCGACTGAGAGAGTTTTCCCGACCGAGACTCCCGACAGAGAAAGTTTTCCCAACCGAGAGAGTTTTCCCGACCGAGAGTCCAGACCGAGAAAGTTTTCCCAACCGAGAGTCCCGACCGAGAGAGTTTTCCCGACCGAGAAAGTTTTCCCGCCCGAGAGTCCCGACCGAGAGTCCCGACCGAGAAAGTTTTCCCGACCAAGAGTCCCGACTGAGAGAGTTTTCCCGACCGAGACTCCCGACCGAGAAAGTTTTCCCAACCGAGAGAGTTTTCCCGACCGAGAGTCCAGACCGAGAAAGTTTTCCCAACCGAGAGTCCCGACCGAGAGAGTTTTCCCGACCGAGAAAGTTTTCCCGCCCGAGAGTCCCGACCGAGAGTCCCGACCGAGAAAGTTTTCCCGACCGAGAGTCCCGACCGAGAAAGTTTTCCCGACCGAGAAAGTTTTCCCGACCGACAGTCCCGACCGAGAGAGTTTTCCCGACCGAGAGTCCCGATTGAGAAAGTTTTCCCGACCGAGAGTCCCGACCGAGAAAGTTGTCCCGACCGAGAGTCCCGACCGAGAGAGTTTTCCCGACCGAGAGTCCCGACCGAGAAAGTTTTCCCGACCGAGAGTCCCGACCGAGAGAGTTTTCCCGACCGAGAGTGCCGACCGAGAAAGTTTTCCCGACCGAGAGTCCCGACCGAGAAAGTTTTCCCGACCGAGAGTCAAAATGAGGAAGTTTTCAAACAGGCAGTGTGTTTCACAAACTCAGGCTGGTATTTTCAGATCAGCTGTCATTTTCATTGTTTCATTTTATCATGGGTATGTGAAGTGCCGTGGTTCATCTTACACAATGATGATTGCTAAGCCAGATATGAGTCCTGAACGCCACACAGGCATTTGTAGGAAATCATGGTCAACTGTTGTATAAGTATCGTTTTAAATATTGTAAAAGATGTAAAATATAGCTGATTGTGTTGAGAATAATAAAAAACGAAATCCAAAGTACTGCTTTGCCATGACATTTATTTCTTTTGCATCACACAAAATCCATGCCATTTCACGAATATTACACAGAATCCATCAAAACAGCAAACCTTTCTTTACACCAAAACTTTCCCGACCGAGGGACTTATCCCGACCGAGAGTCCCGACGGAGAAAGTTTTCCCGACCGAAAGTCCCGACCGAGAGAGTTTTCCCGACTGAGAGTCCCGACCGAGAAAGTTTTCCCGACCGAGAGTCTCGACCGAGAAAGTTTTCCCGACCGAGAGTCCCGACCGAGAGACTTTTCCCAACCGAGAGTCCCGACCGAGAGACTTTTCCCGACTGAGAGAGTTTTCCCGACCGAGAAAGTTTCCCCGACCGAGAGTCCCGACCGAGAAAGTTTTCCCGACCGAGAGTCAAAATGAGGAAGTTTTCAAACAGGCAGTGTGTTTCACAAACTCAGGCTGGTATTTTCAGATCAGCTGTCATTTTCATTGTTTCATTTTATCATGGGTATGTGAAGTGCCGTGGTTCATCTTACACAATGATGATTGCTAAGCCAGATATGAGTCCTGAACGCCACACAGGCATTTGTAGGAAATCATGGTCAACTTTTGTATCTGTATCGTTTTTAACATTGTAAAAGATGTAAAATGTAGATGAATGTGTTGAGAATAATAAAAAAAACGAAATCCAAAGTATAACTTTGACTTGACATTTATTTCTTTTGCATCACACAAAATCCATGCCATTTCACGTACATTACACAGAATCCATGAAAATGGGAAAGTTGTCCCGACCGAGAAAGTTTTCCCGACCGAGAGTCCCGACCGAGAAAGTTTTCCCGACCGAGAGTCCCGACCGAGAGAATTTTCCCGACCGAGAGTCCCGACCGAGAAAGTTTTCCCGACCGAGAGAGTTTTCCCGACCGAGAGAGTTTTCCCGACCGAGAGTCCCGACCGAGAAAGTTTTCCCGACCGATAAAGTTTTCCCGACCGACAGTCCCGACCGAGAGAGTTTTCCCGACCGAGAGTCCCGATTGAGAAAGTTTTCCCGACCGAGAGTCCCGACCGAGAAAGTTGTCCCGACCGAGAGTCCCGACCGAGAGAGTTTTCCCGACCGAGAGTCCCGACCGAGAAAGTTTTCCCGACCGAGAGTCCCGACCGAGAGAGTTTTCCCGACCGAGAGTGCCGACCGAGAAAGTTTTCCCGACCGAGAGTCCCGACCGAGAAAGTTTTCCCGACCGAGAGTCAAAATGAGGAAGTTTTCAAACAGGCAGTGTGTTTCACAAACTCAGGCTGGTATTTTCAGATCAGCTGTCATTTTCATTGTTTCATTTTATCATGGGTATGTGAAGTGCCGTGGTTCATCTTACACAATGATGATTGCTAAGCCAGATATGAGTCCTGAACGCCACACAGGCATTTGTAGGAAATCATGGTCAACTGTTGTATAAGTATCGTTTTAAATATTGTAAAAGATGTAAAATGTAGATGAATGTGTTGAGAATAAGAAAAAAAACGAAATCCAAAGTATAACTTTGACTTGACATTTATTTCTTTTGCATCACACAAAATCCATGGCATTTCACGTACATTACACAGAATCCATGAAAATGGGAAAGTTTTCCCGACCGAGAGAGTTTTCCCGACCGAGAGTCCCGACAGGGAAAGTTTTCCCGACCGAGAGTCCCGACCGAAAAAGTTTTCCCGACCAAGAGTCCCGACCGAGAAAGTTTTCCCGACCGAGAGTCCCGACCGAGAAAGTTTTCCCGACCGAGAGTCCCGACCGAGAGAGTTTTCCCGACCGAGAAAGTTTTCCCGACCAAGAGTCCCGACCGAGAGACCCGACCGGGAGAGTTTTCCCAACCGAGAAAGTTTACCCGACCGAGAGTCCCGACCGAGAGAGTGTTCAAACAGGCAGTGTGTTTCACAAACTCAGGCTGGTATTTTCAGACCAGCTGTCATTTTCATTGTTTCATTTTATCATGGGTATGGGAAATGTTTTGCCGTGGTTCAACTTACGCAATGATTATTGCTAAGCCAGATATGAGTCCTGAACGCCACACAGGCATCTGTAGGAAATCATGGTCAACTTTTGTATGTGTATCTTTTTAACATTGTAAAAGACGTAAAACGTAGATGAATGTGTTGAGAATAATAAAAAAACAAATCCAGAGCAAAACTTTGACATAACATTTATTTCTTTTGCATCACACAAAATCCATGCCATTTCACGTACATTACACAGAATCCATCAAAACGGCAAACCTTTCTTTACACCAAAACTTTCCCGACCGAGAGTCCCGACCGAGAGAGTTTTCCCGACCGAGAGTCCCAACCGAAAGAGTTTTCCCGACCGAGAGTCCCGACCGAGAAAGTTTTCCAGACCGAGAGAGTTTTCCCGACTGAGAGTACCGACCGAGAGTCCCAACCGAGAGAGTTTTCCCAACCGAAAGAGTTTTCCCGACCGAGAGTCCCAAATGAGAAAGTTTTCAAACAGGCAGTGTGTTTCACAAACTCAGGTATTTTTTTTTAGACCAGCTGTCATTTTCATTGTTTCATTTTATCATGGGTATGTGAAATGTTTTGCCGTGGTTCATCTTACGCAATGATGATTGCTAAGCCAGATATGAGTCCTGAACGCCACACAGGCATTTGTAGGAAATCATGGTCAACTGTTGTATCTGTATCGTTTTTAACATTGTAAAAGCTGTAAAATGTAGATGAATGTGTTGAGAATAATAAAAAAAAATATCCAAAGTATAACTTTGCCATAACATTTATTTCTTTTGCATCACACAAAATCCATGCAATTTCACGTACATTACACAGAATCCATCAAAACGGCAAACCTTTCTTTACACCAAAACTTTCCCGACCGAGAGTCCAGACCGGGAAAGTTTTCCCGACCGAGAGTCCCGACCGAGAGTCCCGACCGAGAGAGTTTTCCCAACCGAGAAAATTTTCCCGACCGAGAGTCCCGACCGAGAGAGTTTTCCCGACCGAGAGAGTTTTCCCGACCGAGAGTCCCGGCCGAGAGAGTTTTCCCGACCGAGAGTCCCGACCGAGAGAGTTGTCCCGACCGAGAGTCCCGACCGAGAAAGTTTTCCCGACCGAGAGTCCCAACCGAGAAAGTTTTCCCGACCGAGAGTCCCGACCGAGAAAGTTTTCCCGACCGAGAGTCCCGACCGAGAGAATTTTCCCGACCGAGAGTCCCGACCGGGAAAGTTTTCCCGACCGAGAGAGTTTTCCCGACCGAGAGAGTTTTCCCGACCGAGAGTCCCGACGGAGAAAGTTTTCCCGACCGAGAAAGTTTTCCCGACCGACAGTCCCGACCGAGAGAGTTTTCCCGACCGAGAGTCCCGATTGAGAAAGTTTTCCCGACCGAGAGTCCCGACCGAGAAAGTTGTCCCGACCGAGTGTCCCGACCGAGAGAGTTTTCCCGACCGAGAGTCCCGACCGAGAAAGTTTTCCCGACCGAGAGTCCCGACCGAGAGAGTTTTCCCGACCGAGAGTGCCGACCGAGAAAGTTTTCCCGACCGAGAGTCCCGACCGAGAAAGTTTTCCCGACCGAGAGTCAAAATGAGGAAGTTTTCAAACAGGCAGTGTGTTTCACAAACTCAGGCTGGTATTTTCAGATCAGCTGTCATTTTCATTGTTTCATTTTATCATGGGTATGTGAAGTGCCGTGGTTCATCTTACACAATGATGATTGCTAAGCCAGATATGAGTCCTGAACGCCACACAGGCATTTGTAGGAAATCATGGTCAACTGTTGTATAAGTATCGTTTTAAATATTGTAAAAGATGTAAAATGTAGATGAATGTGTTGAGAATAATAAAAAAAACGAAATCCAAAGTATAACTTTGACTTGACATTTATTTCTTTTGCATCACACAAAATCCATGGCATTTCACGTACATTACACAGAATCCATGAAAATGGGAAAGTTTTCCCGACCGAGAGAGTTTTCCCGACCGAGAGTCCCGACAGGGAAAGTTTTCCCGACCGAGAGTCCCGACCGAAAAAGTTTTCCCGACCAAGAGTCCCGACCGAGAAAGTTTTCCCGACCGAGAGTCCCGACCGAGAAAGTTTTCCCGACCGAGAGTCCCGACCGAGAGAGTTTTCCCGACCGAGAAAGTTTTCCCGACCGAGAGTCCCGACCGAGAGTCCAAATGAGGAAGTTTTCAAACAGGCAGTGTGTTTCACAAAGTCAGGCTGGTATTTTCAGATCAGCTGTCATTTTCATTGTTTCATTTTATCATGGGTATGTGAAGTGCCGTGGTTCATCTTACACAATGATGATTGCTAAGCCAGATATGAGTCCTGAACGCCACACAGGCATTTGTAGGAAATCATGGTCAACTGTTGTATAAGTATCGTTTTAAATATTGTAAAAGATGTAAAATGTAGATGAATGTGTTGAGAATAATAAAAAAAACGAAATCCAAAGTATAACTTTGACTTGACATTTATTTCTTTTGCATCACACAAAATCCATGCCATTTCACGTACATTACACAGAATCCATGAAAATGGGAAAGTTTTCCCGACCGAGAGAGTTTTCCCGACCGAGAGTCCCGACCGGGAAAGTTTTCCCGACCGAGAGTCCCGACCGAAAAAGTTTTCCCGACCGAGAGTCCCGACCGAGAAAGTTTTCCCGACCGAGAGTCCCGACCGAGAAAGTTTTCCCGACCGAGAGAGTTTTCCCGACCGAGAGTCCAAATGAGGAAGTTTTCAAACAGGCAGTGTGTTTCACAAACTCAGGCTGGTATTTTCAGATCAGCTGTCATTTTCATTGTTTCATTTTATCATGGGTATGTGAAGTGCCGTGGTTCATCTTACACAATGATGATTGCTAAGCCAGATATGAGTCCTGAACGCCACACAGGCATTTGTAGGAAATCATGGTCAACTGTTGTATAAGTATCGTTTTAAATATTGTAAAAGATGTAAAATATAGCTGATTGTGTTGAGAATAATAAAAAACGAAATCCAAAGTACTGCTTTGCCATGACATTTATTTCTTTTGCATCACACAAAATCCATGCCATTTCACGAATATTACACAGAATCCATCAAAACAGCAAACCTTTCTTTACACCAAAACTTTCCCGACCGAGGGACTTATCCCGACCGAGAGTCCCGACGGAGAAAGTTTTCCCGACCGAAAGTCCCGACCGAGAGAGTTTTCCCGACCGAGAGTCCCGACCGAGAAAGTTTTCCCGACCGAGAGTCCCGACCGAGAGAGTTTTCCCGACTGAGAGTCCCGACCGAGAAAGTTTTCCCGACCGAGAGTCTCGACCGAGAAAGTTTTCCCGACCGAGAGTCCCGACCGAGAGACTTTTCCCAACCGAGAGTCCCGACCGAGAGACTTTTCCCGACTGAGAGAGTTTTCCCGACCGAGAAAGTTTCCCCGACCGAGAGTCCCGACCGAGAAAGTTTTCCCGACCGAGAGTCAAAATGAGGAAGTTTTCAAACAGGCAGTGTGTTTCACAAACTCAGGCTGGTATTTTCAGATCAGCTGTCATTTTCATTGTTTCATTTTATCATGGGTATGTGAAGTGCCGTGGTTCATCTTACACAATGATGATTGCTAAGCCAGATATGAGTCCTGAACGCCACACAGGCATTTGTAGGAAATCATGGTCAACTGTTGTATAAGTATCGTTTTAAATATTGTAAAAGATGTAAAATGTAGATGAATGTGTTGAGAATAATAAAAAAAACGAAATCCAAAGTATAACTTTGACTTGACATTTATTTCTTTTGCATCACATAAAATCCATGCCATTTCAAGTACATTACACAGAATCCATGAAAATGGGAAAGTTTTCCCGACCGAGAGAGTTTTCCCGACCGAGAGTCCCGACCGGGAAAGTTTTCCCGACCGAGAGTCCCGACCGAGAAAGTTTTCCCGACCGACAGTCCCGACCGAGAGAGTTTTCCCGACCGAGAGTCCCGACCGAGAAAGTTGTCCCGACCGAGAGTCCCGACCGAGAAAGTTTTCCCGACCGAGAGTCCCGACCGAGAAAGTTTTCCCGACCGAGAAAGTTTTCCCGACCGACAGTCCCGACCGAGAGAGTTTTCCCGACCGAGAGTCCCGACCGAGAAAGTTTTCCCGACCGAGAGTCCCGACCGAGAGAGTTTTCCCGACCGAGAGTGCCGACCGAGAAAGATTTCCCGACCGAGAGTCCCGACCGAGAGAGTTTTCCCAACCGAGAAAGTTTACCCGACCGAGAGTCCCGACCGAGAGAGTGTTCAAACAGGCAGTGTGTTTCACAAACTCAGGCTGGTATTTTCAGACCAGCTGTCATTTTCATTGTTTCATTTTATCATGGGTATGGGAAATGTTTTGCCGTGGTTGAACTTACGCAATGATTATTGCTAAGCCAGATATGAGTCCTGAACGCCACACAGGCATCTGTAGGAAATCATGGTCAACTTTTGTATGTGTATCTTTTTTAACATTGTAAAAGACGTAAAACGTAGATGAATGTGTTGAGAATAATAAAAAAACAAATCCAGAGCAAAACTTTGACATAACATTTATTTCTTTTGCATCACACAAAATCCATGCCATTTCACGTACATTACACAGAATCCATCAAAACGGCAAACCTTTCTTTACACCAAAACTTTCCCGACCGAGAGTCCCGACCGAGAGAGTTTTCCCGACCGAGAGTCCCAACCGAAAGAGTTTTCCCGACCGAGAGTCCCGACCGAGAAAGTTTTCCCGACCGAGAGAGTTTTCCCGACTGAGAGTACCGACCGAGAGTCCCAACCGAGAGAGTTTTCCCAACCGAAAGAGTTTTCCCGACCGAGAGTCCCAAATGAGAAAGTTTTCAAACAGGCAGTGTGTTTCACAAACTCAGGTATTTTTTTTTAGACCAGCTGTCATTTTCATTGTTTCATTTTATCATGGGTATGTGAAATGTTTTGCCGTGGTTCATCTTACGCAATGATGATTGCTAAGCCAGATATGAGTCCTGAACGCCACACAGGCATTTGTAGGAAATCATGGTCAACTGTTGTATCTGTATCGTTTTTAACATTGTAAAAGCTGTAAAATGTAGATGAATGTGTTGAGAATAATAAAAAAAATATCCAAAGTATAACTTTGCCATAACATTTATTTCTTTTGCATCACACAAAATCCATGCAATTTCACGTACATTACACAGAATCCATCAAAACGGCAAACCTTTCTTTACACCAAAACTTTCCCGACCGAGAGTCCAGACCGGGAAAGTTTTCCCGACCGAGAGTCCCGACCGAGAGTCCCGACCGAGAGAGTTTTCCCAACCGAGAAAATTTTCCCGACCGAGAGTCCCGACCGAGAGAGTTTTCCCGACCGAGAGTCCCGGCCGAGAGAGTTTTCCCAACCCAGGGTCCCGACCGAGAAAGTTTTCCTGACCGAGAGTCCCGACCGAGAGAGTTGTCCCGACCGAGAGTCCCGACCGAGAAAGTTTTCCCGACCGAGAGTCCCAACCGAGAAAGTTTTCCCGACCGAGAGTCCCGACCGAGAAAGTTTTCCCGACCGAGAGTCCCGACCGAGAGTCCAAATGAGAAAGTTTTCAAACAGGCAGTGTGTTTCACAAACTCAGGCTGGTATTTTCAGACCAGCTGTCATTTTCATTGTTTCATTTTATTATGGGTATATGAAATGTTGTGCCGTGGTTCATCTTGCACAATGATGAAACGCCACACAGGCCTACAAACGCCACACAGGCATTTGTAGGAAATCATGGTCAACTTGTGTATGTGTATCGTTTTTAACATTGTAAAAGATGTAAAATGTAGCTGATTGTGTTGAGAATAATAAAAAACGAAATCCAAAGTATTGCTTTCCCATGACATTTATTTCTTTTGCATCACACAAAATCCATGCCATTTCACGTACATTACACAGAATCCATCAAAACGGCAAACCTTTCCTTACACCAAAACTTTCCCGACTGAGGGAGTTTTCCCGACTGAGAGAGTTTTCCCGACCGAGAGTCCCGACCGAGAAAGTACATTTGGTGTACACATTTTAAATTTTGAGCTCGATGCACCAACTCAGTGGAGGTCTCTTCGAGCAAAGTATACTGATAGTTTGACCTTAACAGAGAGGGCAAGCTGTAGGCAAGAGCAAAACCAAGCGGAAGAAGAAATTGAAGCGATGCCCGAGCCTGTTGCAGACTCTGAAGAAGAGTCTTTAGCCACAGCAATAACTGCGTCTTTCAATAAACCTCAACCGGAGCCTCAGCCAGAGCCTTCAACTTCAACTTCCTCCGCGCTAGCCACTGTGGGGTCACATGGGACATGTGCTGACTTGTGTGTGTTGTTGTGAACTTAGACAGATGTACATGTTAAGCTGCGGACATGTTTCCTTTGAGGCATGCATCAAGGAGAACGTGAGGGTAACTGGGAAACGAATGTGTTTTATGTGTAAGGTAGAATGCGCATTTTATCGACCGGTGCACACCAGCTGCGTTTCAGATGTTACCTGTGTTGACTGTAACCAGCGCAGAGTGTACATGATGCTATGCGGTCACGCGACCTGCGCGTGTGTGAACAAAGCTTGTTCAGAATGTAACACCAAACATACCGTGAGAAGTTTCTGTGAATGGATTGACAAACTAACAGCTTATCTGTGTGTATGATACATAAAAAACCTACTACAAGTATAGTAGATGTATTGCCATTACAAGTATTGCCATTATGAGTTTGGCTACTGCATCCAACATATTTTTGTATAATAAAGAACCACAAGTATTTCTACTACAAGTGTTATATTTGTGTATAATAAAAACTATTCTAAAATGGTGAATGTCAGTTACATTCTGTATAACATTCATTTATTGTACTGTGTAACAACATACATATTCAAATGTGATGGGCACAATCATTAACCACACAGTCTCTGTGTCTGCAAAGGCATCGGTTTATTGCAGTGTTTAAGAACATACAGATAAAATTGTACACAGTTAAGAAGAGCATAAACTAAACGCAAAGGGTATGTGATGGGCACAATCATTAACCACACAGTCTCTGTGTCTGCAAAGGCATCTGTTTATTGCAGCGTCTAACAACATACAGATACAATTGTGTGCAGTTGAGAAGAGCGTATTTTTTTTTAAAAAAAAGCAAAGCATACAGCTGTACACAAAAGAAAACAATACTTTGATCATAATGTAAAAGCAAACCGTACCGCTGTACACAAAAGACATCCAAGTGAACAACACTTTACATTTCCCAAAGTGACACTCGTGTACATGAGCTAGTTTTTTGGCGTGAGGCACTTGCTTTTCTTAAGAAGCTGGAGATCTGCGCAGCAGGGCATACTTGCGGTTGAAAAAACCTCGGTTGAACTAAGAGATCGAGTGGAGATGCTCTGCCTGGTGGTTAGTCGATCAAGATCGCAACGAAGCGATAACTTCCTTACGTGTCAAGTACAGTTGGTTCACAAGGATTTGCATCGACTTCTTGTTGTTGATCAGAGGCAAGGGAACCACATTGAAATACGCAATCGGTGCAGACGACACGTACACACGATACATCCTATTGTCTACCGCGCAGTCGCCTCACCAGCTTACGTTCCCAGACATGCAATCGCTCGTACGTTATTGTATGAAGGATGTGAGCAAGCTTTCAGATGGCAAAGAAGACTACGACATGATCAGAGAACTGCAATGTCACCAGACTCAAAGCGCCGATCAGATCAAGTTCTGTGATAAGCTCGAAGGCTTAAAACTGAGATCAGATCCGCATTGCGAGGTAATAGACCGGCGTACAGACCTCAGAGGGCCACCTGTCGTTCACAGGAATCTAAAACCTAGAATGCGTAATACAGACACAGTGTTCCCGAGGCTGGCGTCGGACAATCCGCCTGTTGTTCACAGAAGCGGGGCTGTACAACCTACGGATTTCAGAGCACCACCTGTTGACAAGGATCTAAATCCCAGGACGTGCAATAAAGACAGTGTTCCCGAGGTCGGCGTCAGACAATCCACCTGTCGTTCACAGAAACTTGAAGCCGAATAATGACAGTCCCACACTCTTCGCCGAAGCGACACCCCGGCCTCTGCCTGTTAGAAACACCAGCTCATCTGGAAAGGACCCTGTCGGATTCGGGGAGGGTTACACTTTGCTGGCAGCTTATTATAACTACGGGAAAAACGTGGAACAACAGTCCGAAGTGAACCAAGATCCAGTCAAACGCAACCGCCATGAAGACGGAGCACCTGTAGGATCCGGAATCCATCAGATACGTTACTGGACCCCTAAAGCTAAGGGTAGCATTAACGATCGTGAGCCCTACGAGTAAGAACACAGCTGTGACACGGACTCTTGATTCTCCCGCACCCATTGTATTAGTGTTTGTGAAGACACGTGAAGATAGAAGTGAAATGTTACACTTTTGTCTGTATGATATTGAACGACACAGTGCTGGCAAAGTATTACATTTCTTTATTTAGGTAAAGTTCACAAGTCAAGGTACATCACCAATACATGCAGGCTAGTTCGCTAACCAACAAGCTACGGGTTACCATTATTCCCAATATAGGTCGAGAATGTCCGAATGAGCTTAAAGTGGCGACAACGGGTCACCTTGAGGCGTCGTGCTATAAGACGTCGGGTTACACGACTAGGCCACGGTGCAAAGAATCCACGTCGCTAATATGTTGTATTTAGCATACTCAGTCAAAGCGAAGCCTCTGTTGATCACATCGACCAGCCAGTATGCATCCAACAGGTCTCATCACCCCAGTGATCCTGGTCTATGTGACATCGTGTGGAGCTACTTCAGAAGAAGGCCCATTCTGGATAGCTCTGTACAACTGTAACTAACGACTACATGTACATATTGAATGTGCACCAAATTTCAAGTAATAAGAGTGGATGAATTACTCAAATGTGATGCGGCTTATCGTAGGTGTGCTAATTGTGAAGTGCAACTTATTTCAAATAAACACCTTGTGTATACATGACAAATGAGCGTCAATGTGTTTCCTTACACATGCAGCCACAGATTATATAGCTGAAATTCATCTAAAAGGTGAGTGTTTCCAAGTGTCCAATGTGATGCACAACACCGCACACGAACATGAAATGTGAACACTTTTATTCAAGCAAGGTAGTTACAAGTATGCCACAACAGTTTATTTTTATTGCAATCAAGCGCACCCGATATAATCATAGGTCGGTCAGGAGAATCATACGGCGGTCGGAAGACCGAGCGCGGTGTCGATATTGAACTGTACAAAATATTGGCCTGCACGAAACTAGGAGAAAAATTTAAATGGGCGTGGTATCCACGGAGGGAAATGATGATGCACGGGGGGGCATACCATTAGGGACATGCGCAACAGGGGAGTGCGTTTTTAAAACGCCCCCCTGTGGCTGAATTTTTTTTTACAATATCAACAAACTGTCCGTGTTTCAGGCGCTCGATCCCTTAACCCTTGTGCGCCCTGGACCAAAAAAAAAAAAAAAAGGGAGGGGGGGGGGGGGGGGTCACACAGACCCCGGCAGCGCAGACCCAGGTCTCGTCGCGAAACAGGGCCCCGGCTCGGGGTGGGGGCGGATGGGGGTCAGGTGGACCCCCTGCTATAGCGGGTCTCGTCACAGCGTCGGACAAAGGCACCTAATCGGCTGTAACCCTCCATCGATCGGGTAAGTTACGATGGCAAACCTTGGGGTCTGGAGGGACCCCCAAGCGCCAAGGCAACAACTCTCAACTTCACATCATCATCTTCATCATCATCATCATCGTCTCCTTCTCGAGAGTGTTCACGTAAACCGGCCTCAGTGAGGACCTCGGACTCTCCCTGCCTGCTAGTCCTCCTACCTCCTTCCTCTTGGTTCTCCTGCTCCTCGCAGGGTAGGGCTTAGCCTTACGGGCCCCGGGTTACGCGTAAACCGGCCTAAGTGAGGACCTCGGACGCCTCCTGCATCCCAGTCCTCCTACCTCCTGCTCCTCGGTTCTCCTGCTCCTCGCAGGGTAGGGCTTAGCCTTACGGGCCCCGGGTTACACGTAAACCGGCCTAAGTGAGGACCTCGGACCTTCCATGCCTGCTGGTCCTCCTTCCTCCTTCTGCTCCATTCTCCTGCTCCTCGAAGGCGAGCACCTTGCCGGATGGGCCCCGGTTTACGCATAAACCGGCCTAAGTGAGGACTGGGGTAGCTCTCTACTCCGTGGGTACTCTGTGACCACTTAGTAATGGCGATGGGGTATTTCGCAACCCCAATGCACGTTCGTAAGTTACGATGGGAAACACTGGGGTCTGGAAGGACCCCCAAGCGCCACGGCAACAACTCTCAACTTCATATCATCATCTTCATCATCATCATCATCATCGTCGTCTCCTTCTCGGCAGTGTTCGCGTAAACCAGCCTAAGTGGGGACCTCGGACTCTCCCTGCCTGCTAGTCCTCCTACCTCCTTCTGCTCCGTTCTGCTGCTCCTCGAAGGCAAGCACCTTGTCGGATGGGCCCCGGGTTATGCGTAAACCGGCCTAAGTGAGGACCTCGGACTCTCCCTGCCTCCAAGTCCTCCTTCCTCCTTCTGTTCCGTTCTCCTGCTCCTCACAGGGGAGCGTTTAGCCGGATTGGCCTCGGGTTACGCGTAAACCGGCCTTCGAGAGGAGCAGGGATGTTCTCTACTCCACGATTACTATGGGGTCAAAGCGTACCCACGATGGGGTATTTCGCCACCCCAATACACATTCGTGAGTTACGATGGCAAACACTGGGGTCCGGAGAGACCCCGAACCGCCGGAGGAAACAACTCTCAACTTCACATCATCATCATCATCATCATCATCATCATCATCATCGTCGTCTCCTTCTCGGCAGTGTTCGCGTAAACGGGCCTAAGTGAGGACCTCGGACTCTCCCTGCCTCCAAGTCCTCCTTCCTCCTTCTGCTCCGTTCTCCTGCTCCTCACAGGGGAGCGTTTAGCCGGATGGGCCTCGGGTTACACGTAAACCGGCCTTCGAGAGGAGCAGGGATGTTTTCAACTCCACGATTACTATGGGGTCAAAGTGTACCCACGATGGGGTATTTCGCAACCCCAATACACATTCGTGAGTTACGATGGCAAACACTGGGGTCTGGAGAGACCCCGAACCGCCATTCGTGAGTTACGATGGCAAACACTGGGGTCCGGAGGGACCCCGAACCGCCGGAGGAAACAACTCTCAACTTTAGATCATCATCATCATCATCATCATCATCATCATCGTCGTCGTCGTCTCCTTCTTGGCAGTGTTCGCGTAAATGGCCCTAAGTGAGGACCTCGGACTCTCCCTGCCTCCAAGTCCTCCTTCCTCCTTCTGCTCCGTTCTCCTGCTCCTCACAGGGGAGCGTTTAGCCGGATGGGCCTCGGGTTACGCGTAAAACGGCCTTCGACAGGAGCAGGGATGTTCTCTACTCCACGATTACTATGGGGTCAAAGCGTACCCACGATGGGGTATTTCGCAACCCCAATACACATTCGTAAGTTACGATGGCAAACACTGGGGTCTGGAGGGACCCCGAACCGCCATTCGAAAGTTTCGATGGCAAACACTGGGGTCCGGAGGGACCCCGAACCGCCGGAGCAAACAACTCTCAACTTCAGATCATCATCATCATCATCATCATCATCATCAATGTCTCCTTCTCGGCAGTGTTCGCGTAAACCGGCCTAAGTGAGGACCTCGGACTCTCCCTGCCTCTCCATCCTGCGACCTCCTTCTGCGCCGTTCTCCTGCTCCTCGCAGGTGAGCGCTTTGCCGGATGGGCCTTGGGTTACGCGTAAATGGGCCTGAGTGAGGACCTCGGGCTCTCCGTTGCTCCTCGTCTGCCTTGCTCCTTCTCCATCGTTCTCCTGCGCCTCGCTAGTGAAAGAGCAGCTGTTTGGTCTGCCTATTACGCGAACACCGCCCTCCGTTTGGACCTCGGGCTCTCCGTGCCTCCTCGTCCTCCTTGCTCCCTCTACATCCTTGTCCCGCTCCTCGCTAGAGTACGCTTAGGTTTGCAGTGGGTGGGTTTCGCGAACACCCTCTTCGGTGAAGACCTTGGGATCTCCGTTGCTCCCCGTCTTCCTTGCCCCTTCTACATTACTCTCAAGTGCCTCGCTAGTGAAAGAGCAGCTGTTTGGCCTGCCTATTACGCGAACACCATCCTCCGTTTGGACTTCAGACACTCCTTGCCTCCTCCTCATCCTTGCTCCCTCTACATCATTCAGATGCTCCTCGCTAGCGTACGCTTAGGTCTCCGGAGGGCCGGTTTCGCGAACACCCCCCTTCGGTGAGGACCTCGGGCTTTCCGTGCCTCCGTGTCCTCCTTGCTTTCTCTCCATCATTCTCAAGTGCCTCGCTAGTGAAAGCGCAGCTGTTTGGCCTGCCCATTACACGAACACCGCCCTCTGTTTATGCTCCTCGCTAGCATACGCTTATGTCTGCGGAGGGCCGGTTTCGCGAACACCCCCTTCGGTGAGGACCTCGGGATCTCCGTTGCTCCGCGTCCTCCTTTCTCCTTCTCCTTCGTTCTCATGCGCCTCGCTAGTGAAAGAGAAGCTGTTTGGCCTGCCTAGTACACGAACACCGCCCTCGGTTTATGCTCCTCGCGAGAGTAGGCTGAGGTCTGCGGAGGGCCTATTACGCGAACACTGCCCTCCAGTTGGATCTCGGGCTCTCCGTTGCTCCTCGTCCTCCTCGCTCCCTCTACATCGTTCTCAAGCGCCTCGCTAGTAAAAGAGAAGCTGTTTGGCCTTCCTATTACGCGAACACCGCCCTCCAGTTGGATCTCGGGCTCTCCGTTGCTCCTCGTCCTCCTCGCTCCCTCTACATCGTTCTCAAGCGCCTCGCTTGTAAAAGAGAAGCTGTTTGGCCTGCCCATTACGCGAACACCGCCCTCCGTTTATGCTCCTCGCTAGCGTACGCTTATGTCTGCGGAGGGCCGGTTTCTTGAACACCGCCATCGGTGAGGACCTCTGGATCTCCTTTGCTCCTCGTCCTCCCTGCTTTCTCTCCATCATTCTCAAGTGCCTCGCTAGTGAAAGCGCAGCTGTTTGGCCTGCCCATTACGCGAACACCGCCCTCCGTTTATGCTCCTCGCTAGCGTACGCTTATGTCTGCGGAGGACCGGTTTCGCGAACACCCCCTTCGGTGAGGACCTCGGGATCTCCGTTGCTCCGCGTCCTCCTTGCTCCTTCTCCTTCGTTCTCATGCGCCTCGCTAGTGAAAGAGAAGCTGTTTGGCCTTCCTATTACGCGAACACTGCCCTCCAGTTGGACCTCGGGCTCTCCGTTGCTCCTCGTCCTCCTTGCTCCCTCTACATCGTTCTCAAGTGCCTCGCTAGTGAAAGCGAAGCTGTTTTGCCTGCCTATTACGTGAACACCGCCCTCCAGTTGGACCTCGGGCTCTCCGTGTCTCCTCCTCCTCCTTGCTCCCTCTCATTGTTCTCAAGTGCCTCGCTAGTGAAAGAGCAGCCGTTTGGCCTACCCATTACGTGAACATGGCCCTCCATTTATGCTCCTCGCGAGCGTACGCTTAGGCCTGCGGATGGCCGGTTTCACGAACACCGCCCTCTAGTTGGACCTCGGGCTCTCCGTTTCTCCTCGTACTCCTTACTCCCTCTACATCTTTCTCAAGCGCCTCGCTAGTGAAAGAGCAACTCTGTGGCCTGCCTACTACGCGAACACTGCCCTCCGTTTGGACTTCAGACACTCCTTGCCTCCTCCTCATCCTTGCTCCCTCTACATCGTTCTCAAGTGCCTCGGTAGCGTACGCTTAGGTCTGCGGAGGGCGGGTTACGCGAACACCACCATTTTTGAGGAACCCAGTACCTCCTACACACACACACACACACACACACAAACAGACACACACACACACACACACACACACGAGGCAGTGAGGAGGAGAAGGAGGTTGTTGCTACGCCTGCGTCGCGAAACCAGGGCTCATTGTGTGCGCGCCCGGAGTAGCTACGGGGAAACACGTGGGACAACCGACCAGTTTGGGGTCATGGTTTATTCAACGCGTATTTTCAGTGTGGTTTAACTTGGTAATCTGATCTGAAAGACTTTCCCTGAATGTGCCTTAATTTCACCTCTTTTTCCTTTCTCCTTTTCTTAGCTTACTGAAAATGTTGGCGACCAAAGGCCGGATTCAGGGACGTGTGCTGCTTGTGCTACTCGCGTTACGTGGGCAAACTGCTCGCTGTCATCATCGATACAAAGGTAAAGTGCAATCCCAGGGTTGTGTGCTGCTTGTGGTACTCGCTTTATGTAGACAAACTGCTTGCTGTCAACATCGATACAAAGATAACAAAAGAATAGCCTAGTGTAACGTAGTGTTTCATGTTTTGTTTTGTTTTTTTCTAGAATGATTCAAATGTAACCATCGTTTCCCCAACCCCGCAGGCTCTGCGACCCATGAAGAACTGAGACTCCTTCTGGTCGGTAAAACAGGCTCGAGAAAGAGTGCGTCCGGAAACACCATCCTGGGGGATGCGTACGCTTTCAAAGAGGACGTTTCGCCCGAGTCTCTCACCGACAGCTGTCTCAGAAAAGAGGCAGAGGGCGACAAACTGGTGGGAGAGGATGTGGTGAAAATCGGCCAGCTGCGGCTGGTCACAGAGTGTTACAAAGGAGATTACTGAGATTCGTTTGTAACAAAAGGCTGATTCTTTCAATGCACGCATCCTACGGTGAGATTTATATCATGTATTCACAGCCACCAGAGGCGCTGTACAGCACCGAGTGCCTGAAACACAGACAGTTTGTTGATATTTTTTTAATGTAAACCTTCTTTTTTTTTCATGTAAACCTGTTCTTGACATATCTACTGAGATTCGTTTGTCTTGAAAGGCTGATTCAACCCCGTTGTTGACTTTTATTTTGCCTTCCAGATTGCCTCAGTTGTATCGTGAGTGTAATTTCAAATAAAATAAAATAAAACTCAGAAGCATCTGTGTGTTGTATTCTTCTTCTTCTTCTTCTTATTCTTCTCATCATTATTATTATTATTATTATTATTATTATTATTATTATTATTATTATTATTATTATCATTATTATTATTATTATTGTGATTATGCTTCATTTTCATGTACTGGGGTATCAATGACCCCCATGGTGCCACAGCAGCTTCTGTGTGTGGTCCCCAAGTGCTACGTTTTCTTTCCCGATCCCCTGACGAACCCATTAGAATCGCTCTGGGGCACTCTTCGACCCCAAATGATCATTCTGGTTTTTTTTAACATTTTCATTCACCGGTCTCTACTGAGGTTGGGGTACTCTGGGACCCCCGGGGTCTGGGGCTGCCCCGAAGGGAAGCATGAGGGTTAACATTTTCATTCACCGGTCTCTACTGAGGGTGGGGTACTCTGAGACCCCCGGGGTCTGGGGCTGCCCCGAAGGGGAGCATGAGGGTTAACAGCGGCCTCCCATGGACGAACGCCATAGAGCCTGCCCGAAACTAGGAGAAAAATTGAAACGGGAGTGGCATCCGGGGAGGGAAACGTGGGTGTACGGGGCGCGGGAGCCAACCCTGATGCACGGCCTGTGAAATACGACCCAGTGGAGAAGGCGACGTGAGAGGATAGTGCTTGTATTACGCGAAACTCCCTGGCTTGTGGAGGACAGATGTGTGATAAGCATGAACACAGGCTCATGAACACAGGCTCATGAACACAAGCTCATGAACACAGGCGCAGGTCTCATGGAGAGCGTCTGAAATTGAGTCTCATGCGCTGAATAAAAAAAAAACAAAACAAATTAGGCAAGGTGAAATTGTAGGCCGGGAGTGATATTGGGTTGGTTCTTTTTTTTTGGGGGGGGGGTGTTGTGCAAAACACACACGGAACAGAGTGTGGTGGAGGCTGGGACACGGACAGAGCACAGCTTTCGCGTAGCTTGCGTGTCGCTTCACCGTATTGACTGTTACCACACGCGGGAGCCAACCCTGATGCGCGGCCTGTGAAATACGACCCAGTGGAGAAGGCGACGTGAGAGGATAGCGCTTGTATTACGCGAAACTCCCTGGCTTGTGGAGGACAGATGTGTGATAAGCATGAACACAGGCTCATGAACACAGGCTCATGAACACAAGCTCATGAACACAGGCGCAGGTCTCATGGAGAGGGTCTGAAATTGAGTCTCATGCGCTGAATAAAAAAAAACAAAACAAATTAGGCAGGGTGAAATTGTAGGCCGGGAGTGATATTGGGTTGGTTCTTTTTTTGGGGGGGGGGGTTGTGCAAAACACACACGGAACAGAGTGTGGTGGAGGCTGGGACACGGAAAGAGTACAGCTTTCGCGTAGCTTGCGTGTCGCTTCACCGTATTGTCTGTTACCACACGCGGGAGCCAACCCTGATGCGCGGCCTGTGAAATACGACCCAGTGGAGAAGGCGATGTGAGAGGATAGCGCTTGTATTACGCGAAACTCCCTGGCTTGTGGAGGACAGATGTGTGATAAGCATGAACACAGGCTCATGAACACAGGCTCATGAACACAAGCTCATGAACACAGGCGCAGGTCTCATGGAGAGGGTCTGAAATTGAGTCTCATGCGCTGAATAAAAAAAAATAAAAACAAATTAAGCAAGGTGAAATTGTATGCAGTCTTTATATATGCAGGGTAGTGAAATATCACAAAGTGCAATGCTGACTAGTACAACAAGTAACATTAGGCCGGGAGTGATATTGGGTTGGTTCTTTTTTTTTGGGGGGGGGGTGTTGTGCAAAACACACACGGAACAGAGTGTGGTGGAGGCTGGGACACGGACAGAGCAGAGCTTTCGCGTAGCTTGCGTGTCGCTTCACCGTATTGTCTGTTACCACACGCGGGAGCCAACCCTGATGCACGGCCTGTGAAATACGACCCAGTGGAGAAGGCAACGTGAGAGGATAGCGCTTGTATTACGCGAAACTCCCTGGCTTGTGGAGGACAGATGTGTGATAAGCATGAACACAGGCTCATGAACACAGGCTCATGAACAAAAGCTCATGAACATAGGCGCAGGTCTCATGGAGAGGGTCTGAAATTGAGTCTCATGCGCTGAATAAAAAAAAATAACAAAAACAAATTAAGCAAGGTGAAATTGTATGCAATCTTTATATATGCAGGGCAGTGAAATATCACAAAGTACAATGCTGACTAGTACAACAAGTAACATTAGGCCGGGATTGATATTGGGTTGGTTCTTTTTTTTGGGGGGGGGGTGTTGTGCAAAACACACACGGAACAGAGTGTGGTGGAGGCTGGGACACGGACAGAGCACAGCTTTCGCGTAGCTTGCGTGTCGCTTCACCGTATTGTCTGTTACCACACGCGGGAGCCAACCCTGATGCTCGGCCTGTGAAATGCGACCCAGGGGTACTCTGGGACCCCCGGGGTCCGGAGCACATAATAATTATGTTTAAAAGCTGTTGGTGGTCAGACTTTTATTGTGAAAGGCTTCATAGTTGCACGTCTGTCGGATTTAAAGGTGAACAGTAGTTTTTTTGTATGGCTGCTGAGGTGCACAGAATGAGCAGGTGCAAGTTAAACTTTGAGACGTTTCTCTTCACGTTAAGGAAAAAGCCGAACAGTGACGAAGACTTCCGGGTAGAAAGGACTAGTTTTCTTTGTTAGGATGAAGCTCCTTTCTCCTTCTGCTGCTGCTCCTCTTTCTGTTTGTGGAGCAGTGAGCAGAGGATGGATGGATGGATTCTCCGAAGCGTGTCTCAGCCCGGCGGGGTGGAGGAGGTGGAGGTCTCTCTGCCTCTGCTTTCTTCTTCCACCTTTTTTCATGTTTTTGGTTTAAACTCTCGTAGTGGGTTTGGTTCTTTCTGTCTCGCGGGGGGGCATTGCGTGTAGTTCGCGTGGCCGGCCGCGCGCTCTGATTGGCTGGCCGTGATTACCGGCACGCTTCTCTGCGCGGGGCGGACAAACACCGCGGGCGTCATTATGTTAATGAGCTTCTCCCGCGGCACGGGGCAGACCTGCCGCAGCATTCATCCCCTCGTCTTGCGCGCTAATGCCAGGCCGGGGGGGGTCACAGGGGGCGCGGGGGCAGGGGGCCGGTCATTGTCCCAAGCACGCTATATAAGCGGGCTGAGGCCGGTCGTGTGCCAGGCTCACCGGATCGCACGAGCTGATCCAGAGCAGAAAACACGCAGAGACACGCGCGCCGCTCCGAACTGCCACAGACTTCAGGTGAATTCCTCTTGCGTGGATCCCTCACGCCTCCTCTCCTCTCCCCGCAGTCATGGACTCGCTCTACTCCGACATCGACAGCAACAGCTGCAACTTCTTCCCGCACAGCGAAGACGAGGAGTCCCGCGGCCCACGCTGCGCGTCCCCGCAGCCCGAGCAGCAGCAGAAGAAGCAGCGGCGTTGCGGTCGCGCGCACAGCGACGTGACAGTGCAAGTGGTGAAGAAGAACCGGCGCCTGAAAGCCAACGACCGCGAGCGTAACCGCATGCACAACCTGAACGACGCGCTGGACGCGCTGCGCGGCGTGCTGCCCTCATTCCCGGACGAGACGAAGCTGACGAAAATCGAGACTCTGCGGTTCGCGCACAACTACATCTGGGCGCTGTCCGAGACCATCCGCATCGCGGACCTGCAGGCGGGTAAGGTCGGCGAGCCGCCCGTGCTGCTCAGCCCGTGCCTAGCCGAGGCCCCTACCCCGGGCAGCGATGCCTGCTCCTGGAGCTCCAGCGGCTCCTCATCCTCCTCCTCCCCGGCCTACTGCGCATCCAGCCCGGGCAGCCCCGCCGTCCCCGAGGACTACAGCTGCCTGCGGCAGGACGCGCTGTACGGCTTCCGCAGCTTCGTGCCGGGCATCTACTGATCCATGAGCCCGGAGGTCCCGCTGGAATAAGACTGAGAGCCGCTATTTGCCTTACTCACACCTCCTTCTCCTCATCACCATCATCATCGTCGTGCTTCTACGGATGGACTGGAAATGAGAGGAACTGAATTTGATCTGTTTTTTATTATTAGTTTTGGGTTTTGTAAATTTCTCCAAAAACCTTTGCACTTTCCCCTCTCCCCTCTCTCTCCCCCACAGTCTGCAGGTTACAGTCAGTCTCAGTTTTTCTGTTTTCGTGTCGGAGGTGAAAAGTCAATTTTACAATTAGTAAAGTGATTCTGCAGAAAAGAGAGCGTGGAAATCGAGTTTCAACGCTCCCACAATAGACTGAAAGGAGCTGCCCGCATTCATTATGTATTCCACACACACACACACACCCTCTCTCTGCATGACTACTACCTACTTGTGAATAAACCATGTATGTTATAAGCAATGTGAGTGTAGTGTAACCACCAGTTGTGATATTGTAGGTTGACAACAATGAGACGATACACGCTGATGTGCATATCACTACTACTACGACTACTACCTACTTGTGAATAAACCATGTATGTTATGAACCACATGAGTGTAGTGTAACCTGTTGCATGTGAATAAATGATAACAATCAAACAAACCAGGTCTTTTGTCTTGTTTTATTATCTCACATCATTGTGGCGTAGCTACACACAAAAAAACCCAGCAAATGTTAATATGACATGCAAGCTCTTTACTTTTCTTCGAGGTATTTGACAATCACATTATCATCGGTCGAGCGTACACGCTTCGCCTCGGGTTCCCCGTAATCCGAATGCATTGCGGTGGGTACTCTATTTGAACAAGGTTCTGATATTTGACTAACATCCATTCCTCTCACAAGAGACTCTGAATATTTTATCATGACATTGCTCTGTGGACCAGGGCACGTTTTTCTTTTCCTAGACACAGCTGACATAGTGGACCAACTCACATATTCACATGAAAATCGTAAGAGTCTGTATCGGGGTCTGTGTCAGACTCCGAACACGCAGTCATGCGCGGGGGTGCCTCGGAAACTTCTGCTTCAGCGTCGTAGCTGCAGCCTGGTTGAGGTGAGATGGATGTAGAAATGTCGGCGCTCGGTCTGTGTCTTTTACGTCGAGTCTTCGGTGAATCGGAGCCTGAATCGGAATCATAAGAAGACAACTTTACGGGTTGAGCTTCTCTGTGGTGCTTAGTTATGGCCTTGCGGTATTTAGAATGGTTTCTCTTGCTACCGCTTTTCTTTGATGAAACGAAATCTGATTCATGCGAAGGATAGAGTCCTTGGTCCTTTCTCAGGCAGTCTTCATTCATGTCACCACAGGTTCTTGGTACAAACGTAACAATGTCAGCAAATGTTTGTCACAACAGTCATTTTTCCCAGATGACCAGATGTGTCTCCTCCGGGATATCCAACCCCGGCATCAGATCCTTGCGATCCAAAAGGATTAGGATCGCGAACATGATACATTTGTGCATGCCATAAAAGTGATTTGTGACCTTTTCAGCCAGTTGGTAGCTGCTCATCAATTCCATAGTACCATAGGGAATGCTGGCCTCTCGTTGCACAATCCTCCATGACAACAGCTTCTTCACTCGAAATAGCTCATTCGCGCTCAGCATGGAGAACACATGACACAACGCTTGTTTCTCATCGATGTAGTCAAGTTCTCCTTGGATTTTCAGTTCAAGAGGACATGTGACGTTGTAATCCTTGTGTGATGTCACAGCATCGGTTTTTAATGATTCAAACATGCCCATGATCATCGTTTCTGCATCCTTTGTGCCCATGAACCTGGACAGTTTGGAGATCAGACACTCGGGATGTAGCATGTGCTCAGTCTCATGTTTGTGTTTCTTAAACGCACGCTTGACGAAATCCTGCTGTTTTTCATTGAGACATCCTTGGTCTTCACTCAGTGTTTTCAATAACCACTCGAAATCATTTCAATTTTTGCTCAGGTAGTGTGAGATGCGAAATTTCCATGAAAGTTCCATCCCAGAACTACAGTAGATGATCCAGGCGTACACCAACTAACTCTTGTGAAGTTGAATGATATAACTGTTCAGTTGTGTGCTGTGCTGACATTTTATATGCATACCCCATAAGAGACCAAAACAAAAAAAAAATAATATCCGGACCGAGAGATAATCTCCCAACCGACAGTATGTTGCCCGACGCAAGAGCGCAATTTTACCTATGTATGTAGATTTTGTGTATTGCACAGATTTAAGATGTGTGCCCGTGTCAGTGAATGTGACGCTGTTCAGTGTACCATCCAGAATTATAAAGCGTAGTAGCTTTTGTCATGGTCCTCTGTCTCAGAGGAACACATTCGTGTACTTCGCATGTTTCACACGATCAAGGCTTTTGTCGTCAAGTACAAACAACCATACAATATAAGAGTTCTTGTAACACCTTTAATGACATGCAAGGCATATATGTAAATGTAAAAGGCAGTGCAAAATACAAAACAAAAGAGATCAAGTGCAAGAGATGTAAGACATCCAGTAAGACCTGCTGTAAGAAATATAAAATGTTATACATGACGGTCTTTCCTTATGAACTGGATACTTCTGGTGGGTATCATAACGACCTCGGATCCCTCCCATCATCAAGAGTTCGACTACAGTGTTGATCAAAATACGTGTAAGACAGAAACAAGTAAAAGCTTCATGATTTAGATAATACATTCTGTGAACACTAACAAAGTTCATATATGGTGATTTCACATTATTGAAATGTAAATGTACAAAAAAGTTTCCCAAGGTACACCAGTGTTAGATAAAAGTACACACGTGACGAGAAATGTAACAGAAACAAACACTTCAACAATTCCCAGTTATCACAGTGGTCCCAGTAGTAAGTCATCATTGACGAGAAATGTAACAGAAACAAACACTTCAACAATTCCCAGTTATCACAATGGTCCCAGTAGTAAGTCATCATAGTGAGTACAGACCTTAGGCATATGAAGCACCGTAACACGATTACGAGCACCATATCAAAATTACAAACAAACACTTTCAACAATTCCCAGTTATCACAGAGGTCTGAGTAAGTCATCATTGCAAGTATAGACCTGAGGCATATGAAGTGCCATAACACGATTACACCCAAACTCGTGTGTGATGTCGATCTTAGGATCTCCATCCAGATAGTCAGGGGGTTGACTAAATAGCTGCTCTGGGTACCTGAGGTCAATGGCATAGCTTAAATCTGTCTCTGTTCTTTGCTGTTTAATCTGAGGCACAGTTGCATCCATGCCAGTTTTAGCTGCGAGCATAGAGATGAAATGAGCAAAAGTGGGACTCTCGGAAGGCATGCAATCAAATACGACCTTGACAAGGTCTAACGTTCCTTTGCCATAATTCACACAAACCCATCTATGTAGATAGTACACCATAGAGTTAAACTCCTTAGACGATGTCAAAGTCCGTACTCGATTGTCGGCTCTGTCGGTGATTGGCAGTAGGATGACACCAGTGTCATTATTTCTCGTGGAGCACCACATGGCCAGGATAACGCGGTCAACGAATACAAAACAACACCAATGAAAGTCTACGGCACCCATGTTAACATCAAACAATCTTGGTGTGTGTACATCAGAGGCTAGGATAGCTTCTGTGTTGGGCACGTTGCATCCCACCACGATGTGATCCCAGAAGCCTGGAACGTGCGGTATACACACGTATCTGTACGCCGACTGCAGCGGCATGGGGGAGTTGAGCCAGTTCCTGAAGGCCGTCACATCTTGTGCGTTGATCAAACTCTCGAAAGCTTAAACAGAAAAAAAAAGAAAACATACGAAAATATGAACATCGCTCGCAGTGGATAGCATAGACACACAAGACAACACTTTCACAACTAACCTTGTTTCAATTCGTCTACGGTGGGAGCGCTGCGGTGCAGGTGTATAATATCTTGTACGCTTCTGTTGATCTCGGTCCTAAATGGAGCTGTGTTATCTAGCTGTAGATCCCACTGAGCATCGGCTTCAGCTATGTTAGCCAGCTGACTAGCTGTAACGTTGACAGTAGCGCGTTTTGATACTATCTTGTGCTTAACACAACCTCGGTCTTTGGTGTAACACAGTGAGCATATCACACAACCACAGGCGCACTGAACTGGTCGGTTTAACTTGATGGCGTAATTACTGCAGAGTACAGTATTGTTGAATGTGCATTCGCAGAATGTGCATCTGATGGCCTTTTGCACCATTTCAAGTATGGATTGCAGGAATTCACGATACTCTCGGTTCCAGTCTTGGAAGTTTTCATCTGGACTCCTCCGGGACAGCCTTGGGAGGAAGGATGTGTCGGAAGGTGATTGTCGGTATGCTTTAGCGGTCGACTCGTCCCCGGTGTGGATGCTTGAGCTGGCTTCTTCTGTTATTGTTTTACCAACGTGTTCTTCAAAGGGGGTTGTTAGTTTGGGTTCGACTGACAGCCCATCTGAGTTTTCATGGCTGATGATCAGAGTGTGAGTATCCGCGCTAGGTTCTGCGTTATGCGGTGGTAAGAGGTACGAGGCTTGTTGGTCATTGCTACTATAAGCGTTACAGGTCCCTTCCACTACCGACACGAGCACGTCGGCAAATTGTGGACCATTTAGTGGGGTGAAATGTTCTTGCATGTCATTTATGTACGCAGCGCTCTCTTGAAACTCATCCATTACGTGGAACCTGTACAATTTGTTTTTTAAAAAAAAAAACAGCATTAGTTTCCCTGTGATACAGATCAGTTGGGTTATGTTATGCAAAATGATTGACTTACAAACTTTCAGTGGCTCTTTTTGTCTCCTCAGCTGAGGGATCTGCAGACTCTGGGCCAGCGCTTTGTTGCTGCTGCTGCATTGTAACTTGTCGTGAGGTACCTTCTGACGGGTATGATGGGTTATTGTTATGGAACCTGTACAATTTTTTTTTAAAAACAGCATTAGTTTACCTTTGATACAGATCAGTTGGGTTATGTTATGCAAAATGATTGACTTACAAACTTTCATTGGCTCTGATTGTCTCCTCAGCTGAGAGATCTGCAGACTCTGGACCTGCGCTTTGTTGCTGCTGCGTTGTAACTTGTCGTGAGGTACCTTCTGACAGGTATGATGGGTTATTGTTATTTAACACCTGGATTAGCGCTTGGGTTTTTGCAGCGCTGATCAAGTCGATGTCGTGACCCGAGTTGTGACCGCCTTCAGTTGGCATATCACCTTGAAGCGGGGCTAGACTGCCGGTCTCGCAGTTTCCAAGTGCGGGTTCGCCGTGACGCTCGGATATGCAATCAGCGTCCTCCTTTGGATCGCGCAACATCTGTATCTCAGTGTTATCATGGACCTGAGTATCTCCAATGGTGGTGGTTTCGTGCGCTGTTTCAGCGGGGTCTATCTCAGGAGGAATCTCGTCCATTTTCAAGTCGAGGTTCTCCATTTGGCCTTTTGGTGCAGTGGGTGATGACTTGCTGAGCACACACTGTGTTTTTTGCGGAGGCGTTGTAGTTACCACACGTTTGGTTTTCGTTGTTCTTTTACAGGGTGTTTGGTTGGTTTTTGTATTCCAGCATTTCAGCCTCACCCGTTGAGGGTTACGCGATGGGACGCTTACACCTGTACTTGGTGAGGAGGCGCCCTTACTTTTCTTCTTGTTAGGAGTACTTTGTGGGGGGCTGTTCACAGGCTTTCCTGGTGAGGGGGGTCCATTGGTAGTGTTTTTGAGGTTTTGTTGGTTGGCCCCTTCTGCCAGGGAACTTGGCCAGGAAGTGACTTTGGTCTTCTGTTTCTTTTTTTGGCTGTGTTGGCTGTTGTTGGTGCTCTTGTGCTCTATCCGACATTGTTGAGCTGATGGGTTACGTGATGACACGCAAGCTTTTTTTTGTGCGTTCATTATTGGAGTGTTGTTTGTCGGCGAATGGCACTTGTTTTTTGCTGTTTGTTCACATTCAGCTGAGGGCCGAGTGAGATTAACAGAGGAAGCAGGGCTGTTACGTTTTAGTCCATTCCACGGACTACTGTTTCTTTCAGCAGTGTTTGTCAGTGCATCGTACTTGTTTTTGGGATTTTGTGTACGTTCCGCTGAGGTCTGAGTGACATTAACAGAGGAAGCAGGGCTGGTACGTTTTATTCCATTCCACGGACTACTATTTCTTTCAGGATAATATGGTGGTCTCTGTGCATCTTTGGTTTCTGATTCAGAGGAATCGGAATCTGAGGAACTAGACGAACTCGAACTCGATGAACTGGAATCAGAGGAACTCAAACGCACGTTTTGCACAGGTTGCATTTCTTCTTGTTCCTTGTCACAATCAGACTCATCGTCGGAGTCGGTGGTTTGTGGGCTGTTGAACTGTTTCTCGTTTCTCCACGGTCTCTTTGAACTACAAGTCTTCACCGGCGGAGCACGCGTGTGTGTAAGGCTTGTTTGTCTCGCATCATTCTTGGGACGTTGTTTCTGTTGTTGAGGTTTAATTCTGATGCTCTCTTGATCTAGACTGACTCTCGAGGTAGGCACGGGGTGCTTGATGGAGATGGGTTTCTTCCATCTGACCTCTCTGGTGGTCTGTTGCAGCCTTCGGGATGAGAGTGGTTTTCTTTTATCACTGTGGACATCCCTTATATTTTGCTGGTTGTCGTTTTCGCGGTACTGCCGCCTATCGCGTTTTATTTGGTCGACTGGTCTAGTTGCTACACGATCCGGTTCGCAGTACACACGGTTGTTATTCCTTTTAATTGGATATGGTCCTGCGGCCGGCCAGTTTTCCTGGCGGTTGTGGTGTCGCTCCTGCTCAAAACCTCTTCTGTCCAAACGAAGATATTTCTCTTTTTGGTTGTTTACCACAATCACGTTCCTAGGCCTCTTACGTGGGAAGCGATCTGCCTGGAGAACGACATCGTCGCTGGTGTCCTGTCTTGCTGTTTCTCTCGGAACAGCGACGGGTCTGTAGTTGTGTTTCGCTGTGTGTCGCTGAGCTTGTTTGAGTTCATATTCTCTCCTTTGTTGCACATTCCAAAGTACAGAAGGTACGCTGCGGTTTCTTTGGTCCATGTCCAGTTGCCCAACTGAAACTCTTAAATTAACTTTGTGTCTTATGAGATGAGATGAGCAGAACAGCCGCACACATACACGCTTACAGAGTTTTCCCAATGGACTGCACTTTCCCGACCGACATCCCCGACCGGCAGCACTTTCCTGATGGGCGGCGTTTTCCCAACGCGTGGCTTCAGAACTAGGTACTTAGCTCCTGTTCAACAATATCATCTAATATAACATTAACAAAGTTTCCCGACCGGCAGCGTTTTCCCGACCGGCTCTCGGTCGGGAAACCTTTCGTGATCGGGACTCTCGGTCGGCTTTGACATGCTATCCCCACTGAAACAATTTCTCATTAATGAAACTTTGAACCCTCAGCCTTAGATTGATGCCATGAGATTTATTTCTTTTGCATCACACAAAATCGATGCCATTTCACGTACAGGACACAGAATCCATCAAAACGGCAAACCTTTCTTTACACCAAAACTTTCCCGACCGAGGGAGTTTTCCCGACCGAGAGTCCCGACCGAGAGTCCCGACTGAGAACGTTTTCCCGACCGAGAGTCCCGACCGAGAGAGTTGTCCCGACCGAAAAAGTTTTCCCGACCGAGAGTCCCAAATGAGAAAGTTTTCAAACAGGCAGAGTTTTTCACAAACTGTCATTTTCATTGTTTCATTTTATCATGGGTATGTAAAGTGTTGTGCCGTGGTTCATCTTGCACAATGATGAAACGCCACACAGGCCTGCAAACGCCACACAAGCATTTGTAGGAAATCATGGTCAACTTGTGTATGTGTATCGTTTTTAACATTGTAAAAGATGTAAAATGTAGCTGATTGTGTTGAAAATAATAAAAAATGAAATCCAAAGTACTGCTTTGCCATGACATTTATTTCTTTTGCATCACACAAAATCCATGCCATTTAACGTACATTACACAGAATCCATCAAAACGGCAACCCTTTGTTTACACCAAAACTTTCCCGACCGAGGGAGTTTTCCCGACTGAAAAAGTTTTCCCGACCGAGAGTCCCGACTGAGAGAGTTTTCCCGACCGAGTAAGTTGTTCCGGCTGAGAGTCCCAAATGAGAAAGTTTTCAAACAGGCAGTGTGTTTCACAAACTCACGCTGGTATTTTCAGACCAGCTGTCATTTTCATTGTTTCATTTTATCATGGGTATGTGAAATGTTGTGCCGTGGTTCCTCTTACACAATATTGAAACACCACACAGACCTACAAACGCCACACAGGCATTTGTAGGAAATCATGGTCAACTTGTGTATGTGTATCGTTTTTGACATTGTAAAAGATGTAAAATATAGCTGATTGTGTTGAGAATAATAAAAAACGAAATCCAAAGTACTGCTTTGCCATGACATTTATTTCTTTTGCATCACACAAAATCCATGCCATTTCACGAATATTACACAGAATCCATCAAAACAGCAAACCTTTCTTTACACCAAAACTTTCCCGACCGAGGGACTTATCCCGACCGAGAGTCCCGACGGAGAAAGTTTTCCCGACCGAAAGTCCCGACCGAGAGAGTTTTCCCGACCGAGAGTCCCGACCGAGAAAGTTTTCCCGACCAAGAGTCCCGACTGAGAGAGTTTTCCCGACCGAGACTCCCGACCGAGAAAGTTTTCCCAACCGAGAGAGTTTTCCCGACCGAGAGTCCAGACCGAGAAAGTTTTCCCAACCGAGAGTCCCGACCGAGAGAGTTTTCCCGACCGAGAAAGTTTTCCCGCCCGAGAGTCCCGACCGAGAGTCCCGACCGAGAAAGTTTTCCCGACCGAGAGTCCCGACGGAGAAAGTTTTCCCGACCGAGAAAGTTTTCCCGACCGACAAACCCGACCGAGAGAGTTTTCCCGACCGAGAGTCCCGATTGAGAAAGTTTTCCCGACCGAGAGTCCCGACCGAGAAAGTTGTCCCGACCGAGAGTCCCGACCGAGAGAGTTTTCCCGACCGAGAGTCCCGACCGAGAAAGTTTTCCCGACCGAGAGTCCCGACCGAGAGAGTTTTCCCGACCGAGAGTGCCGACCGAGAAAGTTTTCCCGACCGAGAGTCCCGACCGAGAAAGTTTTCCCGACCGAGAGTCAAAATGAGGAAGTTTTCAAACAGGCAGTGTGTTTCACAAACTCAGGCTGGTATTTTCAGATCAGCTGTCATTTTCATTGTTTCATTTTATCATGGGTATGTGAAGTGCCGTGGTTCATCTTACACAATGATGATTGCTAAGCCAGATATGAGTCCTGAACGCCACACAGGCATTTGTAGGAAATCATGGTCAACTGTTGTATAAGTATCGTTTTAAATATTGTAAAAGATGTAAAATATAGCTGATTGTGTTGAGAATAATAAAAAACGAAATCCAAAGTACTGCTTTGCCATGACATTTATTTCTTTTGCATCACACAAAATCCATGCCATTTCACGAATATTACACAGAATCCATCAAAACAGCAAACCTTTCTTTACACCAAAACTTTCCCGACCGAGAGAGTTTTCCCGACCGAGAGTCCCGACCGAGAAAGTTTTCCCGACCGAGAGTCCCGACCGAGAGAGTTTTCCCGACTGAGAGTCCCGACCGAGAAAGTTTTCCCGACCGAGAGTCTCGACCGAGAAAGTTTTCCCGACCGAGAGTCCCGACCGAGAGACTTTTCCCAACCGAGAGTCCCGACCGAGAGACTTTTCCCGACTGAGAGAGTTTTCCCGACCGAGAAAGTTTCCCCGACCGAGAGTCCCGACCGAGAAAGTTTTCCCGACCGAGAGTCAAAATGAGGAAGTTTTCAAACAGGCAGTGTGTTTCACAAACTCAGGCTGGTATTTTCAGATCAGCTGTCATTTTCATTGTTTCATTTTATCATGGGTATGTGAAGTGCCGTGGTTCATCTTACACAATGATGATTGCTAAGCCAGATATGAGTCCTGAACGCCACACAGGCATTTGTAGGAAATCATGGTCAACTGTTGTATAAGTATCGTTTTAAATATTGTAAAAGATGTAAAATGTAGATGAATGTGTTGAGAATAATAAAAAAAACGAAATCCAAAGTATAACTTTGACTTGACATTTATTTCTTTTGCATCACACAAAATCCATGCCATTTCAAGTACATTACACAGAATCCATGAAAATGGGAAAGTTTTCCCGACCGAGAGAGTTTTCCCGACCGAGAGTCCCGACCGGGAAAGTTTTCCCGACCGAGAGTCCCGACCGAGAAAGTTTTCCCGACCGACAGTCCCGACCGAGAGAGTTTTCCCGACCGAGAGTCCCGACCGAGAAAGTTGTCCCGACCGAGAGTCCCGACCGAGAAAGTTTTCCCGACCGAGAGTCCCGACCGAGAAAGTTTTCCCGACCGAGAGGCCCGACCGAGAGAGTTTTCCCGACCGAGAAAGTTTTCCCGACCGAGAAAGTTTTCCCGACCGAGAGTCCCGACCGAGAGTCCAAATGAGGAAGTTTTCAAACAGGCAGTGTGTTTCACAAACTCAGGCTGGTATTTTCAGATCAGCTGTCATTTTCATTGTTTCATTTCATCATGGGTATGTGAAATGTTGTGCCGTGGTTCATCTTACACAATGATGATTGCTAAGCCAGATATGAGTCCTGAACGCCACACAGGCATTTGTAGGAAATCATGGTCAACTGTTGTATCTGTATCGTTTTTAACATTGTAAAAGATGTAAAATGTAGATGAATGTGTTGAGAATAATAAAAAAAACGAAATCCAAAGTATAACTTTGACTTGACATTTATTTATTTTGCATCACACAAAATCCATGCCATTTCACGTACATTACACAGAATCCATGAAAATGGGAAAGTTTTCCCGACCGAGAGAGTTTTCCCGACCGAGAGTCCCGACAGGGAAAGTTTTCCCGACCGAGAGTCCCGACCGAAAAAGTTTTCCCGACCAAGAGTCCCGACCGAGAAAGTTTTCCCGACCGAGAGTCCCGACCGAGAAAGTTTTCCCGACCGAGAGTCCCGACCGAGAGAGTTTTCCCGACCGAGAAAGTTTTCCCGACCGAGAGTCCCGACCGAGAGTCCAAATGAGGAAGTTTTCAAACAGGCAGTGTGTTTCACAAACTCAGGCTGGTATTTTCAGATCAGCTGTCATTTTCATTGTTTCATTTTATCATGGGTATGTGAAGTGCCGTGGTTCATCTTACACAATGATGATTGCTAAGCCAGATATGAGTCCTGAACGCCACACAGGCATTTGTAGGAAATCATGGTCAACTGTTGTATAAGTATCGTTTTAAATATTGTAAAAGATGTAAAATGTAGATGAATGTGTTGAGAATAATAAAAAAAACGAAATCCAAAGTATAACTTTGACTTGACATTTATTTCTTTTGCATCACACAAAATCCATGCCATTTCACGTACATTACACAGAATCCATGAAAATGGGAAAGTTTTCCCGACCGAGAGAGTTTTCCCGACCGAGAGTCCCGACCGGGAAAGTTTTCCCGACCGAGAGTCCCGACCGAAAAAGTTTTCCCGACCGAGAGTCCCGACCGAGAAAGTTTTCCCGACCGAGAGTCCCGACCGAGAAAGTTTTCCCGACCGAGAGTCCCGACCGAGAAAGTTTTCCCGACCGAGAGAGTTTTCCCGACCGAGAGTCCAAATGAGGAAGTTTTCAAACAGGCAGTGTGTTTCACAAACTCAGGCTGGTATTTTCAGATCAGCTGTCATTTTCATTGTTTCATTTTATCATGGGTATGTGAAGTGCCGTGGTTCATCTTACACAATGATGATTGCTAAGCCAGATATGAGTCCTGAACGCCACACAGGCATTTGTAGGAAATCATGGTCAACTGTTGTATAAGTATCGTTTTAAATATTGTAAAAGATGTAAAATGTAGATGAATGTGTTGAGAATAATAAAAAAAACGAAATCCAAAGTATAACTTTGACTTGACATTTATTTCTTTTGCATCACACAAAATCCATGCCATTTCACGTACATTACACAGAATCCATGAAAATGGGAAAGTTTTCCCGACCGAGAGAGTTTTCCCGACCGAGAGTCCCGACCGGGAAAGTTTTCCCGACCGAGAGTCCCAACCGAGAAAGTTTTCCCGACCGAGAGTCCCGACCGAGAAAGTTTTCCCGACCGAGAAAGTTTTCCCGACCGACAGTCCCGACCGAGAGAGTTTTCCCGACCGAGAGTCCCGACCGAGAAAGTTTTCCCGACCGAGAGTCCCGACCGAGAAAGTTGTCCCGACCGAGAGTCCCGACCGAGAGAGTTTTCCCGACCGAGAGTGCCGACCGAGAAAGTTTTCCCGACCGAGAGTCCCGACCGAGAAAGTTTTCCCGACCGAGAGTCAAAATGAGGAAGTTTTCAAACAGGCAGTGTGTTTCACAAATTCAGACTGGTATTTTCAGATCAGCTGTCATTTTCATTGTTTCATTTTATCATGGGTATGTGAAGTGCCGTGGTTCATCTTACACAATGATGATTGCTAAGCCAGATATGAGTCCTGAACGCCACACAGGCATTTGTAGGAAATCATGGTCAACTTTTGTATCTGTATCGTTTTTAACATTGTAAAAGATGTAAAATGTAGATGAATGTGTTGAGAATAATAAAAAAAACGAAATCCAAAGTATAACTTTGACTTGACATTTATTTATTTTGCATCACACAAAATCCATGCCATTTCACGTACATTACACAGAATCCATGAAAATGGGAAAGTTGTCCCGACCGAGAAAGTTTTCCCGACCGAGAGTCCCGACCGAGAAAGTTTTCCCGACCGAGAGTCCCGACCGAGAGAATTTTCCCGACCGAGAGTCCCGACCGAGAAAGTTTTCCCGACCGAGAGAGTTTTCCCGACCGAGAGAGTTTTCCCGACCGAGAGTCCCGACCGAGAAAGTTTTCCCGACCAAGAGTCCCGACTGAGAGAGTTTTCCCGACCGAGAGTCCCGACCGAGAAAGTTTTCCCAACCGAGAGAGTTTTCCCGACTGAGAGTCCCGACCGAGAAAGTTTTCCCGACCAAGAGTCCCGACCGAGAGACCCGACCGGGAGAGTTTTCCCAACCGAGAAAGTTTACCCGACCGAGAGTCCCGACCGAGAGAGTGTTCAAACAGGCAGTGTGTTTCACAAACTCAGGCTGGTATTTTCAGACCAGCTGTCATTTTCATTGTTTCATTTTATCATGGGTATGGGAAATGTTTTGCCGTGGTTCAACTTACGCAATGATTATTGCTAAGCCAGATATGAGTCCTGAACGCCACACAGGCATCTGTAGGAAATCATGGTCAACTTTTGTATGTGTATCTTTTTTAACATTGTAAAAGACGTAAAACGTAGATGAATGTGTTGAGAATAATAAAAAAACAAATCCAGAGCAAAACTTTGACATAACATTTATTTCTTTTGCATCACACAAAATCCATGCCATTTCACGTACATTACACAGAATCCATCAAAACGGCAAACCTTTCTTTACACCAAAACTTTCCCGACCGAGAGTCCCGACCGAGAGAGTTTTCCCGACCGAGAGTCCCAACCGAAAGAGTTTTCCCGACCGAGAGTCCCGACCGAGAAAGTTTTCCCGACCGAGAGAGTTTTCCCGACTGAGAGTACCGACCGAGAGTCCCAACCGAGAAAGTTTTCCCGACCGAAAGAGTTTTCCCGACCGAGAGTCCCAAATGAGAAAGTTTTCAAACAGGCAGTGTGTTTCACAAACTCAGGTATTTTTTTTTAGACCAGCTGTCATTTTCATTGTTTCATTTTATCATGGGTATGTGAAATGTTTTGCCGTGGTTCATCTTACGCAATGATGATTGCTAAGCCAGATATGAGTCCTGAACGCCACACAGGCATTTGTAGGAAATCATGGTCAACTGTTGTATCTGTATCGTTTTTAACATTGTAAAAGCTGTAAAATGTAGATGAATGTGTTGAGAATAATAAAAAAAAATATCCAAAGTATAACTTTGCCATAACATTTATTTCTTTTGCATCACACAAAATCCATGCAATTTCACGTACATTACACAGAATCCATCAAAACGGCAAACCTTTCTTTACACCAAAACTTTCCCGACCGAGAGTCCAGACCGGGAAAGTTTTCCCGACCGAGAGTCCCGACCGAGAGTCCCGACCGAGAGAGTTTTCCCAACCGAGAAAATTTTCCCGACCGAGAGTCCCGACCGAGAGAGTTTTCCCGACCGAGAGTCCCGGCCGAGAGAGTTTTCCCAACCCAGGGTCCCGACCGAGAAAGTTTTCCTGACCGAGAGTCCCGACCGAGAGAGTTGTCCCGACCGAGAGTCCCGACCGAGAAAGTTTTCCCGACCGAGAGTCCCAACCGAGAAAGTTTTCCCGACCGAGAGTCCCGACCGAGAAAGTTTTCCCGACTGAGAGTCCCGACCGAGAGTCCAAATGAGAAAGTTTTCAAACAGGCAGTGTGTTTCACAAACTCAGGCTGGTATTTTCAGACCAGCTGTCATTTTCATTGTTTCATTTTATTATGGGTATATGAAATGTTGTGCCGTGGTTCATCTTGCACAATGATGAAACGCCACACAGGCCTACAAACGCCACACAGGCATTTGTAGGAAATCATGGTCAACTTGTGTATGTGTATCGTTTTTAACATTGTAAAAGATGTAAAATGTAGCTGATTGTGTTGAGAATAATAAAAAACGAAATCCAAAGTATTGCTTTCCCATGACATTTATTTCTTTTGCATCACACAAAATCCATGCCATTTCACGTACATTACACAGAATCCATCAAAACGGCAAACCTTTCCTTACACCAAAACTTTCCCGACTGAGGGAGTTTTCCCGACTGAGAGAGTTTTCCCGACCGAGAGTCCCGACCGAGAAAGTACATTTGGTGTACACATTTTAAATTTTGAGCTCGATGCACCAACTCAGTGGAGGTCTCTTCGAGCAAAGTATACTGATAGTTTGACCTTAACAGAGAGGGCAAGCTGTAGGCAAGAGCAAAACCAAGCGGAAGAAGAAATTGAAGCGATGCCCGAGCCTGTTGCAGACTCTGAAGAAGAGTCTTTAGCCACAGCAATAACTGCGTCTTTCAATAAACCTCAACCGGAGCCTCAGCCAGAGCCTTCAACTTCAACTTCCTCCGCGCTAGCCACTGTGGGGTCACATGGGACATGTGCTGACTTGTGTGTGTTGTTGTGAACTTAGACAGATGTACATGTTAAGCTGCGGACATGTTTCCTTTGAGGCATGCATCAAGGAGAACGTGAGGGTAACTGGGAAACGAATGTGTTTTATGTGTAAGGTAGAATGCGCATTTTATCGACCGGTGCACACCAGCTGCGTTTCAGATGTTACCTGCGTTGACTGTAACCAGCGCAGAGTGTACATGATGCTATGCGGTCACGCGACCTGCGCGTGTGTGAACAAAGCTTGTTCAGAATGTAACACCAAACATACCGTGAGAAGTTTCTGTGAATGGATTGACAAACTAACAGCTTATCTGTGTGTATGATACATAAAAAACCTACTACAAGTATAGTAGATGTATTGCCATTACAAGTATTGCCATTATGAGTTTGGCTACTGCATCCAACATATTTTTGTATAATAAAGAACCACAAGTATTTCTACTACAAGTGTTATATTTGTGTATAATAAAAACTATTCTAAAATGGTGAATGTCAGTTACATTCTGTATAACATTCATTTATTGTACTGTGTAACAACATACATATTCAAATGTGATGGGCACAATCATTAACCACACAGTCTCTGTGTCTGCAAAGGCATCGGTTTATTGCAGTGTTTAAGAACATACAGATAAAATTGTACACAGTTAAGAAGAGCATAAACTAAACGCAAAGGGTATGTGATGGGCACAATCATTAACCACACAGTCTCTGTGTCTGCAAAGGCATCTGTTTATTGCAGCGTCTAACAACATACAGATACAATTGTGTGCAGTTGAGAAGAGCGTATTTTTTTTTAAAAAAAAGCAAAGCATACAGCTGTACACAAAAGAAAACAATACTTTGATCATAATGTAAAAGCAAACCGTACCGCTGTACACAAAAGACATCCAAGTGAACAACACTTTACATTTCCCAAAGTGACACTCGTGTACATGAGCTAGTTTTTTGGCGTGAGGCACTTGCTTTTCTTAAGAAGCTGGAGATCTGCGCAGCAGGGCATACTTGCGGTTGAAAAAACCTCGGTTGAACTAAGAGATCGAGTGGAGATGCTCTGCCTGGTGGTTAGTCGATCAAGATCGCAACGAAGCGATAACTTCCTTACGTGTCAAGTACAGTTGGTTCACAAGGATTTGCATCGACTTCTTGTTGTTGATCAGAGGCAAGGGAACCACATTGAAATACGCAATCGGTGCAGACGACACGTACACACGATACATCCTATTGTCTACCGCGCAGTCGCCTCACCAGCTTACGTTCCCAGACATGCAATCGCTCGTACGTTATTGTATGAAGGATGTGAGCAAGCTTTCAGATGGCAAAGAAGACTACGACATGATCAGAGAACTGCAATGTCACCAGACTCAAAGCGCCGATCAGATCAAGTTCTGTGATAAGCTCGAAGGCTTAAAACTGAGATCAGATCCGCATTGCGAGGTAATAGACCGGCGTACAGACCTCAGAGGGCCACCTGTCGTTCACAGGAATCTAAAACCTAGAATGCGTAATACAGACACAGTGTTCCCGAGGCTGGCGTCGGACAATCCGCCTGTTGTTCACAGAAGCGGGGCTGTACAACCTACGGATTTCAGAGCACCACCTGTTGACAAGGATCTAAATCCCAGGACGTGCAATAAAGACAGTGTTCCCGAGGTCGGCGTCAGACAATCCACCTGTCGTTCACAGAAACTTGAAGCCGAATAATGACAGTCCCACACTCTTCGCCGAAGCGACACCCCGGCCTCTGCCTGTTAGAAACACCAGCTCATCTGGAAAGGACCCTGTCGGATTCGGGGAGGGTTACACTTTGCTGGCAGCTTATTATAACTACGGGAAAAACGTGGAACAACAGTCCGAAGTGAACCAAGATCCAGTCAAACGCAACCGCCATGAAGACGGAGCACCTGTAGGATCCGGAATCCATCAGATACGTTACTGGACCCCTAAAGCTAAGGGTAGCATTAACGATCGTGAGCCCTACGAGTAAGAACACAGCTGTGACACGGACTCTTGATTCTCCCGCACCCATTGTATTAGTGTTTGTGAAGACACGTGAAGATAGAAGTGAAATGTTACACTTTTGTCTGTATGATATTGAACGACACAGTGCTGGCAAAGTATTACATTTCTTTATTTAGGTAAAGTTCACAAGTCAAGGTACATCACCAATACATGCAGGCTAGTTCGCTAACCAACAAGCTACGGGTTACCATTATTCCCAATATAGGTCGAGAATGTCCGAATGAGCTTAAAGTGGCGACAACGGGTCACCTTGAGGCGTCGTGCTATAAGACGTCGGGTTACACGACTAGGCCACGGTGCAAAGAATCCACGTCGCTAATATGTTGTATTTAGCATACTCAGTCAAAGCGAAGCCTCTGTTGATCACATCGACCAGCCAGTATGCATCCAACAGGTCTCATCACCCCAGTGATCCTGGTCTATGTGACATCGTGTGGAGCTACTTCAGAAGAAGGCCCATTCTGGATAGCTCTGTACAACTGTAACTAACGACTACATGTACATATTGAATGTGCACCAAATTTCAAGTAATAAGAGTGGATGAATTACTCAAATGTGATGCGGCTTATCGTAGGTGTGCTAATTGTGAAGTGCAACTTATTTCAAATAAACACCTTGTGTATACATGACAAATGAGCGTCAATGTGTTTCCTTACACATGCAGCCACAGATTATATAGCTGAAATTCATCTAAAAGGTGAGTGTTTCCAAGTGTCCAATGTGATGCACAACACCGCACACGAACATGAAATGTGAACACTTTTATTCAAGCAAGGTAGTTACAAGTATGCCACAACAGTTTATTTTTATTGCAATCAAGCGCACCCGATATAATCATAGGTCGGTCAGGAGAATCATACGGCGGTCGGAAGACCGAGCGCGGTGTCGATATTGAACTGTACAAAATATTGGCCTGCACGAAACTAGGAGAAAAATTTAAATGGGCGTGGTATCCACGGAGGGAAATGATGATGCACGGGGGGGCATACCATTAGGGACATGCGCAACAGGGGAGTGCGTTTTTAAAACGCCCCCCTGTGGCTGAATTTTTTTTTACAATATCAACAAACTGTCCGTGTTTCAGGCGCTCGATCCCTTAACCCTTGTGCGCCCTGGACCAAAAAAAAAAAAAAAAGGGAGGGGGGGGGGGGGTCACACAGACCCCGGCAGCGCAGACCCAGGTCTCGTCGCGAAACAGGGCCCCGGCTCGGGGTGGGGGCGGATGGGGGTCAGGTGGACCCCCTGCTATAGCGGGTCTCGTCACAGCGTCGGACAAAGGCACCTAATCGGCTGTAACCCTCCATCGATCGGGTAAGTTACGATGGCAAACCTTGGGGTCTGGAGGGACCCCCAAGCGCCAAGGCAACAACTCTCAACTTCACATCATCATCTTCATCATCATCATCATCGTCTCCTTCTCGAGAGTGTTCACGTAAACCGGCCTCAGTGAGGACCTCGGACTCTCCCTGCCTGCTAGTCCTCCTACCTCCTTCCTCTTGGTTCTCCTGCTCCTCGCAGGGTAGGGCTTAGCCTTACGGGCCCCGGGTTACGCGTAAACCGGCCTAAGTGAGGACCTCGGACGCCTCCTGCATCCCAGTCCTCCTACCTCCTGCTCCTCGGTTCTCCTGCTCCTCGCAGGGTAGGGCTTAGCCTTACGGGCCCCGGGTTACACGTAAACCGGCCTAAGTGAGGACCTCGGACCTTCCATGCCTGCTGGTCCTCCTTCCTCCTTCTGCTCCATTCTCCTGCTCCTCGAAGGCGAGCACCTTGCCGGATGGGCCCCGGTTTACGCATAAACCGGCCTAAGTGAGGACTGGAGTAGCTCTCTACTCCGTGGGTACTCTGTGACCACTTAGTAATGGCGATGGGGTATTTCGCAACCCCAATGCACGTTCGTAAGTTACGATGGGAAACACTGGGGTCTGGAAGGACCCCCAAGCGCCACGGCAACAACTCTCAACTTCATATCATCATCTTCATCATCATCATCATCATCGTCGTCTCCTTCTCGGCAGTGTTCGCGTAAACCAGCCTAAGTGGGGACCTCGGACTCTCCCTGCCTGCTAGTCCTCCTACCTCCTTCTGCTCCGTTCTGCTGCTCCTCGAAGGCAAGCACCTTGTCGGATGGGCCCCGGGTTATGCGTAAACCGGCCTAAGTGAGGACCTCGGACTCTCCCTGCCTCCAAGTCCTCCTTCCTCCTTCTGTTCCGTTCTCCTGCTCCTCACAGGGGAGCGTTTAGCCGGATTGGCCTCGGGTTACGCGTAAACCGGCCTTCGAGAGGAGCAGGGATGTTCTCTACTCCACGATTACTATGGGGTCAAAGCGTACCCACGATGGGGTATTTCGCCACCCCAATACACATTCGTGAGTTACGATGGCAAACACTGGGGTCCGGAGAGACCCCGAACCGCCGGAGGAAACAACTCTCAACTTCACATCATCATCATCATCATCATCATCATCATCATCATCGTCGTCTCCTTCTCGGCAGTGTTCGCGTAAACGGGCCTAAGTGAGGACCTCGGACTCTCCCTGCCTCCAAGTCCTCCTTCCTCCTTCTGCTCCGTTCTCCTGCTCCTCACAGGGGAGCGTTTAGCCGGATGGGCCTCGGGTTACACGTAAACCGGCCTTCGAGAGGAGCAGGGATGTTTTCAACTCCACGATTACTATGGGGTCAAAGTGTACCCACGATGGGGTATTTCGCAACCCCAATACACATTCGTGAGTTACGATGGCAAACACTGGGGTCTGGAGAGACCCCGAACCGCCATTCGTGAGTTACGATGGCAAACACTGGGGTCCGGAGGGACCCCGAACCGCCGGAGGAAACAACTCTCAACTTTAGATCATCATCATCATCATCATCATCATCATCATCATCGTCGTCGTCGTCTCCTTCTTGGCAGTGTTCGCGTAAATGGCCCTAAGTGAGGACCTCGGACTCTCCCTGCCTCCAAGTCCTCCTTCCTCCTTCTGCTCCGTTCTCCTGCTCCTCACAGGGGAGCGTTTAGCCGGATGGGCCTCGGGTTACGCGTAAAACGGCCTTCGACAGGAGCAGGGATGTTCTCTACTCCACGATTACTATGGGGTCAAAGCGTACCCACGATGGGGTATTTCGCAACCCCAATACACATTCGTAAGTTACGATGGCAAACACTGGGGTCTGGAGGGACCCCGAACCGCCATTCGAAAGTTTCGATGGCAAACACTGGGGTCCGGAGGGACCCCGAACCGCCGGAGCAAACAACTCTCAACTTCAGATCATCATCATCATCATCATCATCATCATCAATGTCTCCTTCTCGGCAGTGTTCGCGTAAACCGGCCTAAGTGAGGACCTCGGACTCTCCCTGCCTCTCCATCCTGCGACCTCCTTCTGCGCCGTTCTCCTGCTCCTCGCAGGTGAGCGCTTTGCCGGATGGGCCTTGGGTTATGCGTAAATGGGCCTGAGTGAGGACCTCGGGCTCTCCGTTGCTCCTCGTCTGCCTTGCTCCTTCTCCATCGTTCTCCTGCGCCTCGCTAGTGAAAGAGCAGCTGTTTGGTCTGCCTATTACGCGAACACCGCCCTCCGTTTGGACCTCGGGCTCTCCGTGCCTCCTCGTCCTCCTTGCTCCCTCTACATCCTTGTCCCGCTCCTCGCTAGAGTACGCTTAGGTTTGCAGAGGGTGGGTTTCGCGAACACCCTCTTCGGTGAAGACCTTGGGATCTCCGTTGCTCCCCGTCTTCCTTGCCCCTTCTACATTACTCTCAAGTGCCTCGCTAGTGAAAGAGCAGCTGTTTGGCCTGCCTATTACGCGAACACCATCCTCCGTTTGGACTTCAGACACTCCTTGCCTCCTCCTCATCCTTGCTCCCTCTACATCATTCAGATGCTCCTCGCTAGCGTACGCTTAGGTCTCCGGAGGGCCGGTTTCGCGAACACCCCCCTTCGGTGAGGACCTCGGGCTTTCCGTGCCTCCGTGTCCTCCTTGCTTTCTCTCCATCATTCTCAAGTGCCTCGCTAGTGAAAGCGCAGCTGTTTGGCCTGCCCATTACGCGAACACCGCCCTCTGTTTATGCTCCTCGCTAGCATACGCTTATGTCTGCGGAGGGCCGGTTTCGCGAACACCCCCTTCGGTGAGGACCTCGGGATCTCCGTTGCTCCGCGTCCTCCTTTCTCCTTCTCCTTCGTTCTCATGCGCCTCGCTAGTGAAAGAGAAGCTGTTTGGCCTGCCTAGTACACGAACACCGCCCTCGGTTTATGCTCCTCGCGAGAGTAGGCTGAGGTCTGCGGAGGGCCTATTACGCGAACACTGCCCTCCAGTTGGATCTCGGGCTCTCCGTTGCTCCTCGTCCTCCTCGCTCCCTCTACATCGTTCTCAAGCGCCTCGCTAGTAAAAGAGAAGCTGTTTGGCCTTCCTATTACGCGAACACCGCCCTCCAGTTGGATCTCGGGCTCTCCGTTGCTCCTCGTCCTCCTCGCTCCCTCTACATCGTTCTCAAGCGCCTCGCTTGTAAAAGAGAAGCTGTTTGGCCTGCCCATTACGCGAACACCGCCCTCCGTTTATGCTCCTCGCTAGCGTACGCTTATGTCTGCGGAGGGCCGGTTTCTTGAACACCGCCATCGGTGAGGACCTCTGGATCTCCTTTGCTCCTCGTCCTCCCTGCTTTCTCTCCATCATTCTCAAGTGCCTCGCTAGTGAAAGCGCAGCTGTTTGGCCTGCCCATTACGCGAACACCGCCCTCCGTTTATGCTCCTCGCTAGCGTACGCTTATGTCTGCGGAGGACCGGTTTCGCGAACACCCCCTTCGGTGAGGACCTCGGGATCTCCGTTGCTCCGCGTCCTCCTTGCTCCTTCTCCTTCGTTCTCATGCGCCTCGCTAGTGAAAGAGAAGCTGTTTGGCCTTCCTATTACGCGAACACTGCCCTCCAGTTGGACCTCGGGCTCTCCGTTGCTCCTCGTCCTCCTTGCTCCCTCTACATCGTTCTCAAGTGCCTCGCTAGTGAAAGCGAAGCTGTTTTGCCTGCCTATTACGTGAACACCGCCCTCCAGTTGGACCTCGGGCTCTCCGTGTCTCCTCCTCCTCCTTGCTCCCTCTCATTGTTCTCAAGTGCCTCGCTAGTGAAAGAGCAGCCGTTTGGCCTACCCATTACGTGAACATGGCCCTCCATTTATGCTCCTCGCGAGCGTACGCTTAGGCCTGCGGATGGCCGGTTTCACGAACACCGCCCTCTAGTTGGACCTCGGGCGCTCCGTTTCTCCTCGTACTCCTTACTCCCTCTACATCTTTCTCAAGCGCCTCGCTAGTGAAAGAGCAGCTCTGTGGCCTGCCTACTACGCGAACACTGCCCTCCGTTTGGACTTCAGACACTCCTTGCCTCCTCCTCATCCTTGCTCCCTCTACATCGTTCTCAAGTGCCTCGGTAGCGTACGCTTAGGTCTGCGGAGGGCGGGTTACGCGAACACCACCATTTTTGAGGAACCCAGTACCTCCTACACACACACACACACACACACAAACAGACACACACACACACACACACACACACGAGGCAGTGAGGAGGAGAAGGAGGTTGTTGCTACGCCTGCGTCGCGAAACCAGGGCTCATTGTGTGCGCGCCCGGAGTAGCTACGGGGAAACACGTGGGACAACCGACCAGTTTGGGGTCATGGTTTATTCAACGCGTATTTTCAGTGTGGTTTAACTTGGTAATCTGATCTGAAAGACTTTCCCTGAATGTGCCTTAATTTCACCTCTTTTTCCTTTCTCCTTTTCTTAGCTTACTGAAAATGTTGGCGACCAAAGGCCGGATTCAGGGACGTGTGCTGCTTGTGCTACTCGCGTTACGTGGGCAAACTGCTCGCTGTCATCATCGATACAAAGGTAAAGTGCAATCCCAGGGTTGTGTGCTGCTTGTGGTACTCGCTTTATGTAGACAAACTGCTTGCTGTCAACATCGATACAAAGATAACAAAAGAATAGCCTAGTGTAACGTAGTGTTTCATGTTTTGTTTTGTTTTTTTCTAGAATGATTCAAATGTAACCATCGTTTCCCCAACCCCGCAGGCTCTGCGACCCGTGAAGAACTGAGACTCCTTCTGGTCGGTAAAACAGGCTCGAGAAAGAGTGCGTCCGGAAACACCATCCTGGGGGATGCGTACGCTTTCAAAGAGGACGTTTCGCCCGAGTCTCTCACCGACAGCTGTCTCAGAAAAGAGGCAGAGGGCGACAAACTGGTGGGAGAGGATGTGGTGAAAATCGGCCAGCTGCGGCTGGTCACAGAGTGTTACAAAGGAGATTACTGAGATTCGTTTGTAACAAAAGGCTGATTCTTTCAATGCACGCATCCTACGGTGAGATTTATATCATGTATTCACAGCCACCAGAGGCGCTGTACAGCACCGAGTGCCTGAAACACAGACAGTTTGTTGATATTTTTTTAATGTAAACCTTCTTTTTTTTTCATGTAAACCTGTTCTTGACATATCTACTGAGATTCGTTTGTCTTGAAAGGCTGATTCAACCCCGTTGTTGACTTTTATTTTGCCTTCCAGATTGCCTCAGTTGTATCGTGAGTGTAATTTCAAATAAAATAAAATAAAACTCAGAAGCATCTGTGTGTTGTATTCTTCTTCTTCTTCTTCTTCTTCTTCTCATCATTATTATTATTATTATTATTATTATTATTATTATTATTATTATTATTATTATCATTATTATTATTATTATTGTGATTATGCTTCATTTTCATGTACTGGGGTATCAATGACCCCCATGGTGCCACAGCAGCTTCTGTGTGTGGTCCCCAAGTGCTACGTTTTCTTTCCCGATCCCCTGACGAACCCATTAGAATCGCTCTGGGGCACTCTTCGACCCCAAATGATCATTCTGGTTTTTTTTAACATTTTCATTCACCGGTCTCTACTGAGGTTGGGGTACTCTGGGACCCCCGGGGTCTGGGGCTGCCCCGAAGGGAAGCATGAGGGTTAACATTTTCATTCACCGGTCTCTACTGAGGGTGGGGTACTCTGAGACCCCCGGGGTCTGGGGCTGCCCCGAAGGGGAGCATGAGGGTTAACAGCGGCCTCCCATGGACGAACGCCATAGAGCCTGCCCGAAACTAGGAGAAAAATTGAAACGGGAGTGGCATCCGGGGAGGGAAACGTGGGTGTACGGGGCGCGGGAGCCAACCCTGATGCACGGCCTGTGAAATACGACCCAGTGGAGAAGGCGACGTGAGAGGATAGTGCTTGTATTACGCGAAACTCCCTGGCTTGTGGAGGACAGATGTGTGATAAGCATGAACACAGGCTCATGAACACAGGCTCATGAACACAAGCTCATGAACACAGGCGCAGGTCTCATGGAGAGCGTCTGAAATTGAGTCTCATGCGCTGAATAAAAAAAAAACAAAACAAATTAGGCAAGGTGAAATTGTAGGCCGGGAGTGATATTGGGTTGGTTCTGTTTTTTTTGGGGGGGGTTGTGCAAAACACACACGGAACAGAGTGTGGTGGAGGCTGGGACACGGACAGAGCACAGCTTTCGCGTAGCTTGCGTGTCGCTTCACCGTATTGACTGTTACCACACGCGGGAGCCAACCCTGATGCGCGGCCTGTGAAATACGACCCAGTGGAGAAGGCGACGTGAGAGGATAGTGCTTGTATTACGCGAAACTCCCTGGCTTGTGGAGGACAGATGTGTGATAAGCATGAACACAGGCTCATGAACACAGGCTCATGAACACAAGCTCATGAACACAGGCGCAGGTCTCATGGAGAGGGTCTGAAATTGAGTCTCATGCGCTGAATAAAAAAAAAAAAAACAAATTAGGCAAGGTGAAATTGTAGGCCGGGAGTGATATTGGGTTGGTTCTGTTTTTTTTGGGGGGGGGTTGTGCAAAACACACACGGAACAGAGTGTGGTGGAGGCTGGGACACGGACAGAGCACAGCTTTCGCGTAGCTTGCGTGTCGCTTCACCGTATTGTCTGTTACCACACGCGGGAGCCAACCCTGATGCGCGGCCTGTGAAATACGACCCAGTGGAGAAGGCGACGTGAGAGGATAGCGCTTGTATTACGCGAAACTCCCTGGCTTGTGGAGGACAGATGTGTGATAAGCATGAACACAGGCTCATGAACACAGGCTCATGAACACAAGCTCATGAACACAGGCGCAGGTCTCATGGAGAGGGTCTGAAATTGAGTCTCATGCGCTGAATAAAAAAAAAAATAACAAAAACAAATTAAGCAAGGTGAAATTGTATGCAATCTTTATATATGCAGGGCAGTGAAATATCACAAAGTACAATGCTGACTAGTACAACAAGTAACATTAGGCCGGGATTGATATTGGGTTGGTTTTTTTTGGGGGGGGGGTGTTGTGCAAAACACACACGGAACAGAGTGTGGTGGAGGCTGGGACACGGACAGAGCACAGCTTTCGCGTAGCTTGCGTGTCGCTTCACCGTATTGTCTGTTACCACACGCGGGAGCCAACCCTGATGCGCGGCCTGTGAAATACGACCCAGTGGAGAAGGCGACGTGAGAGGATAGCGCTTGTATTACGCGAAACTCCCTGGCTTGTGGAGGACAGATGTGTGATAAGCATGAACACAGGCTCATGAACACAGGCTCATGAACACAAGCCCATGAACACAGGCGCAGGTCTCATGGAGAGGGTCTGAAATTGAGTCTCATGCGCTGAATAAAAAAACAAAAAACAAAAACAAATTAAGCAAGGTAAAATTGTATGCAATCTTTATATATGCAGGGCAGTGAAATATCACAAAGTACAATGCTGACTAGTACAACAAGTAACATTAGGCCGGGATTGATAATGGGTTGTTTTTTTTGGGGGGGGGGGTGTTGTGCAAAACACACACGGAACAGAGTGTGTTGGAGGCTGGGCGACGGACAGAGCACAGCTTTCGCGTAGCTTGCGTGTCGCTTCACTGTATTGTCTGTTACCACACGCGGGAGCCAACCCTGATGCTCGGCCTGTGAAATGCGACCCAGGGGTACTCTGGGACCCCCGGGGTCCGGAGCTGCCCCGAAGGGGAGCACGAGGGTTTTCCCGACCGAGAGTCCCGACCGAGAGAGTTTTCCCGACCGAGAGTCCCGACCGAGAAAGTTTTCCCGACCGAGAGTCCCGACCGAGAGTCCCGACCGAGAAAGTTTTCCCGACCGAGAGTCCCGACCGAGAGAGTTTTCCCGACCGAGCGTCCCGACCGAGAGACTTTTCCCGACCGAGAGAGTTTTCCCGACCGAGAGTCCAAATGAGGAAGTTTTCAAACAGGCAGTGTGTTTCACAAACTCAGGCTGGTATTTTCAGATCAGCTGCCATTTTCATTGTTTCATTTTATCATGGGTATGTGAAATGTTGTGCCGTGGTTCATCTTACACAATGATGATTGCTAAGCCAGATATGAGTCCTGAACGCCACACAGGCATTTGTAGGAAATCATGGTCAACTTTTGTATCTGTATCGTTTTTAACATTGTAAAAGCTGTAAAATGTAGATGAATGTGTTGAGAATAATAAAAAAAACGAAATCCAAAGTATAACTTTGACTTGACATTTATTTCTTTTGCATCACACAAAATCCATGCCATTTCACGTACATTACACAGAATCCATGAAAATGGGAAAGTTTTCCCGACCGAGAAAGTTTTCCCGACCGAGAGTCCCGACCGAGAGAGTTTTCCCGACCGAGAGTCCCGACCGAAAAAGTTTTCCCGACCGAGAGTCCCGACCGAGAGACTTTTCCCGACCGAGAGTCCCGACCGAGAAAGTTTTACCGACCGAGAGTCAAAATGAGGAAGTTTTCAAACAGGCAGTGTGTTTCACAAACTCAGGCTGGTATTTTCAGATCAGCTGTCATTTTCATTGTTTCATTTTATCATGGGTATGTGAAGTGCCGTGGTTCATCTTACACAATGATGATTGCTAAGCCAGATATGAGTCCTGAACGCCACACAGGCATTTGTAGGAAATCATGGTCAACTTTTGTATCTGTATCGTTTTTAACATTGTAAAAGATGTAAAATGTAGATGAATGTGTTGAGAATAATTAAAAAAACGAAATCCAAAGTATAACTTTGACTTGACATTTATTTCTTTTGCATCACACAAAATCCATGCCATTTCACGTACATTACACAGAATCCATGAAAATGGGAAAGTTTTCCCGACCGAGAAAGTTTTCCCGACGGAGAGTCCCGACCGAGAAAGTTTTCCCGACCGAGAGTCCCGACCGAGAGACTTTTCCCGACCGAGAGTCCCGACCGAGAGAGTTTTCCCGACCGAGAGTCCCGACCGAGAAAGTTTTCCCGACCGAGAGTCCCGACCGAGAGCGCTTGTATTACGCGAAACTCCCTGGCTTGTGGAGGACAGATGTGGGATAAGCATGAACACAGGCTCATGAACACAGGCTCATGAACACAAGCTCATGAACACAGGCGCAGGTCTCATGGAGAGGGTCTGAAATTGAGTCTCATGCGCTGAATAAAAAAAAAAATAACAAAAACAAATTAAGCAAGGTGAAATTGTATGCAATCTTTATATATGCAGGGCAGTGAAATATCACAAAGTACAATGCTGACTAGTACAACAAGTAACATTAGGCCGGGATTGATATTGGGTTGGTTTTTTTTTTTTTTGGGGGGGGGGGGTGTTGTGCAAAACACACACGGAACAGAGTGTGGTGGAGGCTGGGACACGGACAGAGCACAGCTTTCGCGTAGCTTGCGTGTCGCTTCACCGTATTGTCTGTTACCACACGCAGGAGCCAACCCTGATGCGCGGCCTGTGAAATACGACCCAGTGGAGAAGGCGACGTGAGAGGATAGCGCTTGTATTACGCGAAACTCCCTGGCTTGTGGAGGACAGATGTGTGATAAGCATGAACACAGGCTCATGAACACAGGCTCATGAACACAAGCCCATGAACACAGGCGCAGGTCTCATGGAGAGGGTCTGAAATTGAGTCTCATGCGCTGAATAAAAAAAAAAATAACAAAAACAAATTAAGCAAGGTAAAATTGTATGCAATCTTTATATATGCAGGGCAGTGAAATATCACAAAGTACAATGCTGACTAGTACAACAAGTAACATTAGGCCGGGATTGATAATGGGTTGTTTTTTTTGGGGGGGGGGTGTTGTGCAAAACACACACGGAACAGAGTGTGTTGGAGGCTGGGCGACGGACAGAGCACAGCTTTCGCGTAACTTGCGTGTCGCTTCACTGTATTGTCTGTTACCACACGCGGGAGCCAACCCTGATGCTCGGCCTGTGAAATGCGACCCAGGGGTACTCTGGGACCCCCGGGGTCCGGAGCTGCCCCGAAGGGGAGCACGAGGGTTTTCCCGACCGAGAGTCCCGACCGAGAGAGTTTTCCCGACCGAGAAAGTTTTCCCGACCGAGAGTCCCGACCGAGAGTCCTGACCGAGAAAGTTTTCCCGACCGAGAGTCCCGACCGAGAGAGTTTTCCCGACCGAGAGTCCCGACCGAGAGACTTTTCCCGACCGAGAGAGTTTTCCCGACCGAGAGTCCAAATGAGGAAGTTTTCAAACAGGCAGTGTGTTTCACAAACTCAGTCTGGTATTTTCAGATCAGCTGCCATTTTCATTGTTTCATTTTATCATGGGTATGTGAAATGTTGTGCCGTGGTTCATCTTACACAATGATGATTGCTAAGCCAGATATGAGTCCTGAACGCCACACAGGCATTTGTAGGAAATCATGGTCAACTTTTGTATCTGTATCGTTTTTAACATTGTAAAAGATGTAAAATGTAGATGAATGTGTTGAGAATAATAAAAAAAACGAAATCCAAAGTATAACTTTGACTTGACATTTATTTCTTTTGCATCACACAAAATCCATGCCATTTCACGTACATTACACAGAATCCATGAAAATGGGAAAGTTTTCCCGACTGAGAAAGTTTTCCCGACCGAGTGTCCCGACCGAGAGAGTTTTCCCGACCGAGAGTCCCGACCGAGAAAGTTTTCCCGACCGAGAGTCCCGACCGAGAGACTTTTCCCGACCGAGAAAGTTTTCCCGACCGAGAGAGTTTTCCCGACCGAGAGTCCAAATGAGGAAGTTTTCAAACAGGCAGTGTGTTTCACAAACTCAGTCTGGTATTTTCAGATCAGCTGCCATTTTCATTGTTTCATTTTATCATGGGTATGTGAAATGTTGTGCCGTGGTTCATCTTACACAATGATGATTGCTAAGCCAGATATGAGTCCTGAACGCCACACAGGCATTTGTAGGAAATCATGGTCAACTTTTGTATCTGTATCGTTTTTAACATTGTAAAAGATGTAAAATGTAGATGAATGTGTTGAGAATAATTAAAAAAACGAAATCCAAAGTATAACATTGACTTGACATTTATTTCTTTTGCATCACACAAAATCCATGCCATTTCACGTACATTACACAGAATCCATGAAAATGGGAAAGTTTTCCCGACCGAGAAAGTTTTCCCGACGGAGAGTCCCGACCGAGAGAGTTTTCCCGACCGAGAGTCCCGACCGAGAAAGTTTTCCCGACCGAGAGTCCCGACCGAGAGACTTTTCCCGACCGAGAGTCCCGACCGAGAAAGTTTTCCCGACCGAGAGTCCAAATGAGGAAGTTTTCAAACAGGCAGTGTGTTTCACAAACTCAGGCTGGTATTTTCAGATCAGCTGTCATTTTCATTGTTTCATTTTATCATGGGTATGTGAAGTGCCGTGGTTCATCTTACACAATGATGATTGCTAAGCCAGATATGAGTCCTGAACGCCACACAGGCATTTGTAGGAAATCATGGTCAACTTTTGTATCTGTATCGTTTTTAACATTGTAAAAGATGTAAAATGTAGATGAATGTGTTGATAATCATAAAAAAAAACCGAAATCCAAAGTATAACTTTGCCATAACATTTATTTCTTTTGCATCACACAAAATCCATGCCATTTCACGTACATTACACAGAATCCATCAAAACGGCCAAACTTTCTTTACACCAAAACTTTCCCGACCGAGAGTCCCGACCGGGAAAGTTTTCCCGACCGAGAGTCCCGACCGAGAGTCCCGACCGAGACAGTTTTCCCAACCGAGAAAGTTTTCCCGACCGAGAAAGTTTTCCCGACCGAGAGTCCCGACCGAGAGAGTTTTCCCGACCGAGAGTCCCGACCGAGAAAGTTTTCCCGACCGAGAGTCCCGACCGAGAAATTTTTCCCGACCGAGAGTCCAAATGAGAAAGTTTTCAAACAGGCAGTGTGTTTCATAGACTCAGGCTGGTATTTTCAGACCAGCTGTCATTTTCATTGTTTCATTTTATCATGGGTATGTGAAATGTTGTGCCGTGGTTCATCTTGCACAATGATGAAACGCCACACAGGCCTACAAACGCCACACAAGCATTTGTAGGAAATCATGGTCAACTTTTGTATGTGTATCGTTTTTAACATTGTAAAAGATGTAAAATGTAGGTGATTGTGTTGAGAATAATAAAAAACGAAATCCAAAGTATTGCTTTCCCATGACATTTATTTCTTTTGCATCACACAAAATCCATGCCATTTCACGTACATTACACAGAATCCATCAAAACGGCAAACCTTTCTTTACACCAAAACTTTCCCGACCGAGGGAGTTTTCCCGACTGAGAGAGTTTTCCCGACCGAGAGTCCCGACCGAGAAAGTACATTTGGTGTACACATTTTAAATTTTGAGCTCGATGCACCAACTCAGTGGAGGTCTCTTCGAGCAAAGTATACTGATAGTTTGACCTTAACAGAGAGGGCAAGCTGTAGGCAAGAGCAAACCCAAGCGGAAGAAGAAATTGAAGCGATGCCCGAGCCTGTTGCAGACTCTGAAGAAGAGTCTTTAGCCACAGCAATAACTGCGTCTTTCAATAAACCTCAACCGGAGCCTCAGCCAGAGCCTTCAACTTCAACTTCCTCCGCGCTAGCCACTGTGGGGTCACATGGGACATGTGCTGACTTGTGTGTGTTGTTGTGAACTTAGACAGATGTACATGTTAAGCTGCGGACATGTTTCCTTTGAGGCATGCATCAAGGAGAACGTGAGGGTAACTGGGAAGCGAATGTGTTTTATGTGTAAGGTAGAATGCGCATTTTATCGACCGGTGCACACCAGCTGCGTGTCAGATGTTACCTGCGTTGACTGTAACCAGCGCAGAGTGTACATGATGCTATGCGGTCACGCGACCTGCGCGTGTGTGAACAAAGCTTGTTCAGAATGTAACACCAAACATACCGTGAGAAGTTTCTGTGAATGGATTGACAAACTAACAGCTTATCTGTGTGTATGATACATAAAAAACCTACTACAAGTATAGTAGATGTATTGCCATTACAAGTATTGCCATTATGAGTTTGGCTACTGCATCCAACATATTTTTGTATAATAAAGAACCACAAGTATTTCTACTACAAGTGTTATATTTGTGTATAATAAAAACTATTCTAAAATGGTGAATGTCAGTTACATTCTGTATAACATTCATTTATTGTACTGTGTAACAACATACATATTCAAATGTGATGGGCACAATCATTAACCACACAGTCTCTGTGTCTGCAAAGGCATCGGTTTATTGCAGTGTTTAAGAACATACAGATAAAATTGTACACAGTTAAGAAGAGCATAAACTAAACGCAAAGGGTATGTGATGGGCACAATCATTAACCACACAGTCTCTGTGTCTGCAAAGGCATCTGTTTATTGCAGCGTCTAACAACATACAGATACAATTGTGTGCAGTTGAGAAGAGCGTATTTTTTTTAAAAAAAAAGCAAAGCATACAGCTGTACACAAAAGAAAACAATACTTTGATCATAATGTAAAAGCAAACCGTACCGCTGTACACAAAAGACATCCAAGTGAACAACACTTTGCATTTCCCAAAGTGACACTCGTGTACATGAGCTAGTTTTTTGGCGTGAGGCACTTGCTTTTCTTAAGAAGCTGGAGATCTGCGCAGCAGGGCATACTTGCGGTTGAAAAAACCTCGGTTGAACTAAGAGATCGAGTGGAGATGCTCTGCCTGGTGGTTAGTCGATCAAGATCGCAACGAAGCGATAACTTCCTTACGTGTCAAGTACAGTTGGTTCACAAGGATTTGCATTCGACTTCTTGTTGTTGATCAGAGGCAAGGGAACCACATTGAAATACGCAATCGGTGCAGACGACACGTACACACGATACATCCTATTGTCTACCGCGCAGTCGCCTCACCAGCTTACGTTCCCAGACATGCAATCGCTCATACGTTATTGTATGAAGGATGTGAGCAAGCTTTCAGATGGCAAAGAAGACTACGACATGATCAGAGAACTGCAATGTCACCAGACTCAAAGCGCCGATCAGATCAAGTTCTGTGATAAGCTCGAAGGCTTAAAACTGAGATCAGATCCGCATTGCGAGGTAATAGACCGGCGTACAGACCTCAGAGGGCCACCTGTCGTTCACAGGAATCTAAAACCTAGAATGCGTAATACAGACACAGTGTTCCCGAGGCTGGCGTCGGACAATCCGCCTGTTGTTCACAGAAGCGGGGCTGTACAACCTACGGATTTCAGAGCACCACCTGTTGACAGGGATCTAAATCCCAGGACGTGCAATAAAGACAGTGTTCCCGAGGTCGGCGTCAGACAATCCACCTGTCGTTCACAGAAACTTGAAGCCGAATAATGACAGTCCCACACTCTTCGCCGAAGCGACACCCCGGCCTCTGCCTGTTAGAAACACCAGCTCATCTGGAAAGGACCCTGTCGGATTCGGGGAGGGTTACACTTTGCTGGCAGCTTATTATAACTACGGGAACAACAGTCCGAAGTGAACCAAGATCCAGTCAAACGCAACCGCCATGAAGACGGAGCACCTGTAGGATCCGGAATCCATCAGATACGTTACTGGACCCCTAAAGCTAAGGGTAGCATTAACGATCGTGAGCCCTACGAGTAAGAACACAGCTGTGACACGGACTCTTGATTCTCCCGCACCCATTGTATTAGTGTTTGTGAAGACACGTGAAGATAGAAGTGAAATGTTACACTTTTGTCTGTATGATATTGAACGACACAGTGCTGGCAAAGTATTACATTTCTTTATTTAGGTAAAGTTCACAAGTCAAGGTACATCACCAATACATGCAGGCTAGTTCGCTAACCAACAAGCTACGGGTTACCATTATTCCCAATATAGGTCGAGAATGTCCGAATGAGCTTAAAGTGGCGACAACGGGTCACCTTGAGGCGTCGTGCTATAAGACGTCGGGTTACACGACTAGGCCACGGTGCAAAGAATCCACGTCGCTAATATGTTGTATTTAGCATACTCAGTCAAAGCGAAGCCTCTGTTGATCACATCGACCAGCCAGTATGCATCCAACAGGTCTCATCACCCCAGTGATCCTGGTCTATGTGACATCGTGTGGAGCTACTTCAGAAGAAGGCCCATTCTGGATAGCTCTGTACAACTGTAACTAACGACTACATGTACATATTGAATGTGCACCAAATTTCAAGTAATAAGAGTGGATGAATTACTCAAATGTGATGCGGCTTATCGTAGGTGTGCTAATTGTGAAGTGCAACTTATTTCAAATAAACACCTTGTGTATACATGACAAATGAGCGTCAATGTGTTTCCTTACACATGCAGCCACAGATTATATAGCTGAAATTCATCTAAAAGGTGAGTGTTTCCAAGTGTCCAATGTGATGCACAACACCGCACACGAACATGAAATGTGAACACTTTTATTCAAGCAAGGTAGTTACAAGTATGCCACAACAGTTTATTTTTATTGCAATCAAGCGCACCCGATATAATCATAGGTCGGTCAGGAGAATCATATGGCGGTCGGAAGACCGAGCGCGGTGTCGATATTGAACTGTACAAAATATTGGCCTGCACGAAACTAGGAGAAAAATTTAAATGGGCGTGGTATCCACGGAGGGAAATGATGATGCACGGGGGGGCATACCATTAGGGACATGCGCAACAGGGGAGTGCGTTTTTAAAACGCCCCCCTGTGGCTGAATTTTTTTTTACAATATCAACAAACTGTCCGTGTTTCAGGCGCTCGATCCCTTAACCCTTGTGCACCCTGGACCAAAAAAAAAAAAAAAAGGGGGGGGGGGGGGGTCACACAGACCCCGGCAGCGCAGACCCAGGTCTCGTCGCGAAACAGGGCCCCGGCTCGGGGTGGGGGCGGATGGGGGTCAGGTGGACCCCCTGCTATAGCGGGTCTCGTCACAGCGTCGGACAAAGGCACCTAATCGGCTGTAACCCTCCATCGATCGGGTAAGTTACGATGGCAAACCTTGGGGTCTGGAGGGACCCCCAAGCGCCAAGGCAACAACTCTCAACTTCACATCATCATCTTCATCATCATCATCATCGTCTCCTTCTCGAGAGTGTTCACGTAAACCGGCCTCAGTGAGGACCTCGGACTCTCCCTGCCTGCTAGTCCTCCTACCTCCTTCCTCTTGGTTCTCCTGCTCCTCGCAGGGTAGGGCTTAGCCTTACGGGCCCCGGGTTACGCGTAAACCGGCCTAAGTGAGGACCTCGGACCTTCCATGCCTGCTGGTCCTCCTTCCTCCTCCTGCTCCATTCTCCTGCTCCTCGAAGGCGAGCACCTTGCCGGATGGGCCCCGGTTTACGCATAAACCGGCCTAAGTGAGGACTGGGGTAGCTCTCTACTCCGTGGGTACTCTGTGACCACTTAGTAATGGCGATGGGGTATTTCGCAACCCCAATGCACGTTCGTAAGTTACGATGGGAAACACTAGGGTCTGGAAGGACCCCCAAGCGCCACGGCAACAACTCTCAACTTCATATCATCATCTTCATCATCATCATCATCATCGTCTCCTTCTCGGCAGTGTTCGCGTAAACCAGCCTAAGTGGGGACCTCGGACTCTCCCTGCCTGCTAGTCCTCCTACCTCCTTCTGCTCTGTTCTGCTGCTCCTCGAAGGCAAGCACCTTGTCGGATGGGCCCCGGGTTATGCGTAAACCGGCCTAAGTGAGGACCTCGGACTCTCCCTGCCTCCAAGTCCTCCTTCCTCCTTCTGTTCCGTTCTCCTGCTCCTCACAGGGGAGCGTTTAGCCGGATTGGCCTCGGGTTACGCGTAAACCGGCCTTCGAGAGGAGCAGGGATGTTCTCTACTCCACGATTACTATGGGGTCAAAGCGTACCCACGATGGGGTATTTCGCCACCCCAATACACATTCGTGAGTTACGATGGCAAACACTGGGGTCCGGAGAGACCCCGAACCGCCGGAGGAAACAACTCTCAACTTCACATCATCATCATCATCATCATCATCATCATCGTCGTCTCCTTCTCGGCAGTGTTCGCGTAAACGGGCCTAAGTGAGGACCTCGGACTCTCCCTGCCTCCAAGTCCTCCTTCCTCCTTCTGCTCGGTTCTCCTGCTCCTCACAGGGGAGCGTTTAGCCGGATGGGCCTCGGGTTACACGTAAACCGGCCTTCGAGAGGAGCAGGGATGTTTTCAACTCCACGATTACTATGGGGTCAAAGTGTACCCACGATGGGGTATTTCGCAACCCCAATACACATTCGTGAGTTACGATGGCAAACACTGGGGTCTGGAGAGACCCCGAACCGCCATTCGTGAGTTACGATGGCAAACACTGGGGTCCGGAGGGACCCCGAACCGCCGGAGGAAACAACTCTCAACTTTAGATCATCATCATCATCATCATCATCATCATCATCATCGTCGTCGTCTCCTTCTCGGCAGTGTTCGCGTAAATGGCCCTAAGTGAGGACCTCGGACTCTCCCTGCCTCCAAGTCCTCCTTCCTCCTTCTGCTCCGTTCTCCTGCTCCTCACAGGGGAGCGTTTAGCCGGATGGGCCTCGGGTTACGCGTAAAACGGCCTTCGACAGGAGCAGGGATGTTCTCTACTCCACGATTACTATGGGGTCAAAGCGTACCCACGATGGGGTATTTCGCAACCCCAATACACATTCGTAAGTTACGATGGCAAACACTGGGGTCTGGAGGGACCCCGAACCGCCATTCGAAAGTTACGATGGCAAACACTGGGGTCCGGAGGGACCCCGAACCGCCGGAGCAAACAACTCTCAACTTCAGATCATCATCATCATCATCATCATCATCATCATCATCAATGTCTCCTTCTCGGCAGTGTTCGCGTAAACCGGCCTAAGTGAGGACCTCGGACTCTCCCTGCCTCTCCATCCTGCGACCTCCTTCTGCTCCGTTCTCCTGCTCCTCGCAGGTGAGCGCTTTGCCGGATGGGCCTCGGGTTACGCGTAAATGGGCCTAAGTGAGGACCTCGGGCTCTCCGTTGCTCCTCGTCTTCCTTGCTCCTTCTCCATCATTCTCCTGCGCCTCGCTAGTGAAAGAGCAGCTGTTTGGTCTGCCTATTACGCGAACACCATCCTCCGTTTGGACTTCAGACACTCCTTGCCTCCTCCTCATCCTTGCTCCCTCTACATCATTCAGATGCTCCTCGCTAGCGTACGCTTAGGTCTCCGGAGGGCCGGTTTCGCGAACACCCCCCTTCGGTGAGGACCTCGGGCTTTCCGTGCCTCCGTGTCCTCCTTGCTTTCTCTCCATCATTCTCAAGTGCCTCGCTAGTGAAAGCGCAGCTGTTTGGCCTGCCCATTACGCGAACACCGCCCTCTGTTTATGCTCCTCGCTAGCATACGCTTATGTCTGCGGAGGGCCGGTTTCGCGAACACCCCCTTCGGTGAGGACCTCGGGATCTCCGTTGCTCCGCGTCCTCCTTGCTCCTTCTCCTTCGTTCTCATGCGCCTCGCTAGTGAAAGCGCAGCTGTTTGGCCTGCCCATTACGCGAACACCGCCCTCTGTTTATGCTCCTCGCTAGCATACGCTTATGTCTGCGGAGGGCCGGTTTCGCGAACACCCCCTTCGGTGAGGACCTCGGGATCTCCGTTGCTCCGCGTCCTCCTTGCTCCTTCTCCTTCGTTCTCATGCGCCTCGCTAGTGAAAGAGAAGCTGTTTGGCCTGCCTAGTACACGAACACCGCCCTCGGTTTATGCTCCTCGCGAGAGTGGGCTGAGGTCTGCGGAGGGCCTATTACGCGAACACCGCCCTCCAGTTGGACCTCGGGCTCTCCGTTGCTCCTCGTCCTCCTTGCTCCCTCTACATCCTTCTCAAGCGCCTCACACCGCCCTCCGTTTATGCTCCTCGCTAGCGTACGCTTATGTCTGCGGAGGGCCGGTTTCTTGAACACCGCCATCGGTGAGGACCTCTGGATCTCCTTTGCTCCTCGTCCTCCCTGCTCCCTCTCCTTTGTTCTCAAGTGCCTCGCTAGTGAAAGCGAAGCTGTTTTGCCTGCCTATTACGTGAACACCGCCCTCCAGTTGGACCTCGGGCTCTCCGTGTCTCCTCCTCCTCCTTGCTCCCTCTCATTGTTCTCAAGTGCCTCGCTAGTGAAAGAGCAGCCGTTTGGCCTACCCATTACGTGAACATGGCCCTCCATTTATGCTCCTCGCGAGCGTACGCTTAGGCCTGCGGATGGCCGGTTTCGCGAACACCGCCCTCTAGTTGGACCTCGGGCTCTCCGTTTCTCCTCGTACTCCTTACTCCCTCTACATCTTTCTCAAGCGCCTCGCTAGTGAAAGAGCAGCTCTGTGGCCTGCCTACTACGCGAACACCGCCCTCCGTTTGGACTTCAGACACTCCTTGCCTCCTCCTCATCCTTGCTCCCTCTACATCGTTCTCAAGTGCCTCGGTAGCGTACGCTTAGGTCTGCGGAGGGCGGGTTACGCGAACACCACCATTTTTGAGGAACCCAGTACCTCCTACACACACACACACACACACCCACACACAGACACACACACACACACACACACACACGAGGCAGTGAGGAGGAGAAGGAGGTTGTTGCTACGCCTGCGTCGCGAAACCAGGGCTCATTGTGTGCGCGCCCGGAGTAGCTACGGGGAAACACGTGGGACAACCGACCAGTTTGGGGTCATGGTTTATTCAACGCGTATTTTCGGTGTGGTTTAACTTGGTAATCTGATCTGAAAGACTTTCCCTGAATGTGCCTTAATTTCACCTCTTTTTCCTTTCTCCTTTTCTTAGCTTACTGAAAATGTTGGCGACCAAAGGCCGGATTCAGGGACGTGTGCTGCTTGTGCTACTCGCGTTACGTGGGCAAACTGCTCGCTGTCATCATCGATACAAAGGTAAAGTGCAATCCCAGGGTTGTGTGCTGCTTGTGGTACTCGCTTTATGTAGACAAACTGCTTGCTGTCAACATCGATACAAAGATAACAAAAGAATAGCCTAGTGTAACGTAGTGTTTCATGTTTTGTTTTGTTTTTTTCTAGAATGATTCAAATGTAACCATCGTTTCCCCAACCCCGCAGGCTCTGCGACCCGTGAAGAACTGAGACTCCTTCTGGTCGGTATAACAGGCTCGAGAAAGAGTGCGTCCGGAAACACCATCCTGGGGGATGCGTACGCTTTCAAAGAGGACGTTTCGCCCGAGTCTCTCACCGACAGCTGTCTCAGAAAAGAGGCAGAGGGCGACAAACTGGTGGGAGAGGATGTGGTGAAAATCGGCCAGCTGCGGCTGGTCACAGAGTGTTACAAAGGAGATTACTGAGATTCGTTTGTAACAAAAGGCTGATTCTTTCAATGCACGCATCCTACGGTGAGATTTATATCATGTATTCACAGCCACCAGAGGCGCTGTACAGCACCGAGTGCCTGAAACACAGACAGTTTGTTGATATTTTTTTAATGTAAACCTTCTTTTTTTTTCATGTAAACCTGTTCTTGACATATCTACTGAGATTCGTTTGTCTTGAAAGGCTGATTCAACCCCGTTGTTGACTTTTATTTTGCCTTCCAGATTGCCTCAGTTGTATCGTGAGTGTAATTTCAAATAAAATAAAATAAAACTCAGAAGCATCTGTGTGTTGTATTCTTCTTCTTCTTCTTCTTCTTCTTCTCATTATTATTATTATTATTATTATTATTATTATTATCATTATTATTATTATTATTGTGATTATGCTTCATTTTCATGTGCTGGGGTATCAATGACCCCCATGGTGCCACAGCAGCTTCTGTGCGTGGTCCCCAAGTGCTACGTTTTCTTTCCCGATCCCCTGACGAACCCATTAGAATCGCTCTGGGGCACTCTTCGACCCCAAATGATCATTCTGGGTTTTTTTTAACATTTTCATTCACCGGTCTCTACTGAGGTTGGGGTACTCTGGGACCCCCGGGGTCTGGGGCTGCCCCGAAGGGAAGCATGAGGGTTAACATTTTCATTCACCGGTCTCTACTGAGGGTGGGGTACTCTGAGACCCCCGGGGTCTGGGGCTGCCCCAAAGGGGAGCATGAGGGTTAACAGCGGCCTCCCATGGACGAACGCCATAGAGCCTGCCCGAAACTAGGAGAAAAATTGAAACGGGAGTGGCATCCGGGGAGGGAAACGTGGGTGTACGGGGCGCGGGAGCCAACCCTGATGCACGGCCTGTGAAATACGACCCAGTGGAGAAGGCGACGTGAGAGGATAGTGCTTGTATTACGCGAAACTCCCTGGCTTGTGGAGGACAGATGTGTGATAAGCATGAACACAGGCTCATGAACACAGGCTCATGAACACAAGCTCATGAACACAGGCGCAGGTCTCATGGAGAGGGTCTGAAATTGAGTCTCATGCGCTGAATAAAAAAAAAAAAAACAAATTAGGCAAGGTGAAATTGTAGGCCGGGAGTGATATTGGGTTGGTTCTGTTTTTTTTGGGGGGGGGTTGTGCAAAACACACACGGAACAGAGTGTGGTGGAGGCTGGGACACGGACAGAGCACAGCTTTCGTGTAGCTTGCGTGTCGCTTCACCGTATTGTCTGTTACCACACGCGGGAGCCAACCCTGATGCGCGGCCTGTGAAATACGACCCAGTGGAGAAGGCGACGTGAGAGGATAGCGCTTGTATTACGCGAAACTCCCTGGCTTGTGGAGGACAGATGTGTGATAAGCATGAACACAGGCTCATGTACACAGGCTCATGAACACAAGCTCATGAACACAGGCGCAGGTCTCATGGAGAGGGTCTGAAATTGAGTCTCATGCGCTGAATAAAAAAAAAAATAACAAAAACAAATTAAGCAAGGTGAAATTGTATGCAATCTTTATATATGCAGGGCAGTGAAATATCACAAAGTACAATGCTGACTAGTACAACAAGTAACATTAGGCCGGGATTGATATTGGGTTGGTTTTTTTTGGGGGGGGGTGTTGTGCAAAACACACACGGAACAGAGTGTGGTGGAGGCTGGGACACGGACAGAGCACAGCTTTCGCGTAGCTTGCGTGTCGCTTCACCGTATTGTCTGTTACCACACGCGGGAGCCAACCCTGATGCGCGGCCTGTGAAATACGACCCAGTGGAGAAGGCGACGTGAGAGGATAGCGCTTGTATTACGCGAAACTCCCTGGCTTGTGGAGGACAGATGTGTGATAAGCATGAACACAGGCTCATGAACACAGGCTCATGAACACAAGCCCATGAACACAGGCGCAGGTCTCATGGAGAGGGTCTGAAATTGAGTCTCATGCGCTGAATAAAAAAAAAAAAAAAAAAAACAAATTAAGCAAGGTAAAATTGTATGCAATCTTTATATATGCAGGGCAGTGAAATATCACAAAGTACAATGCTGACTAGTACAACAAGTAACATTAGGCCGGGATTGATAATGGGTTGTTTTTTTTGGGGGGGGGGGTGTTGTGCAAAACACACACGGAACAGAGTGTGTTGGAGGCTGGGCGACGGACAGAGCACAGCTTTCGCGTAGCTTGCGTGTCGCTTCACTGTATTGTCTGTTACCACACGCGGGAGCCAACCCTGATGCTCGGCCTGTGAAATGCGACCCAGGGGTACTCTGGGACCCCCGGGGTCCGGAGCTGCCCCGAAGGGGAGCACGAGAGTTTTCCCGACCGAGAGTCCCGACCGAGAAAGTTTTCCCGACCGAGAGTCCCGACCGAGAGTCCCGACCGAGAAAGTTTTCCCGACCGAGAGTCCCGACCGAGAGAGTTTTCCCGACCGAGAGTCCCGACCGAGAGACTTTTCCCGACCGAGAGAGTTTTCCCGACCGAGAGTCCAAATGAGGAAGTTTTCAAACAGGCAGTGTGTTTCACAAACTCAGGCTGGTATTTTCAGATCAGCTGCCATTTTCATTGTTTCATTTTATCATGGGTATGTGAAATGTTGTGCCGTGGTTCATCTTACACAATGATGATTGCTAAGCCAGATATGAGTCCTGAACGCCACACAGGCATTTGTAGGAAATCATGGTCAACTTTTGTATCTGTATCGTTTTTAACATTGTAAAAGATGTAAAATGTAGATGAATGTGTTGAGAATAATTAAAAAAACGAAATCCAAAGTATAACATTGACTTGACATTTATTTCTTTTGCATCACACAAAATCCATGCCATTTCACGTACATTACACAGAATCCATGAAAATGGGAAAGTTTTCCCGACCGAGAAAGTTTTCCCGACGGAGAGTCCCGACCGAGAGAGTTTTCCCGACCGAGAGTCCCGACCGAGAAAGTTTTCCCGACCGAGAGTCCCGACCGAGAGACTTTTCCCGACCGAGAGTCCCGACCGAGAAAGTTTTCCCGACCGAGAGTCCCGACCGAGAGAGTTTTCCCGACCGAGAGTCCCGACCGAAAAAGTTTTCCCGACCGAGAGTCCCGACCGAGAGACTTTTCCCGACCGAGAGTCCCGACCGAGAAAGTTTTCCCGACCGAGAGTCAAAATGAGGAAGTTTTCAAACAGGCAGTGTGTTTCACAAACTCAGGCTGGTATTTTCAGATCAGCTGTCATTTTCATTGTTTCATTTTATCATGGGTATGTGAAGTGCCGTGGTTCATCTTACACAATGATGATTGCTAAGCCAGATATGAGTCCTGAACGCCACACAGGCATTTGTAGGAAATCATGGTCAACTTTTGTATCTGTATCGTTTTTAACATTGTAAAAGATGTAAAATGTAGATGAATGTGTTGAGAATAATTAAAAAAACGAAATCCAAAGTATAACTTTGACTTGACATTTATTTCTTTTGCATCACACAAAATCCATGCCATTTCACGTACATTACACAGAATCCATGAAAATGGGAAAGTTTTCCCGACCGAGAAAGTTTTCCCGACGGAGAGTCCCGACCGAGAAAGTTTTCCCGACCGAGAGTCCCGACCGAGAGACTTTTCCCGACCGAGAGTCCCGACCGAGAGAGTTTTCCCGACCGAGAGTCCCGACCGAGAGCGCTTGTATTACGCGAAACTCCCTGGCTTGTGGAGGACAGATGTGGGATAAGCATGAACACAGGCTCATGAACACAGGCTCATGAACACAAGCTCATGAACACAGGCGCAGGTCTCATGGAGAGGGTCTGAAATTGAGTCTCATGCGCTGAATAAAAAAAAAAATAACAAAAACAAATTAAGCAAGGTGAAATTGTATGCAATCTTTATATATGCAGGGCAGTGAAATATCACAAAGTACAATGCTGACTAGTACAACAAGTAACATTAGGCCGGGATTGATATTGGGTTGGTTCTGTTTTTTTTGGGGGGGGGTTGTGCAAAACACACACGGAACAGAGTGTGGTGGAGGCTGGGACACGGACAGAGCACAGCTTTCGCGTAGCTTGCGTGTCGCTTCACCGTATTGTCTGTTACCACACGCAGGAGCCAACCCTGATGCGCGGCCTGTGAAATACGACCCAGTGGAGAAGGCGACGTGAGAGGATAGCGCTTGTATTACGCGAAACTCCCTGGCTTGTGGAGGACAGATGTGTGATAAGCATGAACACAGGCTCATGAACACAGGCTCATGAACACAAGCCCATGAACACAGGCGCAGGTCTCATGGAGAGGGTCTGAAATTGAGTCTCATGCGCTGAATAAAAAAAAAAATAACAAAAACAAATTAAGCAAGGTAAAATTGTATGCAATCTTTATATATGCAGGGCAGTGAAATATCACAAAGTACAATGCTGACTAGTACAACAAGTAACATTAGGCCGGGATTGATAATGGGTTGTTTTTTTTGGGGGGGGGGTGTTGTGCAAAACACACACGGAACAGAGTGTGTTGGAGGCTGGGCGACGGACAGAGCACAGCTTTCGCGTAACTTGCGTGTCGCTTCACTGTATTGTCTGTTACCACACGCGGGAGCCAACCCTGATGCTCGGCCTGTGAAATGCGACCCAGGGGTACTCTGGGACCCCCGGGGTCCGGAGCTGCCCCGAAGGGGAGCACGAGGGTTTTCCCGACCGAGAGTCCCGACCGAGAGAGTTTTCCCGACCGAGAAAGTTTTCCCGACCGAGAGTCCCGACCGAGAGTCCCGACCGAGAAAGTTTTCCCGACCGAGAGTCCCGACCGAGAGAGTTTTCCCGACCGAGAGTCCCGACCGAGAGACTTTTCCCGACCGAGAGAGTTTTCCCGACCGAGAGTCCAAATGAGGAAGTTTTCAAACAGGCAGTGTGTTTCACAAACTCAGTCTGGTATTTTCAGATCAGCTGCCATTTTCATTGTTTCATTTTATCATGGGTATGTGAAATGTTGTGCCGTGGTTCATCTTACACAATGATGATTGCTAAGCCAGATATGAGTCCTGAACGCCACACAGGCATTTGTAGGAAATCATGGTCAACTTTTGTATCTGTATCGTTTTTAACATTGTAAAAGCTGTAAAATGTAGATGAATGTGTTGAGAATAATAAAAAAAACGAAATCCAAAGTATAACTTTGACTTGACATTTATTTCTTTTGCATCACACAAAATCCATGCCATTTCACGTACATTACACAGAATCCATGAAAATGGGAAAGTTTTCCCGACTGAGAAAGTTTTCCCGACCGAGTGTCCCGACCGAGAGAGTTTTCCCGACCGAGAGTCCCGACCGAGAAAGTTTTCCCGACCGAGAGTCCCGACCGAGAGACTTTTCCCGACCGAGAAAGTTTTCCCGACCGAGAGAGTTTTCCCGACCGAGAGTCCAAATGAGGAAGTTTTCAAACAGGCAGTGTGTTTCACAAACTCAGTCTGGTATTTTCAGATCAGCTGCCATTTTCATTGTTTCATTTTATCATGGGTATGTGAAATGTTGTGCCGTGGTTCATCTTACACAATGATGATTGCTAAGCCAGATATGAGTCCTGAACGCCACACAGGCATTTGTAGGAAATCATGGTCAACTTTTGTATCTGTATCGTTTTTAACATTGTAAAAGCTGTAAAATGTAGATGAATGTGTTGAGAATAATAAAAAAAACGAAATCCAAAGTATAACATTGACTTGACATTTATTTCTTTTGCATCACACAAAATCCATGCCATTTCACGTACATTACACAGAATCCATGAAAATGGGAAAGTTTTCCCGACCGAGAAAGTTTTCCCGACGGAGAGTCCCGACCGAGAGAGTTTTCCCGACCGAGAGTCCCGACCGAGAAAGTTTTCCCGACCGAGAGTCCCGACCGAGAGACTTTTCCCGACCGAGAGTCCCGACCGAGAAAGTTTTCCCGACCGAGAGTCCAAATGAGGAAGTTTTCAAACAGGCAGTGTGTTTCACAAACTCAGGCTGGTATTTTCAGATCAGCTGTCATTTTCATTGTTTCATTTTATCATGGGTATGTGAAGTGCCGTGGTTCATCTTACACAATGATGATTGCTAAGCCAGATATGAGTCCTGAACGCCACACAGGCATTTGTAGGAAATCATGGTCAACTTTTGTATCTGTATCGTTATTAACATTGTAAAAGATGTAAAATGTAGATGAATGTGTTGATAATCATAAAAAAAAAACGAAATCCAAAGTATAACTTTGCCATAACATTTATTTCTTTTGCATCACACAAAATCCATGCCATTTCACGTACATTACACAGAATCCATCAAAACGGCCAAACTTTCTTTACACCAAAACTTTCCCGACCGAGAGTCCCGACCGGGAAAGTTTTCCCGACCGAGAGTCCCGACCGAGAGTCCCGACCGAGACAGTTTTCCCAACCGAGAAAGTTTTCCCGACCGAGATAGTTTTCCCGACCGAGAGAGTTTTCCCGACCGAGAGTCCCGACCGAGAAAGTTTTCCCGACCGAGAGTCCCGACCGAGAGAGTTTTCCCGACCGAGAGTCCCGACCGAGAAAGTTTTCCCGACCGAGAGTCCCGACCGAGAAATTTTTCCCGACCGAGAGTCCAAATGAGAAAGTTTTCAAACAGGCAGTGTGTTTCATAGACTCAGGCTGGTATTTTCAGACCAGCTGTCATTTTCATTGTTTCATTTTATCATGGGTATGTGAAATGTTGTGCCGTGGTTCATCTTGCACAATGATGAAACGCCACACAGGCCTACAAACGCCACACAAGCATTTGTAGGAAATCATGGTCAACTTTTGTATGTGTATCGTTTTTAACATTGTAAAAGATGTAAAATGTAGGTGATTGTGTTGAGAATAATAAAAAACGAAATCCAAAGTATTGCTTTCCCATGACATTTATTTCTTTTGCATCACACAAAATCCATGCCATTTCACGTACATTACACAGAATCCATCAAAACGGCAAACCTTTCTTTACACCAAAACTTTCCCGACCGAGGGAGTTTTCCCGACTGAGAGAGTTTTCCCGACCGAGAGTCCCGACCGAGAAAGTACATTTGGTGTACACATTTTAAATTTTGAGCTCGATGCACCAACTCAGTGGAGGTCTCTTCGAGCAAAGTATACTGATAGTTTGACCTTAACAGAGAGGGCAAGCTGTAGGCAAGAGCAAACCCAAGCGGAAGAAGAAATTGAAGCGATGCCCGAGCCTGTTGCAGACTCTGAAGAAGAGTCTTTAGCCACAGCAATAACTGCGTCTTTCAATAAACCTCAACCGGAGCCTCAGCCAGAGCCTTCAACTTCAACTTCCTCCGCGCTAGCCACTGTGGGGTCACATGGGACATGTGCTGACTTGTGTGTGTTGTTGTGAACTTAGACAGATGTACATGTTAAGCTGCGGACATGTTTCCTTTGAGGCATGCATCAAGGAGAACGTGAGGGTAACTGGGAAACGAATGTGTTTTATGTGTAAGGTAGAATGCGCATTTTATCGACCGGTGCACACCAGCTGCGTGTCAGATGTTACCTGCGTTGACTGTAACCAGCGCAGAGTGTACATGATGCTATGCGGTCACGCGACCTGCGCGTGTGTGAACAAAGCTTGTTCAGAATGTAACACCAAACATACCGTGAGAAGTTTCTGTGAATGGATTGACAAACTAACAGCTTATCTGTGTGTATGATACATAAAAAACCTACTACAAGTATAGTAGATGTATTGCCATTACAAGTATTGCCATTATGAGTTTGGCTACTGCATCCAACATATTTTTGTATAATAAAGAACCACAAGTATTTCTACTACAAGTGTTATATTTGTGTATAATAAAAACTATTCTAAAATGGTGAATGTCAGTTACATTCTGTATAACATTCATTTATTGTACTGTGTAACAACATACATATTCAAATGTGATGGGCACAATCATTAACCACACAGTCTCTGTGTCTGCAAAGGCATCGGTTTATTGCAGTGTTTAAGAACATACAGATAAAATTGTACACAGTTAAGAAGAGCATAAACTAAACGCAAAGGGTATGTGATGGGCACAATCATTAACCACACAGTCTCTGTGTCTGCAAAGGCATCTGTTTATTGCAGCGTCTAACAACATACAGATACAATTGTGTGCAGTTGAGAAGAGCGTATTTTTTTTTAAAAAAAAGCAAAGCATACAGCTGTACACAAAAGAAAACAATACTTTGATCATAATGTAAAAGCAAACCGTACCGCTGTACACAAAAGACATCCAAGTGAACAACACTTTGCATTTCCCAAAGTGACACTCGTGTACATGAGCTAGTTTTTTGGCGTGAGGCACTTGCTTTTCTTAAGAAGCTGGAGATCTGCGCAGCAGGGCATACTTGCGGTTGAAAAAACCTCGGTTGAACTAAGAGATCGAGTGGAGATGCTCTGCCTGGTGGTTAGTCGATCAAGATCGCAACGAAGCGATAACTTCCTTACGTGTCAAGTACAGTTGGTTCACAAGGATTTGCATTCGACTTCTTGTTGTTGATCAGAGGCAAGGGAACCACATTGAAATACGCAATCGGTGCAGACGACACGTACACACGATACATCCTATTGTCTACCGCGCAGTCGCCTCACCAGCTTACGTTCCCAGACATGCAATCGCTCATACGTTATTGTATGAAGGATGTGAGCAAGCTTTCAGATGGCAAAGAAGACTACGACATGATCAGAGAACTGCAATGTCACCAGACTCAAAGCGCCGATCAGATCAAGTTCTGTGATAAGCTCGAAGGCTTAAAACTGAGATCAGATCCGCATTGCGAGGTAATAGACCGGCGTACAGACCTCAGAGGGCCACCTGTCGTTCACAGGAATCTAAAACCTAGAATGCGTAATACAGACACAGTGTTCCCGAGGCTGGCGTCGGACAATCCGCCTGTTGTTCACAGAAGCGGGGCTGTACAACCTACGGATTTCAGAGCACCACCTGTTGACAGGGATCTAAATCCCAGGACGTGCAATAAAGACAGTGTTCCCGAGGTCGGCGTCAGACAATCCACCTGTCGTTCACAGAAACTTGAAGCCGAATAATGACAGTCCCACACTCTTCGCCGAAGCGACACCCCGGCCTCTGCCTGTTAGAAACACCAGCTCATCTGGAAAGGACCCTGTCGGATTCGGGGAGGGTTACACTTTGCTGGCAGCTTATTATAACTACGGGAACAACAGTCCGAAGTGAACCAAGATCCAGTCAAACGCAACCGCCATGAAGACGGAGCACCTGTAGGATCCGGAATCCATCAGATACGTTACTGGACCCCTAAAGCTAAGGGTAGCATTAACGATCGTGAGCCCTACGAGTAAGAACACAGCTGTGACACGGACTCTTGATTCTCCCGCACCCATTGTATTAGTGTTTGTGAAGACACGTGAAGATAGAAGTGAAATGTTACACTTTTGTCTGTATGATATTGAACGACACAGTGCTGGCAAAGTATTACATTTCTTTATTTAGGTAAAGTTCACAAGTCAAGGTACATCACCAATACATGCAGGCTAGTTCGCTAACCAACAAGCTACGGGTTACCATTATTCCCAATATAGGTCGAGAATGTCCGAATGAGCTTAAAGTGGCGACAACGGGTCACCTTGAGGCGTCGTGCTATAAGACGTCGGGTTACACGACTAGGCCACGGTGCAAAGAATCCACGTCGCTAATATGTTGTATTTAGCATACTCAGTCAAAGCGAAGCCTCTGTTGATCACATCGACCAGCCAGTATGCATCCAACAGGTCTCATCACCCCAGTGATCCTGGTCTATGTGACATCGTGTGGAGCTACTTCAGAAGAAGGCCCATTCTGGATAGCTCTGTACAACTGTAACTAACGACTACATGTACATATTGAATGTGCACCAAATTTCAAGTAATAAGAGTGGATGAATTACTCAAATGTGATGCGGCTTATCGTAGGTGTGCTAATTGTGAAGTGCAACTTATTTCAAATAAACACCTTGTGTATACATGACAAATGAGCGTCAATGTGTTTCCTTACACATGCAGCCACAGATTATATAGCTGAAATTCATCTAAAAGGTGAGTGTTTCCAAGTGTCCAATGTGATGCACAACACCGCACACGAACATGAAATGTGAACACTTTTATTCAAGCAAGGTAGTTACAAGTATGCCACAACAGTTTATTTTTATTGCAATCAAGCGCACCCGATATAATCATAGGTCGGTCAGGAGAATCATATGGCGGTCGGAAGACCGAGCGCGGTGTCGATATTGAACTGTACAAAATATTGGCCTGCACGAAACTAGGAGAAAAATTTAAATGGGCGTGGTATCCACGGAGGGAAATGATGATGCACGGGGGGGCATACCATTAGGGACATGCGCAACAGGGGAGTGCGTTTTTAAAACGCCCCCCTGTGGCTGAATTTTTTTTTACAATATCAACAAACTGTCCGTGTTTCAGGCGCTCGATCCCTTAACCCTTGTGCACCCTGGACCAAAAAAAAAAAAAAAAGGGAGGGGGGGGGGGGTCACACAGACCCCGGCAGCGCAGACCCAGGTCTCGTCGCGAAACAGGGCCCCGGCTCGGGGTGGGGGCGGATGGGGGTCAGGTGGACCCCCTGCTATAGCGGGTCTCGTCACAGCGTCGGACAAAGGCACCTAATCGGCTGTAACCCTCCATCGATCGGGTAAGTTACGATGGCAAACCTTGGGGTCTGGAGGGACCCCCAAGCGCCAAGGCAACAACTCTCAACTTCACATCATCATCTTCATCATCATCATCATCGTCTCCTTCTCGAGAGTGTTCACGTAAACCGGCCTCAGTGAGGACCTCGGACTCTCCCTGCCTGCTAGTCCTCCTACCTCCTTCCTCTTGGTTCTCCTGCTCCTCGCAGGGTAGGGCTTAGCCTTACGGGCCCCGGGTTACGCGTAAACCGGCCTAAGTGAGGACCTCGGACCTTCCATGCCTGCTGGTCCTCCTTCCTCCTTCTGCTCCATTCTCCTGCTCCTCGAAGGCGAGCACCTTGCCGGATGGGCCCCGGTTTACGCATAAACCGGCCTAAGTGAGGACTGGGGTAGCTCTCTACTCCGTGGGTACTCTGTGACCACTTAGTAATGGCGATGGGGTATTTCGCAACCCCAATGCACGTTCGTAAGTTACGATGGGAAACACTAGGGTCTGGAAGGACCCCCAAGCGCCACGGCAACAACTCTCAACTTCATATCATCATCTTCATCATCATCATCATCATCGTCTCCTTCTCGGCAGTGTTCGCGTAAACCAGCCTAAGTGGGGACCTCGGACTCTCCCTGCCTGCTAGTCCTCCTACCTCCTTCTGCTCTGTTCTGCTGCTCCTCGAAGGCAAGCACCTTGTCGGATGGGCCCCGGGTTATGCGTAAACCGGCCTAAGTGAGGACCTCGGACTCTCCCTGCCTCCAAGTCCTCCTTCCTCCTTCTGTTCCGTTCTCCTGCTCCTCACAGGGGAGCGTTTAGCCGGATTGGCCTCGGGTTACGCGTAAACCGGCCTTCGAGAGGAGCAGGGATGTTCTCTACTCCACGATTACTATGGGGTCAAAGCGTACCCACGATGGGGTATTTCGCCACCCCAATACACATTCGTGAGTTACGATGGCAAACACTGGGGTCCGGAGAGACCCCGAACCGCCGGAGGAAACAACTCTCAACTTCACATCATCATCATCATCATCATCGTCGTCTCCTTCTCGGCAGTGTTCGCGTAAACGGGCCTAAGTGAGGACCTCGGACTCTCCCTGCCTCCAAGTCCTCCTTCCTCCTTCTGCTCGGTTCTCCTGCTCCTCACAGGGGAGCGTTTAGCCGGATGGGCCTCGGGTTACACGTAAACCGGCCTTCGAGAGGAGCAGGGATGTTTTCAACTCCACGATTACTATGGGGTCAAAGTGTACCCACGATGGGGTATTTCGCAACCCCAATACACATTCGTGAGTTACGATGGCAAACACTGGGGTCTGGAGAGACCCCGAACCGCCATTCGTGAGTTACGATGGCAAACACTGGGGTCCGGAGGGACCCCGAACCGCCGGAGGAAACAACTCTCAACTTTAGATCATCATCATCATCATCATCATCATCATCGTCGTCGTCTCCTTCTCGGCAGTGTTCGCGTAAATGGCCCTAAGTGAGGACCTCGGACTCTCCCTGCCTCCAAGTCCTCCTTCCTCCTTCTGCTCCGTTCTCCTGCTCCTCACAGGGGAGCGTTTAGCCGGATGGGCCTCGGGTTACGCGTAAAACGGCCTTCGACAGGAGCAGGGATGTTCTCTACTCCACGATTACTATGGGGTCAAAGCGTACCCACGATGGGGTATTTCGCAACCCCAATACACATTCGTAAGTTACGATGGCAAACACTGGGGTCTGGAGGGACCCCGAACCGCCATTCGAAAGTTACGATGGCAAACACTGGGGTCCGGAGGGACCCCGAACCGCCGGAGCAAACAACTCTCAACTTCAGATCATCATCATCATCATCATCAATGTCTCCTTCTCGGCAGTGTTCGCGTAAACCGGCCTAAGTGAGGACCTCGGACTCTCCCTGCCTCTCCATCCTGCGACCTCCTTCTGCTCCGTTCTCCTGCTCCTCGCAGGTGAGCGCTTTGCCGGATGGGCCTCGGGTTACGCGTAAATGGGCCTAAGTGAGGACCTCGGGCTCTCCGTTGCTCCTCGTCTTCCTTGCTCCTTCTCCATCATTCTCCTGCGCCTCGCTAGTGAAAGAGCAGCTGTTTGGTCTGCCTATTACGCGAACACCATCCTCCGTTTGGACTTCAGACACTCCTTGCCTCCTCCTCATCCTTGCTCCCTCTACATCATTCAGATGCTCCTCGCTAGCGTACGCTTAGGTCTCCGGAGGGCCGGTTTCGCGAACACCCCCCTTCGGTGAGGACCTCGGGCTTTCCGTGCCTCCGTGTCCTCCTTGCTTTCTCTCCATCATTCTCAAGTGCCTCGCTAGTGAAAGCGCAGCTGTTTGGCCTGCCCATTACGCGAACACCGCCCTCTGTTTATGCTCCTCGCTAGCATACGCTTATGTCTGCGGAGGGCCGGTTTCGCGAACACCCCCTTCGGTGAGGACCTCGGGATCTCCGTTGCTCCGCGTCCTCCTTGCTCCTTCTCCTTCGTTCTCATGCGCCTCGCTAGTGAAAGCGCAGCTGTTTGGCCTGCCCATTACGCGAACACCGCCCTCTGTTTATGCTCCTCGCTAGCATACGCTTATGTCTGCGGAGGGCCGGTTTCGCGAACACCCCCTTCGGTGAGGACCTCGGGATCTCCGTTGCTCCGCGTCCTCCTTGCTCCTTCTCCTTCGTTCTCATGCGCCTCGCTAGTGAAAGAGAAGCTGTTTGGCCTGCCTAGTACACGAACACCGCCCTCGGTTTATGCTCCTCGCGAGAGTGGGCTGAGGTCTGCGGAGGGCCTATTACGCGAACACCGCCCTCCAGTTGGACCTCGGGCTCTCCGTTGCTCCTCGTCCTCCTTGCTCCCTCTACATCCTTCTCAAGCGCCTCACACCGCCCTCCGTTTATGCTCCTCGCTAGCGTACGCTTATGTCTGCGGAGGGCCGGTTTCTTGAACACCGCCATCGGTGAGGACCTCTGGATCTCCTTTGGTCCTCGTCCTCCCTGCTCCCTCTCCTTTGTTCTCAAGTGCCTCGCTAGTGAAAGCGAAGCTGTTTTGCCTGCCTATTACGTGAACACCGCCCTCCAGTTGGACCTCGGGCTCTCCGTGTCTCCTCCTCCTCCTTGCTCCCTCTCATTGTTCTCAAGTGCCTCGCTAGTGAAAGAGCAGCCGTTTGGCCTACCCATTACGTGAACATGGCCCTCCATTTATGCTCCTCGCGAGCGTACGCTTAGGCCTGCGGATGGCCGGTTTCGCGAACACCGCCCTCTAGTTGGACCTCGGGCTCTCCGTTTCTCCTCGTACTCCTTCCTCCCTCTACATCTTTCTCAAGCGCCTCGCTAGTGAAAGAGCAGCTCTGTGGCCTGCCTACTACGCGAACACCGCCCTCCGTTTGGACTTCAGACACTCCTTGCCTCCTCCTCATCCTTGCTCCCTCTACATCGTTCTCAAGTGCCTCGGTAGCGTACGCTTAGGTCTGCGGAGGGCGGGTTACGCGAACACCACCATTTTTGAGGAACCCAGTACCTCCTACACACACACACACACACACCCACACACAGACACACACACACACACACACACACACACACGAGGCAGTGAGGAGGAGAAGGAGGTTGTTGCTACGCCTGCGTCGCGAAACCAGGGCTCATTGTGTGCGCGCCCGGAGTAGCTACGGGGAAACACGTGGGACAACCGACCAGTTTGGGGTCATGGTTTATTCAACGCGTATTTTCGGTGTGGTTTAACTTGGTAATCTGATCTGAAAGACTTTCCCTGAATGTGCCTTAATTTCACCTCTTTTTCCTTTCTCCTTTTCTTAGCTTACTGAAAATGTTGGCGACCAAAGGCCGGATTCAGGGACGTGTGCTGCTTGTGCTACTCGCGTTACGTGGGCAAACTGCTCGCTGTCATCATCGATACAAAGGTAAAGTGCAATCCCAGGGTTGTGTGCTGCTTGTGGTACTCGCTTTATGTAGACAAACTGCTTGCTGTCAACATCGATACAAAGATAACAAAAGAATAGCCTAGTGTAACGTAGTGTTTCATGTTTTGTTTTGTTTTTTTCTAGAATGATTCAAATGTAACCATCGTTTCCCCAACCCCGCAGGCTCTGCGACCCGTGAAGAACTGAGACTCCTTCTGGTCGGTATAACAGGCTCGAGAAAGAGTGCGTCCGGAAACACCATCCTGGGGGATGCGTACGCTTTCAAAGAGGACGTTTCGCCCGAGTCTCTCACCGACAGCTGTCTCAGAAAAGAGGCAGAGGGCGACAAACTGGTGGGAGAGGATGTGGTGAAAATCGGCCAGCTGCGGCTGGTCACAGAGTGTTACAAAGGATATCTACTGAGATTCGTTTGTCTTGAAAGGCTGATTCAACCCCGTTGTTGACTTTTATTTTGCCTTCCAGATTGCCTCAGTTGTATCGTGAGTGTAATTTCAAATAAAATAAAATAAAACTCAGAAGCATCTGTGTGTTGTATTCTTCTTCTTCTTCTTCTTCTTCTTCTCATTATTATTATTATTATTATTATTATTATCATTATTATTATTATTATTGTGATTATGCTTCATTTTCATGTGCTGGGGTATCAATGACCCCCATGGTGCCACAGCAGCTTCTGTGCGTGGTCCCCAAGTGCTACGTTTTCTTTCCCGATCCCCTGACGAACCCATTAGAATCGCTCTGGGGCACTCTTCGACCCCAAATGATCATTCTGGGTTTTTTTTAACATTTTCATTCACCGGTCTCTACTGAGGTTGGGGTACTCTGGGACCCCCGGGGTCTGGGGCTGCCCCGAAGGGAAGCATGAGGGTTAACATTTTCATTCACCGGTCTCTACTGAGGGTGGGGTACTCTGAGACCCCCGGGGTCTGGGGCTGCCCCAAAGGGGAGCATGAGGGTTAATTTGATGTATTCACTCTAGGAGAGCGCAGAGGGAATATCCCGTTTAACTTATGCTATCTGTTTAAGTTTAGATAGTATTTGTAAAGATATTGACCATATCCTTTTCTGAAAGTGTGGATATAATGGATGGGGTAAGGTACTGGCATGCCACAACTTTATAGTTGTTAAATTCTTGGTACAAGTATACATGCCCATCTTGTACATGTTTTTTTAATATTATTATTATTATTATTATTATTATTATTATTATTATTATTATTATTATTATCATCATCATCATCATCATCATCACCACCATCCTACCCAATTACATGTTTCTTTTAATCAGGTTATGCTGTTTTAATGACTTTACAGTATAATTTACATTGTGTTCCTTTAATTTTCCCTAATTGTATGTTATATTAATCCCATATTTCCGTTTTAATATTTCTAATGTTTGCATTGTTTTCTTCACTGCCTGGTCTGCCTCTGTCTCGCCTGTATGGATGCATTTACACCTAAATTTCCCCAACAAATGATGTTTTAATTCACCACTATTTCAGTGAAACACGAGTCTCCCATCTTCCTGCTACCGGTCTCGTGTTTTTGTTCACCAAAGCACACACCAACTTCATACTGACGGACATATCACTGCCCTATTCCCGCCTTGCCTGACCGTGTTTTGTGGCTTTGGTTGGTTCACTTCTCCTCACTCTTCCCCATTCTTGTCATTAAATCAGGCCGTTCTGCAACCATGGCAGCCATTCACTCTATGGCTTTATTCATGGTGTATTTTACCCCTTCACCAAATGCCGTTCTCGTTTCCCACATTATATTTGCAGTGTTCGTCTATCTATCAATATCTGCGGATTATGGTTTTGTACCGAGTATCCTATTTTGTAGAGCACAGCATGTAAAGGTTAGCTCGGTTAGCAGGATGCTAGCATGTAGCGCTTAGTGAGACACGCATCAGACGAGTTGAGCAAAGACCCCGTCTGTGTACCTTATACGTGACCAACGGATTTAAATAAAATTAACGTTTCAAAAGACAAACTTGAAGATAAAACATAATATACTTACCGGAGAACCGCCAGGGTTTGCCGCTGCCATCATGCCGCTCCTGAATTCAAAACTGCCTCTGCAGACAGGCAGGGGAGGCGCGGAACTTTTCTTTGAGTTAGTCAAACGTTTTCCTCAGTTCGAGTAGATGATAAAATAAAAGAAAAATGAATGGTATTTTAAGTAGGACTAGGCGTTCTGTAATGATCTCTATTTAGGAGAAAAACTTAATCACTCACCTCTAAACAGCTCTCTTTTCAGAAGACACTGCCGGCTAACATGTCATGTGATCAAACAGCGTAATTTAATTGGCTGAGAGCCGCTCGACTCGATCTAGTGCTGATTGCTCTGGCTTGGGTCATTTAAGGTCATCACTTTTGCAGGTGAATTTTTGCAGTTGAATTTTTGCAGGTGAATTTTTGCAGGTGAATTTTTTGCAGGTGAATTTTTGCAGTTGAATTTTTTGCAGGTGAATTTTTGCAGGTGAATTTTTGCAGGTGAATTTTTTGCAGGTGAATTTTTGCAGTTGAATTTTTTGCAGGTGAATTTTTGCAGGTGAATTTTTGCAGGTGAATTTTTTGCAGGCGAATTTTTGCAGGTGAATATTTTTTGCAGGGAAATTTGGAGGATAAAAATTCAGTGTTATAAATTCAATGTCTAAAAATAGTTGGATTCTGATGACACTATATTTCTTCCATATGCAATTTAATAAACTGCAGTTCAAAATCCTTTTTCCACTTGCAATTTAATAAACTGCAGTTCAAAATCCATTTCCCTTTCCTGTTCGCTCCGGGATTAGCTGCTGGATTAGCTCCTGGATTAGCTGCTGGATTAGCTCTTCGATTAACAACTTGCTGGAGGCTATTCAAATTAGCCACACCGTGGGATGTAAAGAGCTCTCTGATTGGTTGGTCAGACACAGGCTGTCTGCCAGCCTGGATTTTTCTAGCTCATAGCTTCGCCCTGCTACGAAGCGTGTGTGCTTGTACAAAGGCCGTTCAGCCTCGGGATTTACACTCGGCTCGACACGGATATGTGAAGAATGAAGGGACCCTGCAGCGAAACGGAGAGCCAACCTCTGACTGAGTGCCCGTTTACTCAGTCTGACCACCTGTTGAAGGTAAGGTGCTAACGTGGCTAACGCTAGCATCACCGCACGTAGCCCCGTTATTTTAAGGACATCTTAGCTAATGAAAGTTTTACGTCGCAGCTGTACGATTATATTCTTCAAATATAATCATCAGTGTTTGAGCAGTTATGATATCAGGGACAATCTAGACACGTGTGACAATACTGAACATGTCACATGACACACCTTAAACATCATGTGATCCACTCTCAGTCTGCACTTTCATTCATGACTTCAACAGGTTGAAATGAGCTTTGAAGAAACATTCAGTGAAATAAAGCTTTCATCACAGGATTCATGTGAGCAGCAGATGAACTTTACAAAGAAACATTGGATTTATCTTCTGTTTCAGATCAACTTTGATCACTTAGAGCCATCTTAAGTCCATTTGTTCTAATGTGTCACTCACTATCACCATTAGAATAACTGTGTGCTCTTTGTACACACACACACAGACACACAGACTTGTATAAATAAAGCACGCAGACAGTGATGGGACGCAGGTCATGCGTCCATGGCTGCCCTCGCGAGTGAAAGACAATCTGCAGTGTTTGTGTTTTCTAACTCAGGTGTCTCAAGCTGAAGAACGGCAGGGTGATTTAAAGAAATCCCTTGTCACATATGATTTCAGATCCCTGCTGCTCCCCACCTGCCCTGTAGGTGGCCTCAGTATGTTCCAAGTGGAAGCTGCTACAAGGTTTCATGTCTTTATACATCAGCGTGTGAACTTTACTCTTACTTAGACTCACTCTGAGCCAGTCTGAGCAGTCAGATGGCATAATTTGAGTCCAGCACATGGAGGTGTGGCCCTCTCACAGTTTTCAGTTGGAGTCTCACCTCCTTCAATGAAGCAGCTCACCTTTGTGTCCAAGTTTAGTGTCCAGGTGTGGAGCTTGTTGTTGGTGTGTCTGTGTGAAGAAACTGTAAGTTTGCTTTGTTTCCTCTTTTAACAGTTTGTCCTGAAATAAGAGCTGAACATCTGGGCCAAACATTACAGAAACAAACAGAAAAACTGGTTATCAGTCAGTAACTGCACTGAAACATTTGTTAGTTTGATTCATTGACGGGAGCATTTGCTTCTTTGATAAACTGTTCAAACAAAGGTTACTGCCGTCACACTCTGAGGGTTTTGTGTTCTTATTTAGTGGATTTGATTTTTCATTTTTTAGTATTTTAGACTTTAAATCATCAATAGTTGGTCAGTGCTTCCCTGTGCATTTCTCCTCACTGAATTATTTAGATTTTTTGTTAAACACTTTGAACTTTGTTCCTTTGAACTGTTTTCAGTCTGAATGAAGACTCACTTGAAGTTATTTGATTTTGCTTCCTGAATGTGGCTAAAAAGCTCTTCAAACAAATGCCAGTTAATACATGTTAATCTTGAGTTAAATATATTAATATGGTCCCTTAATTGTGTTTTTAGATTAGTTAAATAGTTTTTATAATTATTTTTGTTGTAATGAAGTATTCTTAGTTAATCATAACTGTAATGTCAGAGTAAAGTCTCACAGCCCTAAACACATTTATCCTTCCCCTCCATGACTAAACAATGTGTGAGGTGCAAAGTGCAGAACCAAACCCTAATAAATGTGTTCAATGTGTTTCAAAATGAACTGTTCAAAGAAAAAAGTTGTTAGTAGTTTGGTTTATTTTTAAAAAAAATTATATTTCTTGGACTCGAGGCCCACTGACTCCTTCCATCCTCAGTCTGTGCTCAGTAGCCAGTTTATTATTTTGTAGAAAGACTGTCCCTTTAGAGCTGGTATACTCTAGGTTAAAATCGATCCATGTTATTTGACATCATCAAATAAGACAGAGAAGCACAAATAATCTCAAATGAACATTACTCAGTACTGAGTAAATAGTATATATGAGAGTATACAGTATATATATCAGAAACTCAGGGAACTCTAGTCAGGGATGTCAGAAGTCTGTTTTTCCAGTGTCTGGGAAAGGTTTAGGTGTACACCTCTGAACCACCAGATGGTTGTTTCTGAGACCTTGTGATGCTCCTGGTCAGCAGAGGTGAGGACCTACAGAGCAGGATGCAACTCTGTCAAATAACATCTTGTTAAATTTAATGCTTTAAAAAGATCAGGTGTGCTGCAAACTGAAACTATGCTGCATGCAGTTACCAGTTTTTCTAGTTTAGACTTCCATGAAAGAATGTTTATTTGGCTGAAAAACATAATACCAAGGATTTTTGTTTCTCACGAATATGATGTAAGAAAAAAGCAGAGAGCTAATGCTGACTTAAATGAACCGCTATTAAACCCCGATCCTTTTGTCCCCATGACAGAACAGAGAAAAACGACTCATAGTGTGTTAAAACATTTATATTTCTTTTTATTTAATCATCTTCCGGAGGAGAGAGACCCATGCACAGCCCAAATGCCAGTTGCAAGATCTCTAACATCAGAATCATAAACTGTGTCTCATATAGGTATTATTTTGGTACTTTACACGGCACAGTTTCGATACAAACATTGCTTATATGGCAAAGTTCCTCTTTTCTGTCTGGCTTCCTGTAGTTATTAATAAGCTTGTACAGCTCTACACTAACTTCCTGTTTTTCAGTCTGGCTGAGCACTTATTTTGTGAGTCAAAAGTGGCCTTGCTCTACAAACCTTCATTATTAAAGTGCATAAAACAATATAATAAGAAAATAAGGACACTAAGGATATATTAATTACATGACAGCACTCTCCTCTGACCTGGCTCCACGGCGGAGCCCCAGTAACCCTATCCTGGGCAAGGTAATCTGTTCCCTCGATATTTTCCTCATAAGGGTCTTCTGAATCGCTCTTTGTCTGGTCCCTCACCCAGGACCAATTTGTCATGGGAGACCCTACCAGGGGGCAAAAGCCAAGTGAAAAGTACAAGACTAAATCTTGTTTGCATGACCAATATAAAAGTTCACAAACCCCATCGACCTTTGGTTCGATAGCTTTTATAGAGTAAAAGCTACAACACTGGAGTATGTAGACCAAAAATTGTTTGGAGTTCAAACATGTTTTCATGATAATCAAAATTTATAGTGGGTGATGTCATCACACAGTTATGGGAAATTTCTAGGAAATATAGTTAGTAGAAGTAGAGCAGCTGATGGCAGCTTCCTCTGCCTCACACTGCTGTCTGACTGCATTCAGCTGACACTGAGATGAAGCAGGAAAGAAGCAGCTGATATTTGGACAGCACACATGATGAAAGGAGGATTTCAGTTGATGTGCACATGAATGATTTGTGTTTCCTCTGCAGGTGAAGGTAGAAAGTGTGTGTGAGCTGAATTGAGCAGCATGGATCAGTGTGAGGACAGAGAGGAGGGAGTCCCTCCCTCTAAAAGCACTCTGTGTGGGGAACATGAGAGCCAGACCAAACCTCAGAGGTGAGATGACCATCTCTAACTGTCCATGACTCTTCTCCATGTCACAGCTCAGCACTCACATCACTGCTCCATCATTATTCACAGGAACCAGCCTGGACCTCCACCCAGCTCTGTGTCCTTACAGAGTGACTGGTCTAAAGGTGCTGTTCCTGACTTTAAATCAGACGTGTGTCGTCCTGCAGAGAGGTAATGTGTGTGTAAAAGTTGTTGTGTGTTTGTGAATAAATCCTCCATCATGTTTAATGTCAGCTCTGTTTCAAACACATTTCTGTGTTCATATGTGAAGCGGTGTGTGTTGGAGTGTTTCCACAAACACAGCAGATACTCAGAGAGATTATTTTTAGTTCTCTTTATGTTCTCAAACTCTCTGTCCTAAAACTCTTCACTCAGTCTGATCCCCACTTCCTGCTCCTCAGCAGTGCTGCCATTTTCATCAACCAGGACAGAAATGAACTGAACTGTTGTTTCCTCATCAACTTCTTTCTGTCTGCTGAATCTGTAGTGAATCAAAGTGAAACGTGTGAAAATGTTAATGATCCAGTTTGATAGATGAACGTGTGAATGTTGCAGTGTGCTGTTAAACAGTAACTGTGACATGTGGTAATCTGACAGTAGATCATGTTTGTGTTCTTGTTGTAAACGTCAACACTTCACCAAGTTCTTTTTTTCCACCAAGCTCAGTAGAGCTTTTAACACTTTATTTCACTTTCACAATACTTCTGGAAGGGAGATACATCTTGCAAGACACGTTGCCGCGGATCTCAATATGGTAACAGGCACATGACAGTTTTATTACCAGGCACCCTATTCTAGTCTAAACAACAGCATTTCAGTAAGTTTCCACTACAAGATGGTTCCCTCTTATCTATTGCTCTACAGGCAAACATGGATGAGAGTCTACGACTGAGGAGACCTATTCTAATGCTTTTTTTACTCAGGGACATGTCCACATAACCCTACACTATATGATAAAGAATAAAGTTACATTGAAACCAAGCACACCATTGTTTTTCTTGTGACATTACCAATAAATTTGATGTGTCACATGGCCCTCTTCCTATTGAAAAAACAAAAGTTGTATCCAAGATGGCCAACTTCTAAATGGCCACCATGGTCACCACCCATCTTGAGGAGTTTGCTCCCTCACATATACTAATGTGCCACAAACAGGACTTTAACATCACCAACTATTCCCATGTTATTACGCTGTATCCATATTAATGGCCCACTCTGTACAATGAAACCAAAGGCACCCGCGGTTGCCTTTGATGGTGCATAACTTTTCATCGACATTGTTGTGTTTGTTGGGGAGAAAACTTACAAACATACACTACAGCACTTCAGAGTCACACTGCTAGCAATTGAAGATTTATGTAAATTTGACAAACGGAAAGCATCCGGTTCAGCAGTCCCCAACCTCTTTTGCGCCACATCTTTTGATCCTAGTATGTTGGACCAACAGTAACTTCTGACCTGAAGACCTAAGTGCTCGGGATGAAGCATGAGGTTTCAACAGGTCAGAGATACAGTGGGATGCAAAAGTTTGGGCAACCTTGTTAATAGTCATTATTTTCCTGTATAAATTGTTGGTTGTTACAATAAAAATTGTCAATTAAATCTATCATATAGGAGACATACACCGTGATATTTGAGAAGTGAAATGACGTTTATTGGATTTACAGAAACAAAATCAGGCAGGTGCATAAATTTGGGCACCACAAAAAAAGAAATGAAATCAATATTTAGTAGATCCGCCTTTTGCAGAAATTACAGCCTCTAAACACTTCCTGTAGGTTCAAATGAGAGTCTGGATTGTGGTTGAAGGTATTTTGACCTTTACTCTTCACAAAACATCTCTAGTTCATTCAGGTTTGATGGCTTCCGAGCATGGACAGCTCTCTTTAACTCACACCACAGATTTTCAATAATATTCAGGTCTGCGGACTGAGATGGCCGGTCCAGAACGTTGTACTTGTTCGTCTGCATGAATGCCTTAGTCGATTTTGAGCAGCGTTTTGGGTTGTTTTCTTGTTGAAAGGTCCAGCTTCAGCTTTGTCACTGATTCCTGGGCAATTGGTCTCCAGAATCTGCTGATACTGAGTGGAATCCATGTGTCCCTCAACTTTGACAAGATTCCCAGTCCCTGCACTGGCCACACAGCCCCACAGCATGATGGAACCACCACCATATTTTACTTTAGGTAGCAGGTGTTTTTCTTGGAATGCTGTGTTCTTTTTCCTCCATGCATAATGGCCCTTGTTATGCCCAAATACAGTGGCTTGCAAAAGTATTCGGCCCCCTTGAAGTTTTCCACCTTTTTTCACATTACAGCCACAAACATGAATCAATTTTATTGGAATTCCACATGAAAGACCAATACAAAGTGATGTACACGTGAGAAGTGGAACGAAAATCAATCATCATTCCAAACATTTTTTACAAATAAATAACTGAAAAGTGGGGTGTGCGTAATTATTCAGCCCCCTTTGGTCTGAGTGCAGTCAGTTGCCCATAGACATTGCCTGATGAATTCTAATGACTAAATAGAGTGCAACTGTGTGCAATCTAATGTCAGTACAGTACAGCAGAAAATTAACACTGCACATCACTCTGAACACACCATCCCCACTGTCAAATATGGTGGTGGCAGCATCATGCTCTGGGGGTGCTTCTCTTCAGCAGGGACAGGGAAGCTGGTCAGAGTTGATGGGAAGATGGATGGAGCCAAATACAGGGCAATCTTGGAAGAAAACCTCTTGGAGTCTGCAAAAGACTCGAGACCGGAGCAGGGGTTCACCTTCCAGCAGGACAACGACCCTAAACATAAAGCCAGGGCAACAGTGGAATGATTTAAAACAAAACATATCCATGTGTTAGAATGGCCCAGTCAAAGTCCAGATCTAAATCCAATCGAGAGTCTGTGGCAAGATCTGAAAACTGCTGTTCACAAACGCTGTCCATCTAATCTGACTGAGCTGGAGCTGTTTTGCAAAGAAGAATTGGCAAGAATTTCAGTCCCTGGATGTGCAAAGAAGGTAGAGACCCTAAAAGACTGGCAGCTGTAATTGCAGCAAAAGGTGGTTCTACTAAGTATTGACTCAGGGGGCTGAATAATTACGCACACCCCACTTTTCAGTTATTTATTTGTAAAAAATGTTTGGAATCATGTATGATTTTAGTTCCACTTCTCACGTGTACACCACTTTGTATGGGTCTTTCACGTGGAATTCCAATAAAATTGATTAATGTTTGTGGCTGTAATGTGACAAAATGTGGAAAAGTTCAAGGGGGCCAAATACGTTTGCAAGCCACTGTAACTCAATTTTAGTTTCATCAGTCCACCGCACCTTATTCCAGAATGAAGCTGGCTTGTCCAAATGTGCTTTAGCATACCTCAAGCGGCTCTGTTTGTGCTGTGGGCTGAGAAAAGGCTTCCTCTGCATCACTCTCGCATACAGCAACCAACTCCTTGTGTAAAGTGCGCCGAATGGTTGAACGATGCCCAGTGACTCCATCTGCTGCAAGATGATGTTGTAGGTCTTTAACACTAGAAGTCCCAGGCTTTTCTAACCCTCTGTCAGCCAAGTGGAAGCTAACTTGGCTAGTCTGTTAGCATCAATTCATATGTAAATTGGGTCGTTACCTGAGAATTGTGGAGTGGAGTGGGGGTGTGTGAATGACTGCTGATTTCTAACTCTTTGTTTATGTGTGGGGAGGGGGAACAGCTAAAAGCTGTGAACTTCATTTTGTGTTCATCTTGATGCATTCTCAATCATCCAGGAAAATAAATCTCCAAAAGATTTATTGATAAATACAGTACAAAAAAAAAACAAAATAAAAAAAATTTCTACAAAAACAACCATTGTACACATATTTACAGATAATAATAAAAAGTGAGTGAGTACATTTCAATCACTCACAATCCTGGCACTGCCATGGTATCTGTAGTCTGCATTTACCACATGTGTATCTGTAGCAGTGAACACATCACACAGTGCCATGATTGTTCTTGCATTTGTGTTTGACCTGACACGTGGCTCTTTTTGCAGTGCTAAGTGTGGAGGGTTGTGTCCGAAGCAACTGTTCTTTTCTTGCCGTCTTCCCAGCTATATAAGAGTTAGCCAACTCTTTTGCAAGCTCCACCAGGAAGTCCACCCGTCTTTCCTGGGTCCCGGTGCATGCTTGATACAGCACATGTGCATTCAGTGCTGCCATGTCAATCATGTTATAGAACACGGCAACTGGCCAGCGCCGTGTTCCTCTGCGGCCCGTGTACTCCCGCACCATCTGGTCCATCACATCCACGCCACACTTTGTAGTGTTGTAAAGGGTGACAGTGTTTGGCTTCCTTTTGGTGGTGTTATCAGTCTGAACCACGCTGTGCATGCTGCTAAGAATATAGACTGTCTTCTTCCATTTGGCCGCATACGCCGTCAGCGTGGCAGCAGAGGTTGAAAACACCTAAGAAATAAGAGAAATTGTTATTTCCATAGCACTTTTACACACAATGAAACACATAAACATAGAACTACAAAAGACCTGCAGCCTACCCGAGTGGTGAATTCATTGCGATCTGTGTATCTAGCGGATTGAGGAATTTCCCGGCGAATCTTGTTGACTGTGCCGAGGATGGTGGTTTTCCGGCTAAGAAGTTTTTGCGCAAAAGAAAGCGATGTGAAGAAATTGTCCGTGGTAACACTTCTGCCCTTGTCTAGGAATGGTTCCATCAGAACCAAAAGACAAGAAGTGGAATCCTTCACTGCCCACATTAACGCCGTGGGTAAAAACATCAAGTTCACCAGGGAAGACACAAAGGACAACTGCTTGCCTTTCCTGGACTGCGCCGTGCACATTGAAGAGAATGGCAACCTCAACATTGAAGTTTACCGGAAGCCCACTGTAATGGAGACCAGGGGTTCCATTACCTTGTTTGCATTGCTAGTAATTGATTGATGGGTTGGGAATTTAAATTAGTATAATAAAGGAAAAACACATTAGTTCTTATGAATTTTTTTATTAGGTTATTTGACATACAATTAAATTGACAGCTTGTAACGGTGATGAGACACTGGGACTGGCCATCCTACCTGTGTCAAAGAAGAGCCAAAGTTAGAGCTGCTTACAGTTAATCATTTGTCAATAACCTAAATCTATGCGAAATGTGAACTTGTAAAGGTACTCACCTGTCTGGGTTGCTTCTTGCAGGATGTGGAGCAAAAGATTGGAAGTGGCTCAATCACCTGTTTAAGAGCTCTTGGAGCAAACCCGTGTGCCAGGTTGATGAGTATGGTTAAAGTGGGTTTTAATTTATATAGTAATGGGTGTAGCTTATGTTATTGGTTTGTTTATAGTAAGTGTTGGAAATATGTATATGTTTGTGATGTGCTTTAATGTTATTGTATGTTTGTGTGTGTGGGGGGTTATGTTTTCATTTTGATTAGTTTAACCCCCACACTTGGGCTATTCCCGAATGCTCACCTGAAAAGGTAGAGTATAAAAGGAAGCCATTTTGTTTAGTTGAGGAGGGTGTGTTTTGTGCTGTCGTCATGCTCCATAAACTTGGAGTAATCAGGACCCTACACCACCGGGCAGAATATGTTCCCTCTAAGCCTGAAGGGAAAAAGAAGGAACATACACATGTAAAAGAAGCACTTAAAACATGCGGTTATCCTAATTGGGTGTTTATAAAGTCAGCCAAGATGCACAGAAAAGAAGCTCAGACACCAGCGACGGAGGATAAGAAGGACAGACGCAACAACATTGTCATCCCCTATGTAGCCGGTGTATCAGAGAAACTCAGGAGAGTTTTCTCCAAACACAACATCCCAGTGTACTTCAGACCCAGCAACACACTCAGACAGAAACTGGTTCACCCTAAAGACAAAACTCCTAAACACAGACTTAACAACGTGGTGTATGCTGTACAGTGCAGTGAGGAATGCCCAGACCTCTACATTGGAGAGACCAAACAGCCACTTCACAAGCGCATGGCACAACATAGAAGAGCCACGTCCACGGGACAAGACTCAGCAGTTCATCTGCATCTTAAGGATAAAGGTCACTCTTTCGAGGATGCCAACATTCACATTTTGGATAGAGAGGACAGATGGTTTGAAAGAGGAGTGAAAGAAGCCATTTACGTCCACTGTGAGCGACCATCTTTGAACAGAGGCGGGGCTTACGGCACCAACTGTCTGCCATCTATAATCCAGTTTTGAGATCCCTCCCAGACGCCTTAACGCCCACTCACACCCTGGGCCATCTGACCTCAGGAAATCACATGATAGGGTGGGGCCAGGTTTCACAATGAGCTCACCCGAAACTCTGGCTGATTAGGACCCACACCCGCTTTCACACCTTGGCTCATGTGATTAGGTAGAGGATCATCAGGGGGTCCTTTGTCCCCCTTTGGGGGGGAAACTCCCACTAGGTTTAAATCTGGGACTCTCCACCACTGATCCTTAGAACTGAAGAAGCTTCCCGGATGAGAGGTGAAACGTCTTCAAGCAACTCAAGAAGTCCAGACGCTTTTCTTTCCAAGCTCCTTAGTCATACTCTGTGTTGGTTGCACAGCGGTATTGTTTTGCTAATGACATGCCACATTATGTTAAGGGACTTACTTCTGTGTCCATTAAACTCTGATTATCTTTTTAAACTGTAACATTAGTACATTTGAACAATATAATGACTTGTTTATTTCGGAATTTTCAGACTTCTTGACATGTTTTATTGCTCACTATGAAAGGATTCTTATAGTGGGGGACTTTAATATTCATCTATGTTGTGAGGATAAACCCCTGGTCCAAGATTTCTTAAATGTAATTGATTCCTTAAACTTCACACAATTTGTGTCTGGCCCAACACGCAAGGGCCACACCCTAGACCTTGTCTTGGGTTACGGACTGAATGTATCAATGACTGAAAATTGTGTTTTACCTATCTTAGACCACTCAGCAATTTTATTTGATATTTTAATCCCTAAATCTCCAGCTTATGAGAGGGGGAAATTGCCCCTCAGATCATCTCGTTATATTAGCCCCGAAGCATTGCTTGGAGTTAAATTACATCTACCTGATGTGTTGGACCCTATTTTTACCAAGGAGTTATGTGTGGACACCTTGGCTGCGAACCTTAATAATACACTTCTTGAATTACTGGACTCTGTTGCTCCCGTAAAGAAGTTAAAATGTCAAAAAAGGAACCCTATGCCTTGGTTAAACGAGGAGCTCTTGAACTTGAGAAGATTTTGTAGGAAAGCACAGCGTCACTGGAGATCTTCCAGACTAGAAGTATTTCTCCAGGCTTGGAAGGACTCATTATCTTCTCTTCAATCAGCAATGTCGACAGCGAAAGCAAATTATTTCTCAAATCTCATCATGAGTCATAAACATAACTCAAAACTTTTATTCAATACAGTGTCGCAACTTACAGAGAGTAAGTCAACTCTCTGCTGTTCTAATTTGATAGCTCATGACTTTCTTACGTTTTTCAGAGACAGGGCTGAAACACTTAGGACTCAGATTACTTCCTCCTCAAGCTGTTCATTAGACTACTCGGCTGCTTTGCCTGCTGGTGCTGATAAATTGTTCTCTGATTTCAAGGTTATTTCTCTGTCTGGATTAACTAAGGTTGTAAAAGCAGCTCGATGTACAACCTGTTCTTTGGATCCTCTACCAGCCTGGGCTATAAAGGAACTGTGGTCAGCATTAGGACCCTACATTCTGTTTCTTTTAAATACTTCATTGACCACTGGAGTCTTCCCTGAATGTTTTAAATCAGCTGTGGTAGTGCCGATCTTGAAAAAGCCTGGACTGGATGTTGACATGGTCGCAAACTATAGACCCATCTCACATCTGTCTTTTTTATCTAAAGTCTTTGAAAAGTGGTTTTTAAGCAGCTCACTGAACATTTGTCAACAAGCAATCTGTTTGAACCATTTCAGTCTGCTTTTAGACCAAATCACTCCACAGAAACAGCTTTAGTAAAAGTGGTAAATGATCTGCTGGTAAATGCAGACAACGATCGCACTTCAGTTTTATTACTGCTGGATCTAAGTGCTGCGTTTGACACTGTGGATCACTGCATTTTATTGGATAGGCTTGAACATTTTATTGGAATTACAGGAAATGTTTTATCATGGCTGAGATCTTACCTGTCTGGGAGATCTCAGACTGTTAGTTTTAAAAATGATCTCTCCGAGACCTGTGCAGTGAGGCACGGGGTCCCTCAGTGCTGTACTTGGACCATTGCTGTTTTCTATGTACCTGCTGCCTCTTGGTGTTCTTTTACGTTCTTTTAATGTAACCTTTCATTGTTATGCTGATGACCTGCAGCTTTATGTTCCTTTAACCATTGGAAATCATGCTGAGGTCTCTAAATTAGAATCTTGTCTATCTGCAATTAAGGGCTGGTTATCGGATAATTTCTTGCTCCTAAATACTGATAAAACAGAGTTGATGTTCATTGGGCCACACAAATTTCAGCACTTGTCCCAAAACTTCATCTTGAGAATTGATGATAGTGTCATAAATTGCAGGGACAAGGTAAAAAACTTGGGCGTGTGGTTCGACATGGTGCTCTCTTTCGAGTCTCATGTAAAAGAGATAACAAAGACCACTTTTTATCATTTGAGGAACATTGCCAGAATAAGACAAGTTTTGTCAAGCGACACTGCAGAGGTTCTTATCCATGCATTTGTGTCTTCACGTATTGATTATTGTAATGCTCTTCTTTCTGGGCTACCAAAGAAAAGTTTTAGAGGTCTACAGATGGTGCAAAATGCAGCTGCTCGCATTTTAACAAGGACTGGGAAATTTGAGCACATTAGCCCTGTACTGAACTCTCTGCATTGGCTACCTTGTCAGGTTCGAGCAGACTTTAAGGTCCTGCTGCTCACCTACGAGGCTTTAAACGGATTGGCACCTACATACCTCTCCGACCTTTTACATCTTTATGTTCCATCCCGTGCTCTCCGATCCCAGGAATCTGGCCTTCTAAAAGTTCCTAGAGCCAGAAAAAAGACAATTGGAGAGCGTGCTTTTTCTTTTCGTGCCCCGTTTCTGTGGAACAACCTCCCTCAAGATATTCGGCAGGCATGCTCTGTGGAGGTTTTTAAAACTAAGCTGAAGACACATTTGTTCACCCTATCTTACATGTCTTAATTCTATTGGTTTTAGTTTTTAAATTTTTACTGTTTTTAACTTGTATTGTGTCTTTTACCTGTACTGCTATGTATCACTTTTATTTTACTTATCTTTTTAGTTTTAAATAGTTGTACAGCACTTTGTTTGAAAGCGCTTTATAAATAAAGTTATTATTATTATTATTATTATAATCACGGTCTCTTAAAGAAACATCCTTACTTCAGTTTTCTTTTTCCTTTAATTTTCAGTGGTGAATTCATTGCAGTCTGTGGTGTAAAAAATGGCCTTTATTTATAATTTGACATGACCCATCCAGATTTATTTTGATTTTGTTAAAATCTCCCAGTTGTTTTAATCTTTGGGCTGAAGGAATACTCGGTGTATATATGCTCAATCAATAATACTTTATTTCCATATAATTCAACACTTAAGAGCATAAGGACCATCATGATGGGGAGACCAGAGGGTCACAGCAAGTCTCAAAATGGTGACGGGTTACTCAGCCTTTTATAGCCTCTAGTGGCCCCCACCTAGTCGTAAAAGCCTAAACATTCACATTCTTTCTCTCGCCTAAGTTATGACCTCGGCTCCCTGTCTTTCTGCCCTCTGTAAAGGTGGGGGCATGGAATGTAGTCTGTTTTCTCCCATTAACAGTACAAGGTCCTCTACACAGAACATTCTCTTCATGATTTAGCAGTATGAAATGTCAAGGAACTATGTAACACGTTCAACAGTGTCGAATAATACAGGTCAAACCAAAAGATCTAATGATTTTCACACTCTTTTAAGTCAGAAGTATAATGCAAACTAAACCTACATACTGATCACACACTCTATATTAAGTGGTATAATATGATCTACAGCAGTATCATAATTCAACTACTTTGATTACATATATAAGGTAACATATGATAACAGAATAATCTCACAATTTCGATTTTGATTTTGTCAAAATACATTTATATTTAAAAATTGTTTCAGAAATGCCAGAATCTCAGCTTAAAGCTCACAAAAGTATTGCAACAACTACCGATCACCTATAACAGCAAATGAGAGCAGGTAAATGGATTGCACACAAAGACATACTGTAAACACAAACGCAGATTGGCGTGTCTGTGTATGAGCCATTGGGTGCTGAAAGCCGACATCTCACATACTCTGAAGCTGCAAAATTCACTCCACCAGCAGCAAAAGAAGATCAAAACAACACTTCATGTATGAAAAAACATTGTTATGAATTCCCTCTAACTTTGGCTGGTTTGCTCCCACCATGATAAAATCACACTTCCTGCACAGCTATCTCTCTCTTTCTCTCTCTCTCTGTGTAGTCAGAGACCAGTTTACCATAAAAAATCTCAGTTTTTGTGTTATTCACGTGCTTTGTACACACCTACTGTCGTGTACAATGCTGTCACCCACTGTTTGTTTTAGTTTTCTCCAAAAATGGCCACCAACAAGAAATGCTGCTGTGGTCTTTACACCTCTGATGAAATCTCACAAGTATTATAATATTGTAGCAAGCTCAGACAGGGAGGAGACAGAGGTGTCATTTGGTCTTGCTTTCCTGAGTTGCCAGGGAGCACAGCCATTTATTTTCCAACAGAAACACACCGCTGCTAACTTAGCAGTAGCTTAACAAACAACAACAACAAAGGCGCTCTCTCACCCAGAAAACACACAGTCGCAGAGAGAGAGCGTCGCACTGTAGCCATGGCAACATAATGCTGCCGCTTGGAACAACAGAACATAACTGTCAAACAAAACCCACACAGTCCTGACCCTCTACATGGCCCCCACCTAAGGGGTCAGTTGTCCCCAACAACCCCATTACCCAACACAAAGTCCTGCAAATGTCCAGGTGTCTTCTTTCGGCGCACAGGCCGATCTTGACCGGCAGGGGAAGTGTCACCTGTATCAGAACATAGGTTGCCACCAGCATCCCCTGCCCCAGCGACTGCTAGGGCGAGTGGTCGGTGCGGTGAGAGTCTGTCCTGATATAACACCACCATGCGCCCCGGGCCCAGCATGCAGATCCGGAACACCACTTCTGTTAGCCACTCCATGACCTCCGCCAGCCCCTGCCAGTGACTGCACAGCTTGGGGGAGACTCCTCTCTTACGAACTGGCAGTACACCCAAACTTTGTCGCCAGGCACGAAAGTAGGCTCTTTTCTGTCGTACTCCGGCGCTGGCCTGGGACTGGTGGGTGTAGTCATGAACCACCTGCAGCCGCTCCCTCAGGCTCCTGTAGTAGTCAGTCTCTGGCCCACCATTAATCTCCGGCTTGGGGCAAATCCAAATCCACGGGCATCTGGAGATCCCACCCAAACATCAAGGCGGCAGGCGTGCACTGTCTGAACTCCTGGACAGTAGTCCAGTATGACTAGAGGACCAGGGACAGATGTCGGTTCCAATCTGGCTGGTGGCAGCTGGTGAGAATAGCGAGCTGGGTGGCCAATGTGCAGTTGAAGCGCTCAACCAAGCCGTCGCTTTGCGGATGGAGTGGTGTGGTTCTCGTCTTCTCCACCCCCAGCCGCCGAAAGATCTCCCCGAAGACCTTGGATTCGAAGTTACGCCCCTGATCACAGTGGCGCTCAGCCGGGACACCAAAACGGGTGAAAATCTCCTCCACCAGTTTCTCAGCCGTCCTGGTTGCACTGTGGTCGGGCACTGCATAGGCCTCCTGCCACTTTGTGAAATAGTCCATTGCCACCAACACATACCGGTTCGCTGACTCAGTGACGGGGAAAGGCCCTTAGGATGTCCACTCCCACTCGCTCCATCGGGGCCCCCACCAAGTAATGCTGTAGGGGGGAAGTGTTGAGTTGGGCCCTTCTGTGCCATGCAGCTGTCACAGCAGTGTACATGAAGTTCTAAATCCTGTCGACAACCAGCCCAGTAGAACCATGGCTGGCCCCCACCGAGCCGTGGACAAGCTCGAGCACCTGCAACCGCAGCGACCGAGGCACCAACAGCTGCAGGAGACCTTTGCCCTGATCATCGAGTCAGCGTCCTGTTCCTGCTTCAGCTGTTGCGTGGTCAACGGGAGCCATCCCCCTCTGCTGGCTGTGGCCTGAGCAGTAGTCACACCCAGTGCCACCTGGGCCCGCTCCTCCTACCACCGACAGTAGCGGCACTCAACAGCCATGCAGGGACGTCTGGAGAGGGCATCATGCTGCCATCCTGCTGACCTGCCCAATGCTGGGTCTCGACGTCGTAGCCCTGAAGAACCTCCAGCCAGTGGGCCACCTGACCTTGTGGGTGTTTGAAGTTCAGGAGCCAAGTGAGAGACGCATGGTCAGTGCGCAGGAGGAAACGGCAGCCGTGTAGGTACGGCCGAAAGTGCTGCACCACCAATACTACGGCAAGCAGCTCCCACCGAGTCACCAGTAGTTCCTCTCAGCCCGCCCCAGTGCACCGCTGAAGTATGCCGGCATCATCCTGCTGAGAAAGAACTGCCCCGACTCCTACATTGCTAGCGTCAGTGTACACAATGAAAGGTCGCCGAGCATAGGGTGATGTGAGAACTAGAGCTCTGGTGAGGGCTTCCTTCAGCTGTGCGAAAGCTGCAGTGCAGGCATCACCCCAGCCAAAAGGCTGACCCTTATCAGTCAGGCGGTGGAGAGGGCTGGCTACTGTCACGAACCCCTTGATGAACCGGCGGCAGTAGGAGGATAGACCCAGGAAGCTCCGCAGTTCTTTGATGTTCGAGGGAGTCGGCCAATCCCTGACAGCAGCCACCTTTGCTGGGTCAGTGGCGATGCCTTGAGCACTGACCACATGGCCCAGGAACGTGGTTTCTCTCGCCAGCAGCTGGCACTTCGCCTGGTTGAGCCGCAGCCCAGCTTCTCGGATGGCACCAAAGACCTTGCTTAGGTGGGACAGTGCACTGTCGAAGTTGCCAATGTGCACCAACAGGTCATCCAGGTACACAATGCATCGGCGGCGAGGACTGTTCATGAGCACTCTCTCCATCAGTCTCTCGAACGTCGCTGCCGCATTGCAGAGTCCAAATGGCATGACCCTGAACTGCCACAGACCCTGTCCAATGGTGAATCCAATGCATAGGTTGAGGGAGCTGAGACCGCTGGCACTGGTCAACGGCGAGGCCTATGCTACTGCGCTGCCACAGGTCATCAACAGCTTGGGTTGTCTCGGTTGAGGGGGGTTTATTAGGCCTAGAGGGTGGGGCTGAGACGAGTAGAGATGTTCTTTGACTTCTCTTTCAAACCACCTGTCTTCTCTGTTCAAAATCAGAACACTGGCAAAATCACTTTGTCCTGTTAAGGTGGCTTTTCTTCTTCTTTTGAGATACATTCACAGACATCTTAATGCCCATTCACATCTTGTGTCACTTTATCTAAATAAGTCACATTATAGGGTGGGGCAAGGTCTCTGCTTCGCCTGAAGCCTCTGCTGATAAAGACCCACAAAGGTTTTCACACCTTCACTCATGTGATGAGGCACATGGTCAACAGTGGGTCCATTGCCCTCTTAAGGTCTTAAACCACTCTGATTCCATAACTTTCCAATCAAATCTAAATCACTATGATTTAATTGCTTTAACGAGTTGCTATGATTTAACAGCTGATGACTCTCTGCTTAAAATTCAACAGTTTTTTGCTCCAAACACATACATCCTGATGTCTTCGGACAACTGATCCGGCAGTAGCATAGGCACACATAAAATTTCTTCGGAAAGTTTCGCTTTCTAGTCATAATGTGATCAATTAATAATTAATGTCAAATTATCACTGACTGGATCTTTATCCTGTCCTTGAACTAATTCTTCATGGTTCCTCCATAGAGTGGACCAGGAGAGCTCAGAGGTTCCCAGTGGTCACTCTGCTAAGCAGCATCAAACACACCTGCTGGACTCCATATTTATGGTCTGTACATATACAAAAACTACTTTTAGATCTATTCTGTTCACAGTCATCTCCATACTGCTCTTTGTAGACCAGAGGATTGTCAGTGTGTCCAACATGGATCTGATGTTTGGCTCCATAATTTCAGTCTGATTGGGTGATTCATAGAGCATTCTGTTCCAGCTGCTGGAGAACAACATCATCACTTTTGTGCAGAACGAGCTGAAGAAGATCCAGAAGGTTCTGAGTCCAGATTACCCAGAATGCTTAGAGAGTTAACGAGGAGAGCAGCAGCAGCAGAAAGGCATTTGTGAAGATCACAGTGGACTTCTTGAGGAGAATGAAGCACAAGGAGCTGGCTGACCGTCTGCAAGGCAGTAAGAAAATATCTCCAAAGATTTAAGCTGCTGGATAAATAAACCTTTTCTGATGTCTTAAGACCAACGTGTTCTAAAGACCCATTATTTTTGGATTTAAGTGTTTATTTCCATTTACAAATGATATTCTACATATTTTTTCTCATTCAGGACTTTTTGCAGTTTGCCAACATAAACTTAAATCTGCACTGAAGAAGAAGTTCCAGTGTGTGTTTGAGGGCATCGCCAAAGCAGGAAACCCATCCCTTCTGAATCAGATCTACACAGAGCTCTACATCACAGAGGGAGGGACTGCAGAGGTCAATGATGAACATGAGGTCAGACAGATAGAAACAGCATCCAGTAAACCAGACAGACCAGAAACAACAATCAGACAAGAAGACATCTTTAAAGCCTCACCTGGAAGAGATGAACCAATCAGAACAGTGCTGACAAAGGGAGTGGCTGGCATTGGGAAAACAGTCTTAACACAGAAATACAGCCTGGACTGGGCTGAAAACAAAGCCAACCAGGACATCCAGTTCATATTTCCATTCACTTTCAGAGAGCTGAATGTGCTGAAAGAGGAAAAGTTCAGCTTGGTGGGACTTGTTCATCACTTCTTTACTGAAACCAAAGAAGCAGGAATCTGCAGCTTTGAAGACTTCCAGGTTGTGTTCATCTTTGATGGTCTGGATGAGTGTCGACTTCCTCTGGACTTCCACAAAACTACAATCCTAACTGACCCTAGAAAGTCCACCTCAGTGGATGTGCTGCTGATAAACCTCATCCGGGGGAAACTGCTTCCCTCTGCTCGCCTCTGGATAACCACACGACCTGCAGCAGCCAATCAGATCCCTACTGACTGCATTGGCATGGTGACAGAGGTCAGAGGGTTCACTGACCCACAGAAGGAGGAGTACTTCAGGAAGAGATTTTCTGTGAAGGGTCTTCCGTATCTAAGTCATAGTAATCAAAGGAACTTGGAAAGAAAAAAAAATTTTCTGTAAGGTTCTTGAAGAGGTTCAAAGATGAGCAGCAGGCCAGCAGTATCATCTCCCACATCAAGACATCACGAAGCCTCTACATCATGTGCCACATCCCAGTCTTCTGCTGGATCACTGCTACAGTTCTGGAGGATGTGCTGGAAAACAGAGAGGGAGGACAGCTGCCCAAGACCCTGACTGATATGTACATCCACTTCCTGGTGATTCAGGCCAAAGTGAAGAAGGTCAAGTATGATGGAGGAGCTGAGACAGATCCACACTGGAGTCCAGAGAGCAGGAAGATGATTGAGTCTCTGGGAAAACTGGCTTTTGATCAGCTGCAGAAAGGAAACCTGATCTTCTATGAATCAGACCTGACAGAGTGTGGCATCGATATCAGAGCAGCCTCAGTGTACTCAGGAGTGTTCACACAGATCTTTAAAGAGGAGAGAGGACTGTACCAAGACAAGGTGTTCTGCTTCATCCATCTGAGTGTTCAGGAGTTTCTGGCTGCTCTTCATGTCCATCTGACCTTCATCAACTCTGGAATCAATCTGCTGGAAGAACAAACAACCTCCCAGACGTCTGAAACAAGAAAATCTGCAGAGAAACACTTCTACCAGAGTGCTGTGGACAAGGCCTTACAGAGTCCAAATGGACACCTGGACTTGTTCCTCCGTTTCCTTCTCGGTCTTTCACTGCAGACCAATCAGACTCTCCTACGAGGCCTGCTGACACAGACAGGTAGTAGCTCACAGATCAATCAGGAAACAGTCCACTACATCAAGAAGAAGCTCAGTGAGAATCTGTCTGCAGAGAAAAGCATCAATCTGTTCCACTGTCTGAATGAACTGAATGATCGTTCTCTGGTGGAAGAGATCCAACAGTCCCTGAGATCAGGAAGCCTCTCCACAGATAAACTGTCTCCTGCTCAGTGGTCAGCTCTGGTCTTCATCTTACTGTCATCAGAAGAAGATCTGGATGTGTTTGACCTGAAGAAATACTCTGCTTCAGAGGAGGCTCTTCTGAGGCTGCTACCAGTGGTCAAAGCCTCCAACAAAGCTCTGTGAGTAAATATACGATCAGTATTTTATCTATAATTTAAACAATGTAATGGAATAACTTGTATAAGGCGAGCTTGTGGGACGACACCTGGATGGAGACGAGACATGATGTTCTTCTAAACTGTGTCAAAAGTTAACTGAACAGTTGTGGTTTTGGACTGACGTATGTTTTACTGGATCTGCCCGACAACAGGAGAGGGGCTGTACTATTTCACCCCTATAAAGCCTTTGTTCTGATTTTTGTAAGTTAGTTCAACACTGAATCTGCACAGTGTTGGACTCCACATGTGTATTCATTAAAATGTCATCTAATTGCACCCGGCAGGATCAGTGGTCATTATTTTGGTCTTCCTCCTCAATTTCTGAACCCTTAACATTTGAAATATTTAAGTAGATGATCATCAACATTAAATACAATACGTCATTTTTTTTAATGTTTGATAGCAGCAGTAAATGTCAGTGTCGTAAACATTTCTAGGTTTCAGCTTTTATCAAAGTCATATCCAGAATCATTCTGTGTTTCACCCATAGTACTTATACCAGGGGTAGGCAACCTTTCTGATGGCGAGTGCCATTTAAAATTTCCTCAGAGGTCAGTGTGCCATATGATTGCATTAGCAATAAATTTAATAACGCTCTATATTAACAGTTACACACTATATCGAACCACTTTATAGAATTATATTTGTTCGCAGATGTTGGCAGCTATCAGCAAATATGTCTGTGAAGGTTCTCAGTCATCCAGGTCATTGTAGTCTAAGGAACTTGGAAAGAAAAGCGTCTGGACTTCTTTGAGTTGCTTGAAGACGTTTCACCTCTCATCCGAGAAGCTTCTTCAGTTCTACGGGTCAAATGGTGGAGAGTCCCAGATTTAAACCCAGTGGAAGTTTTCCCCCAAAGAGGGACAAAGGACCCCGTGATGATCCTCTACCTAATCACATGAGCCAAGATGTGAAAGCGGGTGTGGGTGCCAATCAGCCAGGGTTTCAGGTGAGCTCGTTGTTAAACCTGGCCCCACCCTATCATGTGATTTCCTGATTTCCTGAGGTCAGATGGCCATCTGACCTCAGGAAAGAAAGTTATAGCTTGCCTTCAAGACCTTGAAAGGGACAAAATCATCGACCGCCTTACATATCACCGCCTTTACCCAGGAGATGCCATACCCTGCATCTACGGACTTCCCAAGATCCACAAGGAAGGTATCCCTCTCAGACCCATTGTCAGTAGCATAAATTCAGCCACCTACAACATCTCGAAACACCTTGCTACCATCCATGCACCTCTGGTGGGGAACACCCCATACCACATCAAGAACTCCACCGACTTCACTGACAAGGTCCAGAAACTTACCCTGGACCCTTGCTGGCATTAACTCAGCCAGTTAATGCGAGACAAATCTAGCTGCTCATTAAAGATTTCTGGTTTGACCAGAAAATAAAACATTGGTCCATACACCTGAAAGTCCCAAAAACGCATTGGGAATTCTGTCTCGAGTCTACGGAGGTATCCGTGTATCTCTGTGGTGCTGATGCTGTGCTGAGCAGATAGCTCCTGAAGCATTAGAAGTGTTGGAATGTGAAAAGCCGATCAGCTGATCATTGATCAGTTTCATCATTGAAGTAGCAACAAGAGGGGGAGAGAATGAGAGAAGAAGAGGCAGCTGTGCAGCGTAACGACAGATTAACTCCAGCTTTGTGTCTTTTTCCATTGTAGCTGAAGTACGGGACAAACTGTGTTCCTTTTAAGCTCAATACGAAACGCATAATATTTTCTCTGAATACGAGACGATTCCGTCTTTTTACGGGACGGTTGGCAACTCTACTAACTAACCTTGTGAATTAAATTGTCATGGTCCTGGGTCATGCGACCCAGTGTTTTGAGTTTTAGTCTATTTTGCCGTTTATTGTTTGTTTAGGTTCATTACGTTATTCCAGCTCATATGTAGTTATTTTACCCTTGTATGAAGCCTCCCTTGCCCTTCATGTGTTTATGTCTGTGTGTCTTATGTTGCCAAGTTTGTGCTGTCGTTTCTGTCATCTTCCCCTGTACTCAGTCTCCCTGGTTTGTGCGTCTGTCATGCGTTATGTCTGCGTGTTTCCTGTTTTACTTTGGAAGTCTGTATTCTATGTCAGTGTATTCAGTTTCACTTCTCCTGTCCTGTCGTTAGGTTCATGTGTGTCAGCTGTGTTCCCATGTGTGGCCACTTCCCCTGATTATCCCTCATGTGTATTTAGTCTCTGTGTTTCATGCAGTCTGTGTCGCGTCGTCTGTGTTATCTCCCCTACCCCTGGCCACAGTTTCCCAGCCATAGTCAGTCATTGTTTGTTTATTGTTTTGTCATAGTTTAACTTCTCAGTAAGAGTCCTAGTCTTTGTTCAGGTTTCCCTCAGTTACTTTGTTGCCTTTTTTCTGTGAGTTTTCAGCCCTCAATAAAAGGCTCGCTTTTTGTTAAGTCCAGTTTCGTCTCCTCGCCTCTGTCTGCTCTTGGGTCCTCTACTTACTCCACACGGTCTGCCCCGGCAGCCCGTGACATAAATAAAGTTCGCTACAACAATGCTGATGAAAACGTCATGCTAGCTAGTACGCAGTACGAGTTATTGTAACCGACTTTAAAAAGTCAACACAACGAAAATAAACTCCGCCTAAATTGGTTTATATCTGACCCAGATAGACTGCAGGTCATAACTTCTTACCTGAAGTTCAGTTCACCTGACACTCGGACCGGTGCTGCCTCAGGTCTCTGCTCCTCCTGCCTCCCCTTTCCCTCATTCACCTGCTGGCCTCCACCACTTGCTAATGTTACTGAATCAGTGGAAGCTACGCCATAGCCACCACCAAACAACTGAGTTAGTTTTACACACCGGTCAGCATCTGGCCAATCCACCACCTTTCATTGATTATACCGCTACAAAAAAAAAAAAATCATCGGCTTACCGAGCGTGCCATCAGTTAACCCTTCGCGTGCCAGCTGTGGCACGCGTGCCAAGGGTTGCCGACCCCTGACTTATACTATACATACACCATAGTGATAATAATTAAAATCCTGATTTTATCTCTGGTCTTATTGCTCTGCATCAGTGAATTGCTCAGTTGAACATCAGTTCACCTCAATATGTTACAATCAGCCTCAACAGTACAATTCCCCAGGATGTGCTACAGCTGCTGGCAGATTCAATCATATTCTTCGTGTCTCTGCTGGTTTCCTGTTGCCAGATCTAATTGATCGCTTTTGTTGTCAGTCTCTCCTATTTCATGCACGTTGTGTTCAACTGTACACAGTATGCAACAACCAGTAAGGTCCCAGAGGACAATGACATTTACATTGTGGAGAATGAAACTTGTGACTTTTTCTCACTGCTTTATGGAGGAGTCTGATGTATTTGTTATATGTGCTGCTGCAGAAATCATTTCCATGAAAACTTTCCTGGTCTCCCAGAATCTCTATATCATATCTTGGCTTTATCGAGATCAAAGGTTTTTTGCAGTCGTGGAGTCTAACTAGCCCTCACTCACCAGGATCTGGGCCAGCCTTTCCTCTCATTGCTGAATGCTTACAGACTTGCTTCTTACCTGGTCACAGAATGAGGAGTCTTCATCCCCCAACCTTCCACTATCCACATTTAAAAAGAAGCATATCTGTCATCCTACCTCACCTCAGCAGTGCAGTCAGTCAGCCCCTTTACTCATCAATCCAGCTATGCTCACCTGTCTCATCACTGTTGAAGCAATCCAGCTCTATGCTTTTGGTACTGTTCAGACCCACTGGGGGTAAGGGAGACCAGGGGTGGGCAGTTATTATCATCTTAATTAGAATCAACATTCAGAACCTCTAATTATTGTACTCTTACCAATTTAATTTCTTTCTTTCTTATTATTATTACTCTTTTTAAGGTAGAGGCTTTATAAAGATGCACCTGCTTGATGAATCCAGCACATTATAGCAGGGTGCAAGATGCTAGCAGGCAGCTAGCAAATAAGTATTATGTTGTTAAATATGTTTTTATCGCTAATAGCATGGCTGTTACGGGGTGGTGAGTAAGAGAACCCAGACGCGGACCGCTCGTTAAAGTTGAACAGTGTCTTTATTTACAGTGAAGCCAATCCACAGTTATCCACAGTGCTAAGTCCCTTCAGTGCTCCCCTCGTGTGTCCACACAACTCTCGTGAATAGTGACGTCTCTCCTCTCGTATCTCCGTCTCGCTCGTTTCCTGGAAAAAGGCAAACAGACGCGATTAGCCCCCCTCCGCTATCAAACGCTTGTCTTACACTCGCTGAGTTCGAGTCACTACCAGGCTTGGTGGAATACTTCAGCGCTGTCTGTCACTCAGCCACACCATTAAATAGCTCTGCCAACAATGGTGGATGATAGTCAGCAGCTGGCGAGGAATCAGTTGCAGGTGGGACAGCTCAGAGTGGCAGCACTTCTGGGTCGGAGATCTCCCGTTGCTACGCAACCGCGTAACAACTGCAGCGGAGACGGAGACAAAAACAGAGCGAGAGAACAAACACACACATACACACAGGTCGCCGGTTGGGGCACCGTCGGACCTGACAATGGCAAAGGCAAACATCAAATTTCAAAGTGTGAACACAGAAGTGGTTGATCGACCATTTTTCAAAAAAATATTTATTTATATAATTTGAAAAACTATTTATTAGTAATTATTGGTTGGGTATTTCAATTAGGATACTGATGAAGAGCGCTGTATGCCTGTGCCAGGCGGTACTAAGTGGTGTGATGAGCAAATTTCAGTTTTAGATGTTTTTTTTAAAACATGTTATTTAATTTGATCCCAAACTTTTTTTTTTTTGTTTCTTTTTTTTAGGCTGAGTGTCCCTGATTTCTCAGAAAGAAGCTGTAAAGCTTTGTCCTCAGTCCTCAGCTCCCAGTCATCTAGTCTGAGACAACTGGACCTGAGTAACAATGACCTACAGGATTCAGGAGTGAAGCATCTGTCTTTTGGAATGAAGAGTCCACAATGTAAACTGGAAACTCTCAGGTAAGGATTCAAACTTTTCGACATGTTCCATTGGCAGAAGGTTTGTGGTCTCTCCCAGCACAGTTTTAAGAGTATGGAGAAGATTCTATGAGACATACATTGTTTATAGGACAGCTGGACAGGGTTGAAGACTGTCCTTCATCAATCAGCTGGACCAGTATCTGCTTCTTTGTGCAGCAGGCCACTGGTGTAAATGAATCTAAGCAGACAATCAGAAATAGGCTTCATGAGGGTGGCCTGACGGTCTGACATCCTATAGTGTTCAAGTTTATTCAGAAGGAAGTACAGGAAAAATAACAATCGTTTAAAAAGATTTAATTTGCTTCAGCAGTTGAAATGAGAAGTTACAGTGCTGGACCACGATGTGAACACAGTGCATCACACCAAGAATGACCATGATTCTGACTGTGCAGTTTTCTACACCCCGGAAAATAACTAATGATTATTAATGCTGTCTTCTTTTGGAACGGTCCTGATGTCTCCATTTGGCCTCCTTTTCGCTCAAATCCGCTAACTGACTAACGTTATCGGCTCCTTTTTCCTGGAATGTCTACAGATGTCAGTTCAGGTTCAATTCAATTCAATTCGGTTTTATTTATATAGTGCCAAATCACAACAAGAGTCGCCTCAAGGTGCTTTATATTGTACAGTAGACCCTACATACAGAGAAAACCCAACAATCATATGACCGCCTGTGAGCAAGCACTTTGGCAACAGTGGGAATGAAAAACTCCCTTTTAACAGGAAGAAACCTCTGACAGAACCAGGCTCAGGGAGGGGCAGGGCCATCTGCTGCGACCGGTTGGGATGAGAGAAGGAAAACAGGATAAAGACATACTGTGGAAGACAGACAGATTAATAACAGATATGATTCAATGCAGAGAGGTGTATTAACAAATACTGAGTGAGAAAGGTGACTGGAAAGGAAAAACTCAATGCATCATGGGAATCCCTGGCAGCCTACGTCTATTCCAGCATAACTAAGGGAGGATTCCAGGTCACCTGGTCCAGCTCTAACTATATGCTTTAGCAATGAGGAAAATTTGAAGCCTAATCTTGAAAGTAGAGATAGTGTCTGTCTCCTGAATCCAAACTGGAAGCTGGTTCCACAGAAGAGGGGCCTGAAAACCGAAGGCTCTCCCTCCCATTCGACTTTTAAATACTCTAGGAAAAACAAGTATGTCATGGTCCTGCGTCAGTGACCCAGTGTTTTTGGTTGTTGTACTTTTGATAGTTTTATGTAATATGTCTGTTGTGTTTTGGTTTCCCAGGGTTTAGTTGTGGAACTAGTGTTCCCTCTGTTTGGTGTCAACCCTGCCTGTGTATCACCTTTTGCGTAGTAAGGTCTCTGTGCTAAGTTCGCGTTTCTGAGTCTGTCTTTGCATGTGTGTGTTTCCTGTTTTACTTTGAAGGTCCATGTCTGATCTCAGTGTGTTGAATTTACGTTTCACCGCCTCGTCAGTTGTGATTTCTCCCAGGTGTGTTTCCCTCCTGTCTCCCATCCCCTGAAAACTGCTGTGTGTATTTAACCCCTCTGTGTTCTCCTGCTTGTTGCTGGTTCATCTGTATTATTTAGTGTGTTATGGTCTGCGTCTCTCCATCCGTCATTCTGTGTATTTCGCCGTGCCTCCCTGCATCTCAGTTTCTGGTTAGTTTCTGTTAGTTTTTCCCAGTTTAGGTTTTCTTAGTTTCATGTTCACCCTCGTCATCTCTGTTGTATCCACTTTTGATTAATAATCTTACTTTCACCAGAGCTGCCGCATCTTGGGTCTAAATAATTCACACGCGGCTTGCCCCGGCAACCCGTGACAAAGTAAGCCTCCAGTGCGAGAGCGAAGTGCTCTAATGGGGTGAAGGTCATTAAGATAAGATTGGGCCTGATTATTTAAGACCTTGTATGTGAGGAGCAGGATTTTGAATTCAGTTCTGGATTTCTGCACACCAGTCTCAGGCACGTGGACAAGAAAAAGGGCAATTACATAAGGTTTCTGTTTCTTGATTACAGTTCAGCATTTAACACAATAGTGCCTAGTAGACTGTTCGCAAAGCTGAAGGATCTAGCATTCAACAGCCTTCTGTGTGCATGGGTGTTGGACCTTTTCACTGGCAGAACTCAGGTGGGGTGGGTAGGTGAATCTCTGACAGCATCACCATCAATACGGGAGCATCACAGGGGTGTGTACTCTCGCCACTGCTCTACTCCCTCTATACTTTGGACTATGTGGCCAGCCATGGCTCCAATACCATTGGGTATTATAAGCGCAGAAGGTTCCACACCATCAGGGAAAGAACAGAGTTTCAAGTGGCACTTCTATCAACAGCTCATCCGGGTCATAAACCTAAATATTTTCAGATTTTTGATTTAAAAATTTCCAGGTTGATTTATTTTATTTAATTCCCTTAATGCACACAATTCACTTACTTGCTGCATATAATCCTACTTACTACATATAATGTCATCTTGTATATATTCACGTAATGTATATAATGTTCTCTCTTTTTGCACAGTTGAGGAGCATGTAAGGACACATTTCACTGCGTGTTGTACTCATATAACAATGCATATGACAAATAAAGAATCATGAATCTTAAATGAAAGACTGATTCTATATATATCTCATTTACATTCAGTTTGAACTCCCTTTGGCCAAGAGAATATCCTTCTAACCATTATCAGTGTGATGTCTAGGCATCTAGCAAAATCCTCTACACTACTTCGCCAACTCTCAACATTTCAACTGGAGGAGGCTCAGTTGTTAGCACACTGTATTGTGTATATAAAAATGATAAAAGGGGCTTTATTTAATCATTTTAAACCCTAACAGTACCATTTTATTAAGATTTTTTGATTTTTTTTGAGCAGTGTATTTTAGTCAATAAAAGTCAGTGTCATCCATTTGCTTCATCTTAGTAAGGAATCAATGAAAAAACAGCAATAACCATTGCTAAGTCTACTAACTCTTTAATACACTTCATTGGATTTCAACAACAGTGTTTGTTACTGTTTATTTATCATTTTTCAGACTGAGTCACTGTAAATTCTCAGACAGAGACTATGAAGCTCTGTTCTCAGTCCCCAGCTCCCAGTCCTCTAGTCTGAGAGAGATGGACCTGAGTAATTCTGACCTACAGGATTCAGGAGTGAAGCATCTATCTGCTGGAGTGAAGAGTCCACAATGTAAACTGGAAACTCTCAGGTAAGGATTCAAACTTTTCTACATATGATTATTTAAAACCTTATTTATATTCTGCTTAAACAGTAATTTGATTTAAAAAAATGTCTTAATGTGGGTAATCAGTTTTTACAGAGGTTAGGTTATTACAGATATTTTTTTACTTTTTGTATTTCATTAAAATAAAATGTAAAATCTTTCTCTCAGCAGCACTTTGATCCACCAACCATTTCAGTTTGATACCTGGCTGTATTCTGAAGGTTTTTTACAGAGCTGTTAGCTCTTATTTACGGAACATTTTAGTAATAACAAAAAGATGGATGGTTTATTTCTGGCTGGAAAGATATAAAATTTGTGTTCTGGAAAACTGATGTTTGCACACATTTGGAAATATGACTCATTGTCATTCTCGGCCTGTGTCAGCAACGCAAAGCCCCCAGCATCCAACATCAGCATGGAGGAGAGGAAGGCACTCACTTAGTAATGACAACAACATTATCATCCTTCCGGCAGACAAGGGTAGATGGGGACATCTAAAAGCTGCTGCGTACCGTAAACCTACAGATATGGATCCGTATTTAAAGTTTGACTCTCATCATCCACTGGAGCACAAATTGGGTGTCATCAGGGCACTAAAAGAGAGCAAACACTTTCCCCTACAGACAGCGAAGCACAAGAACATAATTTCAAGAAGATGTAACACTCTAGTTACTGATGAAACCCATACATTAAGATTTGCTTTACCAAAATTTAATGCAAAGGATCTTAAATGATTTGGACCAGAAGGTTTGGCTACATACAGTTGAAGTGAAGTGAATAAGACTCAGACAGCTTTGGATTTTGAAAATTCCAGCTTGTTGCACGATAACAGCACTTGAGGCCTGGAGTTCCACATCCCGACCTTACCTTACGCTGTTAAACAGTTTGACATGACTGTTGTTGTCTGTTTGAAATTGTCACTTATAAATTAAGTTACATTAAATTAAATGGGAGGCACTGTGGTAGGGTGGTTAGCACTGTTTTATCCAAACAAGACAGTCCTCAGTTTAAGTCCACCATCAGACCAGGGTCTTGTTTGCATTTTCTCCCTGTGTTTTTGTGAGTTCTCTCCGGGTACTCCGGCTTCCTCCGTAAACATATGCAGTTAGTGGTGTTAGGTTAATTGGAAACACTAAGCTGCCCATAGGTGTGAAAATGAGTGCAAATGGTTGTCTATGTGTTAGTCTTGTGACAGACTGGGACATGTCTAGGGTGTACGCTGCCTCTCGCCCTAAGACGGCTAGGACCCTGAAAAGGAGAAGCGAAAGCAAATAGATGGATGAATGGATAAATTGAATGGATGGATGGATTGTTCACAGATGGATTGTTGTTTTGTGTGTGTGCAGTCTGTCAGGCTGTCTGATCACAGAGGAAGGCTGTACTTCTCTGGCCTCAGCTCTGAGCTCCAACCCGTCCCATCTGAGAGAGCTGGACCTGAGCTACAATCATCCAGGGAGCTCGGGAATAAAGCTGTTGTCAGCTGGTCTGAAGGATCCAGGCTGGAGACTGGACACTCTCAGGTATGAAGAATGTCTGATAGAGGAGGAAGAGCTGGAAACATTTCCTGTGTCCTTCACTCACTTCCTAGCTTAATCTCTGTATAGAGTGGGCAAGGACATATTCATCCTAGATTAGCACAACCCCTAGAACCAGGGGAAATTGTTTGCCTAGCCTAGCTTTGTCAGAAGAAATTATTTTACAATCAGCTAAGGTAGAAGCTGACAACTACAGGGAGAGGTTTCTGTACATTTAAAGCAGGGCCATGGTGCAAAGGAAAGGTAGCCTATTTATTACCAGGTGAGTACAATGTTGGGTTTGTCTGTGAAGGTTCTCAGTCATCCAGGTCATTGTAGTCTAAGGAGCTTGGAAAGAAAAGCGTCTGGACTTCTTTAAGTTACTTGAAGACGTTTCACCTCTCATCCGAGAAGCTTCTTCAGTTCTACGGGTCAAATGGTGGAGAGTCACAGATTTAAACCTAGTGGGAGTTTCCCCCCCAAAGGGGGACAAAGGACCCCTGATGATCCTCTACCTAATCACATGAGCCAAGGTGTGAAAGCGGGTGTGGGTCCTAATCAGCCAGAGTTTCGGGTGAGCTCATTGTGAAACCTGGCCCCACCCTATCATGTGATTTCCTGAGGTCAGATGGCCCAGGGTGTGAGTGGGCGTTAAGGCGTCTGGGAAGGGATCTCAAAACTGGATTATAGATGGCAGACAGTTGGTGTTGTAAACCCCCGCCTCTGTTCAAAGATGGTCGCTCACAGTGGACGTAAATGGCTTCTTTCACTCCTCTTTCAAACCATCTGTCCTCTCTGTCAAAAATGTGAACGTTGGCATCCTCGAAAGAGTGTACTTCAGACCCAGCAACACACTCAGACAGAAACTGGTTCACCCTAAAGACAAAACTCACCCTAAAGACAAAACTCCTAAACACAAACTGAACAATGTGGTGTATGCGGTACAGTGCAGCGAGGAATGCTCAGACCTCTACATCGGAGAGACCAAACAGCCACTTCACAAGCGCATGGCACAACATAGAAGAGCCACCTCCACGGGACAAGACTCAGCAGTTCATCTGCATCTAAAGGACAAAGGTCACTCTTTCGAGGATGCCAACGTTCACATTTTGGACAGAGAGGACAGATGGTTTGAAAGAGGAGTGAAAGAAGCCATTTACGTCCACTGTGAGCGACCATCTTTGAACAGAGGCGGGGGTTTACGACACCAACTGTCTGCCATCTATAATCCAGTTTTGAGATCCCTTCCCAGACGCCTTAACGCCCACTCACACCCTGGGCCATCTGACCTCAGGAAATCACATGATAGGGTGGGGCCAGGTTTCACAATGAGCTCACCCGAAACTCTGGCTGATTAGGACCCACACCCGCTTTCACACCTTGGCTCATGTGATTAGGTAGAGGATCATCAGGGGGTCCTTTGTCCCCCTTTGGGGGGAAACTCCCACTAGGTTTAAATCTGGGACTCTCCACCATTTGACCCTTAGAACTGAAGAAGCTTCTCGGATGAGAGGTGAAACGTCTTCAAGCAACTTAAAGAAATGTTGGGTTTGCTGCTGCTCCCGCTGCTGATAGTGCTGCAGGGCAGGGCTGTATTGATCTGAAAGTGTAGACAGTAAAAAGCCATAGTAGAGATGTTAGCTGATTAAACAAGTGTTTTGAGATAATAACAAAATAATACAATGCCTTATGGTCCCCCCCCCCCCCCCCCCTTTAAGAAGGGGGACCAGAGGGTGTGTTCCAAATACAGGGGGATCACACTCCATAGTCTCCCTGGGAAAATCTATGCCAGGGTGCTGGTAAGGAGAGTTCGTCCGTTAGTTGAACCTCCAATACAGGTGGAACAATGCGGTGTTCCTCCTTGTCATGGAAAACTGGATCAGCTCTTTATCCTTTCGAGGATACTAGTGATGGGTCGTTCGCGAACGAAATGGCTCTTAGAGCCGGATCTTTGAAGTGAACGACGCGAGCCGGCTCCTTATCGCGAGCCGTGGGTTTTTTTTTTCTTTCTCTCTCTCTCTCGCACTTTTTTTTCCGCTTCACTACGCACGGGAGCCTTGTGCTTTGCGCTGGGCAGAGGGGGGAGGGGCGGTAGTTACAGTCGCAGTAGCAGAGGAACAGAGCGGGAGGGAGAGAGAGAGAAAGAGAGCCAGGGACAACAACGTCACATTAAAAAGGTATAGTAATCATCCACAACTATTTTCAGTTGCAGATGATAAAGGATTCAGAAAGTTTAGTCATGCAGGCCCATATGACAGAGAATATGCATCTTCTTTTTCATATCTTAATTTATATTTAATTGTGCTGTGGTTTGCAGTGTTTTGTGTTGTTTCATTTTAAATTTGTTTAAAAGGAAAAGCTGAAAATTTAAAAAGTTAAAAGTTGAACAGTGACTAGTTGGTTTTTGCATTATATGATTTATTTATTACATTTTATGTGGAGTGACTAAATAAAAGTATATTTACGGTGGCCCGTAAAGACAAAGCAGCACGTACATACTCCAAAACACGTAAAAACTCAGAAGCACGTAAAAACTCCAAAACACATAAAAACTCAGGCTACATCCACACGTACCCGGTATTTTTGAAAACGGAGATTTCTAAAAAATGCCTGTCAGGGTGGATATTTTCTAAAACTCAGTTTTTGCATTTACGCGTGGATGAGGAAAACGGAGAAAACGCAGCGTCAAAGATGTGCGCCTTTTTTGAGGTTAAACTGTGCGCCACGTTTTGTTTTGGTGAAACGAATTTCTACAATACTGTTGCTGTTAATTGTACTCTCTGCAGTGTTTAAATGCTTACATATACACACACAGTTACTGTCCCTCCACACATACGACTCAGTTCTGCTTCTACGCCCCATCTTTGTTTACCATTTCCCACCGAGGCTTCTAGACTTCTGATTGGCCAACATTTCTACACGTTTAGGAATATATCAGCACTTGTTGCTTTGGCATGCTCCTAGCAGCGTTTTCCTTCATTTCTGCATTTACATGTGGACGGGATTATTTTTTAAAACGAAAACGGAAAATCTCTGTTTTCAAAAATACCCGTGTACGTGTGGACGTAGCCTCAGAAGCACGTAAAAACTCCAAAACATGTACAAAAGACAACAGAAGTGCTCCAGAATGCTAGGCGCAGTGTTGAGCTTTTGTTACCTAGAGGCTACACAAGCCAGCAAGTACCAACAACCAGTGTGTGGTAGTAAGAGGTAAATGAACTTTTTTTTTTTAATTATTTGAATATATATGAGTGCTTGTGTATAAATACACAAACAATACACATATGCTTTCAATTGTGTAATTTAAGTGATCTAGGTAGCTCTGTTTTGGATGTTCAGTTAACGCTAGAAATGTGTTTTAGAGTTTGTACGTGCTTTTTGGAGTTTGTACGTGTCTCTAGGGGCCACTGTATATATTTATATATAAACATATATAAATAAAACCACTTTTTTTTACATTAGTAATTCCTTTTGTGCATAATTTTATATTATTGTAATAATAAATAAATTAAAGCAACAAAACAACCTGAAGAGCCGGTTCGGAGCCGAAAGAGCCGGCTCTTTTTAGTGAGCCGAGCCGAAAGAGCCGGTTCTCTAAAAAGAGCCGGAAATCCCATCACTAGAGGATACTTGAGGACACAAGCGAGTTTTCCCACCCAGTCTGCATGTGTTTTGTGGAGTTGGAGAAGGCATTTGACCGTGTCCCTCGGGGTGTCTTGTGGGAGGTGCTGCGGGACTATGGGATGTGAGGCCTATTGCTACGGGCCATTCAATCCTTATAGAATAGAATCAAATAGAATAGAGCTCTTACAGCAAGAGAAAATAAAATATAAAAATGGTAAATGGCCTGCATTTGTATAGCGTTTTAGTCAGTCCCTAAGGACCCCAAAGCGCTTTACACTACATTCAGTCATTCACCCATTCACACACTGGCAATGGCAAGCTACATTGTAGCCACAGCTGCCCTGGGGCACACTGACAGAGGCAAGGCTGCCGGACACTGGCGCCACCGGGCCCTCTGACCACCACCAGTAGGCAAACATGGGGTTAGTATCTTGCCCAAGGATATTTGGCATGCAGCCAGGAGGCAGCCTAGGATCGAACCACCGACCTTCTGATTAGTGGCTGATGTGCTCTGCCACCTGAGCTACAGCCACCCCAAGGAAGACACAAGGTGGTCCTATAAACAAAAGCAACCGAAGTTTGTATATACAGGTAACAATGTACAGAATATGGATCCAATTTGTTATTGAGGTTAACACCCAGGTATTTATACTCCTCTACTGTTTCAATTTCCAAACCCTAGATGTTCACTGGTGTAATAGGGGCTGGCTTTTTGCTGAAGTCAATCACCAGCTCCTTCGTCTTGCTGGCACTGATGCAAAGATGGTTCTGTTCACACCAGCTGACAAAGTCATTGATCACCCCAATGTATTCCAGTTCAATCCCCTCCGACACCCGACCCACAATGGCGGTGTCGTCTGGGAACTTCTGGAGATGGCAAGTGTTTGTGTTATAACTGAAGTCCGACTTGTACAGGATGAAGAGGAAAGGAGCGAGTACTGTTACTTGTGGGGCCCCGGGCTACAGACCACCAACTCAGACACACAGTCCCGCAGCCTCACATACTGGGGTCTCCTGGTGAGGTAGTCAATAACCCACCAGGACAGCTGATGGTCCACTCCCACTCCCTGCATCTTCTCCCTTAGCACTGAGGGTTGGATTGTATTGAAGGCACTGGAAAAATTTTAAAAAAGTGATTCTCACAGTGCACCTGGCGCTCTGTTACTTACCCGATGCAGCAGGTAAGTAACAGTGTCATCCACCCCCATGTTCGTCTGGTAGGCAAACTGCTCCGGGTCTAGATCTCTCCCGACCAGTGGGCGAAGGTGGTGTAGTATGATCCTCTCCGTGGTCTTCATCAGGTGTGAAGTCAGGGCAACAAGTCTGAAGTGGCTTGGCTCCATGGGGTGCATTGTCTTTTGGGACTAGCACCAAGCAGGAGGTCTTCCACAGAATGGGGACCCTCTCCAGGCTGAGACTGAGGTTATAGAAGTATGTGATAACCTCACCGAGTTAATCTGCACAATCCCGCAAAAGTCTGGAGCTGATTCCATGCAAACCCATGGCCTTCTTGGTTTACATCTTCCTCAGCTGACTTTGCACCTGGTCAGTTGTGATCGAGAGGCTGCAGTGTGGGGTGTGGGTGGGTGGCTCTTGATGACTGCCGTCGGGGGTGGGGGGGGGCAGTAGAGTTGGGTTAGGAAAAGGGGGACAGGTGAGGTGTATTTGATGTCCTCGGGGGTTAGGGAAACCCCCCATAGTCCCCGGTGCTATGGGGGGTTTCAGAGAGGTGTGAAGGAGGTGTGAAGAGCTCTGGTGGATGGGGGACAGAAGGGCTACTGAATCAAAACTGTTAAAAAAAAACTGGTTCAGTCTGTTAGCCCAAACCTGGTCTCCAGACTCTGGACCCCCTCTGCTCACAGTGCCAGTCCAGTGATGGTGTTCAGTCCTCAGTCCTCACAATCCACATACTGGGTGAAAGTAGGGAGAGTTGAGGACAAGGAAACATGATTAAAATCCCCAAAGATGAAAAGGAAGGCTTGGGGGTGTGATGTCTGCAGCTGGGGCACTATTGTGTGAATTGCTGCTGCCGCATCTGCCGCTGGCGGGATGTACACGGTTATCGCAATGACTTGCGAGTGGTCCCGCCGCAAGCAATACGGTCGGATGCTAACCGCTACTAGCTCCAGATGTCGAGTACATCGCTGCTCCTTAACACTGATGCACCCCGAACATCACGTTCACATACACCACAATCCCCCCACCTTTCCTCTTGCCGGTGTCCTTCACATCCCGATTTGCTCTTACTAGGTGAAATCCCGGAACAGCACATCAGGCTAACCACCCGGTAGTCCCTCTGATGTCTGGTCAGCGCCGCCAATTCCTCAATCTTATTGGGGAGAGATCTGACATTTCCCATAATGATCGAAGATACAGATGGTTTGTACCATCTCTTCCGCTCTCGACACTTAACTCCAGCTCTACTGCCCCGTCTCCTTCGCTGTTACTCCCTGGCTATCTGTGGTCTTTCTCTGGAGAGAATCACCTGTGAATCAGCTGTTGCTAAGTGCTAACAGCTGGTCCTGGCTGTAAACTCCGCATACTGGGTTAAACAGTCTGTATATGATAAAAAAAAAAAGAGAGAAATAAAAGCAAGGAAAAGAGATTAAATACGAGATTAAATAATTTAAAAGAATGGAAGTTGGTCAGAGCTCCTGTAACTGTCAGTGGTGCCATTCAAGATGGCGCCATACAACCGTTGCAAGCGTTTTGTCTGCATAGCTGGCAATAAGTTGGACTCATTCCTGGTGGGTCATGGGCTCCGCCAGGGCTTCCCTTTGTCACTAATACTGTTCATAATTTTTATGGACAGAATTTCATTGACAGAATTTTATGGACAGAATTTCTCGGTGTAGCCAAGTCGCAGAAGGCCTTCACTTAGGTGGTCTCAGAATATCATTTCTGTTTAACGCAGACAGATGGATGGATCTTTTTACTTCTCCCAACAAATCAGCTCTGATTCACCTTCAGACTGTACAGAATGCTGCTGCAAGACTTAACTGGCTCAAACAAGAATCAACATATTACTCCTGTAGTTTTGGCTTCTCTTCATTGGTTGCCAGTAAATTTTAGGGTTCATTTTAAATGTTTTGTTTGAACTTTCCCTAGCATATCAATGACATCTTAAACCTGCTTCTTTGTGAGTACTTAGGTCTTCAGATCAGAAGTTACTATTGGTCCCATGTACGAGGTTCAAAACCAGTGGGGATCGGGCTTTTCAGGCACTAAAGCTGTGGAACTCTCTTCCGTTGTATTTATGTTGTGTAGACTCTATTGACTCATTTAAAAAGCAGAAACAAATGAGCTTTTAATTAATTTTCTCATGGTTTTATATTATTTTATTTACATTTCTGGTTGTATTGTGAAGCCCTTAGTGATTATTTTTCTGTGAAAAGTGCTATATAAATTTTACATACTTACTTACTAAAAATAAACTGATAAACATAAAATCATGTATTTATGATGATACAGGTTGTATGACTAGCCACTCTGTGCAGGCAGAAAGCTTATTAAACGTTTAAACTGTAGAGATACAATGATTTTGCTGCTGTACAAAATTTTGTCATATTTGAAATATGAATGTAACATAATCAATTTTTTTAATGTATTTTCTTTAAAACAGTATGTTTTAGAAAATATATTGTAATATAATAATCCATAAATACGTGGATATGCATATTAGACAGTTTTTTGGTGAAATATAAGTCCTCCAAAAAGGAAGGAAAAGCCCTGTAACTTACTTTAAGACAAAATATGTTCCCTAAAACAGTGGACAGAGCTACAGACCTATGACACTCTTACCCAGTTAGCTAGCAGCTATGAGACCAGCACTACTTGTACAGTTGATAAATGAGCAGGTAATGTTTGTTGCACTGATGCACACACAACACGCTCCATTGTTTCAGTTCGTCAGTTGCCACAAGATAACTTGTGGAAATAACGAGGACTGGTAATGATATATGATGTGACTGATGTAAGCTAGATGGTTTTATTAAGCAAATTTGTGATTAATAGTTAAATTTTATTGTTGAGGGTCGTAGACAGGACTCCAAACGCGCACACACACATTTAAAAAGAGAAAAATGCCTCAAGAAAGGGGCACCCATCAGGACACCCGTCGGGAAAGGGGCAGGTGAATTCTCTCGCGGCTGCTCTATTCCCATGTTCTATTGCGTGACTGAAAGCCCTGAGTTTGAAATTTTCTTCGTAAGAATATCTCTTAACCCTTTAAGACCTACCATAGAACCAAGTCCACCAGAGCTTATATTATTATTTTTTTACATGTTGTAGTGCCATTTTTGGGAGCATTTCAAGTTGCTATACACATCAATACAACCGTTATTGCCACGGTCCTGGGTCATTGACCCAGAGTTTTTGGTTGTTGTACTTTTACTTTTGATAGTTTTATGTATTAGGACTGTTGTGTTTGGTTTCCCGGGGTTTAGTTGTGTTCCCTCTTTTGGTGTTATCCCTGCCTGTGTGTCCCCTTTTGTGTAGTAAGCAGTGTTGGGCAAGGTACTTTGAAAAAGTAATTCAATTATAGTTACTAGTTACTTCTTCAAAAAAGTAACTGAGTTAGTAACTGAGTTACAATATTCTATAAGTAATTAATTACTTGAAAAGTAACTATTGCGTTACTTTAAAAAAAATGTTAAACCCTCTGGCGTCCAGAGTATAATTGGCCATTTTTAACTACTTCTGATGTTTCCTCTACATTTTACCTTTAAAAACTATTTACTTTGCCTTGTTTGGTATCATCCTTTTCAGCACAACCACACGTGTCTGAATTTACAGTTATGTTTTCATTTTGACTTACTGTATTAACACAATTGATCTAAAATCAGACAGAAGCCATAAAATCAGAGAAGAAAAAGTTAATTTTTTACTGTAACAACCACAAACATCTTTAATGAATCATATTTCATAACTTTAAATGCAAATAGTAATTGTCAATTTTAAAATCCTATGCACAAGTTTTGCAAACAACAAAGTTATTTGCATCCATTTACCTTTTACCCTTTTTTAAAATAACCATTTCAAACTATTTACAGAACAATCAGCTGTTCTTCAATAAGATGGCACACAAATTATTTGTGCCACTCCAAAAAATATTTTCTGTCCACTACAAAGGAGAACATCACAGCCTGATACCTGCAGGTCTGACAGCAGCAGGTGTATCACTCCTGTTTCTACCTGGAGAGCTAAACGTCACAAATCTCTCACATCTCAAAACTCGCTCTCTCTCTCTTTCTCTCTCTCTCTCACCGTCACTCCTAAAACTTCCCCTATTTTTTTGTTCTTTTGCTCATAAGCAGAGAGTGCTTGCTAGCACTAACGTGATAAAAGTAAAAGATGACAGAAAAAGTGACAAAACTATTGAGGAAAAAACACCGCGTATATATTGTTTATCATGACTGATTTTACGTGGCCTATAGACACAATTTATAAACTAGTAAATGTCACCTTATTGCTTTGTCTTTAAGTGGTCATGTGATTGACTTACCACCACTACTTTATTCTTCCTCAGTCAAACAGCAGCACTCATGCGATTGTTTTGCCCCCTGAGTTCCAGGTGTTGTGCTAGACAGTGATCGTGATTACCGTCCGCGGGAGCGCGCAGCTGCTTAAAGCTGTAGCGTCCAGATTACTTACAGCTACTTCCTGCAGCTGATATAAGATGCGGTAAGCTGAACACAGCTTTAACAATCTGTTTGTTGAAAAATAGTAACGGACCGCATTTTCTTGTTAGTAACTGTAACGGCGTTGTAACGATAGGAATAGTAATTAGTAGGGCAGGGCGATATGGCCAAAAATATATATCACGATATATATTTGAAAATTTGCGAAAACGATATAACTGACGATATAATTTCTGCGAGACAAAATACAACTCCACAACTTTACTAGTGCAAAAAACCCTGATCCATTCATTTTACTTAAACAAGTAGCTGTTTTTATAGGCATTAAAGCTATATAAACATTTAACAGTGCAAATGCAAATCCCTTGCTGAAAGTTTAACCAAAAGGCATTTCCAGTAGAAATGGGCTGACATATCCTGAGCATAACCATGTATAATATCCACTGAAGTTAAAAAGAGGTGCTTTGCAACATTATACTGCAGTGTGCCAAATAAAAAAGTCAAATACGTATTTCTCGGACCATGAGGTGCACGGGATTATAAGGCACATTAAGCGAAACAAAGCAGTCAGATAAATCAAACTTTATTCAACTCATTCTTCTTGCTTCCTCCACTTCTGTACCATTGATTCATTAATGCTGTATTCTATCACAGCTGCTCTATTCCCATGTTGTTGCAGTATATTAATTACTAACCTTCTATTGTGGATGGATTATCTCAGTTGTTCTCCTGACTGAAGTTTGGTCCGTTTACAGCATCCTGCTATGCGATTGCATTTGTCTCTAACCATCAGGAACCTTCACATTAACTTTTATCGAGTGGATAAAAGTTAGCGTTCATCCTCCAGCTTCACTGTTTATGTTATGCTATGTCGCTAGCGATCACGTAGCACATCATTATATACCAGCTAGCCCAACTTCAGTAACCCTACAAACGTCACTGCTGTTTAGTTTCCTGTCTCCATTTATGTTGGAAGTGATAGCAGAGCTGTACGTTTGAATTTGTTCAGAAATCTCTCAGTCAGAACATGCTATATCATGTTTAGGTAACGAGCGAAACTAGTGAGCTAACTTCCGCTAACTTCCTGCTAACTTCTAATTCCGTTAAATGTAATGAATTCTGTTTTCATGGATGCCTGGATGTTAAACTAAATAGTTACACCTAGTAAAGTAGCAATGCTGATCATTTCATTAAAGGTGAAAGAATTTAGACAGTTTTAACACCAAACCAGTTAAGCTGCACCATTTTACAAAACAATTCTGGCTCATCCTTTTCACTCAACAATCTACTTTCCCCATTCACATTCTCCGTTACCGTGCATTCTCCGCGCTTTTTCGGCACTGCGCATGCGTGTTTTACCCATATTCTATCGCGATTTGTCATTTTCTTATAATTGCCTAGCTTTCTACCGGTATTATCGTGAACGGTATAATATGGCCCAGCCCTAGTAATTAGTTAGATTACACGTTACTGAAAAAAGTAACGCCATTAGAAACGCCATCACTTGTAACGCAGTTATTGCCATCACTGGTATTAAGTGGTCTCTGTGTTTAGTCCACGTTTCTTAGGCTGTGTCCCAATTCAGGGTATGCACGCTTGAAGTACGCATTTCAAGTGCAAATACGTCACCGCCACGCGACGACGGCTGTCCCAATTCAAAGTGTACTTCAAATGCATACTCCAAATGCGCCGTCGATTTCCCCAAATATCAAGCGTGGTCCGGTGCACGCTTCGTGGTCCCATATATCCCACAATTCATAGCGCAGCGGTGGGTGTGGATAATTTTGCCGCAAAATACGGCAGAAGGGAGCGGCCGAAGAGTGAACTGGCAAAAGTAAGTACTGAATATTATGTCACTTATTTATGTGCGAATGTTTAATAATAAAGAACACATTAGTGATGTTTGCACTTTCAGCGTTAACTTGGTTTTAAAGCCTTTACTTCTACATATATATATATATATATATATATATATATATATACATATATATAGTCGACCTTAATTTTACAGAGAATGTGATGATTTTATGGATAATTAAAGTCAGTCATATATCCACAAACACAGCAAGCTGAAAGTCAGTGATGCTGCTCGGTTTGCAGTCCTGAATATGACGTCACAAGCAGGATTCACTGCACTGTTAATGTTAGCTATGTTATATTGCTGCCTCTGTTCGGTGGTGTCGAGCCAAACGGACTTTAACGTGTGTTTGACGGTTCACTCGTTAAGATGAAAGAAAGATGTATACATACGATAATAATCTGACAATACATATAATATTGGCCATATTATATTTACATTACCACAGTGAGATGATTTTAGTCTCATGAACAACATTAACTGATCTCACTTCCGCACTTCCCGTACTTGTAGTACGCACCTTCCGTAGTACGCGTAGTGTGCGTACTTCAAGCGTGCATACCCTGAATTGGGACACAGCCTTAGTCTGTGTCATTGCATGTATGGGTTTCCTGTTTTACTTTGAAGGTCCCTGTGTGTTTTCAGTGCGTTCTGTTTAACTTTCCCCTGCCTCGTCAGCCGTGATGTCTTCCAGGTGTGTTCCCCTCCTGTTTCCCATCCCTTGATTCCTGGTTTGTGTATTTATACTGTGTGTTACCTCGTCCTTGTTGCTGGTTCGTCTGCGTATCTCCCTCAGTTGTCTCTCCGTGTCTCCCTACATCTCTGAGTTTGGTTTTAGGTTTGTTTTGTTAGTGGTTCCAGTTTAAGTTTATTCTATTCTTGCTGTTTCTGTTTGTTTTTCATCCTCCTTATTAAATACAGTTCACTCTCATCACAAGGTGCATTCTAATCTACAACTCCACACGTCTGCCACGCCAGGCGTAAAAATTATTGCCCAAATTTGAATAATATGCATGCATTAAGTGTATAGTAATTACATAAATTGCAAAAAAGTGCAATAAACTACAAAAAATTTGAAAATCTTTTTCTTTTTTTTACATGTATTTCTAGTTAGAGAAATTTAAAAGGCGTATCCTTCAGAACTGTAAATACAAAAATGTTGCACGAAATAGTTTCGCTTGAAATTTTTATGTACTGCAGGAAAAATGAAAATAAATATTATAATGCAAAAAAAAGAAAAACAGCATATACATCAAAAGAAACTATTTCTAGCAGTCCAATTTGACTTCTAAGCATCACAGAAATGACACAGAAAGTCATAAAATCAAATATAACTTTTAAATACACCAGTATAGGCTTATAATGCCCTGGTGGGGAAAAAAGAACACTACATTTCCGCAAAAATGACATCACTTCCGGTTTTGGGCAGGTAATGGCAGACATGCGATAGTTTGCGCTGAAGTATATTCCAACGTAGGAAGTGTTATCAACAGCTGATTGGATCGCAAAGCGTGTTTCTGGAATATTATGTTTTTGTTGCTGCAAGTGCTTTTTGTGCAGTTTTTGCAAAGCTATATGTGAAAGGAAACCGTGACCTAGGGCAAGCTGGTGGCATAAGACGTAAGTACAACTCCTCCGGTTTCATATGCAAAAAAAATTATTGCGCTAGCTTACGTGGTTGCAGCGCTACTGGGATTTAAAAACAGTTACGCAAAACGAAGTGTGCCCGCTTCAACCGGCTTTAAAGGGTTAACAGGTACGGATTGTTTTCAACCACAGTATGTTTCACTTCGCAATGCTCCTGACTACAGTTGCTGTGATTCTCTAACAACCCATCAAGCAGTGTGGCTTCGTAGCTTACCAAAGTCGTACTAAAATGTTTTTTGACATCTTGAAAGAGACTGTGCTGCTCTGACCCCTCCTTCTTTCAGGGTGGAGCCTGCTGGAGTCCGATGGTTGAGACCAGGTCTGAGGAAGTGTAAGTGTGTTTTTAATGGGATTCATGAAAACAAAGCAGCACACATTCAACCATCTTCATCATGTCAGGAGTCATCATCAAAGTGTCAATCAATGAACAGATGATGGATCAATAACTGCAGCTGGATTGTGTTTGTTCTCTCCATCAGATTCCTGTCAACTCACAATCGACACAAACACAGTGAACACAAAGCTCCAACTGTCTGACAACAACAGGAAGGTGACACGTGTGGAGGAGGTTCAGTCATATCCTGATCATCCAGACAGATTTGATGTTTGGGTTCAGCTTCTGTGTATAAATGGTCTGACTGGTCGCTGTTACTGGGAGGTCGAGTGGAGAGGAAACGTTTATATATCAGTAAGTTACAGAAGAATCAGAAGGAAAGGAAATAGTAAAGATTGTTGGTTTGGTTGTAATGATCAGTCCTGGAGTCTGGAGTGTTCATATAGGCGTGGTTACTCTGTTTGGCACAATAACAGTGAAACATCCATCTCCTCTTCCTCCTCCTCCTCCTCTGTCTCTAACAGAGTAGCAGTGTATGTGGACTGTCCTGCTGGCACTCTGTCCTTCTACAGAGTCTCCTCTGACACTCTGATCCACCTCCACACCTTCAACACCACATTCACTGAAACTCTTTATCCTGGGTTTTGGTTTAGTTCTGGTTCCTCAGTGTCCCTGTGCTGAGTGTAAAGAGTGTCTCCTGTTAGAGAAACACTCTGACTGTTGAACAGATAGTTCAGTCTGTACATGTCTGTCTCTTTCACTCACAAACACATTTTCACATTCATGGATTCAATCAGTTGATGTTTGAAACTCTTCTAAATGATTCCTTGTAAACTTCTTCCTCTTCAGTCCTTTAAAGATGGAAGCTCCCATTATTCCAGGATCCACATGTTGTTTTTCTGTCTTTTTCCACTCAAAGCTTCACATCCAAAGATTCATTCAAAGATTCACATCCAGCTCCTCTGCATTTTCAACAAGTGTGAGCTCATTAAAATGAATCCAAATGTTTGATTTCTCTTTCTTAATGGGATGTTTCCAAACTCTCCACATGCTCTTACTGTTTCACTCATTGTTGGAAGCTCATCATGTGAAAATGTTTCAGGCATATGAGCTGAGCAGATCAATAGTTTTGAATGCAGTTCTATGCAGAATCTGATTTCATTGAGGGATCACAATGCATGTGGCTTATCTAATAAACAGCAAAGGCTTCAATCCTCATTTGAAACTAGTCTTGTGTTTTTCCCATGTTGAACAAGAACATGGTGCAGGATGCTGGTTACAGCTTGGTTATCAAACTCTTAGAAACATGTAAATATGTGTGTATAGCACTGCATATGTTGTGTATCACTGTAGGTTGTATGAAACATGAAAACTATCACAAAGGGTCCTGGTGAAGAATCTGCTGGAATTTGGTGACAGACATTAGATTTGCCTTGATGTCAAACTTTTAGAAGCTGTTTCTTTCTTTTTCATGCAACTCTAATTTGATAAAATGCTGCATCCAAAACAAAGAGGAAGTGATGTCACATGTGTTTCTGTCTACAATGCAGAATAAGCTCTATTGCTGACAATAAGTGATGTCTTTGTATGTCAACATCCATCTTCTTATACACTCCATCACTGATCACTAAAACTAGCTGATGTCTGTCCTGATGTCCAGGTAGGACAGACTGCAGTGAGTTTAATAAGCTGTGTTAGATTACACTTAGAGGGACAGCTTCATCTGTCAAACAGGATCTATGATCTATGATGGTTTGGTTACTGCATTTAACAGAGTTCATGGTTGAAACAAGAAGAAGACTCTGCAGGTGCACCTGGAAGTCTGTCATTAGATTTACTGCAGAAACTTTATCAAACTGGATCCAACTGGAGCTCTTGTTGGGATCCAGGGTGCAGCAGGTCTGTGCTGAGCAGAATGGATAAAGCCAATCAGACGTCTCTGTACGAGGAGCGGGGTCACAGGAAGTTAACAGAAACTCTGCAGCAGCATCATCAGCTCACATGGAAACTTTGATGATTCACTTCTGTGGTGTTTTTACAGAAACACGTCACAAAATTAGCTCCACCTGTTTGTGTGTGAGCTTTGAGTTTCTTGTCTTCATTCTGGATTCTTGTGTTGCTGTTTTTACACACAGCAGATGTTTCCTGGTTGGTTCCTTGATGACCACATGAAGCTTTCTGAAGCTTGGATTGAAAACGCTTCATTGCTCAAAGCTTTCCAACACAGGCTTCTGTGGTGCCATCTGGTGGACAAACATATGAAGTGCAGTGTGAAGCTACAAATTAAAATGAACTGCTTCAGCTGTGTTTATATATAAGATACTATAACCTATATAACTACATGTATACTGTATTATGTAGGTTTTAGAGCTGGGGGTAGAATTGCTGATGGCCTGGTTGTTATTTATGTTCCCCATGGTTCACCAGCTCTCACACAACATCAGCACCAGTGATCCACGTCCTTATAAACCTCTGAATCAGGTCCTGAAGCTGTGACGTACTGAGTGAAGACCTCACTGATCACATGACTCTGGTCAGCTGGACTCAGTGTTTCTGAAGCAGTGTGCTGGGTTTTTAAAAATCCGTGGCTGCTGCCTGATGTTGGGCCCACAGAGGAAGATGACTCACTCATTCTTCTTCACTTCCTCCTTAAACATGTATCGAGATAAAGGAAAATTGCTTCATTGCCATGACATATATTCCATAGCCTTGCCATAGCATTAACCATACTGCATATAGCTTTAAGATGGCCTTGAGACATTTAAAACATACTGACACCATATTAATCTTTCACAGGTGCAGTCATAACCATTTATACATTGTTATATCTTTATACACATTGCAATTATGTGCTCATAAGGAGTTGAAGCTTTCCCAGGTAATAAATGTCTCAAGCTTCATCCAGCGTGAATGTCTGGGTGACCTATCGGTTGAGAAGCCGGGAGCTTAAGAAAGATAGCACACATGCTTACAAATCACATATATATATATATATATTACATATAACTTAGAACCAGACTTAAGTACAGGCCTGAATGTATTCAGTTGACATGCTGCACTAGAGCTTTCTTGACAACAGGTGACGAGTGAAGAGGACCAGCCCCTGGAGGCCACAGAGGCCTGAGTTTATTGCCTTTTTTGGAAGAAGATGCCAAAATGAGGAACCTCTATGCTGCAGTTAATTCTTAAAATACATGAATGTTCTGTACATGCAAAATATGTGCTTGTAAACGCTAGAAGGGGCGTCATAATACCCTGATGCTATAAAAGCAGTCTGAAGTATAATTTGGGCGAAGACCCTTGCTGATGTATGCAGTGACTGTCTTCCCGCGCGTGTACTTCAATAAAAGATCGCTTTGACCCAAAACCTTCTGGACTGTCTTGCCTTTGTACTCTCTACCAATTTCGAACCCTTAACACATGTGGAAGGAGAGCAAAGTGCTCCCAGACTCTTATTTCTGACAGGAACAGAAGAAACCACAGCAAACTGGTCCAGTTCTTCATCTTCATCACCATCTATTTATTTATGATGGTGTCTTCAGTCTGAGGGTTTGAAGTCTCCATGTCTGTGTGATGTGTGGTGTGAAGGCTGCTGGTTAAACTGGGACTGAGTGCTCATAGAGAGATGCTCCATGAGTCCCAGTACAGACTACAAACATGGTGGAAACTTAGCTTTGATATCCACACACTCTGCACGTCTGTGAGTAACTGTGATGAAGATGTGCAGAGATCTGTGTACAAACAGGAGAAAGACTGTAAAGACTCTGTGCTTCTAACAGCCTCTGTTAACATATGTGAGGCTGTTTGTTGTTGTTGCCATGGAGCTTTTCACTGTTTGGGTCAGCAGGTCATGTGATCAGGTTTGTTCTGCTGGACGATGGTTCAGTGTCAGGGTTTGTTTGCATTCATCAATAAATATCTAAATAAATCAAAGACTCATGTTTTTTCTTTCATCATGTGACCTCTGCTCATCCATCTCTGTGTGTATCAGGATACATTTAGTTCATAATACACAGAAAAATCAGAGTTATTACCTGTAATAAATGTGAAAGATTCCTGCAGTGATAACCAGGCAGGACTGAAACACATCCAAGCTGTCACCACGGTAACAGCACCGTCCATCCACAGGTGAGGGGAGGAGCAAAAAGAGGGACTTTCACCATTTTATACTAAAAACACTCGACTAATGTTTCTAATATGAAACAAATAAGCCCACATTAATGTGAGCAGTTATTAAATAATAATAATGATGATTTCCTCCTGATCTCATTTCCATAGCAGAGAAAACTGTGGTGTATATTGAGGTGGAGGGTGTGGTCTATGGCTCAGGTGTAGCGTGAGGGTGGGGTGCACCACAGCAGCATGCTGGGACTGCTGAGGGTGGAGGAGGGAGTGATGATGACATCAGAGCTGCAGCAAAGCAGTCAGCAGCACAGAGACCAGTGAACACACAGTCTGTTCATCTTTGCATAGATACAATATATAGCACAATATTGAATGACAGAGACGCTGTGTGAGCTTCCACAGATACACTGACGTCAGCATCCAGAGTCCTCCTGCTGCTCCCCCCTCAGAGCCCCGTGATCAGCACCAACACATTCAGTTAGATGACAGAGTCCAGCTGCAGCTAGAATCAGCTCTGTGAACAACAGCACAGCGTCAGTGTTTCACACTCAGTGAAAGGAGGAAACAGCAGAAGAACACCATGTGTGCTACGTTTCCCAGGACACACTACAAACTGCACAAATACAGAGCAGCACGTGGAAGGACCTGGAGCTGCATTTAAAGAGAAAAGACAGCGTGATGTCCTGTATGGACAGGTGGAAGGAACCAAGTCCTCAGCTGAAACACTCGTGTTTGTCCACAGACAGGAAACACAGCAGGAAACAAAGAAGCTCATGGATAACACACTTCCTGTCAGTCACAATGAGGCTGGAGCCAAACACAGAAAGGTGTTTTTGTCCAGATGAGCCCAGAGAAGAAACACGAGTGTTCACAGACATCAGAAGCTCAGAGAGGTGAAACATGAGGTTGGAGTCCTCGTCAGCATCCAGAAGAGCTGCTGTGAAACCCTGAGTACTCATGACAGACTCTGATGGCACAAACACATCATGATTCAAACATGAAGACAAACATGGAGCTCCTGATCCTCCTGCATGAGAACAAGCTGACATGAGCGCTGTGTCTGAGAGTGTCTCCCTGTCACAGTGACAAGAACACAGCTGCTGCTCACAGTCATTAAACTGACCTGAGGTCAGCTGCTAGCACGTCTCTGTGCTCCTTACATATGAACCATGTGACCTCACATCAGTGCTGTGGATGACTGTAGTCATAGAAGAGTAGAGCTGTAGCAGGTGGTGTGAGGAGGAGGAGGAGGTGGTGTATTCTAGTTAACGCAGTACTGAAACACCCCAGCAGAGGGCGCTGTTAAGTCCTTATTGTAACACAGTTACTGTGTGCAGTTATACTTCATACATAATCTGCACTTATTTCCATCAGACATGCTGTCAGTAAATGATTGGTTTCTATTGATTCTACTTCCTGTTGACTAGTTTGATGACAGTGAAACAATCACAGCTGATTGTGTGATGATGTCACTGTTACATTCAGTGTGTGTGACATCATGTTAGTGCAGCTGATAACAGCCTGGTTCTGTTAGAAACACATGAACGTGTCCATAGATCAGTGTGTGTTTAACATGAGAGCTTCAGCCCTGCTGATGTGTTCAATAAAGACATGCAGGAAAACTGATGAGACTCTGAAATAACTCTTTATATTTATAATGTAACTCTGCATCAAAAGAACAACAAAGGATCCCAGACAGGTTTATGTGAACAAAGACCATGTTTCTGTGTTTCTAACAGTTTGACATTATTAGGAAACAGACTGCAGTGAACAGGATTTATAAAGAGCTTATATATAAAGATATGACAGCTGTTTGTTGATCACTCTGTGTTTGGACCTGATCAGTCCAGCTGTTTACTTGAAATATGTTCATTTACCTGTGACGTTATATTTATGTTCTTGTCTCTGTTGAAAAACACATTTTAATGTCCCTCAGATTTTTCTCCCAGATGAATAAATATAAAAATGACACAAACTGACTGCAGCTACTTTTTGTCCTTTCTGTCAGAAACCTTCATGTGACTCATGAGAGACACGTTTCAGCTGTTTGTGACAGATCAGAGGCCAACAAGTCATTTATAACACTTTCCATCATTGTTTAGCACAAACACATGTTGACACAGCAGCGGGGCCGCAGTGAGAGTCAGAGCCAGGAGATAAAAACTCCTGTTTGACCACAGCCTCACTTTGTTCCTGCAAACACTTCCTGTTGTTGACTGGGTGGAGTCAGGAAGCCAGCGAGGCCCTGCAGGACTGAGACTGCAGACTGGGACGTGCTCTGTGATGGAGATCAACAGCATCACTGACTGTTTCTGTGAGGACACCATCATCACAGCAGGGCTGTTTCCCAACAACAAGCCTGGACCATCAGAGACCTGAAGCTGCTGCTGAATGAAAGAAGAGGATCTTCAGGTCTGGAACAAGGACGAGCTGAGAGTGTTAATAACGTTACTAATGTTCAGCTACACTTTACTAGGTCACATCTGTGACACACGTCACTTAAATAAAGAAGGAAATATTGGCTCTGTTTTATCTGCTGGGCCCAAAAGTGACTCCCCGTATTTAAACTGCTATGAATAACTTGTTGGTCTATAATATGTGAAACATGTGTCAAATGTCTCCATCATGAAAGATATCAGGTCATCTTGAGCCACAAAAACATTCCTATCATGAGGTAGAAGCTGGAATCAGTTTGTTGCAGAGGGACGTTTATATATCCCATATTTATCCAGTTAAATCATCATCATCATCATCATCATCATCATCATCATCGTTTATTTGTATAGCCCTTTAAGAACACACAAGGCAGTCCAAAGTGCTGAACAACACAGATCAAAACAACTACCAATTTAAAAATACGATAAAATCATTACATACAATAAAATAAATAAGAAGGTGTCAGTTTCCTATAGAGTTAAAAGCCAGGGAATAAAAATAGGTTTTCAATCTGGACTTAAAGACCTGCACTGATGACGCTAGTCTAATTTGAAGGGGAAGGTTATTCCAGAGCATAGGAGCCACAACTGAAAAAGCTCGGTCTCCTCTGCATTTCAGCCGCGACTTAGGAACCGACAGCAACAGCTGCTCAGCTGAACGGAGCGAGCGAGGAGGAACATGTGGCTTCAGCAAATCAGATAAATAGACAGGAGCCAGACCATTTAAAGATTTAAAAACCAATAAAAGGACTTTAAAACGAACCCTAAATTCAATGGGAAGCCAATGCAAAGAAGCCAGAACCGGAGTGATGTGATCGAATTTCCTACTACCGGTTAAAAATCGTGCCGCCGCATTTTGCACTAACTGCAGGCGTGACAAGGTGCCCGACCCGGCCCCTATTAAAAGGGAATTACAATAGTCCAGACGTGAGGTGATAAAAGCATGAATAAGAGTTTCCAAATTGGGTTTGGAAAGGAAAGGCTTAACCTTTGACAGGCGTCTGAGGTGATAAAAAGCAGATTTTACCACCCCATTTACATGACCTTCAAAAGTAAGCGCGGAATCAAGTTTAACACCAAGATTAGTGATTGAACTTTTCAGATGAGGGGTCAAATCACCAAAATCAACATCTGGGGTATCAGTAGAGTGATGCGGGCCAAATAAAATTGCTTCCGTTTTGCGACCATTAAAATTTAAAAAATTATTTGCCATCCATAATTTAATATCACTAAGACAGTCAAGCAGTGATTGACATGGGGAGGTATCCAAATGACTAAAAGGTAAATAAAGCTGACAGTCATCAGCATACAAATGAAATGACACTCCGTGTTTACGAAAAATCGCACCAAGGGGGAGTAAATACAGTGAGAAAAATAATGGCCCAAGGATAGATCCCTGGGGCACACCCCAAAGCAGAGGGGCCACAGAGGAAGCGGCCAGTCCCAGCTTGACACAAAAACTCCTTTCGGAAAGATATGATTTTACCCATGACAATGCCAAATCAGAAATTCCCACACAGTGATGTAAGCGGGAGATCAGCAGGTCGTGGTCCACTGTGTCAAATGCAGCTGTCATGTCCAATAGCACAAGCACAGCATATTTACCACGATCAGTCGCAACAAGAATGTCATTCATAACTTTAACAAGAGCTGTCTCCGTACTGTGAAAGGGCTTAAAACCAGATTGGAAGATTTCAGACAGTTGCGAGTCGTTCAAATAATCCAACAGCTGGGTATGTACAATCCTCTCCAAGATCTTGCTTAAAAAAGGAAGCTTGGAGATAGGTCTAAAGTTTGACATAGTAGAACTATCAAGGCCAGGTTTCTTAAGTAAGGGGTGTATGACTGCATGTTTAAACCCACTAGGAACTTGACCGGTTAACAGACTAGTATTGATAATTTTCAGGATATAAGGTCCAATGATGGGAAATACTTTTTGGAGAAAGCGAGGAGTAACAACATCATTCGGGGAGCCACAGGGCTTAGCATGTAGCACCAACTCCTCTAAATCACGCAGTGAAATCGGTGCAAAAGCAGAGAATAGGCTTGAGCAAGGCGCAGGCATGGCCGGATCAACAATAGGTGGAATCAGAGGCCTCAGGCTAGCAATCTTGTCCACAAAAAAGGTAATAAACTTATTGCACATAGCCTCAGAGGACGGCAAAAGGTCGTTACCCTCCAAGTTAAGTACAGAATTTATCGTACTGTATAAAACACGAGGGTTATGAGAGTTGGCCGAAATAAGTTGAGAAAAGTAGGAGTGTTTATCGGCCTTAACTGCCCTCTGATAAGTTTTCCAACTAATCTTTAAGGCTTCCAGGGACACATGCAATCTATCTTTTTTCCACTGTCTTTCACATTTCCTACATTGTCTTCTAATAGCTCGGGTACGATCTGTTAACCATGGACTAGTCTTAGATTTACATTTTCTTAGTCTCAAAGGGGCAACAATATCAAGCACAGATTTACAAGCAAAGTCAAAATATAAAAGTAGGTCATCTGCAGTGGGCAACTCAGGGGCATAAGACATTAATTTGTCAAACAGTATAGAAAACCGTTCGGCAGAATCAGAGCCAAAGGCACGATAACATCGAACAGGTGCAGCCTGGTTTGCAAAAGCGTTAGAAGGAGCAATATCAAATAAGATAGGCATATGATCAGAGAATACTGCATCTTCAACACGTACATTGCAAACAGATAAACCATAAGATGAAACTAAGTCCAGTGTGTGACCACGTTCTTGAGTGGCACCACTAACAGATTGGACAAAATTAAAAGAGTTCACTAAGGCAAGGAAGTCCTTGGCCAGGGGCTTCCCCGGACAGCAAACGTGTATGTTAAAATCACCAAGCAGGAGGATCTGGTCATACCGTGATGCACAATCAGCAAGAAACTCTGAGAACTCTGATAAAAACACCTTGTTATATTTCGGCGGGCGATAAACAATCGCACATAACAACGAAGGCGAGTGGCCCAGTTTACATAAACAGAGTTCAAAACTGGTGTAGCGAGACGAAGGGAAAAGCTGCTTCAAGTCCAAGTGAGCCTTAAAAACAGCAGCAAGCCCTCCTCCGCGACCCGAAGCTCTCGGAACATTAAAAAAGGTACAGTCAGCGGGTACTAGTTCAATAAAAGCGCTTAACTCACCGGGAGAAATCCAGGTTTCAGTCAGGAAGAGCAAATCCAGAGCACGAGAAAGAAAAAAATCCTTCAATATGAAGGTCTTGTTTGCCACCGACCTGGTATTTATTAGACCCAGCCTGAGAGGAACTGGGTCCAAAACTTCTGAGGCATTAGCAACCAGATCCACCGGTCGAAGATTTTTCTTATCAACTCCGCGCCAGCGCATATGTCGTAGAGGAGAGAGTTTTGCAGGACCATTTTCGAAAGACCCAACAACAGGAACCAGCCAGGAGTCCACCGGATCCAAGGCACGCAATGGCACCAAGAGTCGCGGACAAAAACGGCGGATGCAGCGGAGCTCATGGGGAAAATGAGAAATCCATGATTTCAGCTTCACAAGACGACCTCCACGGTTACCCCGTCTCCTGCGTCGCTTCCGCAGAACCGGTGACGGTGGTAGGGAACGCCAGTACGGTGGTATAGGTTCCAGATAGGGAGGAAAAAAGCCTTGGTTGTCATATTCAGGCCGGTCAGACATCCGGATGGATAAACCTATCTCCAATAATGTCTGGCGATCATAGGAAAAAGTACAACACACATGTAACGCAAAGTTAACTAAAAACAATAAAACAAAAGTCACATTGAAATTCAAAAATGTCTTTTCAAGAGTCGTCTGTCCAAGAGGAGCAGAAACAAATATAACAACAGTTATTTAAGCTGTTTTAAAGGCCACAAAGGAGCAGATTGGTTATAATGCAGCTGCTTCAGAGGAATAAAGATGAAACACTGTTTTTATTTCATGTGTAACACCTTTCAATCATGTGTTGACTAAAGTCTATTGACCAGTATAAGTAAAGACATCACACACACACACATGGAAACACTGAAACCTGTTTTTGGTGCAGCAGCGGTCCCAGCTGCTCGCCTTTATCTAGACTGGGTCGGCTGCTTATCTCAATATAATCAATGTTTAAAGTTCTCAGTGTTTCTGTGTTGCTTCGTATAGGATCTCCCAGCATCATCACTGTGCTGTCCAATCATTGTGTGCTAGGTTACCCTTATAGTGCGATGTGTGTTTGCACAAAGAGAAGCATGTGTGTCAAATATAAATAAGCACAGAACAGAAAAAGCTGCCAGTTTCTTCTATTTAGAGTCAAGTTAGTGTTTTGTGTCTTTGTTTGAGGCCTAATGTCAAGCAGAGGTGTGTGTAACTGGACTGCTCTGTTATATGTGTGAAATGTGTGCTTCAGCATCATCTTCGTCACTGCTGATTCCTTTGTGTCATCATGTGTTGAGAAGAGAGAACAGTTATAACGGAGGAGCAACAGGAAGCCCTGAAATCTGCATCAACAAGGAAGTGTTGGCTCACCAGTGATCCCAGCAGAGCCACTGGTTTGGCTCCAGTTGTTCTAGATTCAATGATGTTGTTGCTACAGATACATGTTAGCATCTTTATTGTAGTAAAGTCTTGTAATGTGAAGCTAGAAACAAGGCAGGAAACAGCTCCATGATCTGATCTTAATGATGTTGTTTTTATTTGTGTCTTTCAGAACTGGATTGAAACTATCAAAGGTCTAAAAACAGCCTCAACCCTCCCAAAGACAAACTTTACACACGTCATCTTTCAGCTACAATCTTTGTTGCAGGGATCTTCTGCCAAACAAGGCTGAGAGAAGATTTCTTACAGCTGTCATGTTGATGCTGTTTCAATCTTTGGGCAAACACACTCATATATTAGGGCTGATATCAGGGCTGCACAAGTTCTTTGTGATCATGAATAATAGAAGTGTGCCTGTTGAAGATCATGTTTCTACATGATTATATGTCCTGTTATTGTTCTGTATTATATTCAGCTTTCAGCATCCTTTCCCAGCCCCTGTTACACCATCCATACAAAGCCAATCTGACTGTGAGCCAATGTGTTTGATAGTTTGTGTTGGATCAATAGATTTGACAGACTTGGTTCTCATCCAGAGGGAAACAGTCCAAATTCAGATCTAATGAAATGATGGAGGCTGTTTCCTACCACGGTGCTAATGTGTGACTAACAAGGCTCATGGTCTCCAGCAGACAAGCGCCTGGAATGAGGTGAGCTGAGTGTTGCTTTGGTGGGTCTGTGCCCACGTCATGCATCAGGATTCATATTGGCAATAGTTCATATCTCTGTTCTTTAGCCTTCATCACAAAGCTGTGAAGGAAAAACAAACATCTAACAGGATTTGATGGATGCAAAGTCCACTGAGCTCTTTGTCATTTACAAACTTGTCCAACCAACAAGAGCACAGATGAAAAACACAGTGACACTTAAAGGATTTTGCCATATATGAGCATAGATTACTTTCATATAGATTTGCAATGCAGGCTTTTGGTGAGCCGCTGGGTTCTGTCTAATAATCATCTCAGCATTTTACAATAGAATAGCTCTTTATTAGCTCTTCATTTATTGTTATTGGACATGAAACAAGGAAGCTGTGTTTCTCATTGGATGTTAGTTTCATGTTCATCAGGATCATTTTCTAAAGAGCTGATATTTAGACCATTTACTGCACTGGCTGCACATTCTGTCTACATTTCTCTGTATGTGCTGTGTTTGTCTTTCATATTTCTCCATATTGACACAAACAGTGAACAGCAGTAGATCTACTCTTCATCTGTTTTAGGCCCAGTGAAAGATCTGAAGCAGAAATGGTGTCATTAGGAGAAGAAGAACGGCGAGGAGGCAGCAGCTCTTAAAGATGAAACACAGCAACTTAGCCCTGAGCTCAGAGAGCTTCACATGAAAAAGCTCCTCAAGCAGATCATGTCAGAGGTTTGTCATCAACAGGAGGAACTGTTCATATCATAGAATGAAGGATGCTTGTCAGCTGGATGAAGAAGGTTATTTAATGGCAAACGTTCACATTGAAGTCAAATTGTTGTGGTGTTGAACAGATTCATGGACTGATTGTCTCCAGAATGTTAGAAGAGCTTCAATGAACCATTAGAAACAACTTACAGCTGCACAGTTGTGTCAAACACATCTTTGTGTCATTTTTGTGTTTCTACATGTGACACACGTCTAAAACATGCACACAATTTGAACACAAACAGGGATCATTTGTTCCCACAGCCAGATGCTGAGAGCCATTTCCTTGTAGTCCTGTGTCTATATATATGTACCATTAGATGTTATTGGAATGATTGTCAGCTTTGATAGTTTCATGTATGTTTAGCTGGACGGCTGTTTGATCCTCCACATGTTTAAAGGTGTCCAGTCCTGAGACACTGGGGGTGGAAACAGCTGTGATGTCATTGGACTGTCACAAAGACAGAAGTGCATGAAGTGAGCAGCCAAGGAGCCGCTGATGTTTTGGATTCAACAGCATTTGAAAGGTTGACACAGACACATTTGCACATAGAAAGCTGAATTTGTCATATGCCACAGTGAACTCACTGTTCAGTGTTTTTCAGGAAGCTTCTTAACTGCCTCTGCTGCCAAACAAGCAGCTGATGTCCTTGAGAAGAAGCTGAAGAAGTCTTCAACAACAAATACAGGAAGTGGACTTTCAAATACTAGATTCACTTTAGACTCACACAAGAAATGACTCAACTAGCTGTGTTTGATTGACTCCTTTGACTCTATGAAAGCTCAGTGTGTGTCTGTACACAGACTGTTGTGTTGGACTATTATTCAGTTGTTTTCAAATGTCTGCATCTCAGTGTAGATGAGGCTGGGGGTCATGGGAGGCCACCATAGCAGTCTCTTCAACATCATGACATCATCATAAATGCTGCTGGACTGTCTGATGGGCTGACGGTGAAAAAGCCGTCGGGAAGGAAACAGAAGACATTTCAGAGGCTGCAGCAGATTTCTTTGATTTGGGGCCTTTTTCAGCTTTATTGGACAGAGCAGTGAAGATAAGTGACAGCAAAGCAGAGGGAGAGAGAAAGGGGGCGTGGTCAGAATCAAAGCCAGGCCAGCTGCTCTCCACCTCGTGGCACATGGTCACCTGCTCATCCTAGTGAGCTCCACCAGCAGCCCTTTCACACAGTTTACACTGTCAAACACTGTGTGTGGACCTCAGCTAACAATAGGCTCCATTTAAGTCTGGACTACATGCTTTTATATTGAGGCAGATTTTTACCTGTTTTTATTCCATCAGCAGCTCAACATCATGAGCAGCTTTGACATAAAGACATCAAACTCAAGCTGACTTTAAACTGGATCTACTTTTAATACAGGAGCTCAAAAACAACAACATCTTTATTATATATCAGGACAGAAAGTCATCTCAAATGGAAAACAGCTTTATTTGGAATAATCAGCACTATCAACTGGTTTGGGACCAGTTTCATGTCTTTCCAGCTTCTCCAACAAAGTTCCTGTAAAATCAGCGTCTTTATTGGTTTGATAGTGATTGATTATTCAGTCCCAATCTGCTGTCATCTAAAGAACAAAATGATGTTTCTATGAGTCAAAAAGCTCCAGATGTTGTTCACAAAGAAAACAAAGATTAGGAAGTTAAACACAAAGTGTTTGGAGCCAAAATGTTCCCAAGCTGCTCTTTTTGAAATGGCAGAGGTACAGTGGTGTCTAACAGCACACTGTGGAAGGCAAACATGTTCTTGTTGGATGAAACTTCATGAATCCTTTGTAGATTTGAGCTTTTGGAGCCTTTCTTTTCTCTTCAGGTGTACAGAGGCTGAGGAGGCAGGTGAAGCAGGTGGAGCTGTTGTAATGCTGGCAGAGGGTGTGTCTTAGTAACTCTGTGAGGTAGAACTGGATCCAACATTGTGGATGTGTTGATGTTGGAGCCATTAAGATTCTCTGCACACTGTAGGATTTCCCTTTGATTCACTGCGGGGGCATTTTGGAGTCTGTCAATGAAACTCTTCATATTTGTGTTTGACACCAGTTTATAGAAACAGACAAATGTGTCACGCTTTTGTTCGGCCTCCACAAATATACACATTTGTTCATTGGTTGGACTTTTTGGAAGGAGACACATTGAAAACCATGTTAATAAGATCTTGTTGTTTCCTGTGGATCCGACACAGAGAGTGGACTTCAGACAGAAAGCGTGGAAGAGATTTTAGAGGCCGTGTGTGGCAACAGGAAGTTTCTGTATGTTTGCTGATCTTCCATGTGGAAAACAACACGTGATGTTTGTGAAGTTCTACAATGATCATTGTTCTGACAGCATTTTGAGTGGGAACAGTTCAAACTGGGAGTAGTGGGAGTTATTTACTGATTGAAACAAGCTGAATGTTTCTGTGCACCATGAAGATCAGCAGCTCAGCTGATCAATGAATTGACATCTATCAGTCATTTCATGAGATGAAGTCATCAGCAGACATTTGTTCTAACTGTGTGATGTCAGAACGTCAGGGCTCTGCTTTAGTCACTACTTGATGATCATTGGCTCATTGTTGAATCACGTGGCCCAGTCTGACCTCTGACCCTTTGCTGCAGGTCTTCTGTGTTATCTCCACTTTCATGTCTGATCTTCTGCTGTATCGTCCAAAATAAACATCTGAATCATTTCCAACACTTCAGCAGATCTTTAGTTTGGGCAGCACAGTACAAAATAACACATATTGTACTATACTGCCCACTTCCTGATCTTATTGGATCTGTGTGTGAGGTTGGTGAAGGAAACACATGTTTACTGAGTGAATCGCTGCCATTAGGAACTAGTTTTTATATCACAGCCTAGAAATCACACAGGACCTTTTCTGCAAGTGTAAAGTCGTCATTGGAGTATAATGATTGTAGAGTTTGGGCAGTAGGGTGACTCCCTAATCACAGCCTTTGGCCAGTCCAGTGTTTCTCAGTCATTTAAATATCATGATCTCCAGATATGTGATAGACCTTTCACAGAACAATGCATGACTGCACGTTTTCCCTAATCCAGCAATACAGCAACAGCTGACTGTCTCCACTACTCCACTTTCTATTAGCATTAGCCATGCTAAGTGTTTAGCTTGATAAACGCTCTGGCTCGGCTCTACAGTTGCCTTGCTTGTTGAGCAGTACTTTATCAATGTTGTTGCTGTGCAGGTAATTACACGCCTCAGTGCTCTTGTAATTATGCAATTTCTAGCCATCAACGCCTTCGTAAAATACAAGGTAATTAATAATGTGGATGTAGCTAACATCGGGCCATAGTTTAAAGTCATCTACCCAGTCCGTGAGAAGTGACGGGTGAGGCGCTGCTACTGAACTATTCTCGCTGATTTTTAAAACATCTCTACTGTGTATACACCTTCAATGTGTTGCCATTTACACCAGGTAAAAGAAACTGCAGTGAGAGACACCTTTATCAACAGTGAAGGTGTAAGCCGCAACTGTCAACAACAGCACAAGCTGAAGTAAAAAACCGTCTTCGCTATGAATCAGGGGTAATGGTGCAAACTCAAAAATACTGTGGGCAACTTTAAATATCTGAACACATTTTAAATTGTTTGTCTCTGTATTTGAACCATTAATGTGCATTTTTAAACATTAAGCAGCGTTTTGAACGGCCGCGCTTCAGGACAAGTGACGCCAGGTCAGGAGACCTTTATGATCTCTGTCATGGTGTCTGTTTAACAACAGTCACAACATGAGTAAGACACAAACTCCATCTTCCTCTTAATACATACAGTCTACATATTTACAGAAGTCAGAGCTCATGAAACACAGAGAAACTTCTCAGTGTCTGTCACCATCCTGGGTCGTTTGACCCAGCGTTTTGAGTTTGAGTTCATTTTGATGTTTATGGTTTATGTTTAAATTCATTAGGTTATCTAAGTTCATTTGCTTACTAGTTTCCCCTTGTGTTTTCAACCCCTCTTAAGTCTCCCTTGCCCTTTATGTGCTTCATGTCTGTGTGACTTATGTTGTCAAGTTCATGTTCTCATGTCTCCGTCTCATGATGTTTCCAGTTTTATTTTTGAAAAGGTCCTGAGTTCCTGAGTTCCTGTGTTCTATGTGTTTAGTTTTACACCCCCCTTGTGACATTGTTATGTTCATGAGTGTCAGCTGTTTCCCCATGTGTTTTCATTTGCCTCATTAGCCTCATGTGTGTATTTAGTCTGTGTGTTTTCAGTCATTCCTTGTCAGGTCGTCTGCTTGTCCACACCATGTCTTCAGGTATCCAAGTCAGTTCACCATGTTTCAGTTTTTTCATGTTTTAGTTTCAGTTCACACAGTTTACGTTATTATTTAAGCTGGGCATACACTGTGAGATTTTTGGCCCATTGTGGGCCGATTTTTCAGTCGCGCGACCGTTTTGGTGATCGGCCCGAGTTTGGCCTTCATCGTGCGTCATGCATCGTGTAGTATACGTGGTGTAACGAGAAGCAGTTAACACCTCACGACCAGCTCCCGATCACCAATAGCTTGGTGATCGTGAGCGTGTCACTGCACCGTCGTGAGGGTGTCACCGCAGCTTCTCACATTGCCACACGCAAACACATAAATCTAGGTGAAAAAGATTGAGTAGCATGGCAGTGAAGCGTGTGATGTGGACACAAGCAATGGAGGCACTTGTAGAACTTTGGAAAGCTCATCCGAGCCTTTTCGATGTGGCCTCACAAAATTGTCACGACCACAACAACCGTGAAAATAGTTGGATTTACATTGCTGCTCCATCACAGCTGCCTGATCAATGTTTTTCATTAGCAATTTAGCAAAGTTGATGGTGGTGGTGTGTCTGTGTGAGTGAAAGACAGAGAGGAAGAGCGAGCGACAGAATTTCTGTTATAACCTTCATTTTATGGACGCACAGTGTGAGCACTCAGGTCGCATCAGAGCATCGGGCCGTATAGTGTGAGACCCTGCATCGTGACCTATGAACTTCTGACCCCTGCGAGTCAATCGTACAGTTTGAGCAGAAGCTGAATAACGCGACTGAAAAAATCACACAGTGTGAGCCCAGCTTTAGTTTCACCCTTTGTATTTATTTTGCCAGCCTTAATAAACTGCTCGTTTTCTGTTAATCCACTTCACGTTTTAAATTCTGTTTCAGTCTGGATTTGAGTCCTTTTTTCGCAACACATATAGTCTGCCTCTGCCAGACTGTGACAGTATCAGCGAGCGCAGCAGCTTCTGCAGGGCACCGTCCAGAGCAGCAACGCATGGAAATCACATGAAATTTCCTTTTTTTCACCTTCTTCTTCCTCTAACAAGATCCTCAGTCTGCTGCTGTTTCTTTTGTGGAGGCAAATCCATTCAGTGTTTCCTTCAAAGCACCATTTCCACTTCAAAGCTGTGAAAATGTGTCACTTTAAAAAGTGATGATGAAACAGTGGCACTTGACCACAACAAGAATTTCTTAGATTAGTGACTGAACTGTGATCCAAACTGAGAACGCTTGCTAAAATTCTTTAGTTTGAGAAGCATTCAAATCCACATGTGCATCATCCAGGAGCAGCAGCACAGGAGGCAAAGCTGCCTTTGAATCATAGACATAAATGTGTTGTTTTCATTTAGTAGCGGGTTAAAGTGACACAGCAGCAGCAGCACAGGAAGCAAAGCTGCCTTTTAATCACTAACACTGAGGGCAAAGCTGAGAGTTTCTGCTCCCAAACATTTGGACCAAAGAGTCCCACGAGCTAACCTGCTGCTTCTATATAACCTTTGCAATCAAACACATTCTCTCATTAGTGCTCCCAAAGACTCGTTTGTCACTAAAGGTGATCCGACCATTGCGCTCCACACATCATGACTGGAATTCCTAGCCTGAAGATCCCAGAAGATTTAAGTTCTCAGCTTAAATTTGTTTCTAAGTGCTAATGCCTTTTTTCTGTTTGAGATCCAGGATTGTTTATGTGCTGGATTCTGGATTCATACTGTGTACAAATGTACAAACTGGGACAGCTTTATTCAGAGCACAGTCTGTCCTATGATTGGCTGGAGCACACAGTTGGGGGAGGGGCAGATGCCCTCTTCAAGGTATGTGCTTTTATTTAATATCATTTATACATCTGTGACTAATATTAATATACAATGACCACAGCTTTAGTTACAATTGAGGGCAGCATCCCAAAATAAACTAAAAACATTTTAGTCTTCTATGTTTCACATAAAATGGAAGACAAACTGGTGCAGTAAATATTATTTTATTGATGAGAAAACTGTGCAGTATATGATTCAATTCAATTTTATTTATATAGCGCCAAATCACAACAAAAGTCACCTCAAGGTGCTTCATAGGCACCGAGAAAACCCCAAGAATCATATGACCCCCTATGAGCAAGCACTTTGGCGACAGTGGGAAGGAAAAACTTCCTTTTTAACAGGAAGAAACCTCCGGCAGAACCAGGCTCAGGGAGGGGCGGGACCATCTGCTGTGATTGGTTGGGGTGAGAGACGGAAGACATGCTGTGGAGAGACAGAGATTAATAACAGATATGATTCGATGCAGAGAGGTCTATTAACACATAGTGAGTGAGAAAGGCGACTGGAATGGAAAAACTCAATGCATCATGGGAATCCCCAGCAGCCTACGTCTATTGCAGCATAACTAAGGGAGGATTCAGGGTCACCTGGACCAGCCCTAACTATATGCTTTAGCAAAAAGGAAAGTTTGAAGCCTAATCTTGAAAGTAGAGATAGTGTCTGTCTCCTGAATCCAAACTGGAAGCTGGTTCCACAGAAGAGGGGCCTGAAAACTGAAGGTTCTGCCTCCCATTCTACTTTTAAGTAGTCCTGCAGAGCGGTTTCACAGAGGTTTCACAATGAGCTCACCAGAAACCCTGGCTGATTAGGTCCCACACCCGCTTTCACACCTTGGCTCATGTGATTAGAGGATCACCAGGGGGTCCTTTGTCCCTCTTTGGGGGGCCATTTGACCTTTGAACTGAAGAAGCTTCTCGGATGAGAGGTGAAACGTCTTCAAGCAACTCAAAGAAGTCCAGACGCTTTTCTTTCCAAAATCCATACTTATGTGAATATGCATAAAGGTTTTTTCATGATCCTGGGTCTTTTGACCCAGTGTTTTGTGTCTTCTATTATTGTGATGTATTTTTGGGTTCTGGTTTTCTATTAATTTGGTTTTTGGTTCTGTTCTTCCTTGGTTTAGTGTTTAGTCTTTTCTGCTTGTGTATTTGTGTGTCAAGTCCGTGTTTCTTAGTCTGTGTCTTTGCATGTGTGAGTTCCTGTTTTATTTTATAGCTCTGTGTCTCCCGTCAGTGTTTCTAGTTTCACTCCCCTTCTCTCTTTATGTCCAATCACTCCCAGCCGTGCCTCCCTCCTGTTTCCCATTCCCTGATTACCCTGTGTGTATTTAAGCCCTGTGTTTTGTCGTGTACATTGCTGGTTCGTCTGTGTATCTTCCTCCATTTTCCTGTGAATTCGCCATGTGCTGTTCTCCCTGCAAGTTACCCTCACTCATGTTCAGGTTTTGTTGTTTTAGTTTTACCACTTTAGAGTATTTTCTGTTCTGTTTCGCACCACCTTTTCCTTTGTTTGGTATATCCCTGTCACAATAAAGCTCGCTCACTTCAGAAGCTCCTGCATCTTGGGTCCTTTAATAATTCACACGGCTTGCCCGCAACCCGTGACAGGTTTTTAGTGAAATATAACTCCTGCAGAGAGGCACGAAAAGCCCTGTATCTTATTTTAAAGCTAAATATGTTGTCTAAACAGAGCTACAGACCCATGACACCCAGTTAGGTAGCAGCTATGACCAGCACTACTTGTGGATTTAATAAAAGGAAAAGTAATGTTTGTCACACTACACAGCACACTCATTTGTTTCAGTTCGTCATTTTCCACAAGACAACTTACCTTATATGTACTAATAACCTAATTCTGCTGTGTGCTGTAGGCTACAGCGTACGCTGTACACCTACTTACTGGTTTTAGTTGCATCAGATGATGATCCGATTAGATTAGATGAGATGGCCTTTTTGTCAGTTGCAGTTGCCCACAACTGAGATGACACACTATGCTGACCATACAGTGGGGCAAAAAAGTATTTAGTCAGCCACCGATTGTGCAAGTGCCCCCACCTAAAATGATGACAGAGGCCAGTAATTTGCACCAGAGGTACACATCAACTGTGAGAGACAGAATGTGAAAAAAAAAATCCATGAATACACATGGTAGGATTTGTAAATAATTTATTCGTAAATCAGGGTGGCAAATAAGTATTTGGTCAATAACAAAAATACAACTCAATACTTTAACAACATAACCTTTGTTGGCAATAACAGAGGTCAAACGTTTACTATAGGTCTTCACCAGGTTTGCACACACAGTAGCTGGTATTTTGGCCCATTCCTCCATGCAGATCTTCTCCAGAGCAGTGATGTTTTGGGGCTGTCGCTGAGCAACACGGACTTTCAACTCCCGCCACAGATTTTCTATGGGGTTGAGGTCTGGAGACTGGCTAGGCCACTCCAGGACTTTCAAATGCTTCTTACGGAGCCACTCCTTTGTTGCCCGGGCGGTGTGTTTTGGATCATTGTCATGTTGGAAGACCCAGCCGCGTCTCATCTTCAAAGTTCTCACTGATGGAAGGAGGTTTTGGCTCAAAATCTCACGATACATGGCCCCATTCATTCTGTCCTTAACACGGATCAGTCGTCCTGTCCCCTTGGCAGAAAAACAGCCCCATAGCATGATGTTTCCACCCCCATGTTTCACAGTAGGTATGGTGTTCTTGGGATGCAACTCAGTATTCTTCGTCCTCCAAACATGACGAGTTGAGTTTATACCAAAAAGTTCTACTTTGGTTTCATCTGACCACATGACATTCTCCCAATCCTCTGCTGTATCATCCATGTGCTCTCTGGCAAACTTCAGACGGGCCTGGACATGCACTGGCTTCAGCAGCGGAACACGTCTGGCACTGCGGGATCTGATTCCCTGCCGTTTTAGTGTGTTACTGATGGTGACCTTTGTTACTTTGGTCCCAGCTCTCTGCAGGTCATTCACCAGGTCCCCCCGTGTGGTTCTGGGATCTTTGCTCAACGTTCTCATGATCATTTTGACCCCACAGGATGAGATCTTGCGTGGAGCCCCAGATCGTGGGAGATTATCAGTGGTCTTGTATGTCTTCCATTTTCTGATGATTGCTCCCACAGTTGATTCTTTCACACCAAGCTGCTTGCCTTTTGTAGATTCACTCTTCCCAGCCTGGTGCAGGTCTACAATACTTTTCCTGGTGTCCTTCGAGAGCTCTTTGGTCTTGGCCATGGCGGAGTTTGGAGTCTGACTGTTTGAGGCTGTGGACAGGTGTCTTTTATACAGATGATGAGTTCGCACAGGTGCCATTCATACAGGTAACGAGTGGGGGACAGAAAAGCGTCTTACAGAAGACGTTACAGGTCTGTGAGAGCCAGGGATTTTCCATGTTTGAGGTGACCAAATACTTATTTGCCACCCTGATTTACGAATAAATTCTTTACAAATCCTACCATGTGTATTCATGGATTTTTTTTTCACATTCTGTCTCTCACAGTTGACGTGTACCTCTGGTGCAAATTACTGGCCTCTGTCATCATTTTAGGTGGGGGCACTTGCACAATCGGTGGCTGACTAAATACTTTTTTGCCCCACTGTACATACAGTACACAAACATCACATTGGGGAGACAGGTCAGGCTAGGTAGCAAAAGGGAAAAACAGTGAAATGTGTAACACAGAAAGGCAATCCAGGAGAAAGTCCCCATCACTACATCATGAAAGCACATGACAAGCAACAAGTGGGGTTAGGGGGTGAGAGGTGAGCCCATGTAGACACAGCCATCCTGCCCTGCAACTATTATTCCAGCGCTGGGTTCAGACCTACCGTCTGACCTCGGCCTCGGAGATGAGCATTCAAAGGCATTTGGAGTCTGGGGTGAAAGGGCATGGGATGGGAATGAAGATTCTAAACATAGTTGGCATCGTGTCAGGGACTTTTGTTGTCCAGTTCCAGTCTTGAGACCACAGCTGGCGCCGATGTGGTAGCCACATGAAATGATGTTTTTATTTTCTTTAGTTCCAACAACAGCATGCCCATTTTACTGTCGATGTCCGTCACCGGTCTTTCAATCTCCCGTTGGAAAGCCGTGAGCTTCTCCAATGTCCAGTTCCTCTACACATGCATCGTGTATTCAGTAGGGAACATCCCTCCAGGACACTCAGGCTCTCCTGAGCCCAGGCTTCTTGTTGAGAAGAGGTGTCAATTGCATTCATGGACCAGTTGATCAAATCCATAATTCCTCTTTTAGGTTTTAGAGAACAGACCATGAGAGTCTTCCAGGGTAAAGCAGAAAAAGAATAAAAATAGACGAGAATAGACAAGGACATGAGAAGCCAAGCAGGGAAGATAAGGGAGAGGGAAAACGTGCAACTTGGCAGTCTTTGGCCTCTGAGATAATGTGTTTCTCCTACAGATCCGCACTTCTCAGACAGCAAAAAATGCACTTTCTCTTAGTAGGCTTGTTCCTAGCTAGTAACCATCGTGCTCTGATGTTAAGGGCAATCATTGGTTAATGGCAGTCATGCCACTGATGCAAGCCAGATCCTTTAGCAAAGCTGTGAATAGTTAAATATCATTGTCGAGGTCCACAGACATGTCTTCGCACACACACAAATATTAAAACAAACAAACAAAAAAGCCTCAAGAAAAGGGCACTTGGTGCACCTATCAGGAAAGGGGCAGGTGGGATAATTCAGCAAATCTTTAGAAACTGTTTTAAATGTTTTCACCAGTTCCTAAACTACAGAGAACAGCTGTCTTTTCTTCCCCTGTTCTCCTCTGCATCTTTCTTTCTTTCTTTTTTTCTTTGAGGTAGCAGCCAAGAAAGGTGTAGTTTGTGTCTGTGAACACCCGTCTGTACACCTGTGTGCACAACTGTGTGGATCAGCATGCTCATGCTTGTATTCCAAAGGTTTCTCCATGTAACGATCTGCTAGGGAGTGTGAGGAGCCATAGCCCCATCCCTCACGGCATGAAGCAGGCATGGAGGAGATTTAGGCCCCAGACATCCAGAGTCCCCAAAATACGAGGACCCAAGGAGAACCACCAAGGGGGCAACCGTGCCACCCTCCTGGGAAGAGCTGAGGAGAGCTCCAGACGAGGGGTCATTTACAGAGCAGAAGTCAGAGGGGGCTGCAGTGGCATGCCCGTGGGCTCTGTCGGCAGCCAGCTGTGCTAGAGTGAACGGAGTCACAGGCCCAGAGGTCTGAGGGCCCCCAAACCTCGAAAAAGGCACGACGGAGCCACGGGCGGCAGGCCTCGCCATGCAGCCGCCAGGAGTGAGCCAGTACATACCTAAGTGCCTCGCCCCAAACACCAAGAACCTCCAACGCACCGATGCCTGAGGTCATCAGCCACCGGCAGGAAGTGTGGTGAAGGGAGATAGGCCTCCACACTTTGGAGGGCCTGAGATGTTGTCAGAGAGGTGGAGTCTGAGATCCGACCTGATATATAGACACAGACAAAAATGCACGCACAGACACAAATGAACATGTGTGGCACCCCTGTGAGGGAATGACCACATTAATATTATTTTGTGCAAAACACTCATGTAACGGGACATTTTTCATTACTATATGTATTTATTTTCAGTTTCTTTAAAAGGATAGAAAATCCATGTAACAGGGATTCATTTTATGTTAGAAAGCAGTGAGGGCGGAACTTTGGTGGTTGCTCCGGGGTTTCCGGGTGCAGTAAGTGGAGCCCACCTTCCGCTGCTTCCTCAGACACGTTCTGGAGGAAAGCAGAGATGCATCGTGTCTTCCTTACTCCGCTCTTCACCTGCTTTTACAGGTCGGTAAATGGTGCTCGCACCAAAAATGTTGTTTATTGTTACCATGGTTACCCAAGTTAATGCGAATGACAGAGTTAAGGCGGTCCGCCCGAGTTATTTATATGTAAACATGGGAGAAACCAGAGGAGTGTCTCGTGAATCTCATATAGTGTGTTTTTTAAACAAATAAACAGTTTTTTTTAATATCTTGCTGCTTTTGTATAAGTTCATACTCAAGTTAAAAAACAAACAAACACTAAAGTTATTCTGTTATACCTGCATGCAAAAAATACACTGCACCCAAAACATTTCATAGTTCAACAATACTGATCAATCTAACAAACTTAAACCTACTCCATCCTCCCTATTCTGATATTTTAAAGAGTAAGCAACCAAACTAATAGGGTTCTAAATCTCCTAGCAATAAATAAATAAATAAATAAATACAGAAAATAGGGAACCACCCACCCTCCACCTCATGATGCTTAATCGACGTAATCAACTTTAATTTGATGGAGTGTGAAAAAAATGCACAGAAATAAATTATTTTCCAAGAATAATTAAATAGATTCAACATCTTTTTCAACAGAATTGCAGACTGCACAGATTGTACCTTCCCAAAGGAAAACGTAGTACAGGTTACTAGCAGTGTTGGGCAAGTTTCTTTGAAATAGTAATTCAATTATAGTTACTAGTTACTTCTTCAAAAAAGTAACTGAGTTACTGAGTTAGTAACTCAGTTACAATATTCTAAAAGTAATTAATTACTTGTAACTATTGCTTACTTTAAAAAAAAACAAAGAACGTGTAACCCTCTGGCGTCCAGAGTATAATTGGCCATTTTTTTACTACTCTTGATTTTCCCTCCACATTTTACCTTTAAAAACTATTTACTTTGCCTTATCTGGTATCATTCTTTTTAGCGCAACCTCACGTGCCTGGATTTACAGTTATTTTCTCATTTTTTCATACTGTATAACCAGAATTGATCTAAAATCAGACAAAAAACATAAAATCACAGTAGAAAAAGTTATATTTTTACTGTAACAACCATAAACATGTTTAATGAATCATATTTCATAACTTCAAATGCAAATATTAATTGTCAATTTTAAAATCCTATGCACAAGTTTTGCAAACAACAAAGTTATTTGCATCCATTTACCCTTTTTTAAATAACCATTTCAAACTATTTACAGAACAATCAGCTGTTCTTCAATAAGATGCCACACAAATTATTTGTGCCACTCCAAATATTTGTGTCCACTATAATGGAGAACATCACAGCCTGATACCTGCAGGTCTGACAGCAGCAGGTGTATCACTCCTGTTTCTACCTGGAGATAGCAGTCACCTCATTGTTCTGACACAAAACACAAAACTATCCACAACACTACACACTAACTACACAAGACAACACATGAACTACACACTCCAAACACGCTAAACGTCACAAATCTCTCACATCTCAAAACTCGCTCTCTCTCTTTTCCTGCTCTCTCTCTCTCTCTCGCCGTCACTCCTAAAACTTTTTTTTTGTTTTGTTTCTTTGCTCATAAGCAGAGAGTGCTTGCTAGCACTAACGTGGCGAAACTATTGAGGAAAAAAGGCCGGCGTATATATTGTTTATCATGACTCTGGTTTTACTGGCCTATCGACACAATTTATAAACTGGTATATATCACCTTGTTGCTTTGACTTTAAGTGGTCATGTGATTGACTTACCATGACTCCTTTATTCTTCCTCAGTCAAACAGCAGCACTCATGCGATTGTTTTGCCTCCTTAGCTCCTCAGCGAGCAGCTGCTTAAAGCTGTAGCGTCCGGAAGATGTGGTAAGCTGAACACAGCTTCAACCGTCTGTTTGTTGAAAAATAGTAACGGACCGCGTTTCCTTGTTAGTAACTGTAACGCCGTTGTAACGATAGGAATAGTAATTAGTTAGGTTACTCGTTACTGAAAAAAGTAACGCCGTTAGTAACGCCGTTACTTGTAACGCCGTTATTCCCATCACTGCTTACTAGGGTATATTAGACTTAACAGTTACTATGTACAGTAATGGACTTCTATACATTTTACATGAGATTAAAACTTTGGGTGTAAGATTCAGATAATTATTTATTAAAAGCTAGACATTTTAAATGAGAATAAGAAAGATAAGTATGTCTTTGTGCCCCCTTTTCCCTGTTCATGCCCTATCGGCCCCCCTGGCTAAACTTTGCGAGATCCGCCCCTGCACAGTTACCAGCCGTCAGCTACGTAGAAAATGATCCTGGTGTAGAAAGTAATATTAAATACATTCTAACAACAGCTTATCAAGCTTAAACGTGCTGCTGTTGTTTATCCGCTGGTTTCCTCATTCTGGCCCGAAGTGAGCAATAATCAAACAAGAGAGACGGACTCGCGACAGAAAAGCCGATCAGCTGATCATTGAACAGTTTCACGATTGAAGTAGCAGCAGGAGAGGGAGAGAGAGAAGAGGCAGTCGCTCCAAATATCGGTGGTTAAGCTTAACGCAGGTACGCTTTACAAACATTCAGAGATGAACTTACACACTTGCTTTACTTCTCTCTGGGATAACTTCCTCGGAGATGAAATGCTGGATTGCTAGCGAGGCTACAAATACACACAGCCGCTCTATCACGTGAGCACACTGCTCCGACGTGCTACATTTATGACGCAAGTTACACCATGTCGCAAGTTTTGTGAGATGCTTTTTTTATATTTAATGGATCGGATTACATTTTTTAAATTTTTCTCCGATATCTGATCCAGTAATTTACGTCAGTATCGGCCCAATACCGATACTAATATTGGATCAGTCCATCTCTAATACCTACCTCCTCCAGCTCGTGACTAGTGTTGCTGCATTTTGTTCTTCTCCTCTGCATCTCCCAGCTGCTGCTGGCTCCTTTTTCTCCTCTTTTTTACACACTGCTGAATCTGTCCTGGTGTTTCATCAGGGGTGGAATCAGGGGTGGTTTGTCCCATCTCCTCTCACCTTCTCAGTGTCTCGTAACTCTGGACACTTGCAGAAGAAAATCAAAATCTTCTTGATGCATTCTGAATCATCCAGGAAAGTAAATCTCCAAAAGTTGAATCTGTTCATCTGGACGTAGCGTTTTGTGGGAGAAACGTTTCGTCACTCATCCAAGTGACTTCTTCAGTCTCAGCTGACTGCAGGTTTCCCCAAACCTTATAAACAGTACATTTGCATAATGACTGAAACCAGCCCACTGAAGGAACAATGGGCTGTGAGGTCAGTTCCTTAATCATAATTATGCAAATTCCCATGACCATTGATCAACAATCACTGACCAAAACCCACTGATCAAAGAACACTGATCAATGGCCATGCGTACCATTCACAGAGAGTTGTGGAATGGCTGCAATCACAGCGTTGTAAGATGGCGAAAGATGTACCCTTAGGCCCCCTCCTCGATTCAGAGATGGTCTTTCCCTCTTCACGTAAATGGCCTCCTTGACTCCGCGCTCAAACCAGCGTTCCTCCCTGTCCAGGATGTGTACATCCTCATCGTTGAAAGAGTGTCCACTGGCCTGTAGGTGTAAATAAACTGCAGAGTCCTGGCCTGATGAGGTTGCTCTTCTGTGTTGTGCCATCCGCTTCGCTAGAGGTTGTTTGGTTTCCCCGATGTATAAATCCTGGCAATCCTCCTGGCACTTAACAGCGTACACTATGTTACTCTGTTTGTGTCGGGGGACCCGATCCTTGGGGTGGACCAGTTTCTGGCGCAGTGTGTTTTGGGGTTTAAAAGCCACAGAGACACGGTGTTTAGAAAAAATGCGTCTCAACTGTTCCGATACTCCTGACACATATGGGATCACTACAGGTTTTCGCCTGGGCAGCGGTTGTCCTTCTCTCCTGGATCGGCTGGAGCTTTCTTTAGGCGCTCCCAGCTTTGACAAAAGTCCAGCTGGGATAACCACATTTACTCAGGGCCTTCTTGATGTGATGTTCTTCTGCCTCCCTGGCCACTGTGTCAGTGGGGATGGTGTTCGCTCTGTGTTGTAGCGTCCTGATGACACCCAGTTTGTGCTCCAGTGGATGATGAGAGTCAAACCTTAGATACTGATCCGTATGTGTAGGTTTACGGTACACGTCAGCCTTTAGATGTCCCCCATTACTGATGGAAATCTCACAGTCTAAGAAGGCTAACCTGCCACTTTTCATATCCTCCCTGGTGAATTTGATGTGTCGGTCCACCGAGTTAATGTGATCCGTGAAATGTAGTACGTCCTGAGATTTGATTTTCGCCCAGGTGTCATCCACATATCTGAACCAACGGCTTGGTGGTGTTCCAGGGTAGGATAGCAAAGCCCTCTTTTCCACTTCTTCCATGTACAAATTGGCCACGATGGGTGAAACTGGGGAGCCCATGGCACACCCATGTTTCTGCCTGTAGAACTGACCCTTGTATGTGAAGTAGGTGGAATGAAGACACAGTTCCAAAAGCAAACACACTTGGTCGATGCTGAGAGTGGTCCTGTTGCTGAGGTTGGTGTCATCCTGTAATCTCTTACGGACTACCTCCAACGCTTCCGTGACTGGGATGCAAGTGAAGAGAGATGTAACGTCGTACGAGACCATGGTTTCATCTGCCTCCATAATGACATCTCTCACCTTCTCAACAAAATCCAGGGTGTTCTGGATGTGGTGTTCAGAGCTGCCCACCAGTGGGTTGAGGATCGAAGCCAGAAACTTGGAGATGTTATAGGTGACCGAGTTGATCATGCAGACAATAGGTCTTAAAGGTGCACCCTGCTTATGTATTTTCGGTAAACCATACAGACTTGGTGTAGACTCCCCTGGGTACAGCCTGTGGTATGAGGTCCGGTCGATAGCCTTGTCTTGTTCCAACTGCTTCAGACAGTCTATCACCCTCTTCCTGTAGCCACTTCCTGGGTCTCGTTTCAGGGGCTCATAAGTATTTTCATCACTGAGTAGTGACAAAATCTTCTCATGATAGTCTTTCTGGTTAAGCAATACTGTGCACCTACCCTTGTCTGCCGGAAGGATGATAATGTTGTTGTCATCACTAAGTGAAGTGAGTGCCTTCCTCTCCTCCATGGTGATGTTGGATGCTGGGGGCTTTGCATTGCTGAGACAGGCCGAAACTTTCGTCCGTAGTTGCTCTGCTTCCACTTCTGCAATATTGTTGTTGCGAATTGCTGTTTCTGTGGCTGTGATCAGCTCCACTAGCGGGATTTGTCTCGGTGTGACGGCAAAATTCAACCCTTTAGCAAGGATGTACACACAAAACGCTACGTCCAGATGAACAGATTCAACTTTTGGAGATTTACTTTCCTGGATGATTGAGAATGCATCAAGACGTTTTAACCCACTTTGGCAAGGACTGCCTAAAGCTTGTACGTCAGTATGAGCAAACAGCACGTAAGATGGCGGACTACAGGAACCACCTGAGATTCAGCCTCAGATGCCGACAAAACAGGATTACTCCTAAGAGTCTGCAAATGAGCTCTTCAGTTAAAGGCTTCCGGGCAACAAAAATCCTCCAGAAGGCACAGCATCAGTTGCTTAATGAACGGGTGAGGCAGACAAATTTTACCATCGACACGCTAAAATCTCAAGAGGAGCGGATCCGACGGAGACTGACTATGCTTTTAGATGAGAATACTCTTAAAAAGGTGTTTGACTTCACTGAGAAGGCTCGTCTAGCACAGCACAAGAAGTCTAAGACCAGGCAACAAAGGAAGTTTGACTTACTTGTTGTACGTCGGAAACCACCGCAAAATACGGACAGTGTCCTCAGTGGCCAGAAGAGACAAGGATGCGACACAGAGGATGTGGACAAGTGGGTGAAGAATTTGTCTGACAGACAGCTTACCCAAACAGAGAAAAACATCCTTGCTAAAGGGTTGAATTTTGCCGTCACACCGAGACAAATCCCGCTAGTGGAGCTGATCACAGCCACAGAAACAGCAATTCGCAACAACAATATTGCAGAAGTGGAAGCAGAGCAACTACGGACGAAAGTTTCGGCCTGTCTCAGCAATGCAAAGCCCCCAGCATCCAACATCACCATGGAGGAGAGGAAGGCACTCACTTCACTTAGTGATGACAACAACATTATCATCCTTCCGGCAGACAAGGGTAGGTGCACAGTATTGCTTAACCAGAAAGACTATCATGAGAAGATTTTGTCACTACTCAGTGATGAAAATACTTATGAGCCCCTGAAACGAGACCCAGGAAGTGGCTACAGGAAGAGGGTGATAGACTGTCTGAAGCAGTTGGAACAAGACAAGGCTATCGACCGGACCTCATACCACAGGCTGTACCCAGGGGAGTCTACACCAAGTCTGTATGGTTTACCGAAAATACATAAGCAGGGTGCACCTTTAAGACCTATTGTCTGCATGATCAACTCGGTCACCTATAACATCTCCAAGTTTCTGGCTTCGATCCTCAACCCACTGGTGGGCAGCTCTGAACACCACATCCAGAACACCCTGGATTTTGTTGAGAAGGTGAGAGATGTCATTATGGAGGCAGATGAAACCATGGTCTCGTACGACGTTACATCTCTCTTCACTTGCATCCCAGTCACGGAAGCGTTGGAGGTAGTCCGTAAGAGATTACAGGATGACACCAACCTCAGCAACAGGACCACTCTCAGCATCGACCAAGTGTGTTTGCTTTTGGAACTGTGTCTTCATTCCACCTACTTCACATACAAGGGTCAGTTCTACAGGCAGAAACATGGGTGTGCCATGGGCTCCCCAGTTTCACCCATCGTGGCCAATTTGTACATGGAAGAAGTGGAAAAGAGGGCTTTGCTATCCTACCCTGGAACACCACCAAGCCGTTGGTTCAGATATGTGGATGACACCTGGGTGAAAATCAAATCTCAGGACGTACTACATTTCACGGATCACATTAACTCGGTGGACCGACACATCAAATTCACCAGGGAGGATATGAAAAGTGGCAGGTTAGCCTTCTTAGACTGTGAGATTTCCATCAGTAATGGGGGACATCTAAAGGCTGACGTGTACCGTAAACCTACACATACGGATCAGTATCTAAGGTTTGACTCTCATCATCCACTGGAGCACAAACTGGGTGTCATCAGGACGCTACAACACAGAGCGAACACCATCCCCACTGACACAGTGGCCAGGGAGGCAGAAGAACATCACATCAAGAAGGCCCTGAGTAAATGTGGTTATCCCAGCTGGACTTTTGTCAAAGCTGGGAGCGCCTAAAGAAAGCTCCAGCCGATCCAGGAGAGAAGGACAACCGCTGCCCAGGCGAAAACCTGTAGTGATCCCATATGTGTCAGGAGTATCGGAACAGTTGAGACGCATTTTTTCTAAACACCGTGTCTCTGTGGCTTTTAAACCCCAAAACACACTGCGCCAGAAACTGGTCCACCCCAAGGATCGGGTCCCCCGACACAAACAGAGTAACATAGTGTACGCTGTTAAGTGCCAGGAGGATTGCCAGGATTTATACATCGGGGAAACCAAACAACCTCTAGCGAAGCGGATGGCACAACACAGAAGAGCAACCTCATCAGGCCAGGACTCTGCAGTTTATTTACACCTACAGGCCAGTGGACACTCTTTCAACGATGAGGATGTACACATCCTGGACAGGGAGGAACGCTGGTTTGAGCGCGGAGTCAAGGAGGCCATTTACGTGAAGAGGGAAAGACCATCTCTGAATCGAGGAGGGGGCCTAAGGGTACATCTTTCGCCATCTTACAACGCTGTGATTGCAGCCATTCCCCAACTCTCTGTGAATGGTACGCATGGCCATTGATCAGTGTTCTTTGATCAGTGGGTTTTGGTCAGTGATTGTTGATCAATGGTCATGGGAATTTGCATAATTATGATTAAGGAACTGACCTCACAGCCCATTGTTCCTTCAGTGGGCTGGTTTCAGTCATTATGCAAATGTACTGTTTATAAGGTTTGGGGAAACCTGCAGTCAGCTGAGACTGAAGAAGTCACTTGGATGAGTGACGAAACGTTTCTCCCACAAAACGCTACGTCCAGATGAACAGATTCAACTTTTGGAGAAAATCAAAATCTGTTAAGTTGCAGGATGAAAACAGTTTTCTAATAGAATCAGACTTTATGTTTTTTAATCAGAGAGAAAAAAAACATACAGAAAGGGGAAACAGGAATTTGGACCCTGAATTTGGACAAAGCCAGGGAGAGAGACTGGGGGAACGGCTCTAAGGGCACCTTACACTGGAGAAGAATAAAGGAGTCTGACCTTTTACCCATTTCACAAGCTCCCTGTTTCACACCAACATTTCTCAGGGGATCAGGCCTGTGGTAAAAAGACTGCTTCCTGTTTTCTTTTGTTTGTTTTTTCACTCCTTCCCTCTAAAGAAACTTTGAGGTGTCAGCACAAACTGTGGCTCAGCAAGTGAGGTGTTAACTTAACTGTGACTTGGAGAACTCTTACAGCTGTGATATCGAGTGATTCAATCATTCAAGCACATTTTCTTTGTATAAACGATTCCACCGATTTAAAGCTCACAGTCAAAGAAGACACAGACACATTGCAAACTAATGTCTTTGTGGAAGTATCACATGAACACTAACCACAGTGAACCAGACCAGTTCAAACCTGTACATCAGTCAGGTTTCACTATCAGTCAGTTTGGTCTGAGCTGCTCAGACAGACAAACACTTAGAAAAAGGCTCACGTGCACACTGGCTTTATCTCGAGGTTTGAAGTCTCGATTCTGGATAAAGATACCTTCAAACTTTTTACTGAGATCAACAGTTGCTAGTTTTTTTTTAAACTGTTCTTTTGTCTCTCATTGCCATCCTAAAATGTTACCATTGATTTCTACTTGCCAGCAGGACCCACAGTGGGCCCACAGACTGCGAAGCCTTTGATTTATTATTTATTGCTGCAGTCATTGGAACATTTAGAGAATAATGATAATTTCATGGAAACCAGTTTGAACTGATTATATCTAAATGAATGTGTAAAATCAGCTCTAAACAAATCATTAAAGCAGAGCAGGTATTCACTGTTGTGAGACAGGAAGTCAAAGTTTCCAGTTAAAAGAAGTAGAAGAAGAAACATGGAGCTGATAAAGTGTAGCATGAGTTTGTCATGAAGAGGCTTCCTGCTCTGCAGCAAACTGTTCACTTCAGATTGGATTAAGGACACAGCTCAGCTAAAAATGACTTCCACTAACACACTGAGTGTTTCTGTGATCTGCAGTGGAACCAGTTTAAAGGGTCACTATGATAGAAACTACAATAGAAACATCATTTTAATGCTGCGCTCATTAACAGGACAGAAAGCCTCCAACAAACATTTTTAAAGTTTCTGTTTTTGTTTGATACCAGGTCCCCTCAAAAAACTGTGTTCCTCATTAAGGTTTCACTTGACTTTCCTGAACTCAGTGTCAGATGATCATCTTCAGCAAAAATCTCCATAGTTCACAGAAACAGACTCACAGCTGGACAAACGAGGCCAAGAGAAATCAGATAAACAGCAGGTTTGAATTCATTTTTTTATTCTTTCAAACATTAGTTTGTTCTTTTAATTGTTTTACCTGCTTCTGTAACTTGAAGCACTGAAAGATCCTCCAGGACTTTTCTTCTACTTTATTTGAATATGTCTCTTTCTACTGTAGTTTCACATCTGAACTTTAACCAAGTATAAAATGAAAGTACAGATTCTATATTTATGTAATGAACATGGTTTTAAATCAGTGACAAGTTGTCTGCATTTATTTATTTTTGCTAAAAACACTTCTAAATCTACCTGTAATTCTATTTTAGAATCTTCCACCACTGCTGACTCACTTGTTTTCCACACAAAAGGGAATACAGACTGTTAAAAAAAAACAGTCTAATAAATGATTTTCTCTCATTCAGTCACTGGTGGTGTGCTGTTGAGCTCTTTTTGTTATGCAGTGAAATCATTTTTATGTTGTCTACATCTGGGAATATTTGACTGGTTTTGACTGAATGTTGTTTTTGGCCACACAAACTGTTTATGTTGTTGTGGTACATTAGATTTCATTTCGACAGCATGGTAAAAATTCCCTCATGATCTCATCATATCTCCATTTGAATTCATATTTTCAATAAAAGCCATTTAACAGCTTTATCATTGTAAATAAGTGATGTACAAACAGAGTGAGCATTTCTGAGGCCATGGAGAGAAAAGAGGAGCACAAACACTGACTGTGAGCTCACCAGCACACACATTTACACTTGGTTTTTGTTCAACTGAGGTGGTAAGTTGTGAAATACAAATACTTTGTTTCTGAGTATTTATTTTTCACACAGATTTTTACTGTTACTCCCAACATTATTTAAACATTATTATTCAAACAAATATCTGTACTTTATGATCCTCACATTTTCAGAAAAGGGTTGTTACTTTTGGTTTAACACTTATGAAGGGAATTATTATTTCACATCACTGCAAGCCTTTACACATCAAACCAATCGGAGCCTAAAAAGAAACACATGACAGGCAGTCATGTTCAGATGAAAGAGAAAAAACTGTGTGCACAGTCAGGGGTAGACAGGGACTACATGTCATGAACCAAAGGTTCACCCAGGAAAGTGGACCTAGAGTGCAGACACCACTCTAGCGAGGAACTATCTACAGGGATATTTATTTGCAACGTCAAACCACGCAATTAAACAAAGGCTTGTAGCCACGAGGGATAAGGGATTGGCACACAGAGGGATTACCCTAGTATGACTGGTCGCAGGAGTGATGATAGGGAGGGGAACAATGAGCCAGGAGGAATTCTGTAGGAGGTTATTGCAGGATGAAAAGCAGGGGCTTGGCAATTGGAAACAGGTGAGTGATTCACCTTACTTTGCCAGTCTGAGTTAGATATCACTCACGGGGGTGAGGTCTATGGAAGGTTCCTTGGGACTCCTTAGATGTAACATGAGGGTTGTAGGACAGGCAAGGAAGCAGGCAGGGAGAAGTTCCAGGTGAGGGGGAGCCAGGAATGTGATTCCTCTAAACACAGGGAAAGCAAAGTTACTTGAAGAAGAATAAAACAAGAAAAAAAAAAACCCTCAGAGGGTCAGTCTAGTTACCGGCGTAAAGAGCATAACAAACTGGCAAGAAAAAGCCGGTTGCATAGGGTTACATAGCTCTCCCTGCAGATAGGATATAGGTGAAGGGCTGGAGGTCCCGCCCAAGAGGGAAAGACCTGCAGCCACAGATGGAACACCTCAAGACACTCCCACTGAACATGACACTACAGGTATCCATAAGTTGTGGAAGAGCACTTAAGCCTTTAACTGGAGATGCTGAACAGGAGCAAGCATAAACGGAGTAATGTTGTTTTTAGTGGCAGTGCATTTCAAATGTCATATTTAATTGACAACACTTTAAAGTGAGGCTCTGCTGTTGAGAGGATAAATCAAGCATGTGCAGTTTGGGAAATAAGAAAGAGGGCGAAGCTTCTACAGGTCTGTTATGAGTCACTTTTATGGAGCACATGCAGAGTTATACTAAACAGACCTAAACTTACAAGCACACAACACAGATCAGAGTGGCAAAAGGCTGATTAAGGCCTAGCTGAACCACAAAGGGTGTTCCACAGCACCTGCTGTCAGATTAACTGTTACTCTGGTAGCTTAGCTTACAGAGCAGCTAACGGTTAGAGTATGAACTCTCTGTAAGCAGTCGGCTTGGTCCTGGGCATTGTTACTGTTAATAAGGCTGCTCTCTGCCATTTTTACAGCCATGTTTGGCCTGCTACTTTGTGGGACTACAGTAATGGAGGGATTGGGAGGCTAAAATTGGCTCTCTGTGACACTTTTTAGTAGTGAACTAATGAAAGCTTTGTCTCAGATGAAGCAGGAAAGAAGCAGCTGATATTTGGACAGCACACATGATGGAAAGGAGGATTTCAGTTGATGTGCACATGAATGATTTGTGTTTCCTCTGCAGGTGAAGGTAGAAAGTGTGTGTGAGCTGAATTGAGCAGCATGGATCAGTGTGAGGACAGAGAGGAGGGAGTCCCTCCCTCTAAAAGCACTCTGTGTGGGGAACATGAGAGCCAGACCAAAGCTCAGAGGTGAGATGACCATCTCTAACTGTCCATGACTCTTCTCCATGTCACAGCTCAGCACTCACATCACTGCTCCATCATTATTCACAGGAAGAAACGAGGAACTAAACGCAAACATGAACCTGAACCTGAACCCAGCTGTGTGTCTTTAAAGAGTGATGGGTCAGAGGGCGTTGGTGAAGATTTTAAATCAGATGTGTGTCGTCCTGCAGAGAGGTAATGTGTGTGTAAATGTTGTTGTGACTCGGTGTTTGTTAATAAATCCTCCACCATGTTTTAATGTCATCTCAGCTCTTTTTCACACACACTTCTATGTTCATATGTGAAGCATGTGTGTTAGAGTGTTTCAACAAATACAGCAGTCAGAGTGTAAAGAGTGGATGTTGTAGGAGGTGTTTCTGTAGTAAAGAGATTGACTGTCTGTAGGACTCCAGATGCCACAGCAGGTGTCTCCTTTGTGCTTTGCTTCAAACACAGTGTAGGGAGGGCACCTGATTCTAGAGCAGCTTTAGAAACCTGATGTTAAACTGGTGCCTTTTTCTTGGAAAATAAGCCTATCTTGGATTTCCATAATTCAAACGTTGGGTGCACACAGATGTTTGCTTTAGCAGCAATATAAGTAGTTAATCTAAATTAACACTCAACTGTGTTAAATGCACCCAAGATGCTTATTTAAATCCAAGAAATCACCATTCTCCTTTTTTGCAAATATATGGAATTCTTCATTAAACTATGTCTTAATGCACGGTCAATTAATTGAACTAATTTGACTATTTTTTCTTTTGTTTTTAATCTTTATTTTTGAAGTCAAATGTTTTTTCCTTATTTGACTTCATATTTCATTTACAGTCATCTTTTTATTTCTAAAAATGATATTTTCTATGCTTAATATTTCAGATGCTTTGCAACAAAATCTTTTTAAGATTCAAGATTCGTGATTCAAGTTTTTTTTTTTATTTGTCACATGCTACAAGTCCAACACACAGTAAAATGTACCCTGAAAAGCTCATCAACTGTGCAAAAAAGAGAGAGAACATTATATACATATAGATTAAATGAATACAGGAGGACATTATGTGGACTAAGTAGCATATTGTGCAACAAGTAAGTGCATTATGTACATTAAATTAATGAAATAAAATAGAAAATGTAGATAAAATAGACAATCTGGGAATTTGAAATTGAAAATCTGAAAAATGTACACTGTGCGAGTGTTTGTTAAAGTGTCTAGAACACTCAGGCTGGGATGTGTTAGGAATAAGTAGAGATAGTGTCTGTCTCCTGAATTCAAACTGGAAGCTGGTTCCACAGAAGAGGGGCCTGAAAACTGAAGGCTCTGCCTCCCATTCTACTTTTAAATACTCTAGGAACAACAAATAGTCCTGCAGTGTGAGAGCGAAGTGCTCTAATAGGGTGATATGGTACTTCAAGGTCATTAAGATAAGATAAGGGCCTGATTATTTAAGACCTTGTATGTGAGGAGCAGGATTTTGAATTCAATTCTGGATTTAACAGGAAGCCAATGAAGGGAAACCAATACAGGAGAAATATGCTCTCTCTACTCCCTGTCAGGACTCTTGCTGCAGTAATTTGGATTAACTGAAGGCTTTTCAGGGATTTTTAGGACTTCCTGATAATAAGGAATTACAGTAGTCCAAGCTGGAAGTAATAAATGCATGAACTAGTTTTTTAGCGTCATTCTGAGACAGGATATTTCTAATTTACAGATGTTGCACAAATGGAAGAAAGCAGTCTTACATATTTGTTTAATATGTGCATTGAAGGACATGTCTTGGTCAAAAATGACTCCAAGGTTCCTCACAGTTTAACTAGTTGGTGTGTGTTGTGTGGCTTCATGATAGAGTTGGGTGTCATCTACATAGCAGTGAAAATGTATACTACATCTTCTAATGATACTGCCTAAGGTAAGCATGTATAATGTAAACCGAATTGGTCCTAGCACTGAACCCTGTGGAACACCATAATTGACCTTAGTGTGTGAAGAGGACTCTCCATTTACATGTACAAATTGGAGTCTATTAGATAGATATGATACAAACCACTGTGGTACAGTACCTGCAATACCTACAGCATGTTCTAATCGCTCTAATAGGATATTATGGTCAACAGTATCGAACGCTGCACTGAGGTCTAGCAGGACAAGCACAGAGATGAGAAAAAGAGTCTAACTTAACATCGATGGTACTAAGAGTAGCTGTAGATGATATTACATCTGTGGGATGATTTTTGGTAATTTTCTCTCTAATGATTAGAATTTTATTTGTGAAGAAGTTCATGAAGTCATTACTAGTTAACGTTAAAGGGATTGTTGGCTCAGTAGAGCTCTGACTTTTTGTCAGCCTGGCTACAGTGCTGAAGAGAAACCTGGGGTTGTTCTTATTTTCTTCAATCAGTGACGAATAGTAAGATGTTCTGGCTTTGTGGAAGGCTTTCTTATAAAGCAGCAAACTATTTCTCCAGGCTAAATGATGATCCTCTAAATTTGTGACACGCCATTTCCTCTCAAGCTTATGAGTCATCTGCTTTAGGCTACGTGTTTGAGAATTATACCACGGAGTCAGGTACTTCTGATTTGAGACCTTAGTTTTCACAGGAGCTACAGTATCCAGAGTCGTACGTAGTGAGGAGGTAAAATTATTAACAAGATAATCGACCTCTGTTGGAGTAGCGTTCAGGTAGCTGCTCTGCTCTATGTTGGTATAGGGGATTGAAGATGATAACAGTGGGTGGATTATATTCTTAAACTTAGTTACATGCCTTCAGAAAGACATCTACTGTGATAAAAGTCTACTCTCCACTGCTGTGTAATCAATTATTGTAAATGTAAATGTTATCAGGAAGTGATCAGACAGGAGAGGGTTTCAGGAAACACTGTTAAACGTTCATTTTCTATGCCATATGTTAAAGCAAGATCTAGAGTGTGATTAAAGTGGTGGGTGGGTTCTTTTACATTTTGAGAGAAGCCAATTGAGTCTAATAACAGATTAAATGCCATGTTGAGTCTGTCATTTTTAGCATCTACGTGGATGTTAAAATCACCCACAATAATTATTTTATCTGAGCTGAGCACTAAATCAGATAAAAAGTCTGAGAAATCAGAGAGAACCTCTGTATAAGGCCCAGGTGGACGATATATGATAACAAGTAAGACTGGTTTCTGAGTTTTACAGCTGGGGTGGACGAGGCTAAGCAAATGAATTAAAAGTCTGTCTGGGTCTTTGGTTGATTAATAGGGTGGTGTGAAAAATTGCTGCCACACCGCCCCTTCGGCCTGTTCTTTGAGATTTCTGGTAGTTAGAATGACTCTGGGGTGTTGATGGGATGTGGATACTGTATTGTTCTTTCTATGTGATTTTTATGTTTAAGTTGTTTATTGTTGGTTTTTAGTTTGTTTTTTGTCTGTTTGGGAGCTTACCCAGATAGCAAGGAAACATTGAAACAATGTTGAGTCAATATCAGGCGACGTCATTGAAGCAACGTTGAAGTGTGACGTTGACCCAACATCACTCTTGCACCCATTTTTAACGTTGAAACAACGTCAGGTTTTGATGTTGAATCAATGTTGAAACCTGACATTGATTCGACGTTATATTTTCTAACACTGTTGACATTGAAACAATGTCAGATTCTGATATTGAAACACTGTTGAGCTATGGTATTGATTTTCCACCTCTTTCGTACAGTTGCTTTTTATTGAAAAAAAACAAAAAAACAAAAAAGGTCAATAGACATGTATCATTTGCAAAATACTTTATTAAAAGACAAAGTTTCCTATTTACATTTCTATGTTTCACGTCACTTTTTATTATTTACTCCGGGATGGGGATGGATGATGTGCGTCCTGCGTGCCACCCGTACGATCTGGAGCATATCTGAGCCATTTCTGGACTGCTTGAGCAAAGACCAACTCAGACATAGAGTTCGCCCCTACCTGCTGCGCCAGGCCATCTAGGACAAAAATAGACAGACAAAAAAAACAAAGACAAAAAAAGGGAATTAGAGCACATGAATAAGCTCTTGTTAATTGTCTTCAGCAGGGAGAAAGTATGTAAACTCCTAGGCTGATAGACATGAAAATCACCAGGTGGAAATCAGCAAACTGCCGCATTTGATTCCCAAAGAGCTATAAGCTGAAAATCTGATATGTCTTAGCATGGTGTGCCGTGTATCCTTTAAAAAAAAGAAAAAGAAAACATGGGGTCCTCGGGCTGTACAAAGTGTACAACCCGAGGACAAAACAAGCCGAAGACCAAAGACTCCATCTCCAGATTAACCGGACATGAAAGTCTTGTTATTAAGAAAGACAAAGTAATATAGCAAAAAACAGACATAGGAAATGTGAAACGCACCCAGCACATCAATTGATCCCTTTATTGTTCACTTTAGGCTCATAAAACTACAATAAATGTTAAAACTTACCAAATATGCATCTGCACAGCGCTGTCTCTTTAAATGCCCTTTTTTGCTTTGTCTGGTCCTTGGTTTTTTTTCCCCTGCCCAGTTGAGTACAGAGGCCAGCTCCTTTGTAATGGCATAAACCATTACACGGCGGACTCGCACCTCCAGTGTGGTCCAGCAGCACCAATCAACGCAAAGCGTCTCACCTATAGACACATTTTATGAGATGGAATTAGCGTGTCTCATGTCTTAAATGTGTATGCAAGTGCTTGTGTGTTTACTTCATGTAATTGATGATAGAAACATGTCATTTAGTTTTCCCTAAAGCCTGATTTTCAAGTCATACAAAGAATAAACCAAAGTATTGGCAGTACAATGTATTTCTATTCCCTTTTGTTGGATATTCATTTGTTAGTTCTTGTAACTGCTAAAAGTGTTTACTAGTTTTTGCCTGTCACATATATTTGTTATACCATGTAAACTGTGAAATTCCAAGATTTTCAAACTTGCCTTGTAATAGTGGCCTCACAGAGTCTCTGGAATCTGCAGGAAAAAAAAAAATCACAACAAGATGACATTCAGGAGTATAAATTGGTTTTTTTTTTAGATAAGAGTACAATGACATTGTGATGCAGCTTTAAAGCTTTTTTAAAAGCATACCATCTATAGGGAAGACATGTCTGTGAAGGTTCTCAGTCATCCAGGTCATCGTAGTCAAAGGAGTTTGCAAAGAAAAGCGTCTGGACTTCTTTAAGTTGCTTGAAGACGTTTCACCTCTCATCCGAGAAGCTTCTTCAGTTCTAAGGTCAAATGGCCGAGAGTCCCAGATTTAAACCCAGTGGGAGTATCCCCCCAAGGAGGGACAAAGGACCCCCTGGTGATCCTCTAATCACATGAGCCAAGGTGTGAAAGCGGGTGTGGGACCTAATCAGCCAGGGTTTCGGGTGAGCCCATTGTGAAACCTGGCCCCACCTTGTCATGTGAATTCCTGAGGTCAGATGGCCCAGGATGTGAGTGGGCGTTAAGGCGTCTGGGGAGGGAACTCAAAACTGGATTATAGATGGCAGACAGATGGTGTCGTAAACCACCGCCTCTGTTCAAAGATGGTCGCTCACAGTGGACATAGATGGCCTCTTTCACTCCTCTTTCAAACCATCTGTCCTCTCTGTCCAAAATGTGAACATTGGCATCCTCGAAAGAGTGTCCTTTATCCTTAAGATGCAGATGGACTGCTGAGTCTTGTCCTGTGGAGGTGGCTCTTCTATGTTGTGCCATGCGCTTGTGAAGTGGCTGTTTGGTCTCTCCAATGTAGAGGGAAGACATCAGACTCTGCATGCTGGCGAGATCGCAAAGCTGTGTCGGTTTGTGCCGGAGTGGCGAAAGGTGCCGGAAGCTGGGTGGGGCATTATGATGGTTGCTATCAGTGGGCTGGGGGGCAGACTGCGGAGTGATGAGGGCTGTTTAGAAAAAGATAATTTTTTAAGTATTTAAGAATACAGACAACTTGTCAAAAAGTTTCCTTGTGTCAGACACAGATATGTACACAGACACTAGACAGTATTTTATTACCTGGTATTTTCACTCGAGGAGCCTGGGGAAACCGTTTTTTTGTAGGCTGCTCATGCTCTGAGTCCGTATATGTGTACAGGGGATTTGGTCTAAAGAAAAGAAATTGAAAACGGTCTTAAGTAATTGTAAATATGCTTTTGGCATATTGTTTCCTAAAGTTAGTTTGATTTCTAACAACACACACAGGAAACAGAGACGTGCAAGAAGGTACAGTATACAATGAATTTTTGAAGTGCACAAGTGTACACGGCTTTGCATTTTTAAAAAGTTTACAAACTTCCACTTTTTGGACTATATTATGTGGTGATATTGCAGTATGCAAGCACCACAGATATGTATAAAAGACAAGATCATAAATTCTTAACAATCAAAGATATGTTTGTGAATAAAAGGGTTTTACTTGTGCTTTCTTTTAAGACTGGTCTGGGTTTCTTCTTCGGACTGAAGGTCAGATCACAGTGTTCACGTAGAGATCTCTGAAGACTGCGTTCTGCTTCGTGAAATGTGCCTGGAAATACAAACACAATGTACGGCCAGACATACATTACGTGTGGACAAAAGGTGCAAACGCATAGAAAAATCATGCGGTTTCAAAAATACGCTGGTACGTGTGGATGTAGCCTTATTCATTATTCAAGGCACAAACGGAAAGTCATGTACGTGTGCAACGTACAGTCACGTGGGCATGCTGCGTGAGCATTCAAACTGAGTCTAAAGTTTTCGTGTGCGAATTGAAGCGAGTGCTCTCCAATCATCAAAAGTAACAAAGTCATTGAACACGTTTATACAGTTAACTTTATGTTTATCAATCATATATCACAGATTTAGAATTTTTTGTAGTACTAAGCAACTACAGAGCGAAAGTCTGGGTCAAGCGCCGAGGCGACGGCAAGAAGAAAGGAAACCTCGAAGCGTTAAAGCTAGCTTTGTAAGGGAATATAACGAAGAAATTATGAAACGAAAATGTTTTCTTTGTTGATATACTTTGTTCGCAGTGCAATTTATTTGTTGCCGGATTGTAAGAAGTAGACACAATTTCCGGCTCGTAAATAACAGTAAAAAACTCGTTAATGTACAACATTAACGAGTTTTTTTACTGTTATTCAAATGCAAACATGGAAATAACGAGTAGGAAAAAAAAATCATTCATTCTTACCTTATACTAATCGTGGTGCAGGCCAGTGCAGTGCATGACCTGATGCCTTCTCCGGTCAATTCCGCTGAGAGTAAATCAAATGTCCCGCTCTACTGTAGAAGACAATGAATACCTGGGGGGATGTACCAATGTGAGAGGGGTGCTGCCGAATAGTCCAAGTGATAGCTGCTTTAATTTCCCGGTCAACTATACATAAATTGCACGTAGACATGATTTTTTTAAAGCTGGTGAACTAGACCAAGTCATTGATAACAAATGAACAATAAATCTACTTTCTCTGGTACTTTATACCCGATCAGTTGCAGTGCAATTTAATGCTCAACTACAAATCGATGGTTTTTGATGGTGACCGGAGCCGAATGATCGTCAACTATAAATAGACGTTTTCTCGACGTTGTTGTTGTCACCTGGTCGACTATAAATAGATCAAATATCAATGACAAAAAAACAACGGTGAATCAACATCGTTACAACGTCCCTATAGTAAGACCGTCGGTTTACCAAAGTATTTCAATGTTGTTACAACATTGGCATTTCAACCCCAACCATATACGACGGTTCGGATGAAAAATCAACATAGATTCAATGTCGTCTTGCTATCTCGGTACACAGTCTCTATGGAGATGGGGGTTTTTTTGAGGGGGGGGTAGCAGGAGGAGAGAAGCTGCAGAGAGGCGTGTAAGACTGCAACTCTGCTTCCTGGTCCCAACTCTGGATAGTCATATTTTGGGGGGTTTAATAAATTTGTCCATATTTCTAGAAATGACAGCTGCTCCATCCAAAGTGGGATGGATGCCGTCTCTCCTAACAAGACCAGGTTTCCTCCAGAAGGTTTGCCAATTATCTATGAAGCCCACATCGTTTCTGGGACACCACTCAGACAGCCAGCAATTTAAGGAGAACATGCGGCTAAACATGTCACTCCTGGTCTGATTGGGGAGGGGACCAGAGAAAACTACAGAGTCCGACATTGTTTTGGCAAAGTTACACACCGATTCAATATTGATTCTAGTGACCTCCGATTGGCGTAACCGGGTGTCATTACTGCCGATGTGAATTATGATCTTACTGTATTTACGTTTACCCTTAGCCAGCAGTTTTAAATTTCCTTCAATGTCGCCTGCTCTGGCCCCTGGAAGACAATTGACTATGGTTGCTGGTGTCTCTAGCTTCACATGTCTGAGAACAGAATCACCAATTACCAGAGTTTGACCCCCGGCAGGTGTGTCTCCTAGTGGGGAAAAACGGTTAGACACATGAACAGGTTGGTGGTGTACCTGGGGCTTCAGTTTAGGACTATGCTTCCTCCTCACCGTCACCCAGCCGCCCTCTTTCCCCAGCTGCTTGGGGTCTGCCGGGGAACAGCTAGCGGGGCCTGCGCTATCTTCGGCTGCACCAGCTACAGCGGCCTGGCTAGCTACGGGGGAATGAAGTGTGCGAAGCCGAGTCTCCAATTCAATAATCCTGGCCTCCAAAGCTGCAAATATGCTACATTTGTTACAGGTATCATTACTCCTAAAGGAGGCCGAGGAGTAACCAAACATCTGACACAATAAGCAGGAAAGTGCAGGAGGAACAGGTGAAGTAGCAATGGTGCTAACGAGTCGGCTACAAGCTAAGCTAAGCTAGCAAAATTGTACAGAGACAGTGAGTGAATACTTTGGCTATAAATTCGGAAGTGAGTACACAGAAATTGTGCTTCGGATGAATCACATGAAGATTATACTTTGAAAAAAAGAATGTATTTAAAAGTTTTAATTAAATTGCTAAGCAGATAAGCTACTCAGAAACACCACTGTGTTTGAGCAGGAACCGGAAGTTATACTCTACCACAGAGCGATAGAGTATCACTGTAGTACTGTCATACTGTCTTCAAGCAACTTAAAGAAGTCCAGACGCTTTTCTTTGCAAGTTCCTTTGACTGTAGTACTGTAGCTAAACAGGCATGCTTGCAAGTTACAAGTAGAATGTTTCTCCTAAGCCCTTGCACGTTCAGTGGCTTCTAAATTATCATGTCACTAATAAAAGCCCTGGTGGTTCCACCCTTATTCAGGTGCAGGTGACTGTTCAACAGGTTGCCAAGGGCTTTTTTCATTAAGGTAGAGTCCCTCTCTCAGCCACTCTCAAAGGAGGGAATCGCAAGTTCGGGAATGTTATAGCCTGTTGTGAGGAAGGGGTATGAATTAGCTGTTGGTAGTTGATGTGGATTGGATTGAGTCAGGGCTGGAGTGTGGAATTACTCTTCTTGGGCAGGGGTAGCGAAGGCTGCATTAAAAACTGCGATGGAGGGCAAGAGTTATCAAGTGTTAAATTAGCAGACCGGTATGCAGAAGGAAGAGTTTAATGTAACAATTGGGGCAGAGATTGAGATTGGATTCCTGGAAGAAGAGCTGCCCAGGACACTGAGCCACAGAAAGTGTTAGAGGCTGAGCACACAAGGACACCAGAGGCTGATCGGTGGGACAAGTTGAAGCCTTTAGTGAGATTAGTGGGGGCTTGCCTTCCTATCCTCCAAAGGGCATGGTTATGCTCTAGAACAGGAGTGGACAATCTCAGTCCACGAGGGCCGGTGTCCCTGCAGGTTTTAGATGTGTCCTCGAACCAACACAGCTGATTTAAATGGCTAAATTAGCTCCTCAGCATGTCCTGAAGTTCTCCAGAGGCCTGGTAATGAACTAATCATGTGATTCAGGTGTTGACCCAGAGTGAGATCTAAAACCTGCAGGGACACCGGCCCTCGTGGACTGAGATTGCCCACCCCTGCTCTAGAATGATTAGGTTCCTGTGCTTTCTCTTTCTCTCTGTGCTTTCTCTTCACAGTGTGCTTTGAGGTAGGAGCCAAAAAGGGTGTAGTTTGTGTGTGTGAGCACCCGTGTGTACACCTGTGAGAATGAGAGTGGTATTTAAAAGGTTCCTTCATGTAATGATCTGCTAGAGGATGTGGGGGGCCACAGCCCTGTCCTCCAGGGCATGAAGCATGTATGGAGGAGATCAAGATTCCAGACATCCAGAGGCCCTCAGAAAACAAGACACCAAGGAAGACCAACAGATGGGCAGCCGCACCACTATGCCAGAAAGAGCTGAGGAGAGCCCCAGATGATGGGTCACTCGGCAGCCAGACCCAGGTAGTGTAACCCTTTTCCCTGGGGTGGAGATAAGCAGACCCCCCTGACTCTGCAGCAGCAGGGAGGCCCCACATTCCAGACCCCAATCGGATGGCCAACTCCTCCTCAGCAGAAAACGGGGGTGTGTGAAGACTCCAAACCTCCCTCCCCCCGCTCATATGTAGTGTTTATGCATGTGTGTTCTAAGGTGCATTTAAAACCCAGGAGGACATGGAGCTACCTGCCAGAGAGCAGCAGGTAAGCGTATAGCCCCTCCTGCTAGCCCTCAATGTCTACGTGTATTTAAAATTGAGAGGAGGGCAACGACGCCAGGGGTGAGGTGTATACCCTGATGGTCTTTTGGATTCCATGTAGCGTGCCCACCCCCAAGATCCTATATGTATGTGTTATGAGAGTGTAAGTAATGTGAATGTCTAAGTTGTGGGATCAAATTGAGGCACAGGCAGCCAGAAGGGGACAGTGGGAGGGATGCCTCCCCTGCACCCTGGTGACACACCTTTACCCCAAGGCCCTGCATGTGTGGTGGAGCTGGAAGAGGGAGGCAGCTGGAGATGGGGAGGGAAGGAAGGGAGGGGCAAGTGACCCCTCCCTGGGGCCAGCTCCCCCGCTGACCCCAGTAGGCACCCCCATATTCTGCAACCCACCAGGGAAAGGGGGCCCAGGCCCATCCGGACCAGGGCCCAGTTCAGCAGCGCCGCCCAGCCCCACAGAGCCCGGGACCGGCCACCCGACCCCACCACAGAAAAAACTACACCCACCCCATCATCCACTCATCTTCCAGACTACATGAGACAATAGACGCCCAGGCTGAGATCTTCCTCCACCTCTCCTATATCTCCCCCTCCTGCAGAGAGAGTTCCTGAAGAGAGGAGACCTCCTGCAAGATGTAACAGCCTCCCACACCAGTTGAAGAGCCCCCCAGGTGGCTCGATACACTGGTGGCACCCTGCGCCAGCGCTGGGCCCCCATACACCCACCCGCCCACAACCCCGGCGACACATCAACCAGGACCCAAGCCCCCAAGGCCCAGCCAGGGCCCCAGCCCAGAGACAGAGCAGCCCCAGACCCCCACGCCCATTCCCGGACCCACCCAGGGGCAGCCAGGCTACCAGGTCAGTAACCCACGTTCATCAGCACAGACCCTCACCTAGCCCCGCTGCACGCAGCCACGAGGAAACCGTCACCTATGAGCCAACAGAGCCCTTAACAGGCCATGACCGCAACCTCGGGTTGAGCCCTCCAAGGAAGATGCTCCTAACAAGTAAATAGGACATGTGATGAGACTCAGAGACCGTGATTCACGTTCTCTCATGTTTTGCAGATCAAAGGTGGAAAAGGCCTTACCAGTGCAGCTGTTGGAAATGTTGAAAAAATTGGGGGAGGAGGAGCTGAAGGAGTTCCAATTTTACCTGCAGCATGAACCTGGAGGTGATTTCCCCAAAATCTATAAGAGTCAGCTGGAGAACACAGACAGACTGAAAACAGTAGAAGTGATGGTGAAGGCGTATTCAGACCATGTTATAGAGGTGGCAAGCTCGATTTTAAAGAAGATCAAAGGTCAGTTAGAGGACAAAAAACCATGAAACCATTTTATTGTGTCTTTTCTCTTCAAATTTTGTTTGAGTACAATTAATATACCTACATTATTCTAAAGCCACAGAGGTTTTCATTTCTAAGAAGACCAGTTTGTGATTCAAGGTGCACTTTCCTCCGACAGGAAGTCCGTCAGCCCAGGCGGCTTCATCAATCTCATCAGGAGGTAAGAATTGATCAGTTTCTCTCTAGAGCCATCAATAAGTCAGAAGCACTTGAAGCCTGAGGTGACCATTCAGAGCTCTGATTCTCCATGTGGTATCTTTTTAGGCTCGGTGTAGATCTGCAGTATGATTAAAGTCAGAGCTCTATTAAATATTTTGCTGGTTGGTTTAATAATCTCTAACTTTAGTTTACCGTCTATAACTGCAGTTATCTGTTATTTTTGTTCTGAAGTTGCATCAAGTTGAAGAGCTTTAGATGAGATGTAAGGATTGTAAAAATATAAATATCTAGAAAAATATCTAACATATTTGGAATTAGAAATACTCATAAATGTGACACTTTAGGAAAATTATACAATGACATTTACTCTTTGAGAGTCAGAGTCACCCCATCCAGTCCTAACTAAATGCTTTATCAAAAAGTAAAGTTTAAAGACTAATATTAAATGTAAGTAGGGTGTTTATCTCCCAAATCCAAACTGGGAGCTAGTTTCACAGAAGAGGAGTCTAAAAACAGAAGGTTCTGTCTTATACTCTAACTTTAAATGGGAAGGACAAACTAGGAATCAAAAGTAAGCAGTAAGTGCTCTAATAGGGTGATATGGTGCTATAAGGTCATTAAGATAAGATGGGGCCTGATTATTTAAAAACTTGTATGTAAAGAGCAGGATTTTGAAATCTGGATTTAACAGGGAGCTTATGAAGGGATACAATACAGGAGAAATATGCTCTCTCTTTCTAGTCCCTGTCAGTACTCTTGCTGCAGCATTTTGGATTAATTGAAGGCTTTTCAGGGAGTTTTTAGGACATCCTGTTAATAAAGAATAACAGTAGTCCAGCCTGGATGTAATAAATGCTTAGAGTAGTTTTCAGCATAAATCCGAGACAGGATGTTTCTCATTTTTAAGATACTGCACAAATGGAAGAAAGGAGTTCTAAACATTTGTTTAATATGTGCACTGAATCACATATGCTGGTCAAAAATGACTCCAAGGTTCCTCACTAGGGGAGGGTATTGAAAAGATTTTCACGATTCTGATTCCATTTTCGATTCTGTTTAACGATTCTTTATTCTTTATCGATTCTCTTATCGATTCTTTTTTTTTTTTTTTAAAAAAAGGAGAAGACTAAGGTCTATTAGCTTAGAACTTTGTTTTATATCTTCTCTTTGAACAAGATAGGTTTGTAAGGCCATGCTACTCCTAAATTTCTAACAGTGAGATCTTAATAGATCCTTAAGAGATCCACAGCCTACGGCTCTTCAATGGGGTGTCACAGCGTCCCCGGGGAAAAAAAATTGTAAATGTAAAATAATAAAATAAATATTCTTCTGTAGCAATAACAAAGTATAACATAAATTATTCTGTAGCAATTACACAAGAATATCCAGTAATGCGTGCACGTGTAATAGTGCAAGGCTTTTACCACAAACTTAGTCACTGCTCGGTGACATTCGTCTATCCTGGCCTGAAAGGAGATGCTAACGGTAGACTGCAGCGACAACTGCCAGCGAGCGCCAGCCAGACTCTGTCTGTCTCTTTCATCATGGTCACCTAAATGCACAGTAATGGCAGGTTTTGTAATACAGCAGATTGCGCTAACATAATATGCACTGTTAGCTGATTATTTACCTGCCGCATTAACGGGAGAGGACGTGCAAACGTTACCGCTGCTGCTGGGTTGAGATTCACGAGTCCGGAGCGGAATTAAAAACACGACATTCATTTAAGGTTATCGTGTGTTTTGTGAGCAAATGCTTTTGCATATTCGTAGTGTTTCCTCCCTTAAATGAAATATCTACTTTGCAAGTATTGCAAGTTGCCCTGTTGTCTTCCGTTCTCGTAAAGTATAACCAAACTTTTTAGCGTTTGAGCCACCATGTTTCCTGTCAGGTAAATGACGCTCTGCAACGTGGTGACGTCATTCGGGGCGACTGGAATCGATAAGGGAATCGTTTGCAAAAATGGCAAACAATTCCAAGGAATAGAAACAGTGGGAACCGGTTCTCAACAAGAACCCATCCCTATTCCTCACAGTGTTACTGGAGGCTGATGTAACCCATCCAGAGTAAGAATCTGATTAGAAACCATATTTCTAAGATTTTCAGAGCGGATTGATTCAGAGCAGTTTGACCTGAATTTAGAAGCAGAAAACGTTAGAGGTCATCCAGGTCTTTATGTCTTTAAGACATTCCTACAGTTTAACTAATCGGTGTGTGTGTTATCTGCATTCATGAATAGATAAAAATGTATCCTATGCTTTCTGTTGATCCTGCCTAAGGTAAGTATAAATGTAAAACAAGATTGGTCCTAGCACTGAACCCTGTGAATCTCCATAATTAGACTTTGTGTGTGAAGGAAGGTTGGAGATTGGCCTATAATTAGCTAAGAATACTTCGTCTAGTGATGGCTTTTTAAGTAACAGTTTAACTACAGCCATCTTGAAGGCCTGTGGTGCCTATGCCAAGAGGCACACTATTAGATATTGGTTTATCATATTTAAGATTGAAGCATCAATTAATGGCAGGACTTCTTTGAGCAGTCTTGTAGGAATGGGGTCTAGAAGAAACGTTGATGGTTTGGAGGAAGTAATTACTGAGGTTTACTCAGAAAGATCAATTGGAAAAAAGGACTCTAAATGAAAATCGATGGGACTGAAAGTAGCTGTAGATAATGTTACATCTGTGGGATGATTATAAGTAATTTTTTTTCTAATTATTAAAATTTAATTTGTGAAGAAATTCATGAAGTCATTACTGGTTAATGCTAAAGGAATAGTTGGCTAACAGTCCTCTGACTTTTGTCAGCCAGCCTACAGTGCTGAAAAGAAACCTAGGGTTGTTATTATTTTCTTCTTTTACATTTTGAAAGAAGCCAATTGAAGCTACGAATGGATTAAATGCAATGTTAAGGCTGTCATTTTCACTGTCTAAATTGATATTAAAATAAATGGACTTTTTGGGAACTGTTTGCTATATCTAAAATATAGTTTGTTCACCATTTTTCATTTTCATGGAAAACAGAGATGGTCAAGGAGAAGGGAAACTTTGATTTGAGATCAAATGACCAAATTATCTGATAAGATTTAAAGAAAAATTATCAGGATGCAAATAAATGATTATATACATAGTTGTTGAGTCTTAACAAGGAATAATAATAATAAACTTCTTCTTTATGTTGACTTGAGCTTAGGCTGACATTTTTGAAGAGGGGCTGAATTAAAAAAACAAAACAAAAATAAAAAAGTGTCTCAAACAACGAGTTCAGCCATTTCTCAGTGGGTCAGAAATTGTCATCAGGATTTTGTAAAATATAAGTGTTGGTGTTGTATTTCTGTTGTTATCATTCAGAACCTCAGGCTGCAGTTTGTCAACGTAACGTTAAATCTACACTAAAGAAGAAGTTCCAGTGTGTGTTTGAGGGCATTGCTAGAGCAGGAAACCCAACCCTTCTGAATCAGATCTACACAGAGCTCTACATCACAGAGGGAGGGACTGCAGAGGTCAATGATGAACATGAGGTCAGACAGATTGAAACAGCATCCAGGAAACCAGACAGACCAGAAACAAGAATCAGACAAGAAGACATCTTTAAAGCCTCACCTGGAAGAGATGAACCAATCAGAACAGTGCTGACAAAGGGAGTGGCTGGCATTGGGAAAACAGTCTTAACACAGAAATACAGCCTGGACTGGGCTGAAGACAAAGCCAACCAGGACATCCAGTTCATATTTCCATTCACTTTCAGAGAGCTGAATGTGCTGAAAGAGGAAAAGTTCAGCTTGGTGGAACTTGTTCATCTCTTCTTCTCTGAAACCAAAGAAGCAGGAATCTGCAGCTTTAAAGACTTCCAGGTTGTGTTCATCTTTGATGGTCTGGATGAGTGTCGACTTCCTCTGGACTTCCACAAAACTACAATCCTAACTGACCCTAGAAAGTCCACCTCAGTGGATGTGCTGCTGATAAACCTCATCAGGGGAAAACTGCTTCCCTCTGCTCACCTCTGGATAACAACAAGACCTGGAGCAGCCAATCAGATCCCTCCTAAATGTGTTGACATTGTGACAGAGGTCAGAGGGTTCACTGATCCACAGAAGGAGGAGTACTTCAGAAAGAGATTCAAAGATGAGGAGCAGGCCAGCAGGATAGTCTCCCACATCAAGACATCACGAAGCCTCCATATTATGTGCCACATCCCAGTCTTCTGCTGGATCACTGCTACAGTTCTGGAGGATGTGCTGGAAACCAGAGAGGTAGGACAGCTGCCCAAGACCCTGACTGAGATGTACATCCACTTCCTGGTGGTTCAGGCCAAAGTGAAGAAGGTCAAGTATGATGGAGGAGCTGAGACAGATCCACACTGGAGTCCAGAGAGCAGGAAGATGATTGAGTCTCTGGGAAAACTGGCTTTCGATCAGCTGCAGAAAGGAAACCTGATCTTCTATGAATCAGACCTGACAGAGTGTGGCATCGATATCAGAGCAGCCTCGGTGTACTCAGGAGTGTTCACACAGATCTTTAAAGAGGAGAGAGGACTGTACCAGGACAAGGTGTTCTGCTTCATCCATCTGAGTGTTCAGGAGTTTCTGGCTGCTCTTCATGTCCATCTGACCTTCATCAGCTCTGGAAAAAATCTGCTGGAAGAACAAACAACATTCCAGAAATCTGAAACAAGAACATCTGCAGATAAATACTTCTACCAGAGTGCTGTGGACAAGGCCTTACAGAGTCCAAATGGACACCTGGACTTGTTCCTCCGCTTCCTAATGGGTCTTTCACTACAGACCAATCAGACTCTCCTCCGAGGCCTAGTGACACAGACAGGAAGTCACTCACAGACCAATGAGGAAACAGTAGAGTACATCAAGAAGAAGCTCAGTGAGAATCTGTCTGTAGAGAAAAGCATCAATCTGTTCCACTGTCTGAATGAACTCAATGATCGTTCTTTAGTGGAGGAGATCCAACAGTCCCTGAGGTCGGGAAGTCTCTCCACAGATAAACTTTCTCCTGCTCAGTGGTCAGCTCTGGTCTTCATCTTACTGTCATCAGAAAAAGATCTGGATGTGTTTGACCTGAAGAAATACTCTGCTTCAGAGGAGGCTCTTCTGAGGCTGCTGCCAGTGATCAAAGCCTCCAACAAAGCTCTGTAAGTAAATATGTGCTCAGTCTTTTATTTAAAACATGATTGTTTGATTTGTGCCCGCAAAACATAAAGTGTTTAATTGACTAACCTTCACTATATTATTATTACTCTATGAATGGATTAATTCCCCATGTAGGATCAATAAAGTGTCTATCTAACCTCATATACTGCATGTTTTTGAACTCTGGGAAGAAGAAAGGCAGATTGTGGATTTGAACCCACTTGCTTTGAGGCAATGGCATTAACCACTGCACAAGTGTATAATTGCAGTAAAGTTTAAAAAAACAAATGTAGAAGACATTTATGGTGGATTGAAAAATATCTGGAGTTTCCAGATAGTATTTTTAGTATAACAAAGAAAATCCTTTTGTTAAACTATTGCTTTTATATTTCAATAGGGTTAGGGTGAGATTTTCTATGTTCAAACATGTTGTCAAATTTTAAAGTCTAAACAGAAAGTAGGTTGATGAACCACTTGAAACTAGGCAGAAAGCCAATTACAGTTTGAGATTGAATGATTCACAAATGAAATGGATAAGCTATGACAGGCTGCAGCAAGATTCAGTATATGATCAATAAGAAATGTTTAGAATAATCAAAGTTTTGTATTCTGGTGTCAGCACTTAGCAAACCAGTGTCAATAACTCTACCACCACTTCCCTTGTTTCCATTTTTAATGTAATTGCTACAATTGTAAGCAAATTCAAGATTTTTACATTTACACAGTGAAAAATCAAAGCGTTTTTAGTGAACCATAAATAATAACGCACAATGACACCTTTGTTTCTTCTAAAGATTCAACATGTGAAGTGGTTTAATTTAATGTATTTATTGTATCTTTTAAGGCTGAGTGTCCTTGATCTCTCAGAGAGAAGCTGTGAGACTATGTCCTTGGTTCTCAGCTCTCAGTCCTCTAGTCTGAGAGAGCTGGACCTGAGTAACATTGATCTGCCGGATTCAGGAGTAGAGCATCTTTCTGCAGGGCTGAGGAGTCCACACTGTAAACTGAATTCTCTAAGGTCAGACCAAGTGATACTGTCAATTGGCAGAATTTGTCAAGAAGAATACTTGAAATAAAATGAACGACTACTTTTCAGTTAAACACCTGTGATTCTGCGGGGTCATTTAATTGAAAAGTTAAGTTGAAAAGACTCATTGATCAATTTTACCTTCTTTTTGTTAATAAAATTAACAACATTTACCATAGAAGGGCAACAAGGAGATAACATCCAAAAGAGGAATGGTTTTATAGTTTGAGGCTACTTACATTTTTCCCTCCCTTTCTGACTGTTTTTTGTAATTTTGCATTTAGTTAGGGTCCATATCAATAATGGTAGCTTCAGGCCCAATACCATTTCATTTCATTTATTTATTTATTTCACACATGGTACAACAATTCAAACAAACCAACCACACTTTATATCAAAAAACACTACAACCATGTGTGAAAAGGAGCAGGAAGAAAAAAATATTCTTATTAAACCCTGAAACCCACCAAAAATCAGGGAACAAACTAACATTAACATTTACCTCCAGTCCTAACCCAAACCAAACAACAAATTTACAATCAGAATATACCACTCCACATAGTAACAAGGAGAAAAATAAAATTAACATAAATAAAACAAAAAAATATAATGGATCCTTTTTCAATGAACTCCAATTCCATTCACATTCTTCATATTGAGTTATTGTTTTAAGCATGTAACACCTTTTAAAACAATATAAATTTATACAATTCTTTAAGTTATAATGAAGTGAGTTCCACAGTCGTATACCCCTAACCGATGGACTCATTAATCTTGGTGTAGTCCTAGCCAGCTGATGCTTAAAATAAAATTTCCTTATGCTATCTTCTCCCCCTGAACACAATAAAAATACTCTTTGTAACTTAAAGGGCAAAATATTATTTTTAGCCTTAAACATAATTAATAGTGTCCGTAATTTCACTAAATCTAATTTTAATAATTTCGATTTTATAAATAATTTATTTGTATGTTCTCTATATTTAACATTATGAATCATTCGTATCACTTTGTTCTGTAATAAGTATATACGTTTTATAGTATTCTCATATGTATTCCCCCAGACTTCAATACAGTAACTAAAATATGAGAAAAACAATGAAAAATATAAAATGCGCATTGTTTTATAGTCTAATAAATGTCTTACATTTCCCAAAATATAAATGTTTTTAACCATCTTCTTTCTAATATACTCAATATGTGATTTCCACGTCAAATTTTCATCTACTATTACACCCAAAAAACGAAATTCAGTAACTCTTTCAATCAATTCTCCATCAATGGACATAATGACTTCATCCTCCTTTACACGATTGCCAAATATCATGAATTTTGTTTTTGTCAGATTCAAAGATAATTTATTTACATCAAACCATATTTTTAATCTTAACATCTCAGAAGTCATAATTTCAACCAAATCTTTAAAATTCTCCCCAGAGCAATAAAAATTTGTGTCATCTGCAAATAAAATAGAATTTAAGCTTTTTGATACGTCACAGATATCATTAATATATAAATTAAAAAATTTAGGTCCCAAAATAGAACCTTGAGGAACGCCACATACCTTTTCCTTACAGAGTTTGCGCAGTTAGTCCAACTTGTCCAGGATAATGTATACTATCTCCTGGTATTGAGGATGAGGATGTGTCATATTGAGGATGACACATCAATATGTACAATTTCCAGAAGTACGATTTCCAGAAGAATGATTTCCAGATTTCCAGAAGGCTTGCCGTGTCTCCCAGCATGTCTTCACGCGGAGAGCTGGGCAGGGGTGTACACTGTCCTTAACCAGTCAGTGGGACAATAGCTGCTCTTTTGTGCAGACAACATGACTACTGCCAGAGCTACAAAATTACCTCCAGCGGCCAGAAACAAACTTCATGAGAGTGGTCTGAGGGCTTGACATCCATAGTCGGCCATGCACAGGGCACATGGAGTCCCACTGGCATTTGCCATAGAATACCAAAAATAATTCACCGCTGCACTAAGTACTATTTTATTATTAAAATTTCTATTTTAGTTTATTTTACCCTATAAATTTAATGTATGTGTTGTATCTTCGTAAAGGAATAATGAAAAGAATAAACAGGATTTAAAATTACTAAATCTAATAACCCTTCAGTGCACCCTAATTGCACTTTAACAGCAGGAGTTTGTTTAATGTTTTTTTTTTCTTTTTACAGATTGAGTCACTGTAAGTTCTCAGAGAGAGGCTATAAAGCTCTGTTCTCAGCTCTCAGCCCCCAGCCCTTCTGTCTGAGAGAGCTGGACCTGAGTAACTCTGACCTGCAGGATTCAGGAGTGAATCTTCTGTCTGTTGGACTGAAGAGCCCACATTGCAAAATCGAAGCTCTCAGGTCAGGATTCAGACTTTTCCACTGATAATCATTTAATCCCTGATTCATATTACTGCACAAACAGTAACTTTAAATGTCTTAATGTAAATAATTGGTTTCTGAGGGTATTAGTAATATTTGTCCATTTTTGTTTTGTTTTAATGAAATGTTGACTATAATTAAATCTTTATTTTACCACTCGCTGCATTCTTGATGTTCATGAATTCAGCAGGTTAATGACTGTCTACAGCATTAATCTCATGTTTCCATCTAAAGTGTTGAATCGGAGTGTTCTATTTGATGTTCTTTATGGTCTCTACCACCAGTTCATCTGTAGGCCATGCTCAATCCATCCATTTAGTGAAATGAGGGAAATTATGTTTAAATTGCTCCTTGTTATTAGGGCATGCACAGATCCTGAAGCAGAAAGCCTGAGTTAACAGAGAAATGATCATCCCTGTGATGATACTGATCATCTCTCACTATGATTTTAGGTTTTGTTAAAACAACTAACACAAAGAAAGCCTGGCTATGCTGATCTTGGTGTGGAAGCAGAGTTTGAGTTCAGGAAGCAGACACTCTCTCTACTTTTAAGCTCAGCTTCAAACTTTATTTTTTTTTTTAAACTTATAGTTAGAGCTGGATCAAGTGACCCTAAACCATCCTTTAGTTATTCTGCTATAGGCTCAGGCTGTTGGTGGACTTCCCATGATGCTCTGCTTTCTTCTCTAGCCACCTCTTTTCACTCCGGATATTTTATTGTATCTCAAAACGGTGTTAAGGGTCCGAAATTGAGGAGTAGAGTAAAACAATGATGGTCCAGAAGAGGTCGGTCAAACAATTGATTTTAATGAATACACGCAGCGTGGGGAGATGTAAACTGCAGAACATTAGTTGTAAATCTCCACCCAAAAATACACTTCAGATTGCATTTATAATATCAGGGTATTATAACGCCCCCTCTTGCGTTTACAAGCACATAATTTGCATCTTAAGAACATTATTTGCCTCTTCTACAGATAATGATCAATTTTAAGAGATAAATGCAGAGACAGGAGTTCCCCTTTCTGGCATCCTCTTCCAAATATGGTGATGATCTCAGGCCTTTGAGGTCCCCATGGACTTGTCCTCCTCTTTGGCCCATCTGTCACCTGTTACTAGGCAAACTCAAATGCAACAAGACGCTGAATACATTCAGGCCTTTGCTCAGCTACTATTTTACTGTAACAATATACTCAGCATATAAGCTTTTAAGATTATAGATTTAACTCAACGATTTAAAGTGGTTATAACTGCACCTGTAATAAACATGTTAATAAGTGATTATGATAACCCCTGTAATACAAATTATAACATAATGCCAGCAACTTCAATAAATGCTTGGATGAAATGATAATTAATGCAATGATAAAGATGATGGTTATGTAAAATAATCCCTGTAATTCTACAACGGACAATCTTTGTTGACAGATGGTTTGTTGTTTTGTGTGTCTGCAGTCTGTCAGGCTGTCTGATCACAGAGGAAGGCTGTACTTCTCTGGCCTCAGCTCTGAGCTCCAACCCCTCCCATCTGAGAGAGCTGGACCTGAGCTATAATCATCCAGGGGACTCGGGAACGAAGCTGCTGTCGGCTGGACTGAAGGATCCATGCTGGACACTGGACACACTCAGGTATGGAGAGATTGGGGGTGTCCAAATTCAGGGTCTGCATCCTTGGAGGACGTGGCCTTTGCGGTCTACGTGGGCCAACTCCTTGAAGGCCGGAAGTGCATGGCTTGTGAAATTGGACGGTCTAGCCTCTGTCATGCTGCTCAGGCTGCCTAGCAACCATGATACTAACTGCTGGAAACATTTCATATAGCATTGTTTGACAGAAATGAAGAAGAAAATCTTTTTGTTCATCTGTTTGTTTTTCAATGAGTTTTGTTTGATTTGATAAGTATCTGAGGCTGAGAACACAGGACTGTAAAAACGTGATTCTTGGGCTTCATTTCTGTACTGAGCAGTCATTTTCAGATTAGTTAAGTCAAGTATCTTTGACTTTGACTTGAATATCTTTGTATATATACATGTATTATACATAAGAGACAAATATTGTTCTTTTAATGTGTTGGCATTACTAAATTTGCCTCAATGCTTACATGTATGTGTAAAAACAAAAAGGAATGACCTGTGATAACTGTTTCTGATAGAATGAAGAGTAGGCCGATATATTAAATATTCCTTTATTGGGTGAGAAAATCATACCATGTCATAACTGCTTTAAGTCATACAGAATAAATAGCAGAGCCTTAAGCAGGCTGACTTCTGCTAAATGGGTCAAACTGCAGTAAAAATTTCTGGCACAACTTCACCTACTTCCAAGGTGCATGGAGAGGATGAAAGAATTCACAATGCAGGAACTCCTGCAACACTTGAGGGAAGATGAACAAGTTTAATAATTGACCACCACGTTTCGGCCTGTGGCCCTGATGAAGGCCGCAAGCCAAAACGTGTTGGTCAATTATTGAAATGGGTCAAACTGGGCAGAAAGTCTACAAACACATAACATCCTTATAGAATATGTTTTAACACTATAGATCAACTTACCTCATAATATATGAAGCATATAAACAATTACAGCAATATGATACAACAAACACAGCAGTACTACTAATCCAAAATACTCAAAGCTTTATATAAGTGAAACAAACATGGACATTTATTTTTAGGTCCATTCTGCTGCTGATACACACTTTAGGTTTCTGAATATTAAACTTGTTTCTTCCTTTCATAGTGTTTAACTTGAAGGCTCTGAGTACTTTCTCCCACACTGAAAACACTGATGTAATTATTTGAACATTACCTAATAAGACTGATCCAGGACAGACAATTAGCTATTTTAAATTTCTCTAGCAGTCCTTCACACACAGGGAACAGTCTGTCTATTCTCTCCATCTGTCAGCTAGTGCTGGCTCTTCCTCCTCCTCTTCCTCACACTCTGCTGAGTTTGTCTTGGTGGATCATCAGGGGTGCAAAGCCTCACAGATGATGTGCAGCAGTGGGTCCCTCAGTCTGTCCTCACTCTGGATACTTGCAGTTGTCACTGTTGGGTAGATAGCTTGGACTGGGAGGACTGTAAGGTGCTAGTTCAGATTTGCAGCTACCACTCCCCAGAGTGTCGGCCAGAACACTGCTCAAGGCCCGAATAAACGTTCAGAAGGGAGACAATGAAGACACCGAGGATAGCGCAGACTCATATGTTGACTTCACACATTTGAAGGTAACAGGGATATTGTCAGAGGAACAGGTTTTGCATACAGGTTTAGGTGCATGGGTATGTGTGTGGTTGTGTGTGGTCTCTAAAAGGAACACAAAGAAAATATTACATTACTACAGTGCTCACGTCAATAACTCAAGAGTACATCAACATAAACACAGGTGGGAAATAAACTCACATCCCCTTTAATACCATAGGCCATATATTACCCACAACTCACGTATAGACCCACTGAGAGCTAACACGGTACACAATTATACCCAACCACACGGCAGGAGAGTTAGCTTAGCTTAGCTTAGCACCCATTAGCGGCACATACAGAAACATAGTCATTTCCCCCCTAACCTCAGGTACAGTCCCAAACACATCTTATCATCACATACTCACACATCACAAACTTACTTTGATCATTAACGCACACTTCTCAAGGACTGACGGTAGTCTGGAGCAGAAAAGCTCAGGTGCCTTGCCCACGTTTCTCCCTGCCCATAGTCTCTCATACAAAGCGGTGGGGTGACCTCTACTGGCCTCCCTACAAAACTACTGGTGAAACTAACCGCTAAACAGAATAAAACTGTAACTACAGGGCCTTTTGTACAGCCGCGCTCAAATGTATGAAGTACATTTGCTCACAACAAAAGGCAACTTTACAAACAACGTCAAGGTGATTTTCCTTTGTCTTCATCCGGGAGGGCCAGCAGTACCACCAGCCTCGCCACAGGTCGGGTGAAGGTCCAGTCTTTCACCTTGATGTCAGCAGACCTGATGTGCCCGTCGGGACTGGGGTGGACTTTGGAGATGTGACCCACAAGCCAGGAAGCGTGAGGCAGCTGAGGATCTACGATCATCCCTCCAGAACCTTCAGTGACATCCGCGGAGGATGACCGCCATTTCTGGCAAAGCTGCAGGCTTGGAAGGTACAGCCAGATGAATCGAGACCAGAAGTGGTCAGCCAGCACCTGGGAGTGCTTCCATCTCCGGCAACTCAGGAGCTCTTCGTTAGGGTAGGCCACTTGAGGAAGAGACCTGTCAGGCTGCCCCATCAGAAAGCAGTTGGGGGTCACTGGATCAGGATCACTGATGTCAGATGGGACATAACCTAGTGGTTTGGAGTTCAAGATACCCTCCACCTCCACAAGGACAGTGTGGAGGACCTTTTCTTGAAGGGTTTGGGATCCTACTGTAGTGTAGAGTGCCGTCTTAACAGATCTAATCTCCAGCTCCCACACTCCTCTGAAATGAGGAGCCGCTGGTGGATTGAAGTGGAAGACTATCTTCTGGGGAGCCAGGAGCTTCTGCAGGTCAGAGGTCATGGCTGTGAAGGCTGCTTGGAGTTCCCTTTCTCCCCCACAGAAGTTGGAACCTTGGTCTGAGCACAGCTCAGCTAGGGTTCCTCTCCTGGCAATGACAAGTTGAAGTGCCATTAGGAAGGCATTTGTGTCGATGGAGGTTAGAACATCAAGGTGGACGCTCTGACAGTAAGGCACTTAAAGATGATGCACCTCGTCTCCACACGGCGCCCAATTTTGACCTCAAAGGGTCCAAAACAGTCCACGCCTGTCGAATAAAAGGCAAGTTTTGTAAAGGCGGAGGTGCGCAACCGGCAGGTCAGCCATCTTGGGAACAGTAGGTCGGGCTCTCCATCTGCGGCACCCAAGACTGGTCCTTTGAAACGCCTAACTGCTTCCCGGCTCTCAGGATCCAATGAGTGCGCCGAATCTCCGCAAAAACCCTCTCTGCCCTGGATGATGCAGGTGACTGTCAGGTGGAAACGATCCTCAGGAAGAAGGCGAATCTGGTGGAACATACCTTTAATGTCACCAGTAATGGCTACGGCATCATCCAAAACTGCGCGAGTGCTTAAAGGCTTGCCATTATGGTGAAGGATGACTGGGACAACTTTTAACAGGACTTGGCCACTCTCTGTAGGACGATCGAGGTACAGGACGCCCATGAGATTCTAACTTTCTCGTGGGGGAGCAGACACTGGGCCATGTGTCTTTGAGGGCTTAGAATTCACATCGTGAAGGACCTGCAGGTGACGACCCTTACATAGGCTGTAGGGTTTCTTGAGGGTACACTCCGCTGCCTGATGGGAGCGAGCGCAACGCCAGCACCTCTTGTTGGTCTTTATGCACTCGGGGAGCTGTTCGTGACTCAGCTTGGTGACCTCCTGACACTGACTCAGGTGATGGGCACGGTTATCACAAAAGGCGCAGTAGGGCTGCTGCTTAGCTTTGTTTGGAGTGGTACCTTTCTGAACAGGTGATCCAGATATATGTATTTTTTGTCTGTTTTTTTTTTTTTTGTTTTTTGCCCTTTATCACCGTTCCCCTTCCCCACTGTTTTTCTTTCCCTCTTTCTTTCTCCCTTTTCTTTCCCCCAGTCATGTCTGTCCCAATAAAAATACGGCAATACCAATACGGCAAGGCCGGAATGGTCTATTTGGTAAAGTAAATGCGTTGGGCATCTTTCTTTGCCTTTAGACAATAATTCTGATGGCAAAAGAACCAGACAGGACAGGCGAAAAAAAAAAAAAAAAAAGAGGAAGGGCCATACGAACAGTGACTGGATTCAGCACAGCCTGGATGGAAAAGGGCCCAATGAATAGTGGCGTCAACTTCTTGGATTCTGTCCCTAAAGGGATATACCTGGAGCAGAGCCACACCTTCTGTCCAACACGATAGGCTGGTGCAGGAGTGCGGGGACGATTGGCCAGTCTTTTATTTTGCTCCACCGCAAAAAAAAAAAAAAATACTACCAGAAGGCAACATTGCAGACATAGAGGACAGTTACAAGTACCTGGGGATCCCGCAGGCAAATGGGAACCATGAAGAGGCCGCTAGGAAAGCTGCAACCACCAAGTACCTGCAGAGGGTCAGGCAAGTCCTGAGGAGTCAGCTGAATGGTAAGAACAAGATCCGGGACATCAACACCTACGCCCTGCCCTCGATCAGGTACCCTGCTGGGGTAATAGGCTGGCCAAAGGAGGAGATAGAAGCCACTGACATAAAGACAAGAAAGCTCCTGACCATGCATGGAGGGTTTCACCCCAAGTCCAGCACCCTGAGGCTGTACGCTAAGCGGAAGGAAGGGGGCCGGGGACTGGTGAGTGTCAGCACCACAGTCCAGGATGAGACAAGAAACATCCACGAATACATCACGAAGATGGCCCCAACTGACAGCGTGCTCAGTGAATACCTCAGGCAGCAGAAACCCAAGAAAGAGGAGGAAGGCGAGGAACCATCATGGAAGGACAGGCCCCTGCACGGTATGTACCACCGGCAGATAGAGGAGGTGGCTGATATCCAGAAATCCTACCAGTGGCTGGACAAAGCTGGACTGAAAGACAGCACAGAGGCACTAATCATGGCAGCACAAGAACAAGCTCTGAGTACAAGATCCATAGAGGCTGGGGTCTATCACACCAGGCAAGACCCCAGGTGCAGGCTGTGTAAAGATGCCCCTGAGACAATCCAGCACATAACAGCAGGGTGCAAGATGCTAGCAGGCAAGGCATACATGGAACGCCATAACCAAGTGGCCGGCATAGTGTACAGGAACATCTGTGCCGAGTATAGCCTGGAAGTACCGAGGTCAAAATGGGAGATGCCCCCAAGGGTGATGGAGAATGACCGAGCTAAGATCCTGTGGGACTTCCAGATGCAGACGGACAAAATGGTGGTGGCTAACCAACCGGACATAGTGGTGGTAGACAAACAGAAGAAGACTGCTGTAGTGATCGATGTAGCGGTTCCGAATGACAGCAATATCAGGAAGAAGGAACACGAGAAGCTGGAGAAATACCAAGGGCTCAGAGAAGAGCTCGAGAGGATGTGGAGGGTGAAGGTAATGGTGGTCCCCGTGGTAATCGGAGCACTAGGTGCGGTGACTCCCAAGCTAGGCGAGTGGCTCCAGCAGATCCCGGGAACGACATCGGAGATCTCTGTCCAGAAGAGCGCAGTCCTGGGAACAGCTAAGATACTGCGCAGGACCCTCAAGCTCCCAGGCCTCTGGTAGAGGACCCGAGCTTGAAGGGTAAACCGCCCGCAGGGGCGAGATGGGTGTTTTTTTTTTTGTTTTTTTTTGCTCCACAGTTCTCAACAGGGCCACCCTGTCACGCCCGCCTGCGCTCGCCTGCCCACCTGAGGAAGAGGATACCTGTTTTTGATAGTAATCTCAGTCAGGCCCCAAAATCATGCTCGTCCTAATTGCATGGGCTGCTCCTCATCCTCTGCTGGCTGCGGATTTGGAAATTTGGAAAATTTTGAAAGTTTCTAGCATTATTGTACTGTTTCTGTTGATAGAGTCACATTGACTTTAAGTGGAGACACCTGTGTCTCTCATTTTTCACCTCTCAATCCCCTTCTTTTTGGACAATCTTCTCCCACTCTACTAACCCTACAGACACTGTTGTCACACTGAATCGACCAGTACAACTGTGCTTCCAAAACTAACATTGTTTTTTAACTGTACCTTATAATGGTTTTCACATATGATCAAAAAAGTCACAAAAATGTCTCTTAAATCCCTCCCCATTTATGTGTATCGCTGAGCCAGAGTGAGGTTAGAGTGTGAGGCACACAAAATCTCTAATCTTTACTCATTAATCTGCCACTGTGAGCCTTTTCACCCTACAGCAAGTTATTTTACCCTCAAGAGATACCTATACTTACCTGTAGCCATTCTGAGGAAGGCCATCAAGAACTCGCCTAATTTAATCCCTGTTTAATTTATGCAACTGGATTTGGAGAGAATTTTTTTTTCTTATTTGTTTCCTGACCTAAATTTAAGAAAGACACAAAGCACAATACACACATTTTTAGAGCAATGGTTAATTTGTTTCTCATTATAGTCTGGCTGACGCTTCTTTACTCACAACTGTTACGTCTGTTTTGTGAGCTAGGTGTTGTGACTCAGTAAGTGGCTACGTAGGAAAATTGCTGCTCCTTTAGGCTTCAGCTTCATGTATAGGTTTGGACAGTTTCCTTTCTTTCTCACTTACAAATTTTGATATATTCTAATAAACACACATTTATTTCACAAGGACCACCACTTTATCAGCTACAACGTTTTGCTCCCATCAACAGCTAGCCACAGTACAAATCCACAAGTACCATTGCAAATTTCCTGAGAATTGCATTAATTTTCTCTTTTTGCATGTGGAGAAATCTGCAGTTAAAGCAGCTCATGAACAGGTTTCAGATGGCATTAACCCTTTAAGATCTACCATAGAACCAAGTCCGCCAGAGCTTATCTTTAGATTTTTACATGCTGTAGTGCCATTTTTGGGAGTATTTCAACTTGCTATACATCAATACAATCATTATATCCCAAGTTTTAGTCCATAGTAACTACATAAATTGCAAAAAAGTAAAATAAAATACAATAAAATTTTAATATAATTTTTGTCTTTTTTACACATATTTATATTTAAAGAAATTTCAAAGGGATATCCCTCAAAACTGTAAATGCAAAAAAGTTGCACAAATCAGTTTCCAGCGACAGGAAATTTATTTTGAGCATCTTCACAGTTATATTTTTGAGATACACCAATTTTTATATTCTGCAGGAAAAACAAAAATAAATATTATAATGCAAATTTGCAAAAAAGCAGCATGTGGAACAGTGTAATTTGAGTTCTAAGCATAGCAGAAACTACACAGAAAAGCATAAACACAAAAAATTTAGTTTAAAAACACCAGCATATCTTTGTAAATGTCCTATAGGGAAAAACGACATTTTCCATGAAAAATGAAAGTGGAGCGTGCCCCCTCTGACCGGTCGTAAAGGGTTAAAACACATAAAAACAACGCTGCACTCACTCAGAGGTCAGAAGTCAACACCACACTGATACCAAGAGGAGAAAAACTGCTGGCAGCAAAGGCAGGGAGGTGTGCGTTCCACCTAAACTGAAGAGGAATATAAAGATAATGAAGGTCACAGTCTGAATCAGTCATATTTCATTCAATATAGTGGTGTACTGACAGATCCAGGGTCAGTCCAAATCATCAGCACTTTGATCCACGTATGGACTGAAGTGTATTTGTGAAAATGTTGGACTGTTCCTTTATCAGTGTCTAACAGTGTGTGTATGAGAGCCATGTAATGTCCATGTGTGCATGCTGACTGTGCTGCTCTGACCCCCCTCCTCCTTTCAGGGTGAAGCCTGCTGGAGTCCGATGGTTGAGACCAGGTCTGAGGAAGTGTAAGTGTGTTCTTAATGTGATTCATGAAAACAAAGCAGCACACATTCAACCATCTTCAAACTGTCACATTACTTATTCACATCTTTGATGTCAGGAGTCATCGTCAAAGTGTCAATCAATGAACAGATGATGGATCAATAACTGCAGCTGGATTGTGTTTATTTTCTCCATCAGATTCCTGTCAACTCACAATCGACACAAACACAGTAAGCAGAAAACTTAAACTGTCTGACAACAACAGGAAGGCGACATTTGTGTGGGAGGGTCAGTCATATCCTGATCATCCAGACAGATTTGATGATAACTGGTTTCAACTGCTGTGTAGAAATAGTCTGACTGGTCGCTGTTACTGGGAGGTCGAGTGGGATGGTGAGGTATATATATCAGTGAGTTACAGACAAATCGAAAGAAAAGGACACAGTAAAGACTGTGGACTGGGACTGAACAAGCAGTCCTGGAGTCTTAGGTGCTATTATGATGGTCATCCTCGTTCTGTCTGGCACGATAACAAAGAAACACCCATTGTCATCTTCTCTTCCTCCTCCTCCTCCTCTATCTCTAACAGAGTAGCAGTGTATGTGGACTGTCCTGCTGGCACTCTGTCCTTCTACAGAGTCTCCTCTGACACTCTGATCCACCTCCACACCTTCAACACCACATTCACTGAAACTCTTTATCCTGGGTTTTGGTTTAGTTCTGGTTCCTCAGTGTCCCTGTGCTGAGTGTAAAGAGTGTCTCCTGTTAGAGAAACACTCTGACTGTTGAACAGATAGTTCAGTCTGTACATGTCTGTCTCTTTCACTCACAAACACGTTTTCAGATTCATGGATTCAATCAGCTGATGTTTGAAACTGTTCTAAATGATTCCTTGTAAACTTCTTCCTCTTCAGTCCTTTAAAGATGGAAGCTCCCATTATTCCAGGATCCACATGTTGTCTTTTTCCACTCAAAGCTTCACAGTGAATATCAGTATGTTGTGTTTCTCTGAAACTCAGTTCACAACCGGCCCCTCTGTCTGAGTTCCTTAAAATGAATCCAAATGTTTGATTTCTCTTTCTTAATGGGATGTTTACTGTTTCCCTTATTGTTGGAAGCTCGTCATTTATAAATGTTTCAGCCATATAAGCTGAAATTATTGGCTCAATAGTTTTGAATGCAGTTCTGATTGTATTGAGGGATCATAATGCATGTGGCTCATCTAATAAAAAGCAAAGGCTTCAATCCTCATTTGAAAATAGTCTTTTATTTTTCCCATATTGAACAAGAACATGGTTCAGGATGTTGGTAACAGCTTGGTTATCAAACTCGTAGAAACATGTAACTATGTGTGTATAGCACTACATATGTTGTGTATCACTTTAGTTTGTATGAAACATGAAAACTATCACATAGGGTCCTGGTGAATAATCTGTTGGAAGAATCTGGTGACAGACATTAGATTTGCTTTGACGTCAAACTTTTATAAGCTGTTTCATTGTTTTTCATGCAGGTCTAATTTGATGAAACGCTGCATCAAAGTCTCTCCGCCCCTGAAGAAGTCACCTGTATCAGTGACCAAAAGTTTCTATCACTGAAAACGTTCAGATGAACAGAATCAACCTTTTGGGATTATCCAGCAATGCAGCATCATTGTTCAGGTTCATAGGTTTCCAGGAATGGATTGATGACCATAAATAGCTGCAAAATCCAATGAAAATAACAGCTGGAGCTCAGGTGCATTTGAACAATTCAAAGAAAAGTAATGATGGCAAAGGGCGATGTTTTCTTCCAAAAGAACTCACTGAAAAAATGGTCAATAGCCTCATTAGAAGAATAATTTGGACATTTGTGAGGAACTCTAACCAAGAAAGCAAACCAAAACAAGAAATCAATGTCAAACAGATCCTTCCAACAGACAATTTCCATGACTGGAAGTGTTTAATGTAAAAACTTTGCATTATTGCATACTCTCACCACAGGATGTCAGATGTTATCACCACTGATTGCTGGTCAGCTGTTCTCTGGGCCAATGATCTGATTTATGCTGTGAATAACAGGGACTCACTGAACTTTGTAAAAGAGACACAGTGAAGATTGAAGTGCTCTATACAACATGCCACATTCACCCAATCACACACTTTCTCTAACTACATGCTTCCTCAAAATATGGCGAGGGTGTGTATGGCAGGCCGTCCTCGTCCTCGTCTGCGCCTTGGCTTAGTACTCCTTATTGTTTTGTTTTTGGTGTTATGCTCACTAGGTGGCTGTGCACTAATAACGTATGACAGACATATGCTTTTGAATCTCCGATTCTCTTACTCCCATCGCCCGGATCCATGCTGGACCCTGGGTGACGCCACCCCTCTATGGCCAGGCTCCCTCACCAGTAATTCCTGCCTACCCCTCTCCAACCTGCACGGGAAACATTACAGGAAACGGGGTAAAAAAGAGTGGTCTTCGCGTCCGTCTTAAGGCTTACCTCAAAGCCAAGGCTACGGATTATCCATATGCCAGCTGGGATATTCTACGCTTTATCCCCTCCTTCAGAGGTCGCCCTGATGCTAAACCGCTGAGTCATCGGTGGATCTGGCCCGCTGGATTTCAAGCCTACCCAGCCCTTCCAGTGGCTTCCCTCCCTGTTCGGCCCTGGATAACGTCATCCGGACGTGGCGTCCATCACAACAACCTCAGCGTCCTGCGATGTGCCACCGCCGGTGACCTAGCTCCTCGGACACGGATGGCTTTATTTAATGTCAGGTCGCTGACGAATAAGGCTTTTCTTTTAAATGACTTTTCCCTCGCCGCGGGACTGGACATTTTACTCCTGACGGAGACCTGGATTTCTCCCGGTGAGTTCATCCCCTTCTCTGAGCTTCTCCCCCCAGACTGTGTCTTTTTTAGCTCGCCGAGGCTCACTGGCAGAGGCGGTGGCCTAGCTTCGGTTTTTAGAAATAAACATAAAGTTCGGCTGCTACCCTCCCCTACCTACCCTAGCTTTGAAGCTCAGCTACTGGAGATGACTGGCTCTTTGACTACTCTGTGTGTTGTGGTATATCGTCCGCCTAAATATAACAAGACTTTCATCTCTGAATTCGCTGACTTTTTAGGATCTGTTCTTTTTAAATATGGCTGTGTTCTTATTACTGGCGATTTTAACATACATGTCTGCTGTAAGGACGACCCATTAGCTAAAGATTTTCTTGCATTAACTGACTCTTTTAACCTCACTCAGTGGGTTAATGAACCAACCCATGTTAAAGGCCATACCCTTGACCTGGTCTTTTCATATGACTTGGACATTTGCATGGAGGATATAAAAAATGCTGGGTTCTCTGACCACTCCCCGGTCATCTTTGATGCTGACTTAGGAAATACTTCGTCCGATGCGTGTAGTTTTTCTGTTTCTTTTTTGAACTCTGCACCCACAAAAAAAATACTACACCCCAGCTTGTGTCACTGAAGAATGCAGTTTGATTGATGACCCTAGCCTTGACCTTTTGACCCCCCCCCCCCCTTCCCCTCCCCCACCGGAAGTGTGTAATTTGATCCCTAAGCATGACGAATTGCATCCGGAGAGGGGAGGGGGTAACTCCGGAAGTGTGTAATATGATCCATAATCGTGCCACCTGTTGCGAAACCTGTTGTGAAAAAAAAAAAAGTTTTCTCCCTTAGAGGGAGGGAGGAGGATAAAAACAGAGAGGGCGGCGCACTATTCTATGCACAGACACAAGATGGATCCTTTCATTCTGCAGCCCTGCGTTCCTCTGTACTTGGACGGTGAAGAGATCTGGGGATCAGAGAGGGAGGGGTTTCTGAGGGGTGACGCAGCTGTTGAGTCAGTGCTGTATAGAGAGACAGAGCGGCAGTTAGTTTTCCACAGACAGCAGTTTGAATTCTGTTTAAATATTATGACAAGTTTCCCAGTAAAGAACTATTTCTTTTTTCAATAGCGGATGTATTTTACTTTCTTAAGCTACACCAGCGGTTGTAATGGGAAAAAAGAGAGTGACTTCCTATTGCCTGTAGAGAACCATTTCTTTCAATAGTATTTTATGTTCTTATATTACAGACGCAATGAAAAACCTTTAAGATTATCAGCCCAGCAACAAATTGCATTTTTAGGCTACACCATCGCTTGTGATGAAAAGAAGAACTTTCTATCCGCTTGTAACCTACAGGCCGCCCACCTCGTATGTGTAAAAATAAATAAATATCCCTTAGTGAATACTTAGGATACTTACTTAAACAATTAAAACACCCTCGGATGAGGTATTTTGGTTTTGTGCAGCCACTCCTTCTCAGACCAAAGTAAAGAGTTTTTCTTCATGTTTGAGCTCCTTTTACATCAGGTTTTCTCATTAGCAGAAAATAGACGGAATCCCTAAAAGAAAATGATCTTGTTTTACACACACCGCGGGTCAAGAAGGAGTCAACAACCCCTTTTAATGTCAAGCCCTGTTTGTACTCCTGGTTGTTCGTCTACTTTCCATCAGTTTGAGCCCGTGTCACTCCTTACTCTTAAGCATTTAGTTGAACAACTGAATAATACTAATCCTATACATGATACTCTCCCATCTCGCATAGTAAAGGACTGCTTCGATGTAATTGGACCCAGTATTTTATCGGTACTGAATTCTTCCCTACTCTCTGGCTGCGTCCCGTCAGCTTTTAAACATGCTATAGTTCAGCCTGTTCTTAAAAAGAGGAACCTTGATTATAATGATTATGTGAATTACAGGCCGATCTCTAAGCTCCCGTTCCTGTCCAAAATCCTTGAGAAGATAGTTCTTCTACAACTCCAGGCATACCTGGATGAGAATGACATTAATGATAATTCCAGTCTGCCTTCAAACCACATCATAGCACCGAAACAGTGTTGCTTAGAGTCCTCAACGATCTTCTTCTAATTGCTGATAATGGACGCTCTGCGGTCCTAGTTTTATTGGATTTATCCTCGGCTTTCGATATGGTAGATCACAACATCTTATTAGCGAGGCTCGAGCATATTGTAGGTATTAAAGGTGTTGCCCTTGATTGGTTTAAATCATACCTTTCTAATAGGTCCTTCTCGGTCAACCTGGGCACTTGTTGTTCCTCTGCTGCACCTGTCTGCTGTGGCGTGCCTCAAGGATCTGTGTTGGGCCCTATTCTTTTCTCACTGTATATGCTCCCTCTAATTTTTGAGAAATACCGCACCGCATTTCACTTCTATGCTGATCCCAGCCAACATTTATATGTGGGGCCCATATGGTTTGGAAATGGCTGAAAAATGGGCCCCATATAGGATTGTCCACGGGTTCCGTAATGGCCCCATATTAAATGCCCATATAGGTGTTATGTTAGGAAAATCTGGGAACTAAATGGGCCCCAACTGGGAAAAGTACACAGAAACCCACCTGGGCCCCATCTTTCAAGTTTTTTGTGGGTACCATGTGGGCACCACATAGGCTAAAAAGTGGGTTTTAAGTGGGATTGTCTGCGGGTTCCATAATGGCCCCATTTTATAAGCCCATCTCGGTGTTATATTGGTAAAATCTGGGAACTAAATGTGCCCCAACTGGGCAAAGCACACAGAAACCCACCCGGGCCCCACCTTTCAAGTTTTTTGTGGGTACCATGTGGGCACCACATAGGCTAAAAAGTGGGTTTTAAGTGGGATTGTCCGCGGGTTCCATAATGACCCCATTTTTAAAAGCCCATTTTGGTGTTATATTGGTAAAATCTGGGAACTAAATGGACCCCTACTGGGCAAAGTACACTGAAACCCACCTAGGCCCCATTTTCAAGTTCTTAGTGGGTACAACATGAGGAAAACATGAGCTAAAAAGTTGGAATGGCATTATCAGTGGGTTCTGTAGTTGCATCTTACTTCTAGTTTGAATTGACTAATTTCTGGCACTGAGTGGGCCCCATGTAGTAAAACAGTCACAAAATCAATTTTTCAGACGGCTAATACGGGTTCTGTGACACAAAGACACCAAATATATTAAAGCTGACCGCAAACAAAAACTAGTTTGTAAATGAAACCATTTCAAAAATCACGAGGGCACACAAAACAACATTTTTCACATTTATTTTGTCCGACAACTGTGATTTTACGTAACTGGATTCCAAAGTGCGTAAACTTTTAAAAACTAGAAATGTCAAACTACAGCAAAATTCCTTAGATATTTGGAACTGTAGCAACATGGGGAAAAAGTCAGATGGAAAACTCAAAAGCTTATCTTGAATCAGCAGGGTTTCTTTTTTTGTTTTTTTACAGACCCATAAGTCTATTTTGTACCCTTGCAGCCCTCGGTCCTCCTCTGTCTTTAGCTCCAGTGAACCACTTGGAGAGAGCCTTCTGTGCTTCTTGCAAGTTGACTTTTGATGTTAAATAATTCTTCAGTGCCTCTGCAAATGAAGAAGAAAAATGGGCAAGCCAAAGTAAAGTTAATCTTAGCTTACTTCATTTGGTGATGATTTGCAAAGAATAATGTTGATTTCACTTTATTGCCTCAAAAAATATATACAAATTGCATGATAACCAATCTCAGTTACACTTTCAAACACTTTATTAAAAAAGTTTAGTTTTCTAAAGTTCAAATGTCTCAAGTGAAACTAACTTACTATACACAACATTAAAAAGATGCAAATCTCTGAACTTTTTTTTTCCCCATGTCGGCCAAGCATGTTGTACTCCACAGCCAGCTCAGGTGATATGAGGAATTTCATCATCCTTCTTGTGGCATCGTCTACACTTGTTTCCTCTGTATCTGCTACCATGGGCTATGGTGGAAACTGACAGTGTCCCACACAATTACATAAATGGGTAGGTGAGGCCCTATGAGACCTCTCTCATTTTCAGGGATAAAAATCGGTATAAAGGCGATCCAAGAAGATGAGGAGCTTGTGTGTGTTGTATGGGCCAAGACTGGGGATGTGAGTGGCCACACCATTTTCAGAAATGGCAGCACACATAGTTATATTGCCCCCTTGCTGACCTGGGACATCCACTGTGGCACGGTGGCCAATAATATTATGGCCACGTCTTCAACCCTTGGCCAGGTTGAAGCCAGCTTCATCCACGAACACCAGGATGTGAGGGGTCTCATGTCCTTCCAATGCCATTATTCTCTAAAATAGAGTAAAGAACATAAAATCAGTCATACAGAAGAGTCATATACTACAGTTAGACTGTCAAAAAGTCCTCCGTCCAGGGCATGCGTTATCTGCATGGGAGGAGCATGATTCCCCCAGGGGCCAACAGCCAATCAGAGTGCTCACCTGTTCTCTCCTTGCTGTGGCAATTAAAAGTGTAGTCTGAGTGTAACGCTGCTGCAGGCAAGTTGTGGACTTGAGTTGAATCGGACTAAGGTATGAGAAATGATAGACAAGCAAGAGAGATGTTTATGTTATTTCTTATTTGTATTAATTACAGAACCACATCCTTACTTGCCAGCGAGTGTGTGTGTTCGATGTGGGCTCGTGGCAAATAAAGTTCTTCCACTCTGACATAATTTCTGTCTCTGACGGGACGTTATTACCAGGGAACAGTACCGAATCACGTTTCAGGGATAGTGGTCCAGGGCGTCCGCTATAACATAGACAATTACATGTTCTCCCCCACAGGTTCAATATACTACAGGCCACTACTCCAGTGGTTCTAAACTAGTGATAGGCCTATGAGGAAGTACTGCAGGGGTATATGATAGAAAGGGGAGTGGGAAATACTGATGACTCACTGAGATGTTACAGTAAAACCTACAGTATTAGATAGATTTCATTGGGAGACAACAAAATAAGGATTATAATGAGAATTGTATCATACAGTAAACTGCAGTTTTCTGTTGAAATTGTTGAAGTCAGATGCAGCAAATACTGATTCTGAAATCAGGTAAAGGAGGTATTGAAACCAAATAAGTGAACTACTGCTTACTGTGATTACAGGTAAGGCCAGTAACTGACTTACATTTACATACTGGTAGCGCAGCTCCTTCACTCTGTCAGAGTTCCTCTCAAATGGTACCCTGTAGATTTGTTTCATTGTCATCTGATGCTTCTTCCAAACCCGGTCTATCGTGGAGATGTTTATTGTGTTTATATTCTGAAATGTATGATTGTCCTGAAGGATGGCATCACGGATCTGTCTCAATGTGATGGCATTATTTGCCATCACCATGTTACAAATCTCTCTTTCCTGTTGTTCATTGAGCAGTTTTCCTCTGCCACCCACGCGAGGTTGTCGTCCAATCCTACACATGGAACAGAATACAGTAGGTTACCAATGTAATTGTATTATTGTTTTACTCACAGTAACTTCACCACAATCCTAATGCAACATTACACAGTGACTGGAATACTACTCTAAACTGTATGAATTATGTAATTCCATAGTTTACAGTTCAATATCTTTCTTGTCATATTTAGTATCACAACATTCCACTAGTCCTCTCCACCTGCTATTATAGACCTACTACTGTAGGCAGATGCACACAAAATCTCTACAGTAAGTTATATATTTTTTGCCTCACGCACAGTGTCCTATACAACATATAATTCCATCATTGTTGTCCTATACAACATATAATTCCATCATAGATTACATAGAGTACATACCCGTTTTCCCTGCGAAAGGTTTGGATGATGGAGGAGACTGTAGAGCGAGGCACATTAGGCTGCACTCGACGACCTGCCATTGTGAGGCCATGGTTTATGACATGGTCTATAATTGTGGCCCGAATTTCATTCGGGACAGCACAGTGTCTTCGCGCACCTCGGCCTCTTCCCCCTATTCCTCCACCACGCATTCTCAGTCCTCCTCTTATTCTTATTCTTCTTCCTCCTCCTCCTCCTCCTCCTCCTCTTCCTTGAGGAAGAACTTCCCCTTGTCCGTTTGCTTGGCCTTGTCTATCCATGTTCAGAGATCAGACTGGCTCTGGTCAGGCTCTATATATCTGTGTTTGGCAGCGCACAATCATGAAACACACCTGTGTGTGACACTCCCCCTTCGTTAGTCTAGTTTCACCTGACTGTCAATGACTGTCATCAATTTATCAAATATTCAAAGAAATTCATAATGGTGTTCATGGTATTATGTTCTGGACCAATTTTGACAATTGAACAGACTTTTGTGCATGCGAGTACTTATACAATGAAATCATGCTGACATGTTTTGGAGAGAATGATCATTAGACTGAGAATCAACTAATCAGTTTAGATCTACAAGATCTATTCATTTGGAAAATGTGCTAAATGTGGGCTAACTGTATAACTGTAGGCTACTTGTAGTTAATCATTTGCAAAGATGCACTGAGACAATTGAGACATGTACTAAGACATTTGCCATTTGATAAAATGAATGAGAAATGCCATTCTGTTGTGAACAGTTGCAAAGAGGTTTGGAGGTTTGTTATTTTGAGAATGTAATTTCTGTTTCAAGAAATGAGCCAAACCAATGGAGAAAAACTGTAAGCAGTGACCATGCTATTGGGTAAGAGAATACCCTGGAGTATCAGTCTTAGTGGGAGGGGCTCCTTGTTTATAGGGTGTGTTCATCGTCCAGACCGCATTAATAATAATAATAATAATAATACATTTTATTTGAGGGCGCCTTTCAGAAACCCAAGGTCACCTTACAAAAATACAATTAATAAATGGAACAGTAGTCATAAAATACATAAAATAAGTTAAAATGACAAAACAGCGTGACAACAGATAAAATCAGCATTAAAGCGAATAAGCCAGTTTAAACAGATGTGTTTTGAGCTGTGACTTAAATACGGAGAGGGAGTCAATATTTCTTAGTGCAGGAGGAAGAGAGTTCCAGAGCCGGGGAGCAGAGCGACTGAAAGCTCTGTTCCCCATAGTAATAAGGTGTGAGGACGGAACAGTAAGATGAATAGCAGATGATGATCTGAGAGAGCGGGAAACAGTGGTGATATGGAGCAGGTCACACAAATATGAAGGAGCAGATTTATGGATACACTTGTATGTAAGAAGTAAGATTTTAAAATTTATCCTGGCTTCTATGGGCAACCAGTGAAGCTGCTGAAGAACTGGGGTAATATGAGCACTTAACGGAGTACGGGTTATGACCCGAGCTGCAGAATTTTGAAGAAGTTGGAGTTTATGGAGGGACCGTTTAGGGAGACCAAATAGGAGGGAATTACAGTAATCAATACGGGATGTAATAAGACTATGGACAAGGATGGCAGCAGCATGGGGGGTAAGGAAGGGACGAAGTCGGTTAATATTACGTAAATGGAAGTAAGCAGACCGGGTTATGTAATTAATGTGAGACTGGAATGAAAGAGTATTATCAAGTATGACACCCAGACTCTTAACCTGAGGGGAGGGAAGGGTGGGAGAGTTTTCAATGTTAATGGAGAAACTGTGGGATTTGGTTAAGATAGATGGTGTACCAACAAGTAAAACTTCAGTTTTATTACTGTTAAGTTTGAGGAAATTGGAGGAGAACCAGGATCTAATCTCAATAAGACAGTCTGAAAGGGAGGTAGGTGGGAGGGATGAATTGGGTTTAGAAGAAAGGTAGAGCTGGGTGTCATCGGCATAACAGTGAAAATTTATATTATATTTTCGGAATATATAACCAAGAGGGAGCATATAGATAATGAATAGAAGAGGCCCTAATACTGAACCCTGGGGCACACCAGCAGAAACAGGAAAGAGAGTAGAAGAATGGGATTTAAATTGGATAAACTGAGTGCGGTCTGAGAGATAGGAGGTAAACCAGGCAAGGGGGGTGTGACTAATACCAATGGAAGCTAACCGGTTCAGGAGAATATTGTGAGAAATGGTATCAAACGCCGCACTAAGATCAAGAAGGATGAGAATGGATAGGAGACCAGAATCAGCTGCCATCAGAAGGTCATTGGTAATTTTTAACAGAGCAGTTTCTGTGCTATGATTGGGGCGGAAACCAGATTGAAATTGCTCATAGAGATTATGGTCATTGAGATGTAAATGAAGCTGGGCGGCGACAACTTTCTCAAGGATTTTTGAAATGAAGGGGAGATTTGATATAGGGCGAAGATTATCAAAGTTATTGGGGTCTGCACCAGGCTTTTTGAGATTGATTCATTAACAGATTCAAAGATGATCAAGTTAGCTTTTTCACCTCGTAGGCTGAGGTAAACTTACTGTCTGATAGAAACACATCAGAGCTCCACGGTGTCCTAATCTGCAATGACAGATCATGTGGAGAGAGGAGGAGGAGCCAAATGTAGACAACTGAGGCCAGAGTGAGGTTGAACAGAAAGACAGTCATTTATTTAGGCTGGAAATGTTGACGTAATTGAAATGTGAAACCAAGACTAGATTGAGTGACTAAACTGGGAAAACTAAAGCAAAAAACAAGGGAAACTGGACCATGATGGGAGAGACACAGGAAATACAGACAACCTGACAGAGGGAAACAGACACAATATAAGCACATGAGGGTAATTAGGGAGAGTGGACCTGAAGACACAGAGGAAGCAAAACTACACACACTGAACACAGGACGTGACACTGTCAAAGTAAAACAGGAAACACTAATTCACACAACATGACACAGGAGACGGGAGGGAAGAAGTAGATGGACTTGGAAGGAAACGGGAGGAGACTCAAATGATGGGCTGGGAGAATGTACAGGAAGCACAATACAGACAGAGGAGACATGGAATGATACCACGAAACAGAAAGGAAGGTGAGACAGAGGAGACATCACTGAAGAGACAGACACAGAGGACAGAGGACAGACTTACACAGGAAACAGGGAATGACACATAAACAGGGATGATGTGATAAACTCAAACCTAACTAGGACATACTGACAGTAAACGCTAGAACATTTCTCCAATACAGCAAAAGAGGAATCAAACTACAGGAATACTGCAGATGCTGGGTACCCTGACACACAGTCTGCAGCTCAGAAGGCATGCTCAGTGGTGACATCAGCAGTGACATCAACACCAACTTCATCCAGTCCCTGACCTCCTCCATCACAGTGGGTCATCTCCATGGAGATGGCTGGTTTGTTCGGTGTCTTCCTGCTCCAGCAGATGGACAGCAGCAGACCAGTGAGGATGCAGTACGGACAGAAGACCGCTAGAAGGCAGAAGACTCTGAGCACAGACTCACAGGGAGGTGGAGGAGCTGGAAGAGGAGGACACAGAAGGAAACAGGCCTTTTTTGTTAAACCAGGAAGTATCCGATGCTGTTTATAGTGAAGCTAACGCACATTTTAGATGTTCATCCAATAAAGAGTAAAATAAAATTATCAAAATGCAGAACGGAGAGGAATTTGAGGGAATTTCCGTTCACAATTCCACAGAGGAGGAGTTAGGAGGAGGACACAGAGGAGTCAGAAGGTCTTTATTACTCAAATAAAGTATATAGTTATGTAGTATATATTGTTAGAACTGTGGTTTTATGGTCTTTTGTAGTTTCCCATGTGGAAGCCAGGTTTTTCTTAGTGTTCGAGGACCTTTGAGTGAGTCTGGACACACCAAAGAGAATGAATTCCCCTCAGAGTTTCATAAACTTTGAGAAATTTGTTACAATAAAAAAGAGTTAAAGAATTCCTACAGTCGGAAATAAATGTTAAAAACCTTTTCAAAGGATGGTAAAACAGCAGCTCTTAAGACAAGCAGATAAAACAAAACAGAAGCTGAAACTTTATTTATCAGCTGATCAGCTGATAAATAGTCAGTCAGATAAAGGAGAGGAGAAGAAGAAGAAGAGGCTGACCGAGGATTGTTAGACATGATGATGGAGCACCGACCACAGAGCGCCTACATCACCTCAGAGCTCCTGTTACCTTCAACTCACCTGCAGGAACGGTCAGAGCAGACAGCAGCACCACACACACACCTGCAACAGGACAGAGGTCACTAAAGGTCACCAAAGGTCAGAGGTCATGATGAGGACAGACAGGTGTAGGAACATCAGCTCACCTGCAGCAGTCAGCAGAAACAGGCCTGAAACTGAAGAACACACTGATCAGAGATCAAATGGTCATATGACCAAAGAGAAGCATTCAGACTGCAGTGATTGGTTACTGTTCCCACACATCAATAACCCACAGTGCCCTCCAGTGGTGGAAACACAGATAATACATGTGGAGAAACATGAAGCAGACTCACAGCAGAGGCAGACGCTCCGTCTCAGACAGCCGTCACCTCCACAGCTCCACAGGTCTGATCCCCAACCTCCTACATCACACAGAGAAACATCAGAACACGAGGAGTAATGGCGCACATCAAACTCATGTGATGGTTTGTGCTGACAGCGTGTTTGTTAGACAGTAGGAAGTGCTGTGAACTTGTTGTTCCTGAAGACACGTGAGTGAAAGGAAACCTGGGACCAGCTGAATGTGTGATGTGTAAACACAACTCCTCTGTTTTCATGTGCACAAACATTATTGTTCCAACTCATCCTGCAGCAGGTTCTAAAAGAGTTGATGGAAGCGCGGCTGCTCTCGTCAGCTTTAAGGGTTAAAAGAACAGGACTTTTACTTCTGTGCAGGTTTCTCACCTTTTAGTTTACTGCAGAGGAGCAGAACTCCACCCAGAACCAGAACCAGGAGAACCACGGAGACCAGACCTGCTACAACTGGGACCAGGAGAGAGGGAGGAGGAGGAGGACAGTGAGGAGGAGGATGGATGATTGTAGGAGGATCTGCAGGAGAGATGATGAAGAAGGTTCAGTCAGTTTATTATCAGGTCACAATGTTACATCAGGTCTTTTAAAACAGGAAGTGATGTCAGTGTTCTGACCTCTGACCCTCAGAGAGCTCTCAGGAGACTTTGCACCCTGATCAGTAGAACACGAGTAGAGACCTTCATCAGACTGCTGGACCTTAGTGATGATGTGCTCTGGTTTAGTTTCTTTAGGTCGAGGCCCTTTAATGAAGAAATAAGCTGCTGTGGCACCATTACTCTGCCTGCAGCGCAGAATGACATCACTTCCTGTCCTCACAGGAAGTGCAGGGATCTCCAGGATGACACCTTTATCTGACCAGCAGAGACAAACAGAGTTAATGAGAGCAGAGTCACACAGAGACAGAGACACAGCTGGAACATCTCACCTGTAGTGTCTGATTGGACACTGAAGGAGACTCTGTCACTCTGCTGTCCAGAGGAGTCCCCACACCAGAAAGTTTCACTGGGAGCAGAAAGATCCACAACACAGTAGGAACCAAGAAGCCTCCCAAAGCCTGGAGCTGCTCCACAGTCCTCAGTGAGTCCTCCTCTGGTCCTCTTCACTGTCCATCCATCAGCTGTCTGTCCATCATCAACACAACTCAGAGACACTGAAGATCCACTGAAGACCTGCTGAAGGTTTGGACTGACAGACAGAGACACTGGAGGACACACACACACACACACACACACACACACACACACACACACACACACAGAGTCAATGTATTTGAGTTCTTGTTGTCCCACTGATTGTTTTCACTTCATCGACTCACCTGCAGAAACAGTCGGTGCAAACAGCAGCAGCACACACACACCTGTAACAGGAGGACAGACGTCACTAAAGGTCACAGGTCACAAACAGGCAGACCACAGTCCAGACCCAGACCCTGTCACATCCAAACCAAAAACCAAATCAGATTTTCAAACCTGCAATCAGCTGATGTGACTAACGTGGTCCTTAAAGAGCAGTTTGTAAGAAGTGACCTTTTTTTTCCCACTGAGACGAGTTTCTCAGCTATGACTCTGAGCTTCGTCACCATGTTTGGCTCCACACACTAAAGTCAGGCACTTTTCTCCACAGTCAACATCATCACAACTAAATATGGTTCCCAGCTGATCAGTGAGCTCCTCCACATGTGTGTGAGGATGGCTCTGACTCCACTCAGCCCAGGGTTAAAGTTCCCTCGCTTGTTTTTCTTCCTTTCAGCTGATTGGTCAATGTCATTTGGGTATCTATCTATCTATCTATCTATCTATCTATCTATCTATCTATCTATCTATCTATCTATCTATCTATCTATCTATCTATCTATCTGAGCCATAGATAGATAGCCAGCTACCAACACTAGGTGAAGTACCCTCAGAAGATCTACGAGATATGATAGACAGATGAGACGATACCTACTGCAACCATTACAAAGACTAACCAGCTCATCTACACCACGGCAGGAGAGATTTGTGAGATGCTTGGCTACAGGGAGCAGTGCCCTCCATGGCTAAGGAGACTACAGGCCAAGGTCAAAGTGTCATGGAGGGAGGTTGAAGTGGTCTTTAGCAGCAGTTCTCCAGGGTTTATGATCAGCATTTAAGTTTTTTCTTTCGACATATTTGGTTGTTTTCTCACTGTTTTTCAGTTGAGTGGAAGTCAGCAGGAAGTCACATATAGTTAGTAGGATTAACATCATACTCAGAATAGGGTGTTTTCTATGGCCTGTGCTGTGCTCTTTAAGGTGGATGGAAGGGCCAGCACTGAAAATCCACCCACACACAGACCTGTAACTACCCCCATCACTCTCAAGACAAATGGGTTGAAAGGGGAGTGAAAAGAGGCAGCAGTAATACTTTTTCACATATTTGCCTTAATATTCCTATTTTCCCTTAAAGGAAATCCCCTCCAGGAAGGCCTGTAGTCTTGTCTGTGAAACGGTGACATTTGTTCTAAAGAAAAATCACATACATAACAGTGGCATAGTCAGGCTACCACGCTTAATTTAGTCAAAGGGATGTTTTATGGTTTGATCACCAGGCGTTGTGATTTACATACACCTTTTCATGTACACAAAGACCTAGACCACTGAAATCAGTATTTTAAAATGCTTTTCCAGCTTGTTTAACCATAATTATTAGCTTGTAGTCACTCTGGTGTACTGGGAAATTATTAATGTGTATAAAAGTCCTATGTTTTTATTTAAATTCGTGACCTGATGGTATTATTTTTGTAAACTGTCCTTAAACCATGTTAAATGGTAAATTCTGGAAATGAACGCCAATTAAGTGAATATAATAACTAATAACCTAAAACACTTACAGCAATTTAAGTGACAGTTACAGAGTTTTTCAAGCTACCTCTATAAAAAGTGAACAAAGAAAGCATCATGGCCTTTTCATCAAACATATTAATTCTATATCAGCCAACACAGTAAAATACTGAGCATGCTGAACTGCCAGCTGTAAAGCTTTTCTGTATTTATAAAACAAACTGTAACTTCACAGCTCACACAGCACTCCATTTATTATTCTAAACACTGAGGCCAGGTTAACTAACTAACAATGTGTCAGGGTTCCTGCACTGTAAAATCTCATATTGTGTTTAATTAAAAATATTAAGTAGACTGAACTCACTTTTTATTAGAACTCATGGTGTTCTCATAAGTAAATATAATAATTTCTTATTTTGTAAAAAGTTTTCTGATTGTCATTTTATTTTGAAGATTTTATTTTGGAGCTAATAGGTGACTTCACTTCCTGTTCCGAAGGGTGCAAAGCACGAACTGCTAAAGAATGTATGCCCCCCCCCCCCCTCTGGTGTTGCTGTTAATAAAAAAAAAAGGGAAAAGTAAGCAGCAAACCAAGTGTGTGCATCATTGAAAGAACATGGGCGAAGACATGGTAAATGGTAAATGGCCTGTATCTATATTTCCGATTACAAGGCGAACTCCCAACTCTTGAGCCACGATCGCCCCCAGAAGAAAGAAGAAGAAAACTCTTCGAGCTCAACATACCAGTACTTTTTATTCTGTCTTAAATTAGAAAAACTAAGTCTGGCACACTTTGCTCCCCCTCCCTCCTCTTGTGTTTAGATGTTGTGCTGTCACGTGACGTAACTTAGACGCTTTGGGGGTTGTTAAGTTGTTTACATATTTACATATTTTCACCAGTTGTTTTTGTTGTTGAGAATTGTGTGAGATTATTATATTATCTTATGCCATGTTATACCCCTAATTAAAGATTGTGAAATCATTATGTAGTTTTAGTTTGCATTATTCTCCTGAATTAGAAGAAGGTGATAACTATTACATTTATTTGCATAGTAAAAGCGCTATACAAAACAGGCCATTTACCATTTACCATTTGTTAAACTAGATTAGACTGCCGATTTATTGTGAATGAATGATATTGTTTTATGATGCATTATACTGCGGAATTATAATAAATACTTTTTTTCAGAGAGTCATGATCTTATTCGTCTGATTAGAAGAGAACAGAGCATACCAGAGAGGTTTTCTGCCCCATCTCATCAGGAGGAAACAAAACAGGAAGCCAAGGCCGTCACTTAGGCGCCGTAAGAGAGAAAGAATGTGAATGTTTAGGTTTTTACGACTAGGTGGGGGCCAACAGAGGCTATAAGAGTTTGAGTAACCCTCCACCAGTTTGAGATTTGCTGTGACTCTCTGCATGCATGTCTCCCCATCGGGATGGGGAGTAATTGTTGATTGAGCATTTATACATTGTGTATTGTCCTTCCTTCAGCCCAAAGATCAAAAGAATTGGGAGGATTTAACAATTGTAATTTTTGTATTATAGTTTCTCAACAGTACTTGTTTTATTTTGTTTACTGGTTTGCGTGCATTATTTTACATTAAAAAAAAAATAAAAATTAAAAAATACATAACTATACCACCATGGCAGACCCGATGGCATTTTCATGCTTCACAGCGATACTGGCCCGTATTTACTTGGTATCAGTTTGATACCAAAATAAGAAGTATTGCACACCACTAGCAGCTACTAGATGAGAGCCCAGTGTTAGGGGGCGGGGCTTGTTTTCAACCAGCTTTTATAACATATGAACTGCATATTTGTAACGTCAGTATTGATTTTACTTCTTTGTGGCAGCTTTTCACATTATATCAAACTCTTACAAGTCTTGAAAAGGAGCTGTTGGACACAAAGACATCAACTGAGTGGGAAGGATTTTGGTTACAGTATACTTACCACACTATATTAGTAATTGTCACTAACATTTATATTAATCAGGCTGAACTTTAATAATACTTTAGATCAACTCGTTTTACTTATTGTTTCCCTTGTGCTTTGGTTTCCTGTCTTCTGTTATTAAACTTGAGATGTGACTGCTCTGTGCTGTTGCTGATGACTCCAGTTAATTCTACAAGACATGCTGTGTAAGTAAACAAACAACAACAGTTTGGTCTGCATTTCTTCAAAGATTATATCCCACAGACTTAGTTTAGAGGGTATACACTGTCTACACTGTATATAGTGAAGTCTGCAAGTTTTGAACAGTGGCATTTGTTTTGTTTTGAACAAATTATTCTGCAGATCATCAGAATGAAAGTTGTTGTATCATAGGAATGAAAAGTTATTGGCCATGTTTGCATAGCCCTTTTTTAAAATATGCATTTGTGTTGTTAATTATTCTTTTTGAATCATATTTGCAAAACAGTGTTATATTAATATAATTTACTAAAAGTTTTTTTTTTTAATTTAGCAGAACTTGGCATGTTTGTTAGTGGATGAATAAACAGTATGCACAGTCAGAAACATAAAGTTATTGTTAGAACTGTATACTTGAAAGAATAAGTTTTCCTAATATAGTCATCTTAAATAAGCTTTACTTTGTTTTTTTGAGGCAACAAGTTTTATTAGTTTTTTTTAGTTCTGGGAACTAATTAGATTTTATAGTGTGGATTTAGTCTCTGTGTCTCCCTCTGTCCTGCATCACAATTTCCCACATTTCCCGCTGTGTGTAGTAAAATGGTTCCATTCAGTTTAATGATGATTAATAAATAAGCGTAGCAGCTCTGAGCTTGACTCACCGAGGAGCAGAGAGACACACGGAGTCTTCATCGTGTGTGGATGATGACTGAACATCAGTCTGAGCAGCAGGGAGACAGCTTCAGCTTCATCACTTCCTCTTTAACACATGAAGTGTTTTACTGGCTGAACTCCATGTGGCCACACTGTGTGGTTGGTGAGGGTGGGGCTTACTTTACTGCGCCACAGCCAGTAGTTATCATGTACCAAGCTAAAATTCATCATACTACGATATCATCTGTCACATCTGCTGCTACAGGTGCTAATGGCATTTCTATCTACATATCCATGCATTTTCTTAACCATTTATCCATTTCAGGACTGCACAAGCAGCTGCAGCCTGTACAAGCAGGACAAGAGGTGTGGTGCACCTGTAGAGGTTGGCGGTCCACCTTCACAAGCTTCACTTTCTGTGCAGAAAGTTGCCTCCACATTTCCAGTGATGTGATTGGCTCAGGTTGAAGAAGACTTTAACACTATTAACTTGCTAACAGTGAAAATTTTTTTAGCAGCAGTGAACTCTGTCTCGTTTCTGTTTGTGATCAGCAGCATGAGCTCCATCCTAAGGTTCTGCTCATATTTCACAGATAGATAAATATTTGTTTACATCATCTATGAAACACATCCATATTTGTCTTCATCCATAAATGCTAAAAGAAAAGAGCAGCTGATGAAAAGCTGTAACATTGCAAGCTCACCTATTTTAATGTCATTTTGTTTTTTTAAATGTTTCATATCAAAAGCCATAGAAATACATCTGAAACATCTAATAAGTGACCCTGCTCTGTAAAGAAAAAAGGAAGAAGCTCCACAACATAAATAGACACAGGTTACTGAGAAAGGAAACAATCATTTTTTTCACTTCTACATTCTCATACATCATTACTGTTTCTGTTCTGTGATGAGCTCTGAAAACTGACTGAAACTCTTCAAATAAGCCATTCCTCTGTTTGACAACTACTCTTTCAAGGATGTTTGATATGAAAGGAAGGTTGGAGATTGGCCTATAGTTAGCTAAGACTGCTGGGTCTAGAGATGGCTTTTTGAGTAAAGGTTGATCATATTTAAGATTGAAGCATTAATTAATGGCAGGTCTTCTTTGAGCAGTTTTGTAGGAATGGGGTCTAAAAGACCGGAGGGCTTTCTTATAAAGCAGCAAACTAGGTAAAATTATTAACAAGATAATCGACCTCTGTTGGAGTAGTGTTCAGATAGCTGCTCTGCTCTATGTTGGTACAGGGCATTGAAGATGATAACAGTGGGTGGATTATATTCTTAAACTTAGTTGAGTCATTCCACGAGAATGGCTAAAATTGGACTTGGATGTTTTCACATTTTTTACCAAAATATATTATTTATATGTATATCCCACATCATTAAGGATATATTTAACTATCAGAAAAATGTATTTTCCCATCTCAGGCATTAGTTTTCTTTTATTATTGATCATATTTTCAAGATGTAGTGACTGTAATTCTTCAACCCCGTTATGGACACTTTGGAGGGTCTCTGAATATTATCATAAAATGTATTTCTAGAGAAATCAATATGTTTACATTAATTAGATGTCCCCGATACTAATTCAATAATTTTACATAGAAAAATGACATAAAATCACACATTTTTACTCTCTTAAAACCTGAAATGTAACTAATGAGTGAAAGCAATCTTGTCATTTTTCATCAAAAATTTAGTTTAACTAAGAATTTTAATCAAAATCAATGATCATTTGATAGCGCTCAATATTTTAGACAGAAATCCCCAAATATTAAATTATTTTTTCAACATTTTAAGAAAATAATATATGAAAATGTAGGTGTGACAGGGTTGAGACTAGCATAACAGGGTTGAAGATGGTAACAGGGTTGAAGAGACAAATATAGCTTTACATATAAACAGTTGTTTACTCTTAAATTCAATGTATAGGGCTTTCCATTAGCATTATATCTGACTTTGTAACCACAGGAAGGACACCAGATACAAATTGCAGTAGAATTAAGTTTTATTAATCTAAAGTAAAAACAACCACAACAGCATATTAACAACTAACAAACATTGTAAAGTGAATTGCTCAAATGTAACATAATGCGTGTGTATGTGTGTGTGTGTATGTGAGGGTGTGTGTGTGTGTGTGTGTGTGTCTAGGCATAAGAGAGCCTCATAGGTGTGCTAAAAGTCACCTCATCCTTGCTCCAATAACATACAATTAAACTTGATGAACTGGTTAAACTAATAACAATAATAATCAGTTAACGATTTCAGTGTGTCTGTCTGTATCAGCGCCTGTGTCAGAGTGTTTTTGCATGTGTGTGCCTGCATCAGTGTGCGTATCTGTATATATGCATGAATGTGCATTTTGTTTCATGAATTCATCTTGTGAGTCGGTTCCACACCTCTTTCAAGACTTCCACATGGCGCTTTGTCACAGCCCGTGGGGGTGGAATAAGTTCAAGGACATCATCAAACAGGTACCAGAGGATATCATCCTGATGCGGCCAGAACAATCGGTTTGACCCAATATGATGCATGCATTTGACCTGGACTTGTGTTGTTTGTATGTTTAGAATGATGCCTGGATACAAATCATCGTCATATCTGAGAATGCACCATTTACCAATCAGCTCTGGACTTTCCCACTGGATTTCTTTTTCTGGATTCCCCCCACCGCCTGTCTGTGATACAGCCGTTTCTATCTTCTGGCCAAAACTGCTTCTGGGTTGTGCACATGCAGCTTACATCACGAACCATCAGTTCTCCTGGAGCTACAGTAATGACCTGGTGAATTCTCATGGTTCCAGGAACAGCTGGTATCTGCTTCGGCTTTTTCTCCATAGCTTCCTCGACATCTTCACTTTTCACAAAGAACAGTTCCACACTTGTGTTTGTTTCAGACAAGGCCCTGAATAACTCTTCTGCATCTGGGATGTCATGCCCCTTTGCTACCATCATGTCAGCTGCTCTTTTTAAGGCTCCCCCGACACCATGTGGTGCTCCTTTTCCATGACTAGTCTCAAAAAAATTCCAAGAACCAGCCTTGAATCCCCTTCTGTCCAGTTCTGTAGTGAGATGGTAGAAGTTTCTTCGTTGTTTGTATCGTGTACACTGTACAGGGTCCGTCTCTTAAGCAGTGCAGCACAGACACTTGTGGATGTTGGCCTTGAAGGTAATCTAGCACAGGATTCAGGTGCTGCCATATTGCTGGAGGGCCTTTATGTCTACTGGGGGAGATGGTGTTAAAGCACACAGCCTCTGAGAGTGCACCAACATGCAACACACCAGTATGAAGGGTGGCCTGCTGATGTGGAGCCCCAAAGTGGACCACCTGAACTTGAGAACTGTATTTACAGCTGTAGTTTTCTGAGAAGTCAACATGTATCAAAGTCTCCTCCCCTGACATGTTGTTCTTCAGCTCACGGCAGAAGGCATACTGCAAAGCTCTGGAAGAGCTCAATGAGGTCCTCTTGTGTGCCCTCCACAGATTTCTTGACTGTCACCTTGACAGTTGCCTCCATCTCTCACGCTCACTCTGCAGGTTTCTCTCCCTTCTTTCAGGATCAGCTTTAAGGCGTTCCCGATACTTCCTTTGCCTTTCTGCTGCTGTTGTTGGTGCTATCTTACTCGCATCCTTAACATGGAACATAAATCACATTTAGCATGCATGCAGTATAAGATATAAGAATGGTGATTGAATATAATAATAATAATTAATTTAAATAATTGGATAACTTAACAACCAAAGTATTAAAATCTCAACCCCATCACAATCTCACAACCCCGTTACAATCAAAAACATAACAGGGTTGAGTGTGACTGGGTTGAGATTTTTGCACAAACTGGCCGCTGCTCAATGTAGTGAATACCAGACAGAGAGCACATGGCATGCATGAAATTCAAAATCACCATATATTCATGAACTAAGAAAAAACTTTTTCATAACTAATAGTTTTCTATCTTTTTTTCATGTTACGGTGTTGAGTCATTGAGGTTGACAAACACAATATCACAAGATAAATGACTAAAATAAAGGAAAAGAATGGAGCAACTTGCCTGTCTCTGTGGTCCTGTTGTCCAAAAGACTTCAGTGATGTCACTTCCTGATGTATATGGAATTCTGGATAACACCATTGTATTTATGGGGGTGGGATCATTTGTGTGACGGGGTTGAGGAGTTAGTCAGGTACAGGAATAATTGTGATTTTAATGAATAATTAACAATTAAATTTGAAAAAAAGAAATATTAACAGCAAAAGAGCAAAAATAGATGTTTAGGTTGATATCAAAATTTATTGACTTTTTAAATAGTTTTATTTGGTATTTTCAAAGTAAACTTTCATCACGGCCATGAGGGACATGACAAAATAGGGGGTGTCAAATGAAAAAACTGGATTATTTCCCATAAAAAGATAAGAATTAGTTCAGTTTTTTTACACTGTATTAAAGGGTACATTTCAATATATATGTAAAGCTGTTTAAATAGAAGGTTTGGTGACCCAATAGATGAAATACACCATAAAAGGTGAGAGGGACTCAAATTGTGCCATTTTCATGGAATGACTCAGTTACAGCACTGTCAGAAAAACAGAGAGGACAGATGGTTTGAAAGAGGAGTGAAAGAAGCCACCTATGTCCACTGTGAACGACCATCTTTGAACAGAGGCGGTGGTTTACGACACCAACTGTCTGCCATCTATAACCCAGTTCTGCGATCCCTTCTGTCACAGTCTGGCGGAGGCAGACTGTATGGAGTTACAAAGAGGACCCAAAATGCAGACACTAAAGGAACTTGGAACCAAAACTCAGATATTAACAAAAGGAGAGCTGTTTAATGAGGCTGGTAAAAAGGGGACAAACAAAGGGCAAGGCAAACTGAAGCAAAACTAACATTAAACTAAACTGGGTGAACTAAACAAACGACAAGAAAAACCTGGAGATGAAACTTGGAAACATGGCGTGGAGACCATGATGTGAACAACAGACAACCTGAAAAAGAATGAACAGAAACACACAGACTAAATAGGGCTTTGGAGCATGATGTCACGGGAGGCCACGCCCCCTCCTGCCATGACAGTAGGCCAGACAAAGCACACGGAAGCGTCAGCTATGGTTTGTACGTGCTGTGTTGTCGGTTGCAACAGTAGATCACACGATAGGGAAGGCAAGAAGCTGGAAAATGGGCTCTCTTTTCATCGTTTCCCCTCCTGGATGCAACGGGAGGGATCTCATGTGTCTGATAATACTAAACGAAGATGTCAGGCTTGGATTGCAGCAGACAGATGAGCGGATATTGAGTTCTCTGCCATCCCCAAACGAGAGCTGAACCACCTGAGAATTCATTTTGAGCGAGTAATAGGTTTGCATAACAAATTCAAAGTGCTACACACTACAGTGCCAATCCTGTGAGGGTCCAATCATGTGAGGGTGAAGACACAACACTGCTTGATAAGATTGTTAAGGTGTGCTGTGTTTTGGTGAACATGTGCCCCAGTGTGTTTGTCAAACCAGGGCCAAATGAAACTTGCTCTTGTTGAATATTCATAAAACTGCTGTGTTGCATGTACAGTTCATTGTAAATAATTGTACTTTCTCTAAAGTGGTTTCAATAAAACAGAAAAAAGTATGTGTATTTGTTTTTTTTATTCAAGATCTGTTCACATGTACTTAGCAAGTACATACACATGAAAAGCAAACTATTTACATGGCAACGCACAGCTGGCATCAATCATGAATCGTTCATCTAGAGCAATTTTTGGGGCAGGTGCTGAGGAGAAGTCAATGCTATGTGCAACCTCTGGCTGTATCTTGGTCATATGGTCAACGTACTCACAACGTGGAGGCTTAAAAACGGCCAAATATTGTACCCAACCGTTTGTGAATCAGATGTGCGCCTCCAGGAATTTATAATTGTGAAAATGATTTCCACTACGCGCTGACTCCACAGACAAGGTACACGAAGATATCGGGATAGGACAACGGCGGTAGGCTGTCTGGGTTTCCACTCCACTGCGTTATTTCATACGGGTCCACATTACCGATGCACGCTATTTTTTCCAAGTACCATCTCTTCACTTCTGGGTGCAATCGGTCGCGATACAGCCCTTTGTCTTTTGCGCTGATTTTAAGCATGGTTCTGGCAGTCCCGCTTCCAACACAGTGTGTTTGTTTTGATTTGTTGCCTTCTGACATGGCGCCGCGATCCCACAATGCACTGCGGCGTGACGTCAACTCCAAAGCCCTATACACACAAGGGTGATTAGGGGAAGTGGAAACACATGGGGAAACAGCTGACACTAGTCTGACATAATGAGACAAAGGAAGCAAAGCTGACTAAACTGACATAGGACACAGACCTTCAAAATAAAACAGGAAACAAAGACGCAGACAAGACAATATAAACTTGACAACATAAGACACGCAGCATGAAACACAAAGGTTGAAGGAAACTTAAATACAGGGGAAGAAAACACAAGGAGCCTAATAACCAAATGAACTTTGCAAATCTAATTAACTTAAAGATAAACAACATCCAAATAAAGTAAAACTTAAAACGCTGGGTCAACAGACCCAGGAACATGACACCTTCCCAGACGCCCTAACGCCCACTCACATCCTGGGCCATCTGACCTCAGGAAATCACATGGTAGGGTGGGGTTAGGTTTCACAATGAGCTCACTCGAAACCTTGGTTGGTTGTGACCTACACCCGTTTTCGCACCTCAGCTCGTGTGATTAGGTAGATCAGGGGTGTCAAACTCACTTTAGCTCAGGAGCCACATGGAGGAAAATCTATTCCCAAGTGGACCGGACCGGTAGAATGATCACATATATAGCTTAAAAACAACAATTTTAGATTGTTTTCTTTGTTTTAATACGATCCACATAAAAATAAAGCCAGAGCCTGAGGACAGTGAGTTTGAAATAGTACAAGCACATCATCGCTATTAATAATGAAACGTCTCAAGTTTATTTTAACATTCTGAGGACAAAGAACACACAGAAATTCACAGAACTATATCAGGGTGTCTCATGCATAGTTTATTTGACTCCTGATACCGGCCATCTTTTAGCGTTCATCATCAATATCAGGCGTCACATCCTGAGCAGCAGCCAACTTCAGGATGTGATTCAGGTTCTTGTGCGTGAGCCTTGAGCGCAGCTTTGCTTTATTTATGCTCATTACAGAGAAAACTTGCTCACAAAGATATGTTTCCGAACATGCACAACAGTTTTGCAGCGAGGGCTGTCAAGTTGGGGTAATCTGGCAAGAGATTCTGATAGAATGTATTCAAACCAGCTGCGGCAAATTTGCCCTTCAAATCCGAGTCACACTGCAAGTCTATTATTTCAAGTTGGATCCTGACGAGCAATTCAGAGGGATTCATGGTGAACGTCGTGCAAAAAAACTTTGAAGTCTTTCTCCAGTGCACCGAAAATCTGAAATCGTTGCTCGAACTCTAGTAACAGTGACGTAATTTTATCTTTGAACCGCTTCAGACGAGAAATTTGGGTGTAGTGATGGATGCAGACCTAAACTTAGAAAAACACA